>NW_006399769.1:20318500-20361681 GCF_000299155.1 Elephantulus edwardii
GTGTCAGAGGCAATGCGATTGGCACAGGATAGAGCAGGGCTTAGGGCTGTTGTACATAGGGTTCCTATGAGTCGCAAACGACTCGACAGCACATAACAACAACAACAACAACAACAGAGGTCTTCCTTGTATGGTATGAATATTATCTTGTCACTTAGAACATTGTACCTCAAGATGTATTTGGAAATGCTCTTTCTTTTTTTTATTAATTTCAGTGAACATCTACAGAGATTTCGGATTTCCATTCATTCACTGTTGCTCTTTTCTCTCCACCCACCCCACTCCCACCCCCAGTTTGCTCTTCTCCTTGAAAAGCAGAAGAAAAACTCCTTCATTGGTATACAATCCCCCCGCACACCAATCTTTTGAACTCTGACTTTTTCCTCACCTTTCCATTTCTAGCATAGCAGATCATATGATTATCTGACTCAAAATTTCCCATGCCAACCCATTTAATTTAGCTACTGCCTAGTATGTCAATATTTATGCGTTCCATGTCTTCCTTCACAATTTCTAATTTTCCTACATTCATACTTCTTACATTTCACATTCCAATTAGTAATGTCTATTGGCAACTGTTCCTCCTCCTTTGTCATCCCCAGGAAGAAGGCTTTGTGTCCTGTGGCATATCTGCTAGTCTACTTTAAGTGCTCTATTGTACATAGGGTTTTCTGAGACCTATTATTTGGCATGTGGATGGCCAATCCTTCTGCCTATCAAGCTGAATAGAATATTACATTTTCTATGTCTATTTTCTTTACATGTCTATTCTTTTCAAGCTGATTCGTATCATTAAATCACCAAACATGGGCACCAACACTTCATGAGCAAAGCTCAAGCATTAACAAGGCGTCATGCCTTTCCCCAATTGACTGTGACTTTAGGTAAGCCAGAGAGCATTAGAAGCGTGCAATCTTCTGATGAAGGGCTCTCTGACCAAGAATATCATTGGCAGTTAGATGTCCTAAATTCAGCTTTCAGAGTTGACCTACTTTAAAATAGAATGAGTTATTCTAATGCTCAGAAGGAATCATCATGTATTGTTCTGGAATTTGAGGATTAGTTTTT
Source organism: Elephantulus edwardii (assembly GCF_000299155.1). Lineage (NCBI taxonomy): Eukaryota > Metazoa > Chordata > Mammalia > Macroscelidea > Macroscelididae > Elephantulus > Elephantulus edwardii. The sequence goes on from NW_006399769.1 coordinate 20,319,569, forward strand.
ATCTCAACTGGGACATGAACTTCTGAGTTAGTCTTGGGCAGCTTTTGACCTTGGGCCATATGCTGCCTGCCCTGCCCTTGCCCTATAGTGCCTAGGATCTAATTTCAAGATAAAGTTGGAAAGCTGCTCCTTGTTTGCCACTTCCTAAATAGACCCAGATAACATCACTGTAATGGCTAAAACAAGAAACCATTTCCCTCCACCGTTGGTATTTTAGTCTTCAATAAAGTAGAAAATCTAAATTGTAATAGTATGTATTTTAGGTGAAATTAAGTGCAATCATTTTTTTAGAATGAAAAAAAGTGCAAACATTTAAATTGGTTTTTTCCTGACTAGGATATTCAGTAAAGTCTTTGGCTTCCCCTCCTCCCCTTATCTCTTCTCTCCTCTCTCTACTTTGTTGCCATTGTTTCAGACACTAGTTGAGTCAGTTTGAGATAGAGGCTAAAAGTTTGTGTGGAGTCAGACAATCCCAGTGGAGCACTCACTAGCCAAGTTGCGTTCACTAGAATGGTTTCTGACTTAGAATGTCAGGTATTAGCCAAGTAACTCAGCGAAAATTCTTAAACTTTCAATGTGTCTGCTTCCTCTCTTAAAGAAAAATGTGATAGTAACATATCTCATGATTTGCTGTAATGCTGGTTACTTAAGATGTTTTGAAGCTTGTTTGGCTCCACAATCAACACTCCTAACACCAGCAGTCAGGAAATCAAAAGACTAATTACATCGGGAAATCTGCTGTCAGGGATCTCCCCAGAGTGCTGAAAAGCAATGATGTCAGTTTAGAGACTAAGGTGCGCCTATCCAGGACATAGTCTTTGCAATTACTTGCTATGTGTCAGAGAGCTGGACAATGAATGACTAAGGATGACAGAAGAAGAATCGATGCCTTCAGGTTGTGGTGCTGGAGAAGAGTCTTGAACATACCATGGATTGCCAAGAAAACAAATAGTCTGTCTTGGAGAGGGTGAAACCAAGTTTCTCCTTGAAAGCTAGGATTATGAAGCTCTGTCTCACATACTTTGGGCACATGATCAAGAGTGACCAATCTCTGGAGAAGTACATTGTGCTTGGAAGAGTAAAGGAACAGAGCAAGAGAGGAAGAACCCTGAATGAGACGGATTGATACAGTAACTGGGGCAATGAGGGTTGGTGGGTCAGAATCAGTAAGACTGGCTCAGGACAGGGCAGGCTTCAGAGTTGTTGTACATAAGGCTACAGGTGACTTGATGGCACGTAACAACAATAACATGTTGCTTTAGAGTAATATGCAATGATTATTTGTTACAGTAGCTCTCATTATGCTGTGGTTATTGTGCTTGGCCATAACTGAGAGGCCAATAGTTCAAAGCCACCATATACTCTGCAGGAAGGGGCAGTCTGCTTCTATAAAGATTTATAGCCTAAAAAACCTTACAGACAATTACACTCTGTCCTTAATGGTTTCTATGATTCTGAACCAACTTGGTGGCAGTTTATTCTTCTTATTAATATATTGTGGCATGAACAACATTGAAATCATGGCTTTAGAGTAAGAAAAAGAATCAGTAATAAGAGCAACCAAATAGTTAGCATCTTATCTCATCGCCATTGAGTGAGAGCTGATGCATAGCTGACTGCCATAGGTTTCGAAGGCTGTACATCACACAGGAGGAGATTGTCCATCTTTTTCCTCAGAGCAGCTGGTAGGTTCAAATCCCAGGAGAGGCACTGCCCCTGGGTTTGCAGCACAATTCTCTACAGACGATGCCAATGGAGCTCTCTGAATAGCTAGAGAAGATAACAAAACTGTTGAGAGATTTAAAATTTGACAAGTTAGAGGTAGGAACAATATGTATTTTCAGACAAAGAGTAAGATTGTTTCATTAAATGAGCAAAAAATTATCTCTGGTCATAGGGCACAAGAAGGAAGTTTTCCTAATTATGAGAAGCATTCATATTGCTAAGACAACAGACTTATGAGATGGCTTTCTTTTGAATTATATGGGAGATCAGGAGGATCGTGAGTTTAAAGATCACTTAGTCTTAATCCATCATTTCACAGGTCAAAAGACTGAGGTTCCAAGAGATTAAGCACCTTGCCTGAGGTCACACCTGCCCTGGGGGCAAAGATGGACCAGAACGTGGGACTCTGATGGGAGCCTCGGAGGTCATCCTTTCAGAGCACATTGCTTTTGAAACGTGACCAAGATCAAAAAGCCCAGGGACTTTTCATGCTAGAATGAGACCAATTTTACATTCACATCAGGGATCATTTTTCACAACTGGAATTCAAAACATCTGAAAGTAGATGTCATCAGTCCTGTTTTACTAATGGAAAAATGACAACAAAGGTGGGCCCTAGATTGGCAAGCTCTACTGCCCAGCCCCAGGCCCTGTAAACAGACCCGTTACACCCACACAAGCTCACCGGCTCACCTGCTGCAGCCCCCTACTTCTGACTCTGGGATAGCTTTGGACTTGTTCTCTGTTGCACACTTCTGTACCATTCTTCCCTTCTCCGCCAAATGCAAAACTTCCAAATAGCATCTCCTTTGTTGACAACTAAATCCACCAACCTCTTGATCATCACTGGCAAACAGTTGACAATCAGTGAATATTGGGCAAATGAACAAACAAGCACGTTGATACACCAAGTTGACCCACCTAGCAGCCACGTAGGACTGGCAGGTGAAATTTGGGCCATCCTGTGTGTGAATTCTGACTGGGAGATCTGGTGTTGTAACAGTTATATACTTGACTGCTAATGAAAAGATTTATTGTTCAAACTCACCCACGAGCCACTCCATGGAAAAAAGACCTGATGATTTGTTATTATGAAGACTACACTCTAGAAATTCCTATTGGACAGTTCTGCTCTACCGTATGAGGTCACTATGACTTCAAGTCACTTCTAAGGTTCCTAAAAACACCACGTGTTTGGAGTTCCTGAGTGGTGCAGGTGGTTAATGCATCCAACTGCTAAATGGTTTGAGTCCATTCAGAGATATCTTGTAGGAAAGACCTGGAGATCTATTGCCAAAAAATCAACCACTGAAAACCTTGTGGAACATAGTTCTCTCTAATGCACTTACAGCCATCATGACTCAGCATCAGCTCAACAAGTGGAGCTGGTGGTGGACCTGGTGTGGGTAACTTCAATGCTCTGCAGCCTTGAGTAAAAGGAGCCTGTCTGTGGGCCTCACTCTGGATTCCAAGACATGACCTACTTATTCTTTCCTTGCTCTACCCCAAAGTGACAAGAAAGATGAAAGACAGATTGTTGTTGTTGTTGATTGCCTTCAAGTCGAGCACAACTCATAGCGACCCTATGAACAAAAGGCCTGAAACCCCTGTACAACTATCAGCATTTATCAAAGTTCATAGAGTTTCCAGAGGCATGTTGTTTAGGAAGTGGATGCCAGTCCTGCTGTAAAAAATTGAGACGCACCATACTTCAGAAGTGTGAATGAGAATCCTTTGAGACCTATGCACTGTGAGGACTTGAGGACTTTTCACTATTGAAGTTAGAGAGCTAGCTCTCCCTGGTAGAAGAAAAAGAGCCAAACATCTATTTGAGTAAATAGAATGTGTTCAAACAATGCAATCTTTTGGTGGGTTCATCCATCACTTTTGCACAGACTAACTCATACTTCTAACTGGGTGTATGAGATTTTTCTTACACTGAATTGCATTTGATCATCATTTAAAGCCAATTGCACCAGCATGTCCACTATGGTCACCAAGGGGTGGATAGCAAAACAACTTTAGACTTTTACTTTCATTCTGTAAGCAAAACACCTTCAGTGTCCCTGGTGAAGCAGGTTCCTAGTCCCCACCCAGTAGGAGAGAACATAAAGCCCTCCACAAAGCCCATCTGGTGCTGACTTCCTCCTTATATCTTGTCTTATTTGTTTCCAAATAATCTCAGAAAACAAACACAAACCTGAAATGAGACCATATTGTATGGGATGCTTCAGTGGGGCCTGAGGCTTCAAATCCACCTTGCTAATGCAGTCCTTTTCCCAGATGGTTTATGTGTCCTCTTGGGCTCCTAAAACTCTTTTCCTCAGAAGTTTCCCACCTCTTTGGGAGACATGTCAAAGACCTGCTTAGTGTGACCTTCTTCCAAATGCCACACAGAGATGTCCTAGGCTTTGGCACGTATCTGTTTGTTATGAAAATCTGTCAGAGTGAATATTGTACATTCATTTCTTTTTTTTTTTTGTACATTCATTTCTTAATTAGGGGGCTGTGATGATGTAGTCTGTGTGGAGTTATGCTGCTAACTCAAAGGCTGTATCTCTCTGACAATTTGAAGCCACCATCAGCTCATCGGAAAAAGATGGGCAATCTCCTTTGTGACTTACAGCTCCCCAAAACTCACTGGAGGGTCAGTTATGAGTTGGCTGTGACTTGATGGATATGAGAGAAAGTCTCTTACCCAGCACAAGTAACCTTAGCATCATCAACTGATCAAGGCATGGGAATTGATCATCCACAAACTGAAGTGAATCACAATCAATGTGGGTGTCATGGTTAATGCTGTGTGAACTTGAGGATAGCATAACTATTCTATGTGTTATAAATTCTAACTACTAAAAAAAAAAAAAAATTAAAGGGAGGCCTGGTGGCCTAGTGGCAAGAAGCTGCAGTGCAATCCCGAAGGCCTGAGTTTTAAGGCCACCAGCCACATTGCAGGAGAAAGTTTGGCAATCTCTTCCTGTGCAATTAACTGCTTCTGAAAACCTGCCGGAGGGGTAGTTATCAGTCAGTGTTGACCCTGTGGTATACAATAACATGGTGTTCATAACGCAGGCTTACAAGTTGTTGTTGTTGTGTACCATAAAGTCAGAACCAACCCATAGTTGACCCTCCAACAGGTCTTCAGAGGCAGTTAATCACACAGGAGAAGATTGCCCATCATTCTCCCACAAAGCAGTTGGTAGCTTTGAACCGCATGCCTTCGGGATTGCAACACAGCTTCTTGCCACTAGGCCACCAGGCCTCCCTTTAATTTTTTTTTTTTCAATTTAAATTTTTCTACTAGTTTATTGAAGTTCAACATCAAGAAAACAAAGGTTTTCACCACTGGGCCAATTGGCAGTATCAGTATGGATGGTGAAAAGATTGAGATAGTTTTAGTTTACCTGGCTCCATACCCAACACTCTTGGTACCAGCAGCCAGGAAATCAAGAGACAAATTGCATTGGGATAGTCGCTGTCAGGGACTTCTCTAGAGTACTGAAGAGCAACGATATCAGGCTGGAGACTAAGGTGTACATGATCCGGCCTATAGTCTTCACAATTGCGTGCTATGCATATGCATCGGAGAGCTGGGCAGTGACTAGGGATGAGAGAAAGAGAATTGATGCCTTTGAGCTGTGGTGCTGGAGAAGAGTGCTGAATATCCCACGGACTGCTAGGAGAACAAACAGGTTTGTCCTGGAGAGGGTGGAGCCAGGCTGCTCCTTGGAGTCAAGGATTCTGAAGCTTCGTCTGACATACTTTGGGCATGTTGCAAGGAGTGGCCAGTCCTTGAAGAGGGACATCATATTTGGGACAGTGAAGGGATGAGGCAGGAGAGGAAGACTCTCAATAAGATGGATCGATTCAGTGATTGGGGTACTGGGAGTAGGTGTGTCAGAGACAATGAGGTCGGCACAGGATAAAGCAGGGTTTAGGGCTCTTGTACATAGAGTCGCTATGAGTCAAAAGTGACTCAACAGCACATAACAACAACAACAACATTTATTTACAAAATTAAAATACATTGTTTTCTAGAAAAAATTCTTTCAATTTCCCTCATCTCCCCACCCAATAAATTGTACAACCTCATGTTTAATTCCCTACTCCTCCTGCACATCCTCATCCCTCTGCTTCCAACCTCTCCACCCCTCTTTGATCCTTATACTCATTCTACAAGAATGGTTTTATACAATATTTGTCCTTGTGGGACTGCGTTTACTCAGCATAATGTTCTCCAGTCCCTCCCAAGTTAGGAAATAATTTACAAAGTCATTCCTCCTTTGTGATGCATAGTATTCCATTGTGTGAATGTACCATAATTTCTCAATTCATTCAGTTGTGGTTGAACATTTGGGCTGTTTCCATGTTCTTGTGTTGGTGAATAATGCTGCTATGAATATTGGTGCACAAGTCTCTGTTTGTGCCTCAGTTCTCATTTTCTCAGCGTACATTCCGAGTAGTGGAATAGCTGGGTTATATGGAATTTCTAAGTTCCACTTTGTGAAGAAGCATCAAACTGCCTTCCAGAATGGTTGTACCATTTTACAATCCCACCAACAATGTATAAGAGTTCCTTTCTGCCATACCTCTCCAACATTTATTACTTGCTCACCTGTTAAACTGTGCCACTGTTACTGCCTTCTCTGATAATAGGTAGATCTGCATGGTATTAGTTTGTAGACTTAGTGGCAAAAAACCCTAGAGAGCTTTTTGTCAGACCAACATCTAATGATCTGCCTTACAGCTTCCAGACTTGAGCTAGTGACATGCTTTACTTGCTAACTCTAGTGTTAGTAACACACAAGGTCAGCTGTCTGTGACCCTGCTTCCCAACAACTTTGGACACACTGGAATCTAAAGTCAATCATCTCCCACACCAGTCGCCTGAGACCCTGCTCATGAGACTGGACTCACCTCCCTCCAGGCTTCCATCTTGTGGTCTGAAATATAGACCTGGGACTTATCTCTTCAAGTGCATGAGCTATTTTCTCCAAATAAATATGTAAACTTCATTGATTTTGCTTCTCTAGAGAACCCAGCTGAGATAGCACAACTTCCATGTTATGGGGATTCCATTTTCAATGCCCAGTGCTTTAATCCTAGTTGCACCTGTCTTTCTGCATTCATGAGATCAAATGTGACTTGCCCTTCAGAAGAAGAGATTATGATAAATTAATTGACATGAGAAAGAAATAGCTTATGTAAATAGGTCACTTCATGTGCATATGTCACAAGATCTTCTGATGGTTAGACCCAACTTGTTGCTACTCTGGTGTCCTGCAACATCAGATAGATCCATCAAAACCCCTTATCAACCCTTTAACAAATAAAGCCTTTAATTTGTGCTGTCAGGGATCTCTCCAATGTGCTAAAGAGCAATGATGTCATCCTAGAGACTAAGGTGCACCTGATCCAGGGCATAGTCTTCGCAATTACTTGCTGTGCATCAGAGAGTTGGACAATAACTAAGGATGACAGAAGAAAAATTGATGTCTTTGGGTTGTTGTGATGGAGAAGAGTATTGGACATATAATGGACTGCCAGGAGAACAAGTAAGTCTGTCTTAGAGAGAATGCAACCAAGTTTCTCCTTGGAGGCAAGGATTTTAAAGCCCCATTTCACATACTTTGGTCATGTGACCAATAGGGATCAATCCTTGGAGAAGGACTTCATGCATGGGAGAGTGGAGAGACAGCACAGGAAAGGAAAAACCTGGATGAGCCAGACTGAAATGGTAAGTGGAGTAACGGGATTAGGTGTATCGGAGACAGTGAGATTGGCTCAAGACAGGACAGGGTTCACAGCTGTTGTATATAGGGTCATGGGTAACTCAATGACACAAAACAACTGAAACAACAAAGAGAGATGACCATAAGGAGGGGACAAAGTGTTTATAAGTAACCCTGGGTCCTTTACACTATAAAGAGAGTTGCAATGGTTGTGGGCAGTACTGTGTTACTATAACTTAACCTATTTACTTGTTTTTGATTAATGACCTTTACCAGTGGTTTTAGAATGTTGGGATCATTATTGTGAGGACCACAAGCATTAGAGGAAAGAGTGAAAAAGTGGCTTTTATGGCTTCGTTAAAGTCTCATCTAGTTCTATATCTTTCTCCTTCATGAACTATTGTGCCCTCTTAGACTTTCTTGGTGTTGGGAGCCAAAGTAAGTGGGATCACTAACAGTTTTTCTGTTCTGAGGAGAAGCCAATATGATTCTCCCTTCTTCTGCACAGCCCTCTTAATAGCTGTTTTTCAAATAGCTAGCTGAACTATCAGAGGAAATGTCAGCTGAGTCAGGAGTCTTGTTTCTCTAGCAGACTCAGGTGCTGAGGGATTTAATTAAGGTAAGTAGTTGAAGCAGAGCAAAGAGGATTTTTCCCTGGAGACTCATGGAGAGACCAAAAAAGAAATGCTTACACAATGACTTTCTTCCTAATAATTTAGAACATTTCAGAAATTCACATTAATTGTTTTTCCACCACAACTCTTAAGGTTAGCAAACCAATGAAAGCAGTATCTTTTAGGGTATTTCTCATTTGCCAATAACTATCTTTACGACAGCCAAAGTTGCTGTTATATGCTATCAAGTCAGAACTGGCTATTGCTGACCCTCCAGAGGGTTTTTAAAGGCTATAAACCATGTGGGAAGAGTATTCATCTTCTCTCTTGAAGCAGCTGGTGGGTCTGAACCAAGCGATTTTGAGTTGGCAGCAAAATTCCTTACCATTAAGCCACCAGTGCTCCTCTCCATGACAACACACAATCATCACACAGTACTACAATTCATATAGTGCCATCACCAGCTATTTCAGGAACTGCAAATGTCATACAGAGGTATTAGAAGAAAAAGTCTTTTCTTTAAAGGACGATTTTGTGAAGATACACACATACTCGCTTCGCTTTAACTTTGTCATCAGAGCCCATGAAAGGGGCTGCCTTGAGGATTTCTTTGCTATTAAAGTCCATGCTGACTTTCTCTGTAAAACTGGTTTTCTATGAACTGTAGTATGTACCTGTGAGTACACAATAAAGTAAGGTATGATAAAAATATATGCAGTTTTCACTATTTTTATCATGACAGGATTATAGGAAAGATGAGATTCCCCTAAAACAAGGCTTATTGCTGTTACTTGCTTCTAGTCGATTCTCACTCATGGGCACATGGGTGCCCAGAAGAACTTCCCCATGGGGCTTTCATGGCTGTGACCTTCCTAAAGCAGATCACCAGGTGTGACTTCTGAGGAACTTCTAGGTGGCTTTTGCTGTAACTTTTCAGCCAATACTTGAACACTTAACCATTTACACTGCCCAGGGGGGAAGTAGATATATTAAAACAACCAATCAAATTGTTAGTTCAAACTTTAGATAATTTCATTTTCATATGATGTTTGGATCTAAACAGTAATTAAATTCCAATTATTAACTTAAGAGTCATTTAAGTAATTATGATTGAATTAATGATATACATATTTTGTTTACAGTGAAATCTTTCTACATTTAATTTTCCGTTATCTAGCAAGTATACAGAAATAATGAGGAATCTATTTTCTCGAAGTGCATTGTTGTTGTTATGTGCCATCGAGTCACTTACAACTCATAGCGACCCTGTGTACAAGAGCCCTAAATGCCTTTCTATCCTGTGCCAACCTTGCTTTCTCAAACATACTCATTCCCACCACTCCACTCACAGAATCGATCCATCTCATCGAGGGTCTTCCTCTCCTGCGCCGTCCCTCCACTTTCCCAAACATGATGTCCCTCTCCAAGGACCAGTCCCTTCTTGCAACATGCCCAAAGTATGTCAGACGAAGCTTCATAATCCTTGACTCCAGGGAACATTCTGGCTTCACCCTCTCCAGGTCAAACCTGTTTGTTCTCCTACTGTATATTCAACACTCTTCTCCAGCACCACAGCTCAAAGGCATCAATTCTCTTTCTAACATCCCTATTCACTGTGCAACTCTCCAATGTATAGCACGTAATTGCAAAGACTATAGCCTGGATCAGGAGTGCTTTAGTCTCCAGCCTAACATTGTTGTTTTTCAGTACTCTTGAGAGGTCCTTCACAGCTGACTTTCCCAATGCAATTTGTCTCTTGAATTCCTGGCTGCTGTTACCAAGATTGTTGACTGTGGAGCCAAGTAAACTAAAACTGTTAACTATCTCAATCTCTTCACCATCCATACTGATGCTGCCATTTGCCCCAGTGATGAGTATCTTTGTTTTCTTGATGTTGAGCTTCAATCCATATTGAAGGCTGCAGTCCTTGACCTTCTGCAGCAAGCACTTCAGGTCCTCCTCAGTTTCAGCAAGCAACGTTGTGTCATCTGCAGAACACAGGTTGTTGATGATTCTTCCACCAATCCTGATGCCACATTCCTCATTGTATAGTCCAGCATCTCGGATAATCTGTTCTGCATACAGATTGAAAATGTATGGAGACAAAATACATCCCTAATGGACCTCCTTCTTGAGTTTGAACCATGTAGTGTCTCCTTGCTCTGTTCTAATGACTACCTCTTGGTCCAAGTATAAGTTTCGCATTAGCACAATCAAATGTTCTGGGATTCCCATTCTTCTCAGAGTCAGCCACAGTTTGTTGTGATCCACACAGTCAAAAGCCTTTGCATAGTCAATGAAGCACAGATGGACATTCTTCTGGTATTCTCTGCTTTCTGCCAAGATCCATCTAACATTAGCTATAATATCCCTAGTACCATGACATCTTCTAAATCCAGCCTTCAGATCTGGCAGTTCTCTGTTGACATAGTGTTCTAAATGTTTTTGGATAATTTCCAGCAGAATCTTGCTTGCATGTGATATTAATGATATTGTTTGATAATTTCCACACTCTTTTGGGTCACCTTCCTTTGGAAAGGGAACAATATCGATCTTTTCCAGTCAGTTGGTCAGCAATTCTCCAGATTTCTTGGGACAACTTAGTGAGCACATCCATGGCAGCATCTGTTGGTTGAAATAAATTAATTGGTATGCTATCAACTTCTGGAGCCTTGTTTTTTGCCAATTCCTTCAGGGCAACTTGAACTTCCTCCTTCATCACCATAGGCTCTTGCTCATATGTTATTTCATGAAATTCTTCTGTGTCAGCCAATTCCTTCTGATACTGTGACTCTGTATTTCTTCCATCTTCTCTTGATACTTCCTGGATCATTTAACATTCTACCCAAACTATCTTTAAGTATGGCCACCCCTGGCTTGAATTTGTTTTTCAACTCCTTTGGCTTAAGAAACGCTGAGAGAGTCCGGCCTTTTAAATTTTCTGACTCCAGCTCTCTGCACATTTCTTTATAGTATCTTGCTTTGTCGTCCCGAGCTGCCTTTTGAAATTTTCTGTTCAGCTCTTTGGTAACACACATGCACAGTGTGTGTGAGATGAAGTTTTGACATCCTTGCTTCTAAAGAGCATTCTTCATCCAAGACAAATTTGTTTGTTCTTTCCAGAGTCCATAGTATATTCTCTATTCTTCTCATTCAACATAATTCAAAGGCATCAATGCTTCTTTTGTCTCCTTATTAATTGTCTAGATTTCACATGCAAATAGGATGGTTGAAAAATACCAAGTACATTTTGATCTCTAAAGTGACATCTTTCCTCTTAAACATTGTAAAGCAGTCTTTTGCAGGAGACTTTGCCCAATGCAACCTGTCATTTGAATCTTCACTGTTGCTTCCATGGGTGTTGATTGTAGATCCAAGTAAAATGAAATCCTGGACAACTTTAATATTTGTGGAATTGGAGAAGTGTATGGACTGCCAAAAGAACAAACCAGTCCATCTCGGAGGAAGTGCAACTGAGGTTCTCCTGAGAGGGAAGAAGGGTGAATTTTTATCTCATACACTTTGGGCATGTTGTCAGGAAGGTCTTGTCCTTGGAAAGGACATCATGCTGGGAAAGATGGAAGGTCAGAGACAGAAAGGAAGAGGAAGATTTTAACAAGATGGATTGACACAGTGACTAACAATGGCTGGAGTATATCGGAGCTGGTAAGGATCGTGCAGGAGAGGACAAGGTGAAGATCACTACAAATTGTAGTCCACTTGGTGGCACCCAATGACAATGCCAATTGCTTTTCAGGGTGTTACTTATTGGCCCAGTTGTGAGAATTTACAAAAAAAAAGTTTTACACTGTTATGTTGTTATATGTCCTTCAATTGATTCAAACTCATAGCAACTCTGTAACATAGAGTAAAGAGGACTTGAAAGCAATAATGCAAAATAGGACCTGTACACAGGTGTTCATTGCATGACTAGTCAAAATAGCCCAAAGATGGCAACAACCCAAATGTATATCAGCAGAAGGGTAGATAACATAGTAGTGTGTATCTATCCATCACAAAAATAGCATAAAATAATTAACACATATCTGTCATACTCTTTCACTTTGCAGGCCTCACATTTTGATTGCTTGCTTTTTTAGTTGTCTTTCTCAAGATTACAATTTTGTGCATCATTCTCTGTAGAGAATAAAAAGGAAAGTCAATCTTTCCTCTAGCATAGTTTATAAAAATTTATTTCATCAGTATTTATAATTTGGAAAAGTTTCTTTCAGGTGCATGACTTGTAAGCAATACCATCGAGAAACTATTTTAGATTAACAACAGATTTCAGAGTAACATCTCTCAAGTTTCTTGTGTAAGCTTTAACATTTGAGAACCATGCAAACATTTTGTGTGATAATTACTCTTCAATAATCTGAAAACTGGCAGCAGTCTTCAGCTGTGTTAGTAGGGCCCATCCCAGGGCTTTAGAAGTACCCGATGCAAATCAGGGGCCTGAAACTGAAGCTTCATTTGCTTCATATTAAATCTACCTTTCTCCCAGTTCGCATATGCAGGTTCAAACTTTCCTCATTTCCAAGACTAGCTGAAGCTTGATACGGCCTGCCTATTTTCCAGAAGACTATACAAAACGTAATCCTTTTTTGCCTGGCTGGATCTCTTGCTGATGCCTGATCCTGGGTCTTCCTCATCACTGTGCACAACAAGATGGATTAAAAACCCAGTGAACACGATCCAGGTTCGTTTGGTGTTCACCTTAGCTTTCTAAATCTGTCTTCTAATCACTTGGATGTGGCCTCAAAATCCCAAGAGTGTCTGTCCACTAGGCTGATCCAGTTCTAATCACAGGCCTAGTTGCAAGTCTTTTGTCTCTCAAAGCTTGCCCAATAACTAGATATGATGATTAAAAAATAGGGGAAGAATAAGCAGCTTATTCATCCTTGAGGATCTGGTTTGGATTATCCAGAAAAGACTATTGGATAAGAGAATTTCAAGTATCTTTTTGTATGACAACATAAATACTGGCATAATAGGGAGAAAGCTATTCTAAACATAAAGTTGGCTTGAACCTAAGTCTCATGAAGAAGAATGGTAAGATGGACAAAGCTATATGGGAGCAAGTGAGTAGGATTTAAAAATGGAGAAACATACAGAAAAATTACATAATATTAAAATAATTATAGCTAAAGAAAGTTACAATTTCTTAATGAAGGGAGATATACATTTAAACTTATTTTGGGAGTTTAGGAAAGGACTAATATTAGAAAACCTGGAGTTGGGTTAAATGAATGAATGCATTCACTCCTCACCTATCAATGTGGTTAGACTCTACAGACTCTACATTATGTGAAAACTGGCATCATGCAAGATTTGAAGTTGACCACGTCAGACCAGAAAATAGAGAATAAGTATATGTATAAACAAGTGAGGTTAGAATGGGAACGAGTTTGATTTTTACTAACTCCAGAAGGGAGAACTATCCCCATCAACATCATCCAAAGAACAAACCAGGTTCCACAAGCTCAGGCATGTCCTCCACACTTTCATACCTCTTCTAACTAATACCAACACCAATCTTACTGCTCTATTGGGTTTGAAATCTTTTGCAGTAGCTCACAGAGTACATGGAACCATAGTCATGATTATGAAATTTATTGTTATTATTGTGTACTGTAAGTCAGAACCAACCATTAGCTGACCCTGCAGTGGATTTTCAGAGGTTTGAACTGTGTGCCTGTGGGATTACAGAGCTCCCTATGGGGTTTATTAGGGAAGTAAAAAAAATCTGTAATTCAAGTTGGTACACTCACTTCATCAGGACAGCTTCTGAAATGTACTCACAGGATCCTCAGCCCTCACAGCTTTAGGCCAGTCTTACAAATCTCTTAGTCCTTGTAATTATGGCTTTCTCCTCCAGTACTCAAATGAACTTGGTGAAAGCTCCTTGCTCTGGTTCTGTAGGGTAGCCGTCCCAGGATCAGTTCTGTCTCATATCAGATCTCTGGTGTTGCTGCTGCTGTCACCCCTGTAGGTAGTCTGAGTGGCACAGGAATCTTGGACTCCAAAGGGTAGGTACTCTATGTTCTCTGCTTTTTTGTTGGTGGTAATATTTCCAAAATGTGCTGCTGAATCTGCTCAGTTTAGTGGCAAGACTAGCCAGTCCTCTTGTGAATAGGCTAATATGTCTTATTCACATATTCCCATCCATCCACATGGCAAAGTCAAAGCCAAGGGCTAGGAAAGCCATATTGAACAATAAGCTCTTAACACCACATTACATAACTGCCAAAAGACCACACGTCACAGTTGCTGTTGTTGTTATGTGCTGTTGAGTTACCTGTGACTCATAGCTACTACATGTACAACAGTTGTAAACCCTGCTCTATCCTTTGCCAGTCTTATTATCTCTAATACACCTACCCCCATTACCCCAGTTACTGAATCAATCCATCTCAGCAAAGGTCTTCCTCTTCTGTGCTGTCCCTCCACCCTCCCAAGCACGATGTCCCTCTCCAAGGACTGGTTCATCCTTGAAACATGTCCAAAGTATATTAGAAGAAGCTTCAGAATCCTTGTCTCTAAGGAGCAGCCTGGCTTCACTGTCTCCAGGGTGAACTTGTTTGTCCTCTTAGCAGTCCATGTCACAGTTAGCGAGTGTTATTGTGCACCTTGGTATTCCTTCTCATCAGACATGTGTAGTTAATACACTAAATAGTAGATTTTTCACTATTCTCATAAATATAAAATGTCAGATAATAAGAAAGTTAATAAATGAAGAGGATTTAGAACTTCACTTATTAGAACTGTTGTGTGCCATCGAGTTGGAACTGACCCCAAACTCTACCTCCAGTGGGTTTTCAGAGGCAATAAATAGCACTCGAGGAGGTTGCCTGTCCTTTTCCTTTGGAGCAGCTGGTGGATTCAAGCCACATGTCTTTGATATTGTAGCACAGTTTCTCACCGCTAGGCCACAACTAGGTATTTTGAAACTGCCAAAGCAGATGACATGATAATGCAACAACTGAGTACAACAAAGAACTTTCTGTAAATCAGAGACCTTCAAAAGCTAATTAAAAATTTGAAGGGTATAAATGAAAATATTATTATGCCGTTAAACTAATTACATTTTATTTTAAAAATTAATTTGTTGCATATAGAATCACCATCAATTGCAAATAAAAGACAAAAAAGATGTTAATAATTTGGTAACCCTTTCTAATTCTTTTGACGTTTTGGAAACTGTTAAGTGGTGTATTTAATTTTAGCAGATCTTCAATGAAAGTATTTCATTCCTGAGTATTAAATATTGCTTATTTAATTATTAGTAGAAATGATTCCTTGCTTCCAGAGTCACTTAGTATCACTTATTATACACACATAAAATCAGCTCCTTCTTCATGAAAGATAATGTCCATAGAAAGTTTTCATTTATGCTACCCTTTACCTGTGGGGACTCTGAATAATACTTGTAAATATAAAACAAACTTTGATAGGCTGGATTCTGCCCACGATAATAGGAATTTATAACAGTCCTTTCTTTGCTCAGTTGTATTAGCAGAACTTACTTCCTTGTAAAATTATGGATAGTATCATATCATATCCTATCATTCATAACATTATACTTCAGGATAGATCTTGAAATTATCTATTTAACTATGAATGTATCACCACTCTCTCATTTTTTAAAAGTTTCTGAAATAGTAAGTCATATGCTCATCTGATCCAAAGTGACCAGTGAAAGTCCATCTTAGCTCTCTAATGCCTAGAATGTCAATCTTTATGCCTTTCCTTTCATTTCTGACAATTTCATGTTTTCCTAGATTCATATTTAGTATATTATGTCAGTCTAGAGACAAAAGTGTGAGTAATCCAGGCGGGGGTGGGGGGGAATCTTCTCAATTACTTGTTATGCTCCAGAGAGCTGCACAATGACTAAGAATGGCAGAAGAAGACTAGATACCTTCGAGTTGTGGTGCTGGAGAAGAGTCTTGAACACACCATGGACTGCAAAGAAAACAAATCAGTCTGTCTTGGAGAGGGTGAAACCAAATCTTTAATTGGAGGGTAGGATTTTGAAGATCTGTCTCATATACTTTGAGCACATAGCTAGGAGAGACTGGTCCTTGGAGAAAGACATCATACTCAGTAGAGTGGAGGAACAGCACAGACGAGGAAGACCCTGGATGAGATAGATTGATACAGTATCTGGCGCAATGGCACTTGGTGTGTCGGAATTAATGAGACTGGTTTGGGACAGGGAAGATTCAGAGATGCTGTACATAGGGTCACTATAGGTTGCAGGTAACTCAAAGGCACATAACAACAACATACTATATTGGTTCTTTATTTAAGCCTCCTCTTGTTTAGAGTCAACAAGACATTGGGGAGGGCCTTTGTATTTAAAAGTCAGTTGTTGTTATTATATTTTGGAGGAGCATTCTTCTTAGTGGTACTGCACTCTTCTGCCAATATACTGCACTGAGGTAACCTGGGGTTGCTGTGATGCTGAGCCTTGTGCCATTGGGGTGTCAAATGCTTACTCATGGTAGACAGTATTTGGTGGAGCTCCCAGTTTAAGACAGGTTTGGAAGCAGGAACGGCATCCATTTCCTAAACAACATGCCTCTGGAAACTCTGAACTTTGATAAGTGACAATAGTTATAGAAAAGCTTCAGGCCTTTTATTCATAGGGTCACTGTGAGTGGTGCTTGGCTCAACATCAATCAACAACAACAATTATTAATGAATATTTGCAGTTGTTTCTCCTCTACTTTGGGTGACTTGGAATTTAGGCTCTATCTCTAATAGTACGACTACATATATTCCTCTATTTTTCATAGGGTTTTCTATGTTCTATTATTTCAGAAGTAGATGGCCAATCCTGCTTCCTCGTTTGTCTGAATCTGGGAAGTCCACTAAAACCTGTTCAAAACACTAAAATACTCCAAAATACTAAGAAGCAATGATGTCAGTTAGAAAACTAAGGTGTGCCTGATTCAGGTCATGGTTTTTCAGTTTCTTGCTATACCTTTAAGAGCTGGACAGTAAATAAGGATGACAGAAGAATTGATGCCTTTGAATTGTACTGCTGGAGCAAAGTACTGAATATCCCATGGACTGCCAAAATAACAATATATCCTGGAGAAAAAAAAAAGTGCATCCAGAGTGCTTCTTGAAGGCAATCATGGTGAAGTTTCATCTCACACACTTTGGACATGTTGTTAGGAGGGGCAATTCCTTGGAGAGGAACATCATGCTTAGAAAGGCGGAAAGAGTCAGTGAAGGAAGGATAGGAAAGAGGCTAACATTGAGAAGGATGAGATTCCCAGAATACGTGCTCCTGCTCATGTGAACCATAGATGTAGAAGAGTTTGTCTGAATGGAAGAAGGAAACATGGAATGTTTTAAAATCAGGAAAGATGTGCACTACGATTGTATCCTTTCTCTATAACTATACAACCTGTTTGCTGAACAAATAGTTCGAGAATTTGGAGTCTATGAAAAAGAATGTAGCATTAGAATAGGAAGAAGGGTCATCAATAAGTTGCATTAGGCAGATGACTCAACCTTATTTGCTGAAAGTGAGGAGAACTTGAAATAATTGTTGTAGAAGATCAAGGATTATTGCCTTCAATACAGATTGCATCTCAACATTTAGAAGACAAAAATCCTCACCACTGATCAATAAGTAACTTCATGACAGAAAAAACTGAAATTGTCAACAATTTCTTCTTACTTACATCTAGAAACAACACCCTTGGTACCAGCAGTCAGGAGACCAGTTAACATATTGCACTGGGAAAGTCCATTATGAAGGACCTCTCCAAATTACTGAGGAGCAATGATGTCAGTTTGAAGACTAAGGTGTGTCTGAATCAGACCAGGGTCCTTTAAATGACCTGCTTTTGAACTAGCTAGAGAGCTCTGGTGGCCTAGTGGTAAGAAGCTCCCTTGCAATCTTAAAGGCAAGGAAGGGGTTCGGAACCATCAGCTGGTCTGCAGGGAGAAAGATGGGCAATCCCCTCCTGTGTGATTAACTGCCTCTGAAAACCCACCAGAGGGTGAGCTACGGGTCTGTTTCGACTCGACGGTACACAACAGTAACAAAACGGGCTAGATTGTCCACTATGAGTTGGTCCCCACTCAATGGCAATTTTCCTTAATTGCTACATTCTAAAAGTTTAAGAGGGTGATAGAAGAATCAGTGTTTTGAATCATGTTGTTGGGAAAAAGTACTGAATTTCCCATGCATTGCAAAAAAGAACAAATGCATCTATTTCGTAGGAAGTGTAACCAGTGGGCTCCTTAGAATCAAGAGTGGTGAAACTTCGTGTCACATACTTTGGACATGTTGTTCCGAAGTGCCAGTTCCTGGGCAAGATTTGGGAAATGTGGAGGGTCAGAGAAAAAGAGGATAACCCTCAACAAGGTAGATTGACCAAGTGCCTTTAACAATGGACTGGAGCATTTCCAAAGGTTGTGAGGACAGTGTGGAACAAGGCAAGATTCAGATTCGTTGTTCCTAAAATCACTGAGGCCTAGTTAATTCGATAGTGCAAAATCACTGAGGCCTACTTAATTTGATAGTGCCTACCCCACAACAAAACAAGTTACTGGTAAATATTCACAAAATGCCCTTATTGTATAGTGCCCAACGTGTGGGATGGTTGCAATGCACCCTTAGCTCATCAAAAGATAAGGTCTCTAAAATCTGTTGAAGAGTCCCTCAACACTAGGTTACATTGGGCAGGAGGCGGGATCCTGGCTGGGTGGGGCGGGTCCAAAGTCAGGGTAGGCGTGGCCAGGACGGGGGCGTGTCAGGATAGGCGTGGCTGCAGCGCGCGGGGCGGGGCTGGCTCCGTTGGGGTGGGGCGCGCGGCTGCGCCTGGCGGCGATGGCGGCGGACGGGGACTGGCAGGATTTCTATGAGTTCCAGGAGCCGGCCCGGAGCGTCCAGGACCAGGACAGCTGTCACGCGAGTCCCGATGCCGGGGCAGAGGCGGGCGGGGGAGGCGACAACTTCCCGTCGCTGGCTTGCAGCTTGGAGGAGAAGCTCAGCCTGTGTTTCCGCCCGTCGGGCGCGGGCGCCGAGCCCCCGCGGGCGGCGGTGCGGCCCATCACAGAGCACAGCCTCTTGCAGGGGGACGAGTGAGTGCGGGCGGGCGGGCGGGGGCGCGGGGCGGGCGGAGCTCCCTGCCTGCGTGGCTCCGCGGGCCCCTGTCCACAGCCCTGTCGGGACCCCACAGGCTCCTCCCTGCACCCTTCTTCCGCCTCTGTTGACCCGGAGTCACCGCCCCCTCCCTGCTCTCGGGTCCCCTCCCTCAGCGATTTTGGCCTCTGCAGCCACAGCGATTGAAATAATGCCTGCATCCCGCCTCCTGAGCTCCCTCAAAAGAGATCTTAACCTCCTCAGGCACGTGTATAGCCAGCCATTCATTTAGTCCAGTAGCGTTTATTACGCTCTTGCAAAGTGCCAGCGGCCTTGCCTTGCGCCTGGAATACCAAGATGACTGGCTCTTACGCCGCTGAGGCAGGACACAGCCTAGGAGGAGATATTGATTTGTAAACAGATATTCCAGTGGTGTGAGAAGTGGCTATAAGTGCAAAATATAGAAGATTTAAAAGGTGTGTTTGAGAGTCTGGGAAGTCTTTGGAAAGAGATGTGAAGAGTACTCTGATGGATGGCAGGTGAAGGTCTAGCGTTCTAGGCTGTGGATATCTTACGTGCAGTAATAAGGTGTGGAGCAGCATTTCTGCCACAGGTCCCTGTAAGGGAAGCTCTGGCGGCATAGAACCTAGGGAGTTGAGCCACTACCCAAGCCTGTGCCTCCACAGTTCGAGCCTACCACCGACTCCTCGTCTCTAGTACAGTTTACAACACCCGCTCCCCAAAACCCACTGGAGGGCCAACGATGAGTCGGTTCAGACTCCATAGCAGTGCAATGAGCAGAGTGCCCACGCTGGATGCCAGCTATCCCAGAAACAAAAAGCGAAGAATCTCCGTGTGATGGGGAGACCTAGTCATGAACAATGAACAGATCTAGCCAAATGCAAAGCCTAGACATTCCCAGTGACTTATGAGAATTAAGCAGTACTGGTATCATAGTGGAAATGTATGGGTTGGCAGTTTGAATTTGTCAACCGCACTAGCTGAGAGTAGATAAACAGCTAGGAAACTCAGTGGAGGGTTACTATGAGTGACTCTGGAAGAGTGGTTTACTCTTTTTGGGTTTTTTTGTTTTTTTTTTTTTTTTCTTTTTAATGAATTTTAGGAAGAGTAGTGAGCAGAATTACTGGAATGACCTTTCTAGCCATCTTGGGCCACATTTATATGTGGTTCAGTGGAAATTAGAATCACAGAGCAGTGGTTTACCTAAGATGGTCAGAGGTGAGAGGAAGAAGCTGAGCATATTGTATATGTGTGTGGGAGAGGAGTTACTGTAAAGGCAAAATTAGTGGAGGACTGGAAACATAAATAGGGATGGCCTTCGGAGCGCTGGTGGAGAGGTTAAAGTTTAGGGAAGACATTCTGCCTTTAAGAGTTGGGGATCCATGGCTCAGAAATATGCTTCCAGCCTGATGGCCTCACTTTTCTTCCAAACAGGGGGTGAGGTAGTGAATGTGAGATGGTTGAGAATTGGAGGCCATAGACAGTGTTAAACTTAGGTCCAGCTGTGTGTGAAAACCATATCCATATCTATTTGTTTTAAAATTTTAAATTAAATTTTAGGGCCATTTTAAGTTTATAGAAAGATAATACAGAAATATGCAGTATATTATTGCTAAGCTCACAGCCAGATTAGTGAAGTCGATTCAACATAACACTGCCCCTTAGGGTAGAGTAGAGCTGCCCCACAGAGCTTTCAAGCTTCACTGCAGAAGTTGACCTCATCTACAGGATGGCTAGTGGATTAGAACTGAAGACATTTAGGTTACCAGCCAGATGTTTTAGTCACTCAGCCACCAGGGCTCCTTTGAGTGTTGTGAAATAGATTTCAGCTCATACCAATCCCATGTAACGAAGTAAGAAACAGTGTCCTTCTCTTATAGGATCATTGGGTATGTACTTGAACCTTCAACCTTTGGGTGAGCAGCCAAGTGCTTGACCACTGCACCACGAGGGATCCTTATAGAGAAAGTGCAGAGATCATATATACCTCAACCCCCATGTGTACTGTGTCTTCTGTTTCTAACATCTTGGCATTCGCATGGTGAACTAATGTTGGTTCATTATTATTAACTAGCTGAGTCAGTGTTGTTTTGTGGTAGAAATCTCCCATGTCAGAGATTCAGATTTGATTCCCAGCCAGTGCATCCATTGTCTGAAAAGGCTTGCGTGTTGCTGTGACGTGGACCAGATGTCAGTGGTGCTTCCAGACCAAGACACACTTTCATTGCACCACCATGGTTCTTTATACAGAAAGTCCCGAGTTCACTCTATACTGCAGCCCCCATGTAACCCAGTATGGAGATGGTACAGGACGAGGCAGCATTTCATTCAGTTGACTGTAGGATCTACTCTTCATTCTTCATATTGTGCAACCCTGTGGGCTTTGACAGCTGCATGCTGTCACCATTACCGTGTCATGCAGAATAGTTTCCTGCCCTAAAAAATGCCCAGGGCTCCACCTCTCTATCTCCTCTCCCCTCCCCTTGAATCCTTGGCATTTGCTGATTTTTATTATCTTACAGTTTTGCTGAACTTAGATCTTTTTTTATTGATACTTTTTCACAGTGTTGGTCTAGGCAGAGAGAAGGAAAAATTCACGATTGGATTTTATACAACACGCATGTAGCCACTAGCAAAGATGACAGTTGTGAAATATAGTCTCAGAGAGAAAAAAGCTTTATATATATGTATATTTATATATTATAAACCACTGAAACTCAGGACATTTTTGAATGTTGAAATTATAATTATGTATCAAGAGTTACATACTCAAAACAAATCAGGAGATGTATATATAGACAAAGGTTTCAGGTTTTACCTCACAGTACTATCTGGAAAAGATTCTAAGCCTTTGTTAGATCTTAGGTTGATGTAGAACTTAAAACATTTTGTTGTGTTGGATAATGGCTTTTAGTAGAAGTGTCTGTGGGAATGCATGTTTCTTGATAGTTAAGAAATCTGTTTGTGTTTCACCACAAACAGTGCTGGTCACCACTTGGAAAGCGCCCATTCCTGCTCCTTCACTGGAGTTGTGAGTTCTTTACCTCAGATAGTGCCTTGCTCTAGGGCACTTGAAGGAGCCCTGGTAAGTCTGTGACTAAGCACTCCAGTGCTAACTGGAAAGTGTCCTGTTGGAACCCTCCTGGGGGCTCTGTAGGAGAAAGAGTTGGTGGCTGCTTCCTTAAAGATTAGTAAAGGAAATCCTGTGTGAGAGTTCTCCTCTGTCACATGGGGTCACTGGGAATGGAAACCTATCAACAGGGCACTGTATTTAACTATTCTCAGTTTCGGTTTTAATTTCGTTACTTATGGTGTGTATTTATCTACCTAGATTTCACTTTAGAAAAAAGTTATGTACAGAATTCAGTGTTGTTGGAATTTGATCTTTCTAGCGCTGTTGTTTATGACCGGTTGTTACTGGAGAATTCTGGAAGTCTTTCACTTGGCCCTCTGTCTCGTCAGTTGCACCTGGTTTGTTCTTGGTGGGAAGAGAGGACTGTTCATTGCCCTTAATTTTCTAGAAGGTCAAATTCTCCCACAATCCTTTCATGGAGATGAAATATCTCACTCCACCTGTCCTTTATTAGAGTGTCATTTGAAAAGGAATAAGCTAGCAGACAAACCAAATCAAACCCAACCCAGAAACTTTGGACAGTCTTCAGTTTCATCCTGCTGACTTTCCTGTCCAGAGTTAGATACAGTCACTTCTTCAGTATTTCATAGTCATTTTGCCAAGAAAGTGTGGGCCAGAAACCCAGAGAGCAATCTGGAGGCCTTGCCTCTCATTCTGGAATGTGGTGTTAGAGGACATCTGATGCCAAAACACTAGAAATGTACTGTGTGTATGGGGATTTGCTGGGTAAAGGAGCCAGATTTCTAGCGTTCACATTTTAGCGAGGCTGAGTGTGCATTCCAAAGCTGACAACCTTTGGGATTTTATGATTTGTGGTCCTGTTGCTTCTTCTCTTTAGCACTAAATCCCTATTCATTAAGTCAAGTATGTTGCCTCTCTATTTTTAAATCTTGCTTGCTTATTTTTATGCACCTGTGTTGTTTATTATATCTGTATCCCAGTGGCTTGCATATTTGGGCAAAAACCCCACCCAGTTACTGAATTGTTTATTCCCAGTTCTTGCTGGTGTTTGTTGCTGTCAACTTGATTCTGCCTCACGATGACCCCATTTGTGTAGAGGACAACTGTGTACCCCAAGGTTTTCAGGCTGTAATGTTTCAGGAGATTGCCAGGCCTGTATTCGGAGGTGCTGCTGGGTGGGTTTGAACTGCTGACTTTTTAATTAGTTGTCCAACTTAACCGTTTGCACTATCCAGGGGCTGTTAACAGTTTCATTATTTAATACTCATTCCCATCATCAGAACTGATTCAGAGCTGACCCTCCATGCCTGTAAATCATTCTGGGTGAGATTGCCC
This sequence comes from Elephantulus edwardii, assembly GCF_000299155.1. Taxonomy (NCBI): domain Eukaryota; kingdom Metazoa; phylum Chordata; class Mammalia; order Macroscelidea; family Macroscelididae; genus Elephantulus; species Elephantulus edwardii. Next base: position 20,343,200 of record NW_006399769.1, read on the forward strand.
ATCTCTTCTCCCATGAAGCCGCTGGTGGGTTTGAACTGCCAGGAAAATGTGGCCGTGAACTTCAGTGGACCATGTCACCAGGGCTCCCTGTACACAGTTAGAATCCCCATTATTATTTTCAGATCTTTTTTCCTCCCTATGACATGTATTTGTATACCACCAGCCACTAAATAGCTTCTTTGTATTGCATTTAACTTTTATTTGCTCATTTGAATTTGTCCCAGTTTTATCTCCAAACTATATTTTTAAAATACAACTTCAGCTTTTGTTGTTCTATTACTTTGGTTCTGAAGCCTGCCACATTTTTCTGCCTCAAAGTGGAGGGTGAGTTCACAGTGGCTGTACTTTGGTTAGTAGCTAAGTTGTTAACCACTGCACTTCCACGGTTGTTTCCACAGGGAGATTGCCAGGCCTGTCATTTAGTCATGACATTGGAGTTTGCCGATGTTACCTGAGGGATCTCTGGGTGGGTAAGAAGTTGGACAGACAACTCAAAGGAGGGCAGCTCAAGTCCACAAGCTGCTCCTCAGGAGAAAGATGGGCTGTTTACTCCTGTGCTATTTACTGCATCCAGAAACCCACAGGCGGGCCAGCTCTGAGTTTGTTCTGATGCCCTGTCATTGAGTGGTTTAAGACTTTAAAGCATTTCATTTGTGTGAAGACTTAGAACAGAACTGGAAGGCATCACTGCTATTTTTGTCAGTCTTCTCATTTTATAGAAGCTGCCCAGTGCCTAAAGAGGTTAAGGAACTTGTCCCAAAATTCTTAGTTTGAAAAAGAATGGACACAAGAATCTTGAATCTCAGTCACATATCCTTCTCATTTTACTTTGTTGCCTTCCCAAAATGGTGTTTGCCAAGAAGGGAGGTGAACTGCAGTGAGTATTGCCGAGACTGTAACATTGTAAACTCTACTTCTCCTTTCAGTTTCATTTTTCTTAGTTGTTAGCTGATTATATTTTGAATTTTATTTCCACTCACACTGAGCTTCAACAGAGGTATACCATCTTTGGTTAGAGATTATTGACTTTTATGAAATAGTCTGTGTGGAAACAACCGTGGAAGTGCAGTGGTTAACAACTTAGCTACTAACCAAAGTACAGCCACTGTGAACTCACCCTCCACTTTGAGGGAGAAAAATGTGGCAGTCTCTCTCTGTAAAGAGTGTTGTTGTTATGTGCCGTAGAGTTGGAACCAACTTAGAGCTGACCCTTCAGCAGGCTTTTTAGAGATTATAAATCGCATGGCAGGAGATTGTCTTTCTCCCACAGAGCAGTTGGTGGATTCAAACTGCTTGCCTTTGGGTTAGCAGTGCAATACCTTTACCACTGTTGTTGTGTTGGAATGAACCCATAGCTGACCCTCCAACAGGATTTCAGAGACAGTAAATTGTGTAGGAGGAGATCCTTCTCTTGCAGACCAACTGGTAGATTCAAACAGCATGCCTTTGGGATTGCAGTACATCTTCTTACCTCTAGGGCTCTGGAGCTCCCACCTAACTACTGGGAGTTCCCTCTGTAAGGGTTACAGCCTTGGTCACCTCACAGGGCAGTTCTACCCTGTAGGCTGGTAGGATTGTTGTGCTGTAGAATCAACCTTATGGCAGTGAGGTTTTAATTTGTTTTCTGTGTTTAGAATTCATAGAAGGAAAATAAATATACAATGTGGGAACTACTTGTCTGGCCCTGAAAACACAACATTACTCTCTGTACCTCAGCTTCCTTAGCTATAACGCAGCAATAATAAGGAACATGGATTGCCCAAAAAACAGACCAGTTGGTGTTGGAAGAAGTGGAGCCAAGTTTCTCCTTTGAGGCAGGGCTAGTGAAAATTCATCTCACACACTTTAAGCATGTTGTCAGGAAGGGCCGATCTTTGGAAGAAGACAGTATTTTTGGAAAAGTGAAGGGCAAGGTGCAGATCTGTTATTCACGGTAAGATAGCTGTGCATTGGAGCTAATTTGGCACCTAAGAGCTTTTGAAGATTAAATGAGTTGATATGTATAGATTGCTTAGAAGAGTGCCTGGCACATACCACAGTTGCAGTGTTAGCTGTTAGTAGTAGCAAGAGTAGTTTGTTAACGTCTAGAAACTAGGAGCCTAGTGATGTTGGGAGGTTTATCTCCCACTTTCCTCAAGACTTCTTGTTAGCTCAGGTATAGGATTTTCATTTGGCCTTGTTTGCGCTCTACTTTGTTGGTGGCTTTCTGGGAAAGCATGTGCTGCTTTTCTTTGTTGAAGTTGATGCTCTTTCTTCTTCTGCTCTACTGTCAGCTGTGTCAGTTCATGATGACCCGTTGTGTGATGAGAAGACCTGTGCCTCACAGGACTTCCAGTGGCCAGTTTTCACAAGTGTGTCACCAGGTCTTCCTCCTGAGGAGCCTCTGGTGGATTAAACTCAGCAACCTTGTAGTTAGCAGCCAGACATGTTCTTTTTACTATCTAAGCTCTTCTCTTCCACTGTAAAGGTACAAGAAAAGGCATAGAGAAGGTTAACTTCCATTGATGTGTGATTTTTTTTCTTTGAAGGATTTGGAATGCACTGACGGATAATTATGGAAACGTGATGCCCGTGGACTGGAAGTCCTCACATACCAGGACCTTGCACCTGCTTACTCTGAACCTGTCAGAGAAGGAGGTAGGTCAGGAAGTGGACTAACAGCTTGTGAATAACGGAGTCTGATCATGGAACTCAAATACTAGCATTTCTGTCACACACCAAGTCATTGACTTACCTCATTATTTCTAAGCTGATGGAATTTGGAGTGGCCCTGTATCACTAGCACGTTCCTCCACTTCTTCCCCAGTGCTCTCCCTGGGACATGTTTCTCTAAGTTTCTGTCACCTGTGTGTGACCAGCAATGACCAGTCTTCTTCTCCAGCCTAAATAAAGCCTTTTTAAAAATTGTTTTACTTGTTTATACTTTTAATTTATGATAAGTGTCCTACTTTATTTACCCTGGAAGTATTCACTTATTCCAGCAACTATGGTCTGAGAACACTCAGTGATTATCTCAGGCTTTTGTTTCAGTATATTGAGCGTGTTAGAATAGAGTTAACTTTTGGATTAATTTAATGACCCACTGGGGATGACATGCGATCAGGAAATCATGTTCTTCTGAATAATAATGTTAGTGCCATTGAGTCTAGTACAACTCATAGAGTCCTTATGAACAACAGATTGGAACCCTGTTCCTATCCTGTGCCAACCCCATCATCTCTGACAACCTTGACCCCTTTGCAGCAGTCGCAGTGTCAATAATGGGGAGCCTTCAAAAGACATCTCTGTTTTTGGCTTTTGAAGGGATACCAGCTTCTCCTGCTTGAGGCTGCTTGTTATGTCTTTAAATGGTAACGTGTAGATACCTTGAATGAGAAAGGTGCATAAAAGAATTAGGTCATTTGGGTTAGGAGAGGAGAAAAGGGAAGAGATTCACTTTAAATGGAAAATCACAGCATTACGACTGTTTAGACACAGTTAGATTATGTAATTTTCAGGGCCTGTTTAAGTTCCTGATCAAACAGCCATGCTAACTTATGCCACATCTTTCTCTGTGTGGTCTGTGTGTTACTACGTGTCGTTTTATGATATTGTGAGCACTTGCAGTAGGGCTGTCAGCTTATATAGTTTGAGTGATAAAAATGAGTTTTTAAAATATGTGACCCAGGAAAGCCTACTTGTTATTTTCTAGTAAAAGCTGGAATTTTTACTATATTTTCAAAGGTTCTAGTGCATACAGAGTTGGTGCTGTATGTTTGTTTTAGTCACCCTGTAAAGCTTTTTCGCCTTGGCATCCATGGAGCGGCAAAGTTTCTTACATTCTCCCTTCTGCTTATTTAGATTCCTGCTAACGTTTTTTGGGGGGGCTTGGTTCGAGTTTCCCTTCTCGGAAGCTTCCTGTTTTTACCTCTGTTGATCTCATGGAATTACACAATTTTTGAATTGGAGAGGACTTTAAAGGACATTTAATCCCACCTCTTGAGGGCATCACCGTCTCTGACAGATGGTCATTTCACCATGGCCTGAGTCCCCGCAGAGAAGGAGAAGGTGCTCCTTTCCGTGGGAGTCAGCTGTGCATGTGAGGGGGGGAAAACTCTTCAAAGACTTGTCACTTGTGTCTCACAGAATTTAACCCACTTGTCACCTGGCTGCTGGTCCCAGTGCTTCCATGGCACGTTGTCCCTGTCTCTGTCTCAGTTACCGCCACCTTTTTTGGCTGTGTGTTTCTGAGATGTATGGTCCCTAGGTTGTGACTTCCTCGTAGGTGTCCTCATATTATTAATTTTTTTATTAACGATTACAGTGCTAAGGGAACAAACAGTTATGTCCTGGAGAGGGTGAAACCAGGCTGCTCCTTAGAGGCAAGGATTCTGAAGCTCTGTCTGACATACTTTGGATGTGTTGCAAGGAGGGACCAGTCCTTGGACAGGGACATTATGTTTGGGAGGGTAGAGGGACAGTGTGGGAGAGCAAGATCCTCGATGAGATGGATTGATTCAGTGACTGGGGTAATGGAGATAGGTGTATCAGAGACATTAAGTTTGGTTCAGGATAGAGCAGGTCTTAGGACTGTTTTACATAGGGTGCACAGTAGAGTGAGTGGTCCCGTTAGGCTTCCTCGGCTGTGGTCTTTAGGTGAACACATCACAGGTCTTTTCCCCACTGGGTAGGCTCGAACTGTGAGCTTTTTGATTAGCAACTGAGCACTTAACTGTAGCATCACCAGGGCTCCAAGGGCAGTAGTTGGTAATGACTTAATAATACTAATTGTGAAAGCCTTGTTGGAGAAGACTCAACAGGCTGAAATGATTCTTTATCCTGACATACATAACTCTTCAGGTAATAAATGGAACTGAAATAAGAACTTTCTACACAAAAAATGAAGCTGCCTTCAGTCCACTTGCCTTGGGTTAGTTCCTAACTACCTACCTAGTGAACCTCTACTAGGTTTCCTTGTGTCTTAATGGGGGCAGACTGCCTCACCTTTCTCATCATCTACTTGGTCTGGTGGATTTGAACTACTGAACTTTTTTGCATATTAGCAGCCTAGCACGTAATGTACTTTCCCACATAATAAGTACCTAAAGAATAGATGGACAATACGGACTGTGTGGGAAGCAGTCCTAACATTTTATTTAATATTCTAGAATTAATTCCTTCCCCTGGGGAATTTCCTAAACTATGCAAAATTTACCTTTAAAATTTTTTTTCAGGTTATTCTAGTTACAAAAGGTGTATTGTTATTGTTGTTATAGATTGCCGTCAAGTTGAGCACAACTCGTAGCGACCCTATGAACAAAAGGCCTGAAGCCTTTCTATAACTATTGACATTTATCAAAGTTTATAGAGTTTCCAGAGGCATGTTGTTTAGTAAGTGGATGCCACTCCTACTTCCAAACCTGTCTTAAACAGGGAGCTCCACCAAACACTGTCCACCGTGGGTAACCATATCACATTTGACACCCCAGTGGCACAAGGTTGAGTATCACAGCAACCCCAGGGTACCTCAGTATAGCTTATTGACAGAAAAGTGCTGTTCAACTTAGAAGAATGTTCCTCCAAAATATAATGACAACTGACTTTAAATACAGAGGCCCTCCCTGGGGTCTTGTTGACTCTAAACAAGAAGGTTAAATAAATAATAAAATAAAAAAAGCCAAACAAAACCAATATATAGTATGTTGTTGTTGTTATATGCTGTTGAGTGGCCTATGATGTATAGTGACCCTATATACAGCAGCTCTGAAGGAATTTTCTCTACAGATGGAGAATTACTAGGATGAGAAAAAACATTCAGGCAGACTTCAGTCTGCTAGATTCAGTTTTCTATTTTTCTTCAGTTGGAATGTAGCATGGCACACTTCTATCTTGATGCATCTGTTCTAGATTATGGCAGTTGGCACGTTCCAAATTCTTACATCGGCATATTTCCTCCATTGGATGCCTCTTCCATTCCCTGCAGGGAAGCAGCACCAGCAGCTTTGTGTCTGACCTTGGCACATGAATGGGTGATGGGCACGCTTAGCATTTACAGAGCACATTTATGCTGAATGGGTGAGTGAATAATGAAACTCAGGGCAGCCAAGGTTTGTTTTCAGAGCCTGGACGTGATTCCATCCCTTAGCATATGTCCTCACTGCGGAGCATGGGCTTGGCTTTCTCTCTGGAAAAAGATCTGGGATCATTATTTTTGTTGTCATGGAATTTATTCTGATGGCTTATTGGTATCACTCGTGTGTTTTGGTGGTTGCCAGAGACCAATTCCAAACCCAGTGGCATTCTTGCTGATGCCCATGTGTGTGAGTGCTTTTTAGTCATTTTGGCTTAGGACCATCTTTATGTATCATCTTTTCCCTTCCTACTGAATATTTCCACAAGGACAGGGACCTGGCCTTATGCATCTCTCTGGCCTTATGCATCTCTCTAGCTTCAAAAGTAGAAACAAGAAGATAATAGCATCTTTCTTAGGATCAATTATAAAACTTTTGTTAGTTGATCAGAAGATGTGAAATAACACAAAACTATAGCACCCCAGCTGTGTAAAAGAATGAGTTTATGGTCAATAAAGGTACTTCAAGACTCTTCACATCATTTAGCTATTCTTATGTCCATATTGTAATACTTTTGTCTGCTTCACAATCTTGAGGTCAAATATCCTTGCTCTTCAAGAGTCTAATCTTTTGACTTTTCTCTTTGTTGTTGTTGTTAGAGACCATTGCATTGACTACGACTCAGGGAACAACAGATCTGGACCAGAGCTTAAAACATAAACTGGAGCGATAGGACTTCAGTGAAAAAGCAGCCTGGTGCTCTGTTTGCTGTCTGTCTTCTTGTTTACTGTGTCATCTATTTTCTACTAGTAGATGATGTGCTGATGTAGTTTAATTTGCTTTTATTTTTTAGTTTTAGACATTATCCATTTACTTTCTACCAAAGAGGTTAGAGGTTTAGGTCCTCATTCCACCTCCAAGACCATACTCTTTATAAAATTTTTCCCTTACCCCTTTTCCCAGTATAGTTCTTTTTTTAAAAATTTTATTAATTTTAATGAACATTTACAGAGATTTTGGATTTCCATTCATTCATTGTTGAACTATTTTCTCTACCCCCCAGTTCGTTCCTTTTTGTTTTTCCTGTTGAAAGTCTGTTTTAATTGTCCCATTGCCACAGTGCTTGTCGAAGCCAGTTCTGATTAATCTCCTTTGTCAGTGTGTCCTTTTCTCCTTCCTGAGACTTCACCCTGATTCATAAGGAAAAGGGGACGGCATATTCCCTTAGCTACTTCCTGCTGAAAGGGACAATGTAGGTTTCAGGGTGAAGATCTTCTCTCACTACTCTAAAGGGCCCCTTTGGCAATAGGAAACACGTAGACTATTGTGGAGATTGATTTTGGAATTTAGATGCACTCTTATCAATTGTGCTTAGCCGTACATGTTCATATCCTTGAAGATGTATTGTGGAAGTGTTGCAGCCTAGAAGACAAATTTAACTAACAAGTTAAAAGTACATGAGTCAAAAATTAAAAGCAATAATATTCCAAGTAGAGGTTCTAACAGTGGCACAAATCAAGTTATAGAGGGAAGGTAGTTCTTAAAATAAAAGGCTTATTGACTAACACTTTGTCTATTATAGTATAAAGGTTAGGAACCACAAGATGTAGAGGCTCATTTGGTTACTCTGTATTGTTTTGACTATTCAAATGTGCACAGCTGACTTATTTTTAGTAGTATTGTCCTTAAAATTTCTTTGCATGTACTTTTTTTCTCCTTCCTAAGAAGCCGGAGTGGCATCCACTTCTGAAATAGCTTGCCTCCGTAAACTCTATGAACTTGGAGAAACAATGAAAGTTATACAAATGTTCAGGTCTTTCATTCATAGGGTCTCTGTGAGTCGTCTATGACTCGATAGCACTTTGCCACAAACAACAAGGTGGTAATTAATTTCCCTCCCCCTACCTTGATGGTTTATTTAGTTACTTTATCAGTCCTCCTCTGGGTTCATCCTCTCCTGCGCTGTCTCTCCACCCTTCTGATCATGATGTCCTTCTCCAAGGACCAGTCCCTCTTGGTCACATAACCAAAGTATGTGAGATGGAGCTTCAGAATCCTAGCTGACCGGTTTGTTTTCTTGGTTGGTGGTCCATAATATGTTCAAGACTCTACTCTAGCACCACAACTTGAAGATGTAGTAGGTAGTGTGTCTTTTTCCTCCTAATGTTAATAAACAAATTCTGCAGTGGGGCTTTGAGAAAGGGTACATGGGAGCTCTTTGCAAACTTAGGGATCTGAAAATGCCTTTTGTGTAAATGCCTACTTAATTGTTAGTTTAGCTAGATTTCATCAGGTTGTAGAGATTATTATGTTCATTGTTTTCTAGCTTCTCTTGTTGAGGATTCAAATGACATTTTGTGTGCCCTGATCCTTTTAATCTGGTAATTATTTCTTCCCCCACTCTGAAAGTTCTTAGGTTCTTTTCTTCACACACTAGTATGTGGTATTCTGAAATTACATGATGATATGTTGAAACCCATGCTAGGCCTCTCCTAGGCAGATGGGGCAGTAAGAAATAGAATGAGGAAGTGTTAGCACATTGTGTAGCCTGCAGTAGTGTAGTCAGTTGACCCTGGAGTGCCCGGGCCTTTGTGTCAGCCTGATGTTGTGATTGGCAGCATGTGAGCACAATGTTTTCTTTGCACATGTTACCTGCATGTTTCTAATTCTTGATGCTGTTAATGAAACGTTGGATGTTCCTGTCTGAGTGACTCGGAAGTCAACAAGGACTTGAGTCAGTTGTGTACTCAAGAGTGTACGTGTGTATAACTCAATGTAGTCAAACATAGCTCATTGCTGTCTGGTCGGAACCGACTAACCGCGGGCCTTCCAGTAGCTTTTCAAAAGCTATAAATCACATAGCAGCACATTGTTCATCTTTCTTTTCCTGAACATCTGGATTCAAACTGCCCACCTTTAGCTTAGCCGTGCAATGCTATAGAAACTAGGCCAATAAATCAATCTCAATCTCTCTCTGTGTGTGTGTGTGTGTGTGAAACAAGGTTGGAAAGAGGGGTGAAATGGGAGATATTAAGGACTTGGGGCTCTGGAGGGAAGTGCTCTCTCATTCAAAATACATGGGTTGTTCCCTAGATTTAATATGATTGAAGTAAATGTTTAACTACGGTCATAATATGAAATATTAGATAGTGAGATAGTTGATAAATGAGGAGTAGGGGCTCTGTGTGTGTATTTAATCTTTTCACTTAACATTTTCTTGTTGTTTTTCATCCCTTTTTTTCTATACTCTGGATGATTTCCTTACCTGTGAATTCTAAAACTTCCAAAACCAGATTATTATTTCTGTTGTCGTATTTTTAATTTCCAAATCCTCTTTGTTAGTCATCAAATCTTAGTTTTTAGTAGTGTCAGGGGTTTGTTTTTTCCTCCTGATTGATTTTTTCTCCCTTGAATGTTTTTGAGTGAAAGTTTTGAGGTGAATGTTATTAGAACCCCTTGAAATTTGGGGGCACATGGTCAGGAGAGATCGGTCCTTGGGGAAGAACATCATACTTGGAAAGGTGGAGGGACAGCGCAGGAGAGGGAGATCCTGGATAAGATGGATTGATATAGTGACTGGGGTAATGCAGGTTGTTGTGTTGGAGTTAGTGAGATTGGACAGGGAAGGGTTCAGAGTCACTGTGTATCACAGGTGACTCAATGGCACATAACAACAACAACAACATACAATGACAGGTTTGGAAGCAGTAGTGGCATCCACTTCCTAAATAACATGCCTCTGGAAATTCTATGAACTTTGATAAATGTTGATCGTTGTAGAGGGGCTTCAGACCTTTTGTTCATAGGGTCAAGTCCTACTTGACTTGAAGGCAATTAAAAACAATGACATACTATTTATATGTATATACATATATATACATTTATATATGCATATACACTCTCTCTCTCTGTTTCTCTCTCTCTCTCTCTCTCTCTCACACACACACACACACACGCGCGCGCACACGCTATCTAAGTTCATTTTTTATGTTGATTTCTGTGTTTCATGCTGAAGAGTTTTCTCAGACATCCAGAGAGGCTTGGCTTTCTATTTGCATGTTTGCTTGATACACTCAGAAGATGGTGGAAGGTTTGAATATGTATAGGGCTGTGATGAATGTTGGTGTTCCATGCGCCTGTTTCCGTAGCTACTTTTACATCTCTTGGGTATTTACTTCGGAGTCAAACTTCTGGGTCCTGTGACGGTTCCGATTTTTAATTTTTTGAGGAACTCTACCACTTTGTTTCCCCCAAAGTCTGTACTGTTTTGCAGTCCTACTTAAAATAAGGATAAGGATTCCATTTCTTTTTTAATATTCATAATTTTATCCTGGCCCTCTTAATAGGAGTGAGTTGGTATGCTACTGTGATTTTGATTTGCATTTCTCTGATCGTTAAAGACACTGAGAATATTTTAATGTGTTTGTTGGTTAATAAGGAATTTATGCTCATTTTCTTTTGTGTGGATAATTTTGTTTGAAAGGATAAATACAAGACTGGTTCATATAAAGGGGAGGTTAAAAATCTCCCAAGTGTCCAACTTTTCTGAACTTCTGTACCACTCCATCATCTCTAACACCAACTAGTCCTCCTTCCACAACCCTCTTTTATCTGTCAGGGAGATAGGGAGATAGATGGCTCACACAGTTGTAGAGGTTGGCAGGTCCCAGTTCTGTGGTTTAGGCTTGTTCGCCAGTTGACTGCAGGTGGTGGTGGCTGGCATAGGCTGATGGGAATGGTCCCAGCAACGGGGTTGGGTTAGATGTAATATCTGGAGTGAAAAAGATTGAACCTTCCAAGAAAGAAGCTTGTATAGAAAGAAGCTCAGGGCTGTAGGCCGCTCTCTCAAGATGGCCTTCTGGTATGGTGAGGATTCTAGATCTCTTTGACCCTAATCATTAACACAACAAATAGCTCACTCCAGAATGAGTCCCTGAGAACAGAAAGGTTAGGTTTTATAATACATTGCAAAATGAAAGCCTGTGCCTGGAAGGATGGTGCAACTTAATCCACTTCACTACACCTTTACCCCTTTGTTTTGGCAACTCAGCTTGCTTTTTTTTTTTTTAAACAAAAAAAAATAATATTCATTTTAATGAAAGTTTACAGAGACTTTGGATTTCCATTCATTCATTGTTGCACTTTTCTCCCTGCCCACCTCTCCCCCTCCAGTAGGCTCTTCTTTTTGAAAAGTAAAAGAAAAATTCTTTCATTGGTATACAATCCCTTCCCTCATGTCCACTCCACTGTGCAGCCTTCATTCTGGACTCTTGTCATGACCATAATACCCAGTCATATGTTGCTTTTAAACAGTTCTCTCCCTCGTCTGTTTCAATGCAATATACATAATTTATGCAATCTTTCTCAGTCTCACCCCAACCCTGATGTCAATCCCATTCTACAACAGAGGCACTATGCGGTATTTGTCCTTTTGTTACTGAAATATTTCACTCATCAGCTTGCTTTTTATTGACTTCGCGTGGCAGGCTTGGCATTTGTTAGGTGCAGTCCAGTTGACTACCACTCATCATGACCCTGTGAACAGCCCTGGCCTGTGTGAACCTTGCCCTGTCCTGTGCCATCCTCATCATGTCTCCTGTCCTTAAGCCCATTGTTAGAGTCACTGTGTCAGGCCATCTTATTGAGGGTCTTCCTCTTTCACTGACTCTCTACTTTCTCAAGCATGATAAGTCCCTTTCCAAGAACTGGCCCCTCTCCTAATATACCCACAATATGGGAGATAAAGTCTCATCTCCCATCCCCTAAGGACTAAGGAGCACTCTGGTTGTTCTTTCTCCAAGACAAATTTGTTTGTCCTTTTGGCAATCCATGGATTATGCAGTATTCTTCTCCAGCATCACAACTCTCAATAAATCTCTCTCTCTCTCTCTGTGTGTGTGTGTGATGTCATCCATATTCATTGCCCAAATTTCAGATGCATAGTATGTAATAAAAAAGATTTTTGTCTTCTTGATGTTGAGATGTCATCCATATTGCAGGCTGTAGTCTTTGATTTTTTGCTACAAGCTTTTCTTGTCCTTCTCACTTTTTGCCAGCAGGGTTGTGTCATCTGCATGACACAGATTGTTGATGTTCTTCTTCCAGTTTTAATGCCACATTATTCTTCATAAAGTCCAGCCTCTTAAATGATTTCCCCTGAATACAGGTTGCATAGGTATGGAGATTCTTGATTTTAAACCAAGCAATGTTCCCTTTTTTTGATCAGACAACGGCTTCTTGGTCTAGTTAGAAGTTTCACCTACAGCACTGGCTAGAGCAGTTACCATAAATTCATCTGCTTTCTGGTCTCTAACACATTGCTTACATCGTTCTTCTGCCAGTATCAGTTCTCTTTTTCTTCTTGTCCTAGATTGTTTACACCTTTTAAAATTATCTTATTAATAGATTTTTTAGGAAAAACCAAAGATCAACTCCTATCTTCAAAACCCATGTTAACCAGAAGTAGGTCCTCGTTCTGTGTGCTTATCGGGCCCCTATTCTCAGCATATTTCTTTCCTGTTAAAATCATAACCCATCACTTCATCTATTCAGTGCTGTTATCCCTGACTCTCTAGCCCATTAATTATTCTTCTGTCACACCTGCCCAGCAATGCTCCAGCCCTGGATCCTTCAGGATATCTGCCTTCTCTTTTCCAAAACACAGGATGCTGGGCACTTCTGGAGAAAATCACACAGCTCTGTAGATGAACACCACTGTGAATTCATGGTAGGCATTCTTAGCTTGGCGTATTATGCTGCATTTCCTCGGCTATCTCTGCACAGTGCATATTTCAGTCCTTCTCTGTTTTCTTAAAATGTTCTGCCCCGTCACCTTCCTATTTTTCTCAGGGGACAGTCTCCCTTCCTTCACTGAAAAATAGAAGCCATTAGGTTATCTCACTTACACCCAACTCCGTCTCTTCCCTCCCTGTCCATCTTGCTTCATTTTGTTATATAGGAAGAGTTCGTTTTATCACGGAGCCCCTCATTGTCTGCTCCAGCTTTCCTCTTCATTGTCAGTCACGTAAGGCTGAGGCATCTCTCCACGGCAACCCTTCTCGAAAGTTGTTCCCTTCTGTTAAATCTTAGACCTGCTCCATGTCACTGTTATCATTTTATTAGAACTGATTTACGCATCGCCATTATTTTGAAAGTTCTTACTTGCTTTATCCTTAACATTTAAAATATATTGACTAGTTTCTTTTCTAAAACTGTCTGTCAGAAGAGAACACCCATCTTTGTTGTCTCTCCCCTCCCCCTTCTCTTAGGTTTTTCTGAATTTCTGCTGTCGGCTTTGCAACACAGCCCATCCTCTATTCCCCTTCTGCCACATTTCTCCCACTCTGTATGACAGTAGAAGTTCCACGAATGCTTCATATTTTCCTCTTACTTTTAGCTTTTCTTCTCAGATAGCAACTGTTGGTACTGTACTTTCTACTAGCAGCTGCTCCCTTCCTCCAACTGTTTCCTACTCATCTAACTGAAATTTTTTAAAAATTGGTTTTCATACAATGGTTCATACATGTTGTAATTTATACAACCTTCTATGTATCTTGTGTTTTATATAACTGGCCAGTATTGATCACTGTCTTTTTTTTCACTCACGTACATTGTGTTTTAGACATTCGTTCATATACCTTGTTCTTTATAATGAATTACCCCTCCCTTCTTTTTCTGCCTCCCTTCCTCTTCTGAACAGTTAAACATCTCTTATTCCCATTTGCTAATTGCAGTAGTGAAATTGTCCTTTCATCAGTTGTTCCCAGGTTTATCCTCCCTTTTCCTGATCCTTTATGGTGTTCATTGTGTGTACATTCCGTTTCTGGTCCCCTGATTTATCCTACACAGCTCGTTACCCTCCTGTTTTCATAGTACAGGGTTTTGCAGTCTTTATCCTTTTGTGACTGAGTTATTTCCATCAGCGCAATGTTCTGCAGCCTCGCCCATGCTGCATAGTATCTTATGATTTGGTTGTTTCTTAGTGCTGCATCCACTCTACTGTCCGGATTTGCTACAGTTTTCTCAGTCCATTCATTTGTCAATTGTTGTTTGGGTGTTTCCATTTTCTTGCAATTGTGAACAATGGTGCTGTGAACATGGGTGGACATATTTCTTGTTTGTGCCTCAGTTCTGATTTCCTTGGGGTATACTTCTAGTAGTGGAATGGATGGTTCATACAGGATTTTACCTGACATTCTTTTTATATTTTTGGATTGGAAAATCTGCAGTTTAGGTAAGAAACCACACTCCTACTATTTTTCATTCCCCTCCCCCCCTTATATTTTACTTAAGGATTTGAAAGTAGGAACCTACACTTATATGCACTCAAGTAGGATAACAGCTCTTTAGAAATTCCTGTTCTTTAAAGAATTGTTTGTGGTTTTGTTTGTTTTTTAAAAAAATTCTTCTTTCCTCTTTTGCTTGTCTTTTCCTTCTGATTTCTGTTGTCTAGCTTTGAATATACAACTCTGAAATTCTGAAGTTTATCTTTTTTTTGTTGTTACTAGATACTCTTGAGTTATTGCTGAATCCTACTACTGTTTTTTCATTGCCACTGAATTGGAATCATCTCATAGCTGAACTTCCCCATTGGATTACCAAGGTTGTAAATAGCAAAGGAGATGAACCATTTTTCTGGAGCTGCTGGTGGATTTGAATTGCCTGAGAGATGCCCCCTTTGGGTTAGCAGCACAACTTCGTGTGTCCTAGGCCACCAGAGCTCCCTTTCTGACTCTTAGTGGTCCAGTATGACCCAGGACACTGACTCATAGAGTGTTCTTGGATGTAATCTTTAGGTGAGCACTTTGCCAAGCTGTGGCCTTTGGTAAAGAGCCACTGCTCATCAGTGGCAATGTGGTAGAGAGGGAGGCAGTGGGATGCAGGCTAATCCTTACTCTCTCAGGGGGCCTCCCAGTAGTTTGTGATCCCACTAGAAACCAGAAGGAAAGGGAATCCTAAGATACAGCCCTTAAAGTCATCATCTTGAGGCCCAGAGCAGGTTGCTCATGGAGGTGGGACAAACAGAAAATCCCCAGCACAGTTAGACTTCAGGATGTATGGACGTTGGCATTAAGTACTGTCAAGTTGGGTACGACTTAAAGCGATCCTGCGCACAGTAGCTCTGAACCCTGCTCGGTCCTGAGCCAATCTCACTCTCTCTGACACACCACCCTCATTTTCCCAGTTATTGTGTCAGATACATCTCATACAGAGTGTTCCTTTCCTGTACGCTCCCTCCACCCTTCTAAGCATGATATCCTTCTCCAAAGACTGATCCCGCCTGGCTGCATGTCCAATTTGAGACAAAGTCTCAAAATCCTTACCCCCAAGCAGCAGCTTGGTTAACTGTCACCAGATCAGTTCCCAACTCATGGTGACTTCGTGTACAATGGAATGAAACGTGGCTTGGTCCTGCCAGTCAGTTACTGGTTGAAAAGTTGGGATCTGTAGGTTTGCATTGGCTACTTATCTGAAGTCGATTACCAGGACTAAGTTCCTCAGTTGTCGTAGTCTGAATGCTCTGCTGAGCTCTGTTCAGGAACACTTCCATCTCCACTGACGGGCCTGGTACCAGGCTATGCATGAGATTAGTTGGTTGGAAACTAAACGAGGCTCTCCTACATGCTGAACCACCAGTGGGTGCCTCATGTTTGGAACATAGAGGATTCTTACTTAGAAGCAGAGCTGCTCAGCTAGAGGGATTAAGTGAGACCTCCTGGACAGTTTTCTTTGCTAGGGAATTGATTACTTATTTTCTTTCTCTGGATATCAGAAATTAGTTTGCAAGTAATCAACCTTACTCTCCTCCCCCTCCTTTGGAATTTTAACATAAGCAATGCTACTATGAGCTTGTAAACTAAATAGCATTTATTTGTTTTCTAAACTTACCTTCCACCCTTCCAAATGTGCTACAATTTCCTCTAATTACAACCTTCAAATGAACACTATTTCTTTTTTCCTGATTCTCAGTTGACTTTTGTAGCACTTTATTTTTGTTAGATGCAGTTGAGTCAAGTACAACTCATAGTGACACTGTGAACTGTGGCTATGAACCCTGTCATATTGTGCGCCGTCCTCACACTTCTGACACACAAGAGCCCATTGTGGCAGTCACTGTGTCAGCCCACTTGGTTGAAGGTCTTCCTCTCCTTCGCCCACTCGCTACACTTCCAATCATCATACTCCTCTCCAAGGAGTAACACTACCTAGCAAAATGCCAAAAGTATGTGAGGTGAATCCTTATCATCCTTGCCTCTCTAAAGAGCACTGCAGTTGCACCCTCTCAAGACATATTTATTTGACTGTCCATAGGATATTTAGTGTCTCTTCTCCAACACCACAACTCAAAGGCATCAATTCTTCTATCACCCTTATTTATTGTCCAACTCTCAGATGCATAGCACGTGATCGGAAAGACTATGGCCTGAATCAGATGCACCTTAGTCCTCAAACTGATATCATTACTCCAGTAATTTGGAGAAGTCTCTAACTTCAGACTTGCCCAGTGTATACATCTGATTTCCTGACTGCTGGTACCAAGGGTGCTTGTTAATTGTGGATCCAAGTAAGATGAAGTTGTTGGTAGTTTCAATTTCCTCTCCATTCATCATGATATTGCCTGTTGGTCCAGTGTTAAGAATCTTTGTTTTCTTGACATTGAATTGGAACCCATATTAAAGGCTGTGTTCCTTGATCTTCTGCAATAAGTACAATTCCTCCTCACTTTCAGCAAGCAAGGTTATATAATCTGTGTAACACAGGATATTGATGAGTCTCCCTCCAATCCTAATGCCACATTCCTCTTCATAGAGTCCAGCTTTTTGAACATTTTGCTCAGTGTACAGATTTAATAAGTATGGAGAGAAGATAGAACCCTGGTGTACTTCCTTCTTAATTTTAAACCAAGCAGTTTTTCTCTGCTATGTTGGCACAACAGCCTCCTGGTCCAGGTATAGGTTCCACATGAGCACAATCTGGGATTCCCATTCTTCTCAATGTCAGCCACAACTTGTCCTGATCCACACAGACACCCTTGCATAGTCAGTAAAGCTCAAGTAGACATTCTTCTGGTATTCTCTACTTCTAACCAGGATCCATCTGACATCAGCAATGATATCCCTGGTGCCATGGCCTCTTTTAAATCCTGCCTGAACTTCTGGCAGTTCCCTATCTATATACTGTTCGAGCCATTTTGAAATGGTCTTTAGCAGTATTTCGCTTGTTATGTTGTATTAATGATATTATTGTTCAATAGTTTCCACATTCAGTTGGATCACTTTTCTTTTAAATGGGAACAAATATGGATCTCTTCCAATTCGTTGGCCGGTCCGCTATCTTCCAGATTTCCTGGCATAGACTATGAGCATATCCAAGGCTGCATTTAATTGAAACAAGTCACTAAGCATCCCTTCGATTCCTGGGGCCTTATTTTTTTTGCCAGTACTTTCAACGCGGCTTTCACTTCCTCCTTCATTACCATTGGCTCCTGCTTATATATTTCCGGAAATTTTTCAGTGTTAGTCAGTTCATTTTGGTACAGTGATTCTGCGTATTCCTTCCATTTTCTTTTGATGCTTTCTGGGTCTTTCAGTATATTGCTCATTGCATCTTTCAGTATTGTGACTTGAGGTTTAAATTTGTTTTTAGTTCTCTCAGCTTGAGAAATGCAGAGCAAGTGCTTCCCTTTTTATTCTCCAATTCCTGTTCTTTGCATAGTACATTATAATACTTTGCTTTGTCTTCTAGAGCTGCCCTTTGAAATCTTCTATTCAGCTCTTTTAACTTAGAATGTTTTCCCTTTGTTTTGGCTTCTCAGTGCTCTAGGGCAATTTTCAGAGTCTCTTCTGATTTCCGTATCAGGGTTTTTTTTTTCTTTCTCTCCTGTGTCTTCGTAATGACCTTTTGCTCTCTCCATGAATGGTATCTGTGATATTAACCCACCACTCATCTGGTCTCTGGTCTTTGATGATTCGTGTTCAATGCTTCAAACCTATACGTATGATGATCTTGAAATTCACATGGACTAGATTTAAGGTCTTATCTTGGTTCTTGGACCTTTTTTTTTTTAACAGGAAAGACTTCTTTTCATTTTTAAAAAAACAGCGTTTTCATGTGCAAGGAGATATGACCTGAGCTGTGAATGTAGACTCACTCTCATTGATGGAGAGACTTAAAACGAGTCGACCTTGAAAGTCTGAGGTTCTTGTGGACTTTAAAAAATTTTTTTCAACCTCAGTTTTAACTGTTGTGCATAGGGTTTTCAGAGGCCCTATGCACAACAGAACACACGCAGATTAACAAAAAGGGCAACCTAGGTAGAACTGTCAAGTATGGAAACACAAAGGAGGAGGAACAGTTGTAAGCAGACCCTAGTGATTGGTACATGGAATGTGAGAGCCATGAATGAAGGAAAATTAGAAATTGTTAAGAAAG
>NW_006399769.1:20363747-20384035 GCF_000299155.1 Elephantulus edwardii
ACGGCACATAACAACAACAACAGTGAATATTTTGGCCCAGGATAGAGCAGGGTTTAGGGCTGTTGTGCATAGGGTCGCTATGAGTCGGAAACGACTCGACGGCACATAACAACAACAACAACAGTTTTAACTTGCATGTGAGTAATTGATAGTCTACCACTGGCCTACATTTGACTACTGATACTGAGCTTCTCCAACAATTTCTTCCACAGATGTAGTTAGTCTGATTCCTATGCCACCTATCAGGCAAGTTCCATGTGTAAAATCATCTTTTGTGTCTTTTTAAAAAGGTATTTGCAAGGAGTAAATCATTGAAAATACAAAATTCAATCCTATCATCATTTCTATCACCAAGCCTGTGTATTCTAACTACAATTCCTTCTTCACGGTTTCCAACTTTTGCATTTCAGTCACCAGTTATCATTAACTCATCTTGATTACTTTATGGTCATTTCCAGAGTGCAAGATTTGGTAAAAATTCTCAGTTTCTTCCTCTTTGGCTCTAGATGTAAGAGCATATGTATGAATAGTAATCACATTAATGGGCCTTCCTTGTATGAATATGGATAATATCCTGTCACTCACAACATTGTGTTTCAGGATGGAACCTG
This sequence comes from Elephantulus edwardii, assembly GCF_000299155.1. Taxonomy (NCBI): domain Eukaryota; kingdom Metazoa; phylum Chordata; class Mammalia; order Macroscelidea; family Macroscelididae; genus Elephantulus; species Elephantulus edwardii. The sequence continues at coordinate 20,364,359 of NW_006399769.1, forward strand.
AAATTGACTTTTTGACCTTGAACACAACACAGTTAATTTTCTGCTTCTAAAAAACAACTGACTGTGTGTATGTATTGAGCGTCATGGAGCGTACACAGAGCTTTAGCAGTTTTAAGCACAGGTTTAAGCTGTACTCTGTTCCTCTCAGTCCTGTGGGCTCTGGAGTATGTGCTGCACATCATACATTACCTGGTCTGAGATAGTAACTGTAGTAAGTTACTTACCTCAGCTGCCAACAGGCTCTCATTTTCAAGGCAATTCATTTGGTGGATGCTTTCCACCGTAAGCTCATTTTTCTAGATCCTGGCTTTGTTGTGATCAGAATGCCCTACTTTTAACAGTGCATGTTTTCTTTTTTAGAAAAGTGACAGTTTGCTCTTTGATGCTTCGGATGATGAGGAGCTTCGAGAACAGCTGGATATGCACTCAATCATTGTCTCCTGCGTCAGCGAGGAGCCCCTCTTCACTGCGGATCAGGTAGGAGGGAGATAACCCTCAACCATGGGAGAAGGGACTGCAAAGCTGAAAAGGGATCTCTATTGTGACAAATAAGTGGTGGGCTCTGAGAGTTTACTTTTCCTATATTTTACGGTTGTTGTTAGGTGCCATCATGTTGCTGACGACTCAGAGTGACCCTATGCACAATAGCTCTGAACTCTGCCCTATCTTGAGCCAATCTCACTGTTTTTGACACACTTACCTCCATTATCCCATTTACTGTATCAATCCATCTCATCTGGGGTCTTCCTCTCCTGTGCCACCCTTCTGAGCATAATGACCTTCTCCAAGGACTGGTCCCTCCTGGCCACGTGCCCAAAGTGTGTGAGACAGAGCTTCAGAATCCTAGCTTCCAAGGAGGAACTTGGTTTCATTCTCTCCAGTAAAGACATGTTTGTTCTCTTGGCAGCCCCACGGTATGTTCAGTACTCTTCTCTAGCACCACAACTCAAAGACATTTGTTCTTTTTCTGTTGTCTTATGGTTATATAGGCTTAATTAGTAACTCTCTCATTTAAGCAGAAAGAAAATATCATAAGAAGCAAATGGAATTTAGTGAGATTGTCACAGTACAGAGTAGGGTTTAGGGCTGTTGTACATAGGGTAGCTTTGAGTCACAAGCGACTTGACAGCACATAACAACAACAACAACAACAGGTATTGTTGAACTACGGAAAGTTACTCAGTAAGGCTTATTGCTTAAACTAATACCAGAAAATATATTGTACATTTTGTACTTCCTTTAGATTTAAACAAACGTGGGCAAACAATAATGTATCTGTGTAGGAATTATGTTGTTTTTCTAAAACCCAGGGTATAAATCACCACCATTTATTAGAAATACATGTTGTGAACCATAGAAAGAAGTGAGCATTATTCTGTGGAATGCACTAATAATGTCAACCCTGTATTCACTTTAAACCAGTTAAGTCAGCTTTCTCATTTTCTGAATACTCTTCCCACCTCTGTTGTGTTTTCTCAATGTGAAGCAAGACCTTCTCTTTGAAATAGAATGTTCCATTGGCTACTGGGACCGAAATTGAGCACATGATATTCCTAGACTGCAAAGGCAGGGTCAGTGAGGACATGTGCTACACAAATACGAGAAAAGTGCATCAAAGAGAATCAAGAAGAGGAACTGAGAATGCCGCCGCCTTGTTGTTGTGTCTTCTGGGCGTATCTTAATCCTGTCTAAGGGTGAATTGTTATAGACTAGAAGAGTGGGGTACAAAAAGAAAGTTAATACATCAGAGCAGTGTCTTGAGGTGTAGCATGATATTCCAGGCAAAGAGTGACCCCAAGAGCCTGTCGTCCCCTCAGCAGTCTGCCTGAATCTGTAAGCCATCCCTGTTGTAAGACTTAAAATAGAGTCTGCAGCTTCCCACAGTACCTCATTTTACAGAGCAATGCCTATTCTGGAAATTATTCTCATTAATTAAAGAGGCTTGGTGGCCCAGTGGTTACAGAATTTTCCATTAACCGAAAGATGAATGGTTTGAACCCACCATTCACTCCACAGGAGAGAGGTGAAGTAGTCTGCTCCTGTTAGACATGGGACAGTTCTGTTCTGTCCTATTGTGTTGTCGTGCTTAGAAATTAATTTGATGGTAGTAGGCTTGTATCGTGGCACAGTGACTAAGAGCTTTTCTGCTCATTGAAAGATTGGTGGTTCAAGCCTGCTGGGTGTTTTATGGGGAAATATATAGCCATCTGTTTCAGCTGATACCATAGACGTGGAAACTCTGTGGAGTGGTTCTCTTTTGTCCTTTAGAGTCCTTAAGTGTTGGAATCGACTTGAACCAAAAGGATTTGGTTTCCTGTTAATTAACATAATCCCACCTGCTTCAGATACACACACACACACACACCCCCCCTCGGTGTAAGTGTCATTAGTTAAGCATGCTAATTCATAGAGCATTTTAAAAATGCTCATGTTAGTTTATTTCTCAATTTAATGTATTCCTTTAATATTTTTAAAAAAACTCTTCAAATTAAATTCTCCTTGTTAACTAGGAAGCAATTCTTCTGGCTCTCTGTTCCATTTTTTCCTGAATCCTCTTCTTTCAGACTCTGGAACAGGACAGGATCCTTTTGTAGAAGTTGAACAGCAGGGCATGGCATAGCAGAGAGCACTCCTTATTGCTTAAGTGGCAGAGTGTGTATGAAACATTTGTACAGTTCTTTTTCTCCTTAAGTGTCTACATTTGGAATAAATAGAAAAAAACATCCCCTATCTTTCATTATTAATAATATATGTTATCTTTTTTCCCCCCTACTGTTAAAGAGAAGTTGTGTTTTCAAGGAGGTAATGTCCTCCTCTTTTCATTACATTTTTAATACTTTAATTAATGTCTAAATTTTTTTTTCAGTTTAATTAAATAGCTTTAGAGTTAGCACCTGCATGTGGTATATGGTTAACTTTCTGTTCTTTGTTTTCTTTTAACTGTGACTTTGGATTGAGTTCTGGAAATGTGTGTGTATATGTTGTTGTTGGTTACGGTTGAGACGGGCACGATTCATAGTGAAACTATCAACAAAAGGCCTGAAGCCTCTCTATAACTATCATCATTTATCAAAGTTCATAGAGTTTCCAGAGGCATATTGTTTAGGAAGTGGATGCCACTCCTGCTTCAAATAGTGTATAGCATCGCCTGTTTCTTAGATGCTGTGCGATCCAGTAGATCTACCTGAATCATGGTGGGCATGTTGAATTGTATTTTGTTTGATTGTGCATTTATTATATTGTGAAGTTGTTTTGTTGGTTTTTTTTTTTAATTTGGTAAGTTATGTTCACGCTTACTTTAAAATTTAGGTATGCCTGCTCCTGCATACTATTTAATGGAGAACTTAGAGCAATTCTGTTCCAGTTCTTACTAGTGAGTTCCACATTCACACATGGGTTGTGTTTCTTAGTTCTAGTTAATTTAACAGTTGTATGTATATTTTCAAAGGTTATTGAAGAAATTGAAGAAATGATGCAGGAATCCCCGGACCCAGACGATGATGAGACTCCCACACCGTCCGATCGACTTTCGATGCTTTCCCAGGAAATTCAGACCCTTAAGAGATCTAGTACAAGCAGTTATGAAGAGAGTAAGACACTCGGCTTAAAACGGTTCCCTTGTTTGCTGCATGTATCAAACATACTGTCATGCTATTTTCTTTCACAAACTGGACCCCTCTCTAAGAGTCCTGGTGGTGTAGTGGGTAACGTACTGGTTTCTGACTGAAAGCTCGAAAGTTCAAGGTCACCAGCTGCTTTGCAGGATAAAGAGAGGCGGGCTCCTCCCATAAAGATTTACAGCCTTGGAAACCTCATGAAGGGTCACTATAAGTTGTTAGCAACTTGATGGCAGTGGTTTGGTTTTGTGGGCCTTCAGTACTAGCCTGGACACAGTGTTGCCTTAGCTCAGGGTCTGTGCTTTATTGACCTTTAGCCCTATTGCCTTTCCACGTCTTTATAATAGATACCTACCACCCACTGCCATTGATTGACTTGGTTCCAACTCATGGTGACCTTCCATTGGGTTTCTGAGGCCAAAAATCATGAGAGGAGCTGACTCATCTTTCTCTTTCACAGCACCTGGTGGATTTGAACTGAGAATCTTTCAGTTAGCAGCCTGATACATTATAAAGAACACTACCAGGGCTTCTGGTATAATAGATACTCCGCCATTATTTGTTAAAGCTCTGAGTGATACGGACAGTTAACATGCTCGCCTAGTAGCTGAAAAGTTTGCATCCACTCAGGGTGGCTCAGAAGACAGGCCTGTGAGCTCTTTCCACTGAACCTTCTGGAGCACGGCTCTGCTGTAGCACATGTGGTTTGCAGTGAATTGAGCCAGACTGAATGGCAACAGGTTAATTATTTGTTGAAAATGTTGGGTGAATGAATTTAATGTGTTATAATTTCTATTTGTTCATATGGCTGATTTCTTTGCTACTGTGAAGAGTTTTAGGAACTATGGATCTGTATCAAGTGCACGATAATTATGAGCTGTGAAAACTGTACCGTTGGTTATGAAGAAAAATGAGTAACACAGTCTTGAAGCTGGTGTTTATGTGGGCGTCTAATCTTTTCCATGTGCCTGGTCTCGCCTTGACTAGACCATGATGATGCTCAGCTCAGGTTGTCCCTGTGCCTTCTCTGTGTTGTGACTAGAGGTCTGGAGTTTGGTTGTTGCAGTCCTATCGGGCTGTTCCAGTGTCACTTTGATTTGTGTGTTTTCTTTCCTACTGGGGAAGTCAGCCAGAGAGATTTTTTTTAACTAATCTCATTTGATTGTACTGTTGTGGATGTGGTTTTAATATTGTTGTGTCTATATAAACTCACAGCAAAAAACCAGTCCTGGCTTGTAGTGGCCCCACATGGCAGAGTAAAATCATGCATAGGGCGTAGTCCACAGGGAGTTGTACTGTTCACCTGAAGGCTCTGTCTGGTTCTTGGAATCCCCCAGCTGCTCGGTGAGAGAAAGATGAGCAATCTCCCCCTGTGTGATATACGGCCTCACAAACCCAAGGGAGGATCAGCTCTGAGATGGTTCTGAGTCGATGACAATGAGGGGTTTTTTTCATTTGATTCTTAAGTAGGTTGGTGTAAGCCTTTCTTCTGAGGCACCCCTGGGTGGACATGAATCCCCAGCCTTTTAGTTAATGTGTGAATGCTTAACCTCTCTGTCACTAAGAAACTCCTGTGTGAGGGGAATATTGAGGAAAACCCCAAGTGGAGTTTCAGGATGTTTTTTTTTCAACCTTCAATTAAGATTCTGTCCTGGGGATGCATGTGGGATTCTGGGGATTCTGTTTCTTTCAACCTGACTCTTCCTCTCTCCGCAGTGTGCCAGAGCCCTCCCAAATTGCTGCCATTTCTGAGCAGCAGGTAGTTCTGTTCTCTCCCACTGCTTTTGTGGTTATTTTTGGTTTTGTACAAATGTTTTCAGTCTTGATTTAAGTGCTATTATTCATGGAATGATTGATTTTGACAAAGTGTTGTTGGTCTTTTTCCTGTCAATCATTTGAGGAGTGGTCTGGCCCCCTGCCTCTCCTCAGGCCTGCTCCCAGAGGTGTTTGGATCACAGGGAGATCGAGAAGAGTCCTGTAATGGCTTTAGGATGGGAGTGTTGCTCTTCCTTGAGGCCTTTCTGTCTTAATGTCGCTGTGCTTTGTTTCTGGTCACAGGAGTGAAAAGGCTCCCAGTGTCGGAATTAAATGAGCTCCTGGAAGAAATTGAGACTGCCACTAAGGATTACTCGGAAGAGCTGGTGCAGCAGTTGGCCCTGCGAGATGAACTGGAGTTTGAAAAGGAAGTGAAAAACAGCTTCATTTCTGTTCTTATTGAAGTGCAAAACAAACAGAAAGAACACAAAGAAACAGCCAAAAAGAAGAAGAAGCTCAAAAACAGCAGCTCTCAGAATGGCAAACATGAGAGGAGTCATATGCCCGGCACAGTAAGTAACACTTCCCTGGAAAGGGCTCTGGTGACACTGGCAGAAAGGGCAGTGGGGCATCTGGTCACACAGGTGCCCAGAGCTGTGCTGGTGACCATGGCACTGAGTGCTCCCATCCAGGAGGCCACTGCACTGAGCTGCTTCTCTGGCAGCTTTTTGGGGGAGAGATGTGAGAGCCGTCTGGGTAATTCAGTCCTGGGATGGTTAGCAGTGATGTAGAAGAAAGGGTTGTGGAGGGAGGATGTAGTGGAAAGAAACAGCTTAAGCATGTGTCCGTTTTCAGTACCTCAAAATGTTAGTAATATGATCATTTAACCTTGTGGAAGGTTTTCTTTTCTCCCCCTTTTCTTATTTTTGTGTCATAAGAAATTAAAAGTGAGTTTATGTAGAGGTAACAGAGAAGTGCCGATCCTAAAACGACAGGCTGGTTTGTAAATGGGTTCCTCATGACTGACAGAAGGTTAGGCTGTGAGGGTGTTTGGGGGAGTGATGAGACATAAATTCTTTAGCTCCCTGTAGGGCAGACTGGAACGTTACTAGCTGTTGAAAAGAAGTTTAAAATCCTTGACATTTTAGCCATTTCTACAAAGTAATTTTTTTTTTTAGTTGCCTTCTGGTGAACTGTTGTTGTTGTTGTTATGTGCCGTTGAGTCGCTTGCAACTCATAGCGACCCTATGTACAACAGCCCTAAACTCCGCTCTGTCCTGTGCCAATCGCACTGTCTCTGACACTCCCATCCCAATTATCCCAATCACTGAATCAATCCACCTCATAGAGGGCCTTCCTCTCCTGCGCTGTCCCTCCACCCTCCCAAGCATGATGTCCTTCTCCAAGGACGTGTCTCTTCTCACAATGTGTCCAAAGTATGTTAGACGGAGCCTCAGAATCCTTGCCTCCAAGGAGCCACCCGGTTTAACCCTTTCCAGGACAAATCTGTTTGTTTTCCTAGCAGTCCATGGTATTCTCAATACTCTTCTCCAGCACCACAGGTCAAAGGCATCAATTCTCCTTCTATCCTCCTTGGTCATTGTCCAGCTCTCTGATGCATAACAAATGATTGCGAAGACCATGGCCTGTATCAGACGCACCTTAGTCTCCAGAGAGACACCATTGCTCTTCAGTACTTTGGAGAGGTCCCTAACAGCAGACTTTCCCATGGCAATGCATCTTTTAATTTCCTGGCTGCTGGTGCCAAGACTGTTGACTATGGAGCCAAGCAAGCGAAACCTGTGTACAATCTGAATCTCTTCACCATCCATTCTGATGCTGCCAATTGGTCCAGTGGTAAGAATCTTTGTCTTCTTGACATTGAGACTCAATCCATATTGTAGGCTACAGTCCTTGACACTCTGCAGCAGGTGCTTCAGTCTTCTTCAGTTTCAGCAAGCAGGGTTGTGTCATCCGCATAACGCAGATTGTTGATAAATCGTCCACCAATCTTGACCCCACATTTCTCCTCATAGAGCCCAGCCTTCTGGATAATCTGTTCTGCATATAGGTTGAAAAGGTATGGAGATAGGATGCATCCCTGGAGTACGTCCTTCATTGCCAACCCGAAGGCAGATGGTTCGAATCCAACAGCTGCTCCTCAGGAGAAGGCAGGACAGTCTCCTCTTGTGCTGCATGTTGTTGTGCACCATAGAGTCAGAGCCAACCCATAGCTGACCCTTGGGCAGGTTTTCAGAGGCAGTTAATCACACAGGAGGAGATTGCCCATCGCTTACCTGTGAAGCAGCTGGTGGATTCAAACCGTGTGCTTTCGGGATTGCAGCATGGCTTTTTGCCCCTAGGCCATAAGAACTTCCTCTTGTGAGGCTTACAGCCTCTGAGAAACTGCTAGATGGTCAGCTATGGGTTCAGTGAAAGGGGAAGAGACTGTTGGTATAGATCCTACAGGGCGTTGCACTGGTAACCCAGAGGCCGCACCTCTGTGGTGGTTTGAATGCACCAGGGACTCCACCAGAAAAAGGTGGACAATCTCTAGCAATTTATGACGTTGGAAACCTAATGGTGAGGCAGCTATGAGTCAGTGCCTTCTTTATGGTAATAAGGAAGAGAATGAAACGTAGTTTTGCTATTTTTGCTTTTTCATTTTTCTTTAGTGAGCATATTCATTTCACTTGATTAATCTTTATCATAAGCATTAATTATGTGAGATGTATTTCCTTATTGATTTTATAGCTGTTAATATTTTCTTTTATCAGCTGAGGCCTTATATATTGCTGCCTTGATTCTGTCTTTTATGAAGAAATGCTTGTTTTATTTTTATTGATTGATTATGCAAGCTGAGTTTATTAAACTTGCTGGGCAAGGAAGTCAAAATTTATTTTTAATCAATGTGACTGGTATCTGTTTTTCTAAAGTGGATGGCTTGTTAAATTCATGACGATAAAAGCCTGATAATATAAAAGACTAGAAACTGGCTATTGAGATTTGCAGAGGTAAACATTCTGTCTTGTTAAATCATGTGCGTGCACGTATGTGTGTAATAATGTTTACTTTGTTATCTCTAAGTCTTGTGCACTTTTGCCTTTCTTTAATGGTACTATGCTGATTACTTTTCTGTTTTAGAAATAGTAATTTACTTTTTAAATAAAGAGTACTTAGGCATGGGCAATCTCTGCCTATGTGATTAACTGCCTCTGAAAACCCACTGGAGGGTCAGCCGTGGGACGGTTCCAACATGACAGTATACAGCAACAACACCACAACCAGTAAATAGATTTTGTTGACCATATTGCCATGGAATCCTAGAATGAGGATGCAGCTTTTAGGATGATTGCCATCAATGAATGCTTAAAAACAACCAAAAGAGTTTTTCCACTTAACGTTTAGCATATTCATGCCCCAGTGATTGCTTGTGAGTACCTTGACATTTCTTATTGTAATAGCTTTTTGTATACAGTTTAAAAAGCCAACTTTGAAATAGCTCTCACACAGAAAGTCACAAAATATTTTTTGCCACATGGCAAAAATTAATTGATTTTTAATTGATTAATTTTATGTTCATATTTCATATTTTAGCAAAAATGCACTATTAATTGTTCTATTATATCAGTGTGATAAAGTATAATTTTTTAGTTAAAAACATTGTAGCATAGTCTATAATTTCTGAATATCTACCAGATACTCAGATTACATGGCTATTCCCTATTGATTATTGTTAGAAATTGGCCAGGGAACTTTATAACCTTGTGGTTATCCTTGTTATGTGCTGTTGAGTTGGAGGAGTGATTCATGGCTCATTCCTCAGTGGGTTTTCAGAGGCTATAAATTGCTCTTGAAGAGATTGCCCATTTTTCTCCTGAGGAGTAGCTGTAGATGTGAACCATGTGCCTTTGAGTTGGCACCACTACTTCTTACCTACTGGGCTATCAGAGTTTCCTAAAGTTGTCCTTAGAGGGACTTGTTAAGTGCTCTTGAGTTGTAGACGACTCATAGCGACCCTGTGAACAAAAGACCTGAGCACTCACTATTCATAGAGTTTCCAGAGGCAAGCCATTTTGGAAGTGGATGCCACTCCTGCTTCCAGGCTTGTTTTAATCAGGAAGCTGCACCAAACACTGTCCACCATGGGTAACCATTGTCACATTTGGCACATCAGTGTCCCAGTGTTCAGCATCACAGTAACCACGAGTTACCTCTGTACAGCAATGCACAGACAAGTGCTATGCCACTTAGAAGAATGTTTGACAAAAAACAATTTGAACCAGGCCTGAGGGCTGCAAATTAAAATCACCCACCTTGGGCATGGTAGCATAACTTTCTATCCTCTAGGCCAACATAGTTCTCTCTATGTTGTCATTGTTATTGTTGTTAAGTGCTGTCAGGGGACTTAGAAACTTATGAACTTCCATTTAGAGAAGGAAAGGAGAGGTAGTAGATTGAATCCATTATATAATATTTCATGACAAGGAAATATTAGGTCTTAATTGAATATTAAATGATCCAGGAGGTATTAAAAGAAGAGGGAAGGAATATACTGAGTCATTGTATCGAAAGGAACTGGCAGATACAGAAGAATTTAATGAAATAACATTTGAGCAAGAGCCTATGGTGATGAAGGAAGAAGTTCAAGCTGCTTTGAAGGAAATAGCAAAAAAATAAGGCCCCAGGAATAGATGGTATACCAGTTGACATATTTTAGCTCACAGATGCTGCCCTGGATGTGCTCACCAAGTTGTGCCAAGAAATCTGGAGAACAACCACTTGGCCAACTGACTGGAAGAGATCTATATTTGTTCCCATCCCAAAGAAGGGTGACCCAGCTGAGTGTGCCCAAAGAAGGGTGACCCAGCTGAGTGTGGAAACTACAGAACAATATCATTGATTTCACATGCAAGCAAGATTGTACTGAAGATTATCCAAAAACGACTGGAACAGCACATCAGCAGAGAACTGCCAGAAGTCCAGGCGGGGTTTAGAAGGGATCATGGTACTAGGGATATTGTAGCTGATGTTAGATGGATCTTAGCTGAAAGCAGGGAATACCAGAAGAATGTCTATCTGTGTTTCATTGATTATGCAAAGGTGTTTGACTGTGTGGATCATAACAAACTGTGGCTGACTCTGAGAAGAATGGGACTCCCAGAACATTTAATCTTGCTCATGCAAAACCTATACTTGGACCAAAACGCAGTAGTCAGGACAGAGCAGGGTAACACTAAATGGTTCAAAATTGGGAAGGGCGTATACCAGGGAGGTGTCCTGTCTCCATACCTTTTCAACCTGTATATAGAGCAGATTATCCGGGAGACTGGGCTCTATGAGGAGAATTGTGGCATCAGGATTGGTGGAAGATCTATTAACAATCTGCGTTATGCAGATGACACAACCCTGCTTGCTGAAACTGAGGAGGACCTCATGCACTTGCTGCAGAGGGTCAAGGACTGCAGCCTTCAGCATGGACTGAGGCTCAGTGTCAAGAAGACAAATATTCTCACCACGGGACCCATTGGTAGCATGAGGTTGGATGGCGAAGAGATTGAGATTGTTCACAGCTTCAATTTGCTCAGCTCCACGGTCAACACTCTTGGCACCAGCAGCCAGGAACTTCAAAAAACATATTGCGATGGGAAAGTCTGCTTTTAGGGACCTCTCTAAAGTACTCAAGAGCAACGGTGTCTCTCTGGAGACTAAGGTGCGTCTGGTACAGGCCATGGTCATTGCAATCACTGTTATGCATCAGAGAGTTGGACAATGACTAAGGAATATAGAAGGAGAATTGACGCCTTTGAACTGTGGTGCTGGAGAAGAGTATTGAATGTACCATGGACTGCCAAGGAAACAAACAGATTTATCCTGGAGAGGGTTAAACCAGGCTACTCTTTGGAGGCAAGGATTCTGGGGCTTCGTCTGATACACTTTGGACATGTTGTAAGGAGAGACAGGTCCTTGGAGAGGGACATCATGCTTGGTATGGTGGAGGGACAGCGCAGGAGGGGAAGACCCTCTATGAGGTGGATTGATTCAGTGACTGGGGTAATCGGGATGGGTGTGTCAGAGGCAGCACGATTGGCACAGGATAGAATAGTATTTAGTTCTGTTGTACGTAGGGTCGCTATGAGTCGCAAACGACTCAGCGGGACATAACAACAACAACAACAACTCAACTCTTATCTAAAAAGAAATTCACTATATCTGTAAATTTCTTCAAAACGTTTGCACTTTTGAAATTGTTTCTTGAGTTCTAATCATTTGTGTCTAAATCTTTAATTAGGGCAGTGGTAACACTACCTGGTTCCCTGGATCTCAGTTAAATGCTGGAGAAGGGTCAACTTATCAGTGATGCAGCAGCCTGTGATTCTAAAAACAAGGGTGCGTGGAGTGAAGCTTTAGCCAGAGTTGACTGAGAGCAATGGTATGTGTCTGTGTGTTTGTGTGTGTGTGCTCACAGTAGGGGTACTAAATCTCAAGAGAGGAGTTTGCTCATCCTTCTTCTGTAGAGCAGTCGATGAATTCATATTGTGTGCTTTTGGGATTGCAGCGTAGCTTGTTATCACTAGGCCACCAGTGCTCCCTTGTGAAATGGTACATGAAACAAATGGATCTGAAAATATATCAAAACAACGAAAACCCAAAATCACAACTCTTGTCTCAAGATGACCCTGTAGGACAGTAATACTGCCCCAGAAGTTTTCTAAGCCTGTAGTCTTTACTGAAGCTGACATTATTTTTCTTCCCTTAAAGTGGCTGGCATTTTTGAACTATGGCCTTTTGATTAACTTTCTCCTGAGCACTTGAACCCCTGTCCAGCAGGACTCTTCCTAAAAAGATGCTGCCATCTCATATACTTCATGTAGCAGGCAGTTTTGCCAGAGCGCTAGTTGTTATCACTGTTACTAATTCAAAAAATTGATGAGCTCTGTCACAGTAACTTCTGTTTTCATACAGATGTTACCTGCTCCTTATTTTCCAGTTCCTGTAAATATTTTCATTTTATTAGGAGGTCTTAGACATCTTTCCATAATCATATAGTAGATTGAGTCCAACAGATAGAAACAAACAGAGATTTGTAGTTGGAGTAACATTTTATTGATAGTTCCAAGAGTTTTCTACTTGGCCTAAAGATCATTTAATGAATTATCTGAGTGGAGTTAGAGTTGAATTTTATTTGAAGGGCCGTATTTTGTTTTGAACTTTTAACACACACAAACACACAAAAGTATTTAGAGCTTTAGAAAAATTTCCTTATTATGCACACACATGTTTATTGTGGCTTTGTTCACAATAGCAAAGAGTTGGAAACAAACCAGTGCCCATCAACAAATGAATGCATAGAGAAGCTGTGGCATATTCACATAATGGAATACTATGCTGCATTGAAAACCAAGGAACTCATGCAATGTTATAGAAAAAGGATGACCCTGGAGGACATTATGCTGAGTGAAATATCTCAATCACAAAAGAACAAATGTTGCATAATTGTACATAATCTTGTAAAATGAGACTGACATTGGGGTTGAGGGGAGACTGAAAAAGAGGGGATAAATAATGTACACTACACTGAAACAGATGAGGGAGAGAACTGTTTAAAAGGGATATAAGATTAGGTATTATTGTCATGACAGGAGTACAGAATAAAGGCTGCATAGGGGAGTAGACTTGGGGAGGGACTGTAAAACAATGAAAGAATTTTTCTTTTACTTTTCAAAGAGAAGAATGAATGGGGGCAGGGGTGGGTAGAGAGAAAAGTGCAACAATGAATGAATGGAAATCCAAAGTCTCTGTAAACTTTCATTATAATTAATAAAATTTTTTTTAAAATATAAAACGGATGAAAAAAGCAAAAAGATGGAAGCAGCCCATCCATAAAGAAGTGAATAGAAAAACTATGGTACAAAAAAAAAAAAAAAAGGAAATGTCCTTCTTGTTTGAAAATTGTATTAATTCTTAAGGAAATTATTTATTATCATATATAAATGAAATATTATCCCAGCATCCTTCTTGAAGTCAAGGATTCTGAAGCTTCATCTGACAGACTTTGGGCATGTTGCAAGGAGAGACTGGTCCTTGGAGAGGGATATCATGTTTGGGAGGGTGGAGCGACAGAGAAGAAGAGGGAGACCATTGATGAGATAGATTAATACAGTGACTGGGGTAAGGAGGGTAGGAGTCTCAGAGACAGTAATATTGGCCCAGGATAGAGCAGGGCCATTGTACAAAATGGTGCAATGAGTTGCAAGCAACAGAATGGCACATAACAATGACAACATCTTGACTTGATTGTTAATTTTGAAGATAATCTGTAGCATTCTGGGTAGGATAAAATAGCATTCATTTAGCAAGTATGTATTGAGTGTCTTTCTCCTGTCAGATACTCTGCAACCCAAAACTCACTGCTGTAGAGTCTCTTCTGACTGACTGGAACCCTCCATCAGGGGTCCAAGGTCATAAATCTTCATGGGAAGAGACTGCTTATCTTTCTCCCTCAGAGGAGCCATTGGTGAATTTGAACTGCTAGACTTCTGGTTAGCAGTTCAGTATACTAGCCACTATACCACAAAAGCCACCAGATACAGTAGCTAGTAACAGAAAATAAAACATACCCTCATGGAGCTTATGTTCTGAGAAAGGAGGTAGATTATAAATAAGTGAGAGAATGAACAGGTCATGCTCTTTTGGGCAGTAATAAATGCCTCCAAGGAAACAGAAGTCCAGGTAGGATGGTGGAGAGTGAAGTAGTGGCCCTGTTTAAGAGAGAGTGGTCACTGCATCGGTGTTTCTGTGCTCAGTGTTGAATATACTATGGATTGCTAGGAGAACAAACAGTTTGTCCTGGAGAGGGTGAAACCAGGCTGCTCCTTGGAGTCAAAGATTCTGAAGCTTCACTTGACAATACCTTGGGCATGTTGCAAGGAGGGACCAGTCCTTGGAGAGGGACATCATGTTTGGGAGAGTGGAGGGACAGCACAAGAAAGGAAGACCCTCGATGAGATGGATCCATTCAGTGATTGGAGTAATGGGAGTAGGTGTATTGGAGACAGTGAGGTTGGCACAGGATAGAGCAGGGTTTAGGACTCTTTACATAGGGTCACTATGTAAGTGACTCATTGGCACATAACAACAAGAAGATTAAAACTTGCTAAGGATGGAATATGTTTACGGCATTGAAGTCTATGGGGGAGAGAATAGTCTAAAAGTATTATATTTTAGGGCATTATTTTTATCGTAGGAGTATGCAATGAGGGTTGCAGAGTGGATTATATTTGGGGGTGGGGTTTGGGGAGGTGCGGGGGGGATTGTGTACCAATGAGGCAGTTTTTCTTTTGCTTTTCAAGGAGAGGAGCAAAAGGGGGGGAGGGGTTTGTGCGGGGAGAAGGGTGCAACAATGAATGAGTGGAATTCCAAAATCTCTGTAGATGTTCATTGAAATGAAAAATAAACAACCTAAATTTAAAAAAAAAAAAAAACAACAAAAAACTTGCTAAGGAGTTGTGTTCTTGTACCTTTAATATAGAGCATTTAGGGGTTTCAGTAAGGGATTACTTACTGTAATTTCAGTGGCTTTGAAAATGTTCTACAGTACTTAATTAATTTACATGTTAAACGCCTACTCAGTTGCTAACCTTAAGGTTAGTGGTTCATACCTACCCAGGGCTTTTTGAGAGACAAGATCTGTTGAGCTGCTATAAAGATTACAGCTTTGGGCAGCCTGATTGGGAACAGCTCTACTTTAGAAAACCCTTGACGTTTTATGTGAGTCCATATTACCTCAACAACACATAGCAATCACATTACCAAGTGTTTCTGGTGGATTGTGTCATTTAATTTTGGAACAGCTTTCAAAAGCTCAACTGTCGAGTTGGAACTGACTCATAGCTGACTTTTCAGCGGATGTTCAGAGGCTGTAACTTGCATGAGAAAATTCCTGGTGGATTCAGACTAGCAGAGAAGTGTCACCTTTACGTTAGCAGCTTAGCTGCATGTGGACTATGCCACCAGAGCTCCCTGAACAGCAATCAAGTAGGTAATGATTGCCAGATTATAAACAGGCAAACTCAAACTCAGTGGAGGTAATTGGTTCACAGAGCACAAGCGTGGAGATGTGTGCGAGGAACCCTGGGCCCAGGCTTTTCCTTCTCTGAATTATAGGAGGCATGTTGTGGGTGCACTTGGGACAGTTGACTCATTTCATTCTTTGAGATTTGTATCCATTTCTTTTATCTTTTGTATCTTGTTTTTACCTTGTTCCAGATTTTATCTGAGGAAATACTTCCAGAGAATGACAGATTTCAACATTTTATTCATACTCACACTGGGGAAAGAAGTGGTCATGAGGGAGTTGGAAATATTTTCCACCTAAATTGTGTTGGAGCTTGTACGAAGTAAACCCCCTCGCCTGTCCTTGCCACATTCCTTTGGCACTTTATCAGTAGTGAAGGGAACAATAAAGTGTATATTTTAATGCTTAATCACTTTCCTGCTTACAGAAGGGCTCCATTCCATTCTGTGAAAGGTATTTTTCCATTCTGAGAAAGATAACTTTACATAAATGCCATTCTGAGAAAGGTATTTTACAGACCTGTCGGCTCCCTTCCTAAGAAGGCAACGCTGAGCAGGATTGTTGTTGTGCACTTCTGGCGAGTTGGTTCTGAATCAGAACACTGTGTCCAGCAGAATGAAACACTGTCTGGTCCACGTCATCCTCTCAATCCATTGTTAGGTTAGAACCTTTAGTTGTCCTTCCATGTCATCGAGGGTCTTCCGCCTCTTCCATAGCCCTCCACTTGACCATGTGCGATCCCTCCTGATAAACATGTCCAAAGTAAGTGAGATGAATCGACAGCTTCACCTCCAGGAAGCTTTCCAACTGTCATTCTTCCAAGACAGACCTCTTTGTTCCCTTGGCAGTCATGGTATGTACACAATATTCCTCACCAACCCTGTAATTCAGATGTTTCAAGGTCTCCTTCAGTCTTCCTATTCATTGTCCAGCTTTTACATGCATATGAAGGTTAAGAGTTCTTTTTCCACTGGCACAATATTCATCAACTTTGCATTTTGCATTTGTACATTTAACTTAATTTCACGCATATATGGAAGTGGTAGATGAAAACAAAAAGATCCCATGGAAGCAGGCTCGGGCCTTCTGACATATCAAATGCTTTTTATTTAAACACTTCTTTATCTAATGTCCTTCATTTTACTCAGCAGTCATAACCTCGAGACTTAATTTTGGTAGTGCCTTGTGATGCTTTTACCTTGAAAAACTTCAGCTAAGGAATTCTTTTCTCTCCCACTCCTTCCTGATTTTCTTATAAAATTTAAACACAGAGAAAATCTTCCCTCTAGCCTAGTTAAGCACCATAAGCACTTCATAACACTGCATCTGCTTTCACGACTGTAAGTGCAGTGTTTCTAAAGGAGGTGGTTTACTTAAAAAAAAAAGTGAATTTAAGCTGTCTCTTAGGTTTTCTCTTTTTTAATTCATTTTTCTTCCAAGAGGTTTTTATTGTTTTTAATTTATAAGACAGTTGTAAAACAGAATCTGTAGTATACTCTGCAGAACTCATTTCCTCCCTGTTTGCTGTAGTCTTTGTATTATCTCTGGTTCACTGACCTTTTTCTACTTGTTATTCTTTTGTTACCTGTGGGTTTATATGTTTCTTATATCACTCCATTGTCTCAGTAACCATGCCAGTAAGATTATTTTATTTGCTATTACTGATCTCATTTTGTTTTCTCAGACTTACTTCTTGACTAGACTTTTCTAGAACTCCCATCTTTCAACACTATAGTCTGTCATGTTTCTTCTTTTCATCCTCAGATTATTTTTACCTTTACCCATTTTCTTCTTGTTTTATATGAACTCAATGATGTGGTAAAGAGATCAGAGACTTAAAATTCTTGGGCTCTGGTCTTGGGAGTGTCACAATATTGATTAAGCTGGCTGAGTTCCAGGTACTAACCAGGTCTCTGCCCCCTCCATCCTCAAAATTGCACACACGGCTAAAAGCACCCTGGTGAAAATATCTAACAGCTGAATTAGATTTTCCCTCTGTCATTCTAGAGCTTTATAATTGTCTTATGTGACCTTTTAGTCTTACATTATTTGTGTGTTTATGGATTTGCCTTCTCTAAGAAGAATATATCTTTTCAGTTGAGTTTAGGATTTAGAACTGAGAAGACCTTTAAAAAGGCCCGAGGAGTTGAGTGACTTCTTTGCTGTTGTATTGTGAGAGACAGAAATGGAGACTGCCTACATCTCTTAAGTGCCAAAAGCATTTTTTCTATTCAGATTGGTGGTTTAAATTTTTCTGAGTCCAAATACTTCTAATTAAAATCTGAGTCTACATTTCCTGCAAAAATCTGAAAGTATGGTTAGTTTGATGCAAAAATCATGAGTGTGGAAAATGTATAATATTCAATGAATAAAAATTAGAAACAAAGATGACTAGTATGGATTGTAATTACAGTTTAAGTCCATGGCTATGAACCAGGTGCTCTTTGTAGACGGAGGCTGTTCTGTGTGTCATGGGCAATACAAACGAGTGTATGACATTATTTCTGTCCTTTGAGATTTTGAGAACTAAGTTGATTTAAAAAAATTAATGAAGCCAAACTTTTTTTCTTTGATGTTTTTCTTTTGATCTCTTGTACTTCTCTGTTTAAATTTTTTTAAATTATCTTTTGTACAACAATTTTTGTTGTATTTGAAAAAAGATCCATTTCTTTTCTTTTTTTGTGTTTTAAACTAAAATTTATATTTATTTTTTCTTAATGAAGACTTGATCAACATTCTTATACACAATATACCTGTACATTTTGTATATTTCTGTTTTACCTTACTATTGTAAACCTTTTCTTTCTCTTGTTAAACATTTTTAATGAAAGTTTACAGAAAAGTTGAATTTTCATTCATTCATTCATTGTTGCACATTTTCTTTCCTCCCCTCCCTCAGTTCACTTACTTTCTTTTTTAAATATTTATTGTTGCACAGTTTCGTCCTTTCCCTACCCTTTCCTCCTCCCCGTTCACTTTGCAGTGTACTTCTTATTCTGGACTGTTGTCATACATATAATTGCTAATCATATATTCCTTTTAAACAGTTCTTTGCCCCATTTGTACCAATGCAGTGTTCATTATCTGCCCACTCTTTTTCTAGTTTCCTCCCAATCCCCCATGTCAGCGCTGCTCTATAACAGTGGTGTTAATGCACAGAGGTGTGACTGCGATATTTAACTCAGCATAATGTCCTCCAGAATCACCCATGTTATGTAATGTTTCATGAGTTTGCTGTTTTTCAGTGCTCTCTAGTATTCCATTGTGTGAATAGACCACAGTTTTTCCTATCCATCTATTTATTGATCAGTACTTGGGTTGCCTCCATCTCTTTGCTGTTGTTTTTGTTGTCTTTTAGACAGATATATATTAATCCTTAAATTATATGCCAGGCAGAAGTATTGAGGAGACAGACTAAATCCTGTATGATCGGTATGGTGGACAGTCCAGTGTATGTCAGTGTAGTGATTCTCTGCTAGGCCACTTCCCTCCCTCAGAGGGGACCCTTGGTAGTGTCTGGGGTCATTTTGACTGTCACAGGTGAGGATGATGTAACTCAGCATCCTAGTAAGTAGAGAGGCCAGGGATGCTACTTCGTATCCAGATACTCAGGAAACCTCTGCAGCAGAGGACTACCTATTTGAAAATATCAGCAGTATCCATGTTGAGAAGCTCTGATGTGATTTGACAACTGCTGTCTTAAAACAGCTGGCATGTTTTGCAAGTTTTCTGTGCCCATTCCTGTTTCAAGGTAAAGATGTACACATATCATTCTTGCTTTTTTGCTCAGTTTAGAGGTCTGAGAAGGCTAAACTGACTGAATCTTTAGGACATGGTGAAGGAGGAAGGGACTGGCCTGTGAGGTAAAGCATGCACGGACACTTGGAACTGCAGGCTTTGGGACTACTGCCTCACGATGACAAGGTAACTGTGGAAGGAGTTGTGGAAGCACTCACGTAGAAGTTGTGAAATGGACGGGCCTGTAGACCAAGCTGCAGTGTATATCTCTCTGTTGTAGGAAGTGGCTCATGGCAGACCCTTCATTGGATTTTCAAGACTGCAAAATGTACAGGGGAAAAAAAAAGAACAATGGATTGGCACTACACACCACATCATCCCTTAGATCTAGACTCAAGCCTGAGGTACACTAAACTGTGGAGCCAACTCACTATATTAAACTATACTATCCCTGGCAATGTACATTGTTATGCATCAGAGAGTTGGACA
>NW_006399769.1:20385940-20465592 GCF_000299155.1 Elephantulus edwardii
ATGTTGTGGATTAGGACTTCTAGTGTTGTTCCTAGCTTTTCTGTAATGAATTTTATAGTCCTTGGTTTTAGTCCTAGGTCCATGATCCACCTTGGCTTTTTCTACTTCTATTTCTGGAGAGGTCTGTTGTGTCCTTTAAGATGAATCTTTTCTAATAAATATATCTTTTCTTTCACCCTTAAAAAACAAAACATGCAGGAGGAGCTTGCCCGCTTGTTTCCAAGGGAGCCACTGCTCAGACCACCAGAGAAGCATCGTTTTGAGGTTTGCCGTGCAGCACCCTGTGGACCACAGCACCAGAGCTTCCTATTATTATAGAAAACAAGCAAAGGGTCTTTGGAAGGATTGTAACGTCAGTGGTTTTAAGGAGAACCAATTGGAAGGAGGCAATGTGGGATAAGAAGTTTTTTAGAAGGCTGTTGCATTTAACAAAGTGCAGGAAGTGATGTTGGTGGTGATGGTTGTTGTTGTTATGTGCCGTCAAGTTGCCTGTGACCCTACGTGTGGCAGCTCTGAATCCTGCCCTGTCCTGAGCCAGTCTCGCTAATTCCGACACACTGACTCCCATTGCCCTAGTTACTCATCCAGGGTCTTCCTCTCCTGCGCTGACTGTCTACCCTTCCGAGCATGATGTCCTTCTCCACGGACCAGTCCCTGTGGCTACGCCCCAAAGTATATGAGACTGAACTTCAAAATCCTCGTCTCCAAGGGGAGACTTGGTTTCACCTTCTTGAAGACAGACCTGTTTGTTTTCTTGGCAGTCCATGGTATGTTCAAGACTCTTCTCCAGCACCACAACTTGAAGGCATTGATTCTTCCTTATTTATTATATACATGGTTACGTTTCAAGTCTAGGATGTTAATATGAAAATTGATGATATGTGAAATGGAGGATGGCTACATCAGATCAGAGAACGATGGATGAGCATGTCGTTACTTAACGGCCAGACCACTGAGCTTCATGGCCCAGCCCAGCTGACGCACAGACCTTAGTCATCACAGCCAGTGTTTCTCTCACTGTGCACTCCACATTTGTTACTGTCAGGTGTATATCCTTGGTACACAAAACAGTAGATTTTTACTGTTGTCATAAGTGAAATAATGAGAGAGTGAATATGGATAAAAAGGTATAGTAGAAGGATCATGAGATAGTTAGTGAGGAGTAGGTGTATTTGATTTAACAGTTGTTAAAGAGAGTGAAGGGATTGTTTGAAGAACCAGGAATGGAGGAGTTCCGCTCAGGTCCTTGGTTCTGACTTAGGTAAGTGTAGATAAGCCATATGCCCCCTTCTGCCTAAGGTAAAGATAAAAGTCTTGGTCATAGAAATTTTATCCAGCCTCAAGTCCCATATGTTTGATACTGTTTGCCCTTAACCCTTGATTCTAGGTGTGACCACTTACAAGTCAAAAGTTAAAAGGCCATTTTCAACACAGCCAGTATACAAAGGTGTAAAGAGCAGGCTTGCCTCAGTAAACAGAGTCTTTCTATTGGCGGGAGAGGAGCCTGAGGACACACACAGTAGCCGCTGCCGCACACCCTGATGGGCAGGCAGGCACGGCAAACCCTCTGCACACTGCCACCGGATGTGCTGCTTTGGATTTGTTCTCAGGGCAGATCTGCTTGTGTGTTGTAAGCTGTAGCCGCTCTGGGAGGGGTGCATAATTCATGTTTCAGCTCAGATGACAACCCCTCACCGAGTGTTTCTCTACCTCAATAAAACAGGCGTCCTGTTTTAATTGCCCCATTGAAGTTATTGACAGGGCACGTATTATCTGCAGTTTTATTCTGCATTGGGAGCTCTGCTGGCCTAGTTGTGCTCGAAAGCATGCAGTTTGAATCCACCAACCACTCTGCCGGAGAAAGATGGGCACCCTCCTCCCCTGTGAATCACTTCTCTGAAGACGTGCTAGAGGGTCCACAATGAGTCGATTCTGACTTAGTGGCACATAACAACATACTTCATTTGCTTATTTTAGTTTTTCTGTTCCCCATGCCCTCCCCAGCGCTAAGGCAAATGTACATTTACGATGATATAGGGCCTTGGCCGATGTGTGATATGTTCTTTTTGAATGGCCTACTGGGAGAAGGTGCTTCCGAGGCCTGACATTTGAATCCATTAGCTGCTCTGTGTGAGAAGAATGGGCACTCTTTCCCCCTGCGATTTACTGTCTCTGAAAACCCACTGGAGGGTCAGCTGAGTAAGTCCTGACTTGATAGCACATAGCAACAACATCCTAGCTCAGTATCCAGCTCAACCTTTGCTGCTTTAAAGAATGAGTAAATGAGTAAGAGATACAGAATGGAGGGAGATTCTGAAGTTTTGTGGGGTTTTCTTTTGGCTGGGGAGAGAATTAAGAACTCTCTTTTGGTCAGGGAGGGTTTAGAACTATAGCTACTGTCCATTGGGGTCAGCAGTGGGACTCCCTACAGACAAGGTTGTTAGAGCTCCCATTTTTCTTTCTTGTTAGCATTTTGTTTAAGGTGCAGAGGCTAGAAGGAGTCAGGAACACAAAAATCGTCATAAAGATAGCTAACATGTAAGATGAGTCCTTATTATGTTTCAGTCTCTGCTTGAAGCGTTGTGCTGAGTTTAGGGAGAGGTGGTTTTATGGTAAAGGTGGTCTTATGGTGGTGCAAACCAGTTGTGCTCTATTAATCTACTACTCCACGGTTGGAACCTATGTACTGATGCTATGAAAGTGCCTGGCACTTTACTTCCCTGAAGACTGTTACTGTTGTTGTTGTATACTGTGGAGTCAGAACTGACCCACAGCTGATCCTTGGGCAGGTTTTCAGAGGCAGTTAACTGTGTGGGAGGAGACTACTCATTCTTCTCCTGCAGAGCATCTGATGCATTTGAACTAAGTGTCTTTGGGATTGCAGCACAGCTTCTTGCTACCAGGCCACCAGAGCTCCCTCTGGTTTCTACAACCAAAAATGTCTGTAACAGATGGTTTCACCATGGGCCAGAATTGACTTGTTGACAGTAGATTTGCTTTTGTGTTGGCCTGTGGAAGCGGAAGTTGAGAATTAAGGAATGGCCAGGAAATGTGTATATAGCCTCAGGAAATTTTTGAGACAGAATGCCAATGCATAAGAAATAGGAAAGGGAAAGAAAAAAAAAAAAGAAATAATAAAAGGTCTCTCAGAAGCAGCCGAGTTTGGGAAAATCTTGGAGCATGTAGTCAAGAATCCACAGAAGGGGCTCGTGGAGGAGCTCACATCTCAGAGTGTGCCCCCAAAACACCAGGCTGAGTCAGGCCAGTCTCAAAAGGACAGCTACTGTCGATTTCCCTTACGAGAAATATCTACAACAGACTTGTGTATGTAGACCTAAATTTAGTGGTGAGCAGTGGAGAGTGGGGTAAAGGGACCTTACTGCTTAGGGGCACTGAGATGCTATTAAGGGGGAAAGTTTAGAAATGTATAAAGGTGGTATTTGCATAATAGAGTGAACACGTCACTGAATTGTGCATGTCCAATTTACTGATGTTGAGATGTTAGGTTACTTATTTACTCACCCCGTCAACTACATACAGTGTCAAAGAAATCACACTGGCAATAATTATTTCAGGGAGCCCTGGGGGAAGGGAATGGATCGAAGGTTTGAAAATTCAAAGTTGCCACTCGGAAAGCGTCAGTGGAGAGAGAGAAAATGCAATGAAAGGAGCTAGTGGTTCCTGTGGATGTGTAGTTCATGGCAACCCTAGTGCTTGTGGAGAAACCCACTCAATCGTTAGTTATGCTCACAGCCATTCAGCTTCCAATCGTGCCATTTCCTCCTTAGAACCTTTCAATTGCCACACTTTTCTCAGGGCAGCAAGAGGCAGAAGAATCTTAAAGGCTGCCTTGTTGCTTCCTTGGTTCATCTCTTGGCCTGTGAAAGTTTGTGCTGTGGGAAGGCCTCTTTGAGGAACCATTGCTGACTCACCCACTGCCAGTAGCAAGCACTTCATCTTCTTTCACTGGCTGTGCTTTGCCTGATTGCGTTTTCATTTTTCCACTGAGCCTAGAGTTTTGGCTCCATGAACACTACCTTTTACACTTGTAGTGACCAAAGGAGTCAGGTGATATGTGCAGACAGTTAATTGCTCAACTACTATGTGGTTGGTGATTTGAACCCTCTTGGCTTTTCCTCTAGAGAAAGACTTGGCAGCCTGCTTCAGTGAAGACCATAACTGAGGAAGCCCTTCGAGGCTATTCTACTCCTGACAGTGCCTAACAAATGAGAGGCAGGCCCCCAGCTTTTGAAATGACTCGGCTGTAGTAACGCCCACAGCTGTACATTGAAGAAGGAAAACCTAAATCACATAGATATTTTATGAATGTATAATTTTACACACTTTTCTTCCTTCCACACAGAAATTAGGTTTCCAGTTGTAAAAGTAAATGAATTTTTAGCACATTCTGCCCGAGTGTAAAGTGTGTTTGAGTTAAATAGATGCTAAAACTTTTTACCACATTTGAGAGTTTCTAAATTTATAGTGAGCTTTAACATGCCCCAGGAACTCCTATGGAGCCTTTATATTGATATAAACTGAACTGTTGTTTTTTTCCTTGTTGCTTTTAGAAGAAACATGTTTAAGAGAGAAAAAAAAATAGTGACTTGTTTATTTGAAAATAGTTTCTCATTTTTATTGTAGACTCTGAAGCATAAGATGTTATCTTTCTTGATTATCTGTTTAAACATTGTGAACAAATTCTATGATGATAGCCTGTCAGAATGCCTGCAAAAACAGTTACCTCTAAGTTTTTCCTTTAAAACTGTCCAACTGCATTAAAGTTGATAATTATGTTGTCAGCACATTGAAGGGTGTTCAGTTGAAGTGTCTTAATTAGTTTCTTGTTCACTTAAAATTAGTGGGAGGATCTGAGAAGACAGGCCTGGGGTGAAGATCCCGGAAGAGAGGCAGAGTTGTAGGTGCATATGGATGATGTTAAAATATGACACTCAGATTTCATAAAACTGATGTTACATGATTGATACAGAGGCACATGGCTAGCTTCTTCAAGCATTAAACTTCTTGCTGTTTCTCAGCTTTTTGCTGTTGAGACTACTTTAATGCAAAAAAACTCAGTGCTGTCGAGTCAGAACTGGCTCACAGCTGACCCTCCAGCAGGGTTTGGAGGCTGTAAGTTGCTCCAGAGGAGATTGTCCATCTTTCTCCCACAGAGTGACTGGTAGATTTGAACCACCAGAGAGAAGCCACCTTCGGGTTAGCCATGCAGCCTCCTACAGGCTGTGCTGCTAAAGCTCCCCCTCAGGATTCTTTTCCCATCTTAATATTTATTGAGGACCCAGAGTGCTTTTGTATATGTCTTGTCATGGTGGACTACTACCAAGTGGGAAATGATTCCTAGTTGACACTCCAGCAAGTTTCAGAGGTCATAAACTGCAAAGGAGAAGATTTCCCACCTTTCTCGTGCAGAGCAGCTGGTGCATTTGAACCACCTACCTCTGAATTAATAGCACAGCTTCTTACCACTGAACCACCAGAGTTTCCTTTTGGTTATATTATCATTGTTGTTTTTAAGCACTATTGAGTCAAGTACAACTCATAGTGACCCTGTGACTAACAGATCTGAACTCTGTCCTATCCTGCACCGTCATCCTTTACACATTTAAGTCTGTTGCCACAGACACTGTATCAGTTTGTCTCATTGAGGGTCTTCCTCTCCTTCACCAATTCTCTACCTGTCCAAGTGTGATGTTCCTTTCCAAGGAATAGCTTCTCCTAATAATGTCTCCAGAATATGTGAGATGAAGTGTCACCATCTCTGCCTTCAGTGAGCACTCAGGTTGCACTGTAAGAGATAGCTGTTTGTTCTTTTGGGAATCCATGGGACATTCAGTACTCTTATCCAACATCACAATTCAAATGCATCAATTCTCCTGTCATCCTTAATCATTGTCCTACTCTCAGATGCAAAATGTGTGGTTGGAAAGGCTGGCTTGATTCAGGTACACCTTAGTCTTTAAGCTGACATCATTGCTCTTCCAGACTTTGAAGAACTCTCTGATAGGAGACTTTCCCAAAGCTGTACATCTCCCAGTCTGCTGAGTGCTGGTACCAAGAATGTTGATTGTGGATCTATCATGATGTTTCCTATTAATCCAATGGTGAGGAATTGTGTTTTTATGATGTTGAGATGTGATTATATTGAGATTGAAATTCTTGATCTTCTGTATGTAGCAAGGTTTATACAGGTTATATTCAATTGATGTTTACTGAATTAGAACTCAAAAATGGATAAGCGTATTTGTGAGTTTTACAATTAGAATATTTATTGATTCATGAAAAATTGTTGTTGTTAGGTGCCATCAAGTCACATATGACTCATAGCAACCCCATGAACAGCTGAGCTGAAGCCTGACCTGGCATGTGCCATCCTCACCGTTGCTTCAGTCACCGTGTTGATTCATCTGGTTGAGGGTCTTCTTCCTCTCTTTGGCTGATCCTCTAACTTCCCAAGCGTGGTGTCCCTCTCCAAAAACCAGCCTCTCCTAGCAACATGCCCCGAGTATGTGAGACGAAGCTTTGCCGTCCCTGCCTCCATGGGGTGCTCTGGCTACACCTTCTCCAAGACGTAACTATTTGTTCTCTTGGCAGGCCGTGGGATATTCAGCACTCTTCCAGCACCACAGTTTTTCTTCTGTCATCCTCATTCATTGTCTAGCTCTCAGATACAGAGCAAGTGATTGAAGAGACAGTGGCCTGAATCAGGAGCACTTGAATAGTTTAAAATATCAATAATAAACTTATTAGTGCTTACGTATGTATTTTTATGAAAAAAGAACTTTGTTAAAAAAAGAATGGGAAAATAGGCGTTACTTTCATTTTTTGCTTCAGCATTTAGTCTGTTGAGGTTTCACATGGAATTTCGCCTTTGTAATGTTTTGCTGTGAGTTGTGAGAAAATCCGATGGAAAAGCTGTAATAGCTCCGTGTTACTAAACATGTAGAATGTTCCTTGGGAAATGGCAGGGTCTCGTCTCACGTTCTGTGGACATGTCATCAGGAGGGACTGGTCCCTGGAGAAAGTCCATGCCTG
Source organism: Elephantulus edwardii (assembly GCF_000299155.1). NCBI lineage: Eukaryota > Metazoa > Chordata > Mammalia > Macroscelidea > Macroscelididae > Elephantulus > Elephantulus edwardii. Next base: position 20,392,994 of record NW_006399769.1, read on the forward strand.
ATAAAGTAAAAGATCAGCAAAGGAGGAGGAAGACCTTCAGTGAAATCGGGCCATCGGCACAATGGCTACAACAGTGAGCTCAGCCCCAGCAGCAATGGTGAAGACGGGGGCAGGGGCTGACAGTGTTTCTAGCTGTGTGGTTGTAACTAACAACAGTGACATTGTCAGTAAGGAAATAACTGAGCTCATGGACACTCTGAAAGGATGTTAGGGACCAGTGGACTTAAATGTATGTTTCCCGAGTACTGGGGGCCATTCCCATAGTGGTCTGTCTTCTAGCAGGACCATTTGGGTCCTGTTAAAATATTCTTTAGATTGACTCCCGGAGTATGTTTGCTGACTGAACTTGTCCCAATAAAATTCCATGGAAGGGAGCCACTGGTGAGTCAGGAATGAATTTCCTTCCCAGGTCACCTTTGTCCTTAATTAGTCATGCTGGCTGCAGAACTCCTCTCACTCACTCCTCTGACTCAGCAGCTGGAGAGGTGCCAGTGGGTCGCCCCTGTATCTGAGGATGCTGCAGACTGGTTACAAATCAAGGAAAGTTAGGGGAAAATGCTTCCTGTTCAGTCCAACAGGAACTCTGTTGGCACGGTCTGCAGCTTGTTGCACTGATAACCAAAAGACCTCTGGTCTTTGGGGATTCGAATCCCCAGTGGGTCCTGGAGAGATAGATGGATCTCCTCCTCCTGTCAAGATTTACAGCCCTGGAAACCTGATAGATGGTTTGCATTGAGTCAGAAGTGACTCAGCACAGTCACACCACAGAGTTTGACTTTGTTTTGAATCCAGTACAGTGGATGCTAGGCAGTGGCAGAGGTTGCTTGGAGGGAGAGGCGAGAACTATTTCCTAGAAAAACAAAAAGTGAAGACGTCTGTCGAAGTTTCTGGGGCCTTTCTGGCTTATACACTACATCCTGCCATCCAGGAAGCACACACACTGCTCTGGCTGGTGGTTTTAACACCCTGCCAGTGGCAGGTGGTCTGAAGAATGAGTGGGAAGTGAACACAGGCGCCCCATGTAACAGTGTTTTCATTTGCCAAATGTGATGTTAATTTCCTCCAAACTTAATGGTAGGAATATGTAAACTTCAGTTGAAAATGTGCATTCTGTTAGTGTCAAGTTTTTAGGCTTTTGATAAAATGTAGATAAACAGTCTCAAAAAGAATCTTAGCAAATACTGTGGTAAATTTTATCAAAACCGATGCATATAGAAGTTAGAATGATTACATTGGAACACGGTTATCAGTGCTGTCAGGGCTGATCTCCCTGAATATGCTGGGATAAGATAAACTTTAACTTGCAAAGAAATGCAAGCATAAATGGGTTTTTCTTCTTTCCTTTTTTTAAAACGCATGATTTTTGTCCGCTTTATCAGAATGAGTAGTCGCATTATCTAACTGCTTGCCTCTTGGGCACATAGCTCATCGTGGTATGTTCTCACTAATAGTCTCTGAACTTGTCTTTCTGTCCTTTTCCTCCGGCCGTATACTGCTGCCTTTAGCGCTTCAGCATGGAAGGGATCTCAAATGTCATTCAGAATGGCCTCCGCCACACCTTTGGAAATTCAGGTGGAGAGAAACAGGTGCTCGGTTATCCTTATTTTCCTCATTCTCTGCTTGTTGATTCTCTGTGTATGTGAAGAGCCAGACAGCTGCCAGTCTTACTAATTTACTAAAGATCATTGCTTAAAAGCATGAAAGGAAAGCTAATTATATTTATAGTCTCATAATGAACAAAATTTCCCTGGGGTTTTTTCTCAAATGGACAATAGACTAAATGCATTCTTAATGCACATTTTAGAGCTCCATTTCTCATTCTTACCCTTAAAAAAAGAGATATTAACGCATCACCATAATGAGTTGCATGCATAGGAAATCTGATTGCAACAATAACTGAGAACTTGCCACTTTTAATTCTAAAGGCCAAAGGAACAGGGTGTTTGTGGGGCTAAAGAAAACCACTGTGAATATCACCAAACTTCTATATAAAAAATATGGTTATCTTTAGTGTTGATGATTGAGCAACGTGATAAACATAATTAATATCATTCAGTTGTATATCTTAAATTGTGGAAATGGTAAAAAGTATCTTATTTCCTTTTCAATGAAGTTCATGTGTTTTATTTAACTTAATGTATTTTAGTCAGCTTAAAGGTAGAGGCATTCATTATACGGAATTATGGATGGATATGAATATACATGCAAATGTGTTTCACTTTGTGCTTTATTAATCTTTGTATTATTTTTATTGTAATTTAAAGAATATTATGCACATGGGGAGCACATCTATATTAATGAGCGAACTTAAAAATTACCTTTCACAATTTGAAATATTCATTTCAAAAGGAAGATTATTTCATTTGAAGTATTAAGTTCAGAGTTAGTTTCCTAAATGAGAACCCAGAAGGCATGTGAACTGTAACCTCCTCAGCAGCAGCCTTCCAGCCAAGATTTCCCCGAAGGTAGTTCTGTATTACTCAGGGAGGGACAGAATCATTGTTAGGGAACGGGGATCCACATTGACAGGTAAGCTCAGAAAGGGGCTCCATGAAAAGAAGGTTGAATTTTTGTTTGCATTCTGATGCCTCTCACCTTTCTCATACCCTTCAAATGGCAAACTCACTTCTAAATTGACCCAGCACCGTGAGGGAAACAGGCCCAAGAGCATAGCCTGACAGCCCGTGGCCCTGAAGCTTGGTCTTGATGCTTCCAAGTGCTGCCTGGCATATGTGATTCTAAGACCTTAAAGGGCCTGGCTGTCTTTTCTGTGTCCTGTGCAAAGAAACACTCTGCCTATATAATTAGGCATCACCTCAAAGAAACCAACACCGAAATGATGGTAGAAAACTTACTGCCCACTTTCCTGCATCTAGGGATCCAGTCATTGTTACATGACATTCTTGATCCTGGTCTGTGATTATGAGTGGGATATGATCACTTGTTGAGAGTTAGGAAGAGAGCTGACATTTAAATATATATATGAGGTAGTGTGAATAGGAGTATTTAGATTATAATTTTTAGATTATGGTTTTATGAGGTATAAGTTATAGACTATAACTGGTAAGAATCAAGTGGTAGTGAATTATTAGCTGGTTTGTCTCAATTTCAGACACGAATTTTCTCTATTCATTTCCCTTTGTGCCATTCCTTCCTTTGAACTTCCCTCTTTTCCTTTAATACCTTTAAACTTTTATAACTTTTTTTTTGTAACTACTTACATTATAACTTAAACTACTAATAGCACACCTCTAAACTGTAATATAAAGACATCTTTGTCAGCCCTTGGAAGAAGCCAGTAGGTGTTTTTAAAGTTATCAAGGTATTTGTCTGACCATTTTGTTTAATTAGAGCAAAAATGAACTTTAAAAAGAGAGTTATTCCGGTACTGGGAATGATTTTGTTGTGCAGAGGTGTTAAAGCTCTGTGCTTAGTTGTAATATTTTTTTAAAGTACTGAAAAAAAATATCAGGCAGACTGTCCAATACAATGATTCCTAAAAAAAAATAAGCAAAACCATCCTTAAACCTAGTCCTAGGGAAGTTTTCAACAATGAAATAAAATATAGTAAGTGGATATTTATGTTGACAATGAGTTTGCATAAACATATGAGTGTTAGTAAAAACAAGCAAACAAAACAAACTAGAAAAATGAACCCCAGCTGAGCTAGCAAGATCCCTTTATTCCTGTTTTCATTATTAAAGTAGCTAGCTGTTTTAGGTTCTAAAGTAGATCTTCTATTAACTGTCTCAGATTTTTTTTCCTTCAGAAAAAGTAATCTAGATCTAAGTGATGCATTGTTTTTTTTTTTATTTTTAACTTGGCAGTACTTGACAACAGTTATTCCTTATGAGAAGAAGAATGGACCGCCATCTGTGGAAGACCTTCAGATATTAACAAAAAGTGAGCAAGTAAAAATGACACTGTTGGTTTATTTACCTTGCTGATTTTTAACTACCTGATTGTAGTTACCTGGTTTTGTTCTGTTGCTTTTGTTTTGCCAGTTTTCTATAGAAAATGATTGAATGCCATTGTTCTTGTGAGAATGAGATCACAAAAGTCTGTGCTTTGGAACACTGCGCTGACTACATTTGCCTGCATCTTTCTGGTTTTCTTACTTTTTTTGAGATATTTATGAACTACATTTTTTTTGGGGGGGCTGGTGTGGAAACTCCCAAACTTTTTTCTTTGTCACCTCTTGTGTTAAAGTAAGGATATATCCATTTTACAGTAAGTCAGATATTTTGTGGATATTACAAAGGAACTCTAGTAGTGTGGTAAGTTTTAGATACTGGGTTTATAACCAAATGTCAGTAGGTCAAGTCCACCAACAGTTCCATGGAACAGAGATGAGGCTCTTTGCTCTTGTTATGATTTCATCTCAGAAACCACATGAAGGTCATCAGGAATTGGAATTGACTCTGTGGTAGTGGGTTTGGGTGGGTGGGTTTTGGTTTGTTTGGTTTTGTATGATTATTACATACATATGACTGTTGGTAAGTGGTGGTGGTTATGTTTGTGAGGTTGAAACTCACTCCTAGCCGACTCATCAGAGGGCTTGCAGAGGCAGTAAATCACATAGGAAATCACATCTCTTTCCCTCAGAGCAGTAGGGGGATTCAAACTGTGTGCCTTCAGGTTGGCAGTACAGATCCTTAGCATTAAGCCACCAGGGCTCCCTAGAAATGCTTAGGATAGAAATGGCTGGTATGCATTGAATTGTGTCCTTCTCAAATGTGTTTTATAAATCCTCCTTCCTTTAACAGCAAATGTAATGGCTTCAGAAGATAGGTTTTCTTTGTGTCAGTGAGTCCATGCCAATGTAGGGAGTGTTGAAAACCTTTTGAGATATAAAAAGCAAGTTGGCACATGAGACAGTACAAACAGACAGGGGAAGACGCTGTATGAAAAATGGTAGGGAACCATTTTTTTTGTAGGGAGCATTAGAGTGAACAGGAGGCAAAGGCCTTTCTCCAGAGCCGACATAGAAACCAGAGGGAGACACACACAGATGGACTTCTAGCCTCCTAAGCTGCAGGAAAAGAAATGTCTGTTTCCTAAAGCCACCCACTTGGATATTTCTGTTATACCAGCATCAGGACAGAAAGAAGAGATCAAAATGGATGCTAGAAGAGACTCTGAAACGTGCTTTTCAACATAGACAGTCAACGTGAAGGGAAGAAATGATGAAGGAAGAGAGCTGAAAAGAGGATTTCAGCTCACTCTTGATCACAGTGAAAAATAAATGAATGTGTGTGTCTGATTTTGAGTCAATCACTCAGTCTTGTTTCCTTGTCCTTGTAACGAAGAGATCGAATCTACTGATTTCTGTTAGCTAACGCTACTACAGAAAGACTACACATGCTGGTAGCCTTCAGTAGCTCATTTATTTTGGTTTTCTAACTCAAGGTCTTTGCACATTCCATTATGGTACTTTGCTTTGTCTTCCCAAGCTGCCTTTTGAAATCTTCTGTTCAACTCTCTCCCATTATCATTTCTTCCCTTCATTTTGTCTTTCCATGTTGAAGGACAAGTTTCAGAGTCTCTTCTGACTTCTGTTTTGGACTCTCTTTTCATTCATGGTTTTTGGTTTTTTTAAATTTATTTTTTTCTTATACTCGTTTATTTGCTGTACAGAGGTAACTCGCGGTTGCTGTGATGCTAAACACTGTGACACTGATGTGCCAAATGTGATAATGGTTACCCATGGTGGGCAGTGTTTGGTGGAGCTCCCTGACTAAAACAAGCTTAGAAGCAGGAGTGGCATCCACTTTTGAAGTGGCTTGCCTCCGTAAACTCTATGAGTAGTGCTCAGGTTGCTATGAGTCGTCTGAGACTCAATGGAAACCAAGAACAACAACTAACCTTTGCGCTGGTGCGGCCCTGGGCACCGGACAGGAACCTACAGAATCTGTTTGAAAATGAGAGCATAAAACTTTCACCAGCTTTGAAAAAAAAAAAAAAAGAACAACAACTAGTTTATTTACAAAATTTGAATTCATTGTATTCATGTTTTTTTGTTGACCTCTTCCTTTCTTCATAGTGGATGACTTTGATGTCCTTCCATGATGCTTGTGCTGTTGAGGCATTAGTGCTCAGTGCATCAACTCTGTTCTTGAGATGGTTTTAAGTTCTGCTGGGATAAACTTAAGGTTGTATTTTGGCCCTCATGGACTTGTTTTCCTTTTCTTCAGCTTCAGTTTGAATTTGCATATGAAGGCTTGATAGCGGGGGAGCTCTGGTGTCTAACTTGGTAAGGACTGACGCTGCTAACTCAGAGGAGGCGCCTTTCTGGTGTTTCAGATCCACCAGCAACTTCCTGGGAGGAGATGAACAGTCTCTTCCTATGTAATTTACAGCCTCCTGAAAAATCCACTAGTGGGTCAGTTGTGAGAGTGGGTTCCAATTCAGTGGCAATGAGTTTGAGTTTTTTTAATGAATTGATAAGTCCGTTTCATAGTTGACCCTGGCCTTCTTCACCATCTCTTTCCAAAGATCTAGTCCATTTTATTCCTGTGTTTATTCCATTAGGTGAGTTGATATGTATAGTTGTTGTTTTGGTGTTAAATGCCATCGAGTTGCCTGCTACCCATAGCGACCCTACGTACAGTAGCTCTGAAGCCTGCCCTGTCCTGAGCCAGTCTCACTAATTCCGACACACCGACCCTCCTTGCCCCAATTATTGTATCAATCCATCTCCTTGGGGGTCTTCCTCTCCTTCACTGTCGCCTACTCTTTCAAGCATGATATCCTTCTCCAGGGACAGATTTCTTCAGGCTACGTACCCAAAGGTATGAGAGACAGAGCTTCAAAATCCTAGCCTCCAAGGAGAAACTTGTTTCACCCTCTCCAAGATAGACCAGTTTTTTTCTTGGCGGTCCATGATATGTTCAAGACTCTTCTCCAGGACTGCAGTTTGAAGGCCTTGATTCTTCTTCTGTCATCCTTAGTCCTTGTCCAACTCTCTGATGCATAGCAAGTAATTATGGAGACCATGGCCTGAATCAGATGTACCTTAATCTCCAGACTGACATCATTGCTTTTCAGTACTTTGGAGAGGTCCCTGACAGCAGATTTTCCTAATGTAATTTGTCTTTTGATTTCCTGACTGCTGGTGCCAAGAGTGTTGATTGTGGAGCTGAGCAGCTGTAATAGTTTTTGCAATGAATATATTAATCCTTGTACAAAAAATTCTATAACGCAATCTCCAGCTCATTTCAGTCTCCAAAGCCATGTTTTCCAACTACTAGTCTTTCTTCTTTGTTTGAGCTTTTGCAGTCCTGTCACAAGTTATTATTAATGCTTCTTGACTGCATGTACAATCAATTTCAGATTGCAAAAGTCTGTAGAAATGCTCAGTTTCTCAGGTGTGGCTTTAGTGGTTGATGTATTTATTTGAATTCCCGTGATATTAACAGATCATCTTTGTATCCATATGGATATTATCCCTGTACTTGAGGATAGACCTTGAAACATTCTTTTTGGTCATGAACACCATTTATCTTCTATTTGTCATCCTCAGCCTGGTAGATCATATAGTTGGCTGATTTAAAATGACCGAAACCCGTCCATTTCCACTCACTAATGTTCAGCTGCTGATATCTGCACACGCCATTTCATTCTTGGCCACTTCCACTTTTTCCTCAAGTCATACTAAGGACATTCCATGTGCCTATTATTAACCTGTGTTTGCAGCTCTTCTCATTTTGGGTCCTGGTACATCAGCAGGCCATCATTGGATGACATCTTTCTATTCCATTTGTCATCATGGTAGACCTCTTAGGGGGTGATTCTTCCCTAGTCCTGTTCTGAGCCTTCCAACCCTATGGGCTCATCTTCTGGCACTATATAACAAGCAGCGTTCTTAGTGCTGTTCTTAGGATTTTCAAGGACCTGCTATTTCAAAATTGGATGACAAATCCTACTTCTTACTCTGTCGTAGTTTGAAAGCTGCACTGAGACCTACCCACTGTGGATGACCCTGCTCGTATTTGATGTAGTAGTGGAATAGCTTCAAGCATCACAGCAACACACAAGCCCCCACAGTACAGCAAACTGACGATGAGTGGTGGTTAATGATGCTGTGGGTTTTGATATGTAACAAAAAAAACCACCAAAAAGATCCCAAACATGACTGAAATTAGAAATACTCTGCCGTTAATGAAGGCAATGCAAATACTGCTTAGAGCCAGAGATTACTGAAACCTGAGCTCAGACAAAGCGCAAACACTTGGTCAGTCCAAAATCAACATACTTCTAACATCAAATGCCAGTGGGTCAATCCCGGGTGATGTCTTCATAGATGGACATACTTTGGAATCTTCGGGTGAGTCAGTGTGTGCGTGCTGTGTGAATGGGGATCCAGGTTAATGTGATTATGAAGATACCATTGAAAGGAGTAGGATTGTGCAGTTCTCCTGAATGCTACGGGAAGGAGCTCCCGGGTACAGTAATAATAGTAATACCGACTATTATAATCAAACCCACTGCAGTGATTCTGTTTTTGCTCAAGATTACTCTTGATCACGTTTCTGAGGCCATAAATCTTCAAGGGAGGAGACGGCCTCATCTTCTGCCCATGGAGCCACTGGCATACTCCAGCCGCCTACCGTCAGCAGCCCAACATGTAAACTTCCTGTTCCAGCGGAGTTCCTATATTACTACTACTAATGCCAGTAATGGTAACTAATATGCAGATGACACAGCCTTGCTTGCAGAAAGTGAGGAGGGCCTGAAGTGGTTGCTGCAGAAGATCAAGAGTATGGATTGCATTTCAGCATCAAGAAAACAGAAATCCTCACCACTGGACTGGTAGACATCATCATGATAGGAAAAGGATTGAAATTGTGAGCAGCTTTATCTTGACTGGATCCACAGTCCACTCCCTCAGTATAGCAGTCAGGAGATTGGGAGGCATATAGCACTGGGAAAGTCTCCTTCAGGAATCTCTCCAAAGTCCTGAAGAGCAATGATTGGCGTGTAAAGACTAAAGGCTGCTACAGATTCAAGCCTGTCTTTCTAATCACCTGCTGTGCATCTGAGAGCTGGGCAGTGAATAAAGGTGACAGGAGAAGAATTGATGCCTTTGAGCCGTGGTGTTGGAGAAGAGTACTGAATGTCCCATGGACGGCCAAAAGAGCAGACAGATATGTCTTGGAGAAAGTACAGCCAGAGTTATTGGAGGCAAGATGGAGACACTTTGTCTCACATATTTTAGACATGTTATTAGGAGAAGTTATTCCTTAGAAAGGGACATCATGCTTTGAAAGGTGGAAGACCAGCAAAGGAGAGGAAGACCGTTGACAAGTTGGATTGATACAGTACCTGCAACGATGGACTCTCATATATCAAGAATGATAAGAATGGTGCAGGACAGGATGAAATTCAGAGCTACTCTTCCCAGAGTTACTATGAATTGTACTGGACTCCATTGCACTTAACAATACTGTGAGCCTGGAACTACTCTGTGTGCTTGTCTAAATTAGCCACTTAGTCGTGAAAAGAAGCTGTGAGTCAAGTCTAATTAATATTCTTGTTTTGCAGATGAGAATCTGAGTATACAGAGTGGTTGGTTAAGTAGCTTCCTCTTAGTCACGTGACACAGCCACGGCAGGACCAGAGCGTAGACCAACAAGATCGGCTTTAGATCCACTATCAATTTAGCTGGGTTACGTAGCTGTGGAGGAATTGCGAGTTGTCAGTCTCTGTGAATGCAGTATGTGTATGTGAGTTTTATCTCATGTGAATGGTCTTGTGGTAGATACTGTCCAGGTGGTTCTGAACCGTCATGACCTTGTGTCCACAAGGACATTGCCAGTCCTGCCCGTCATCATCATCTGTGCTGTGTTTGAGCCCCTTATTGGAACCCCAGTGTCAGTGAATCTTGCTAAGGATCAACCCCTTTTTTAGTGATCCTTGTCTCTGTCAAGCGTGAGGCCCTTCTCCAGGCCTGGTCCTTCTGAATTACACGTTCAGAGCATTCACTGCCAAAGAGCACTATAGCTGTATTTTGTCCAAGGCAGATTTGTTCGTCCTTATGGCATTTCATGATATGTCTCATAGCCTCCTCCAGCAGCATCATTCAAACACATCAGGTCATCTTTGGTCTTCCTTATTCATTGTCCAGTTTTTGAATATATATGAGGCTGTTGAACACAATGACTTGGCTCAGACACACCTTACTCATTTTATTTGGAGCAAAAAACGAGTCCAAGAAGTCAATTAGTCCAGAGCACTGATGGGCCACATGGCCTGCCGTCCCCATTACCCTGAAGCCAGGAACATTAGATGGTGCTCATCTGCCACCTTTGACCACTGTGAAAGAGATCCTGATAGAAGCCCCGATAGGCTGGCAAAAAATGTGGAGCAAAATCCTGAAGCATAAAAATTACTAAGCCCTGTTATTATTGTTGTTGTGTGTAGTTGAGTCAACTACGACACACCGTGAACCTCTGAACAGTAGCTCTAAAACTTGCCCAGTCCTGAGCCAATCCTACTGGATACAAGACTAGGCCACATGGTATGATAGAGAATGTGGCCCTGCCCTTCCATCCTGGGGCAGAAATCAGCCCTGTGACTCGACTTACTTCCAGTGTGCTCAGTAACAACTGGGAAGAATACACTCATGGAGTAGTCCACCATACATGAGCAAAAGCCCAGCGGTGACGCTCGGAAGGCAGGAGGGAATAGCAGAGGGTAAATGGAAACAGAAGCACATAGTGAGGGGCTGGGGAGAGTGCTGTCACCTGGTGGGAATTGCTACCAGTGTTAGGAAACAAATGAGCATCTGCTGTTGACCTAAACACCAGCTGGCACTGGACACTTGAACTCAAATCACAATTAAAAGGTTTTTTTAAAAAAATGATCTTTTACAGCAGATTTGCTCAATGATTTGATTCCTTTAAAACTACTAAAAAGAGTCTTTCCCGTGTAAAATGAGTGAAAATATTGCTGTTGAGGCAGCTGTGACTGGCGCGGGCTCGCATTGGGTTTCCGCCTCATCCTTTTCCATGGAGCAGCCACCAGATTCACACCACTGTCCTTTCCCTCAGCAGCCCAGCCGCAGCATTACACCACCAGGCCTTCTCGCCTTAGAAGATTGTCAAAGGGTCTTTTTAGGATGAGGTCAATTTCACTGACTCTTTGATTTTACTGTTCGGTACCCTTGAGGTAATTTTTGATACGATGTGGCGGGATGGAGCTCTGCCGCACAGTGTTTTGCAGGCTGTGGTCTTTATGAGCGTGAGCTCTGGTGGCCTAGTGGTAAGGAGGTGTGCTTGCCAAGCCGAAGGTTTGTGGTTGGAATCCTCCAGCTGCTCTGTGGGAGAAAGACAGGTGATTTCTGCCTGTGCCGTTTATTGTTGGTGTACCGTTGAGTCGGAACTGACTCCTAGCTGGTCTTCTAGTTGGGTTTTCAGAGGCAGTTAATTGCATGGGAGGAGACGGCCCATCCTCCTTCCGCGGTGCAGCTGGTGGGTTGAACTGCATGCACTTGGGAGCCTCTGAAAATCCACTGGCGGGTCAGCTACGCGTTGGTTCCAGCTTGACAACACTTAAAAAAAAACCTTCATGAGAGCAGATTGCCAAGGCTTGTCTCCCATTGAGCCCCTAGGGAATAAGGGAGTTTTAAACTATTAACCTTTCAGCGGTAGAGTGCTTAACTGTTGTGCTACCACAGTGTAGAATAGCTTGACAGGTGGTTGCTGTTTCATGGAATTGTTCTTTTGGTGTTTTTGCGGAAAAAAAAAATCAAACGGTGGTATGTGCTCTTTGAAGAATGCCTCACAGATAAACCATTTATCCCAGTTTTTTTCTGCCATTTTGGCACGCTGCATCGATGGGCCCCTTCCCTCCACGGAAAGGGCACATGGTGATTGCCGCTCTCTGGGGTTACCAGGACAGAAAGCCTCCTCCTCTTTCCTGCCTCCACTGCTTAGAACTTGAAGTTGGGAAAATAACATCCTAAGACCTGGGACATTCTCGCCAGTAAGAATGTTGAACAGGGTCTTATTCAGCCAAAGGAAATCCTTGTGCCTTTATTTCAGTGTTTTCCCTCCTCCCAAAGTAATCAATAGTGTTTATGAATTGGTTCTGTCATATAATTAAGGCTGCTGTGATTAGAATGAAGTATTTCCATTTAATATTTTTAATCTTAAATTGTGGCCTTTTCCCTTCTCTCCGCAGTTCTTTGTGCCATGAAGGAGGACAGTGAAAAGGTCCCAAGCTTGTTAACGGATTATATACTGAAAGGTGAGCTTCATTCCGATTAGTCAAGACATACACCATCTTACTAGCAGATTTTAAAAGGAACTTTATGGGCACCACTTTTATTCATAATTGGTGAGTAGGATGATGACAAGAGTGAGTCTCTGGTAGCCTAGTCATGAGAAGCTGTGCTACAATCCCAGAGGCACGTGCTTTGAATCCACCGGCTGCTACGGGAGGAGCATGGGCAACCTCCTCCCATATGATTAACTGCTTTTGAAAACCCGCCACAGGGTTCCAGTTCGCACCACCAACCTACCACCATCACAAGGGCACCAGTTCTGTTCATAATTGGAGTGTAGGATGATGGTGGAGCGTAGGACTTCATTCTCTTACCAGCATTATAAACTATGGTTGTGTAAAATTCATTTTTGAGGTCCTGACATGGAGATAATTTCCACAGCCAAATTTTAAAAGACCGTGAATGAAGATGAGTGGTGTTGCCCTAAGTCTGGATTTGGTCCAAGGATGGCAACCCTGGCAGGCTTGAGAAGGGTGGTCTGCATGGAGGAGGAATGAGGCTGTGTCATGAGGAAGGAATCATGCCAGTTATAGTCCTGAAGGGAGACTTAGGGGAGTAGTGTAAGGGACAGGAGAGGGGGAGGAGAAGTGATGTTCATAAATCCAGGGCGGTGAGAAACCAAGCCACAAATCTCCGGAGCAAGATTGCACAGGCTAAGAACAGTGGAAGAGAAGATTGACAATCTAATGGGATCTGTTGCTTTGCTGAGGAAAAGGCAGAGATTGAGGATGAGGATCTTAGAGATAAAATTAATAATTTCCTCTGAAAAAGAATATTTTTAAAGTACTTATTCAGGCAGATTTGCAAAGCATCACAAAATTCATATTGTAGTGTTTCATCCAATTTTGAGAATAGGTTTCTTCTGGTAATACGCCTTCTCCTTGTGCGTTGTTGCTAAGCTTAAGAAGGGGGGACTCTCTCCCGCACAGCTTCCCGAAGAGGGGCACTGCTGTATAGTAGTACACACAGGGGCTCAAGGTGAGTTACAAAGGAATGCCCCCTGGAAGAGACCTGATATGGGTATTAAATACAAGCCAGCCCCCCTCGAAGTGACCTGGGGTAGGAAGCACTGATTTGCGGTTCAAATTTCCTGTATGTTTTTCTGATGGAGGGATTCTTTTTTTCCGTATGACACTGAATTTTTTTATGCCTGACATCTTTATTTGCTTTTGTGTTGTGCTAGCAGTGGTATGAAAGCTGGACTGTTCTGAGGTTTGTTCTTCTAGATGTAAAACAGGAATGAGACCAACAGAAAGGACATGTCTTTATCTTTAATTTGCACGGGTCCCTAGGGCACTGCCATGAGGGCCAGAGACAGAATGAGCTTCTGGGACATTGCCTAGCAATTTCTGTCATTGAACTGCATGGAAGAATGTTCAGATCCACAGAAGGGAGGGCTCTAGCAGATGGGGTTTGAAATTCCTTACTCCACGTGAAGTGGCCTGCGTGCCCCATGCAGCAGTGTCTCTCCTCTGCCCCTCATGCTCAGGCCCTGGATCTCGTCACAAGCCCAGCTCTCGCCCCCGTCCCCGCTGCTCTTAAGCCATTTGTGTGCATGTACTGTGGTCTGCTTCGGCTTTGGATTACAAGGATTCGGTGGAAGATGTTGTCAACTACAGGGGGCTTCTGTAGTCTTAGAAAATAGTGGTACAAATGGTTAATAAGTTATTAACTGGGAAGTTAACAAGGTACCATTCTACTGAGAGGCCCCTTGGAAGAAAGGCCTGGCAGTTTGCTGCTCAAAAATTAGCCCCTGAAAAGCCCATGGGGCCTAACAGTTGTGCTCTGACCCACAAGGTCACCATGTGCTTCGTATGGCAGCTGGTCTCCTGACATGTATTCGTGTGAGAAGGTAGTTGTGAGGCATAATTGAAAAGGCTCTTTTCCACCCGTCCTGTAAATTCATAGCCATTTAATTGTTCTTCCCGGGGGACCAGTAATTGAACACTTTGCTTAGAGGAGGGAGGGTAGCTCAAGGGGCAAACTCTCCTGTCCTCCTGTGGCTGGACTTGTTAATGGTGCTTTAACATCGAAGAATGTGGTTTGGCTGCCCCAATCCATCACCTGAGATTTTATGCAAAGGTGAGATGTGAGAGATGGGAGAAGAGTGTCTGGCCAGAGGAGGACAGGATGGACACTCCATGAGCTACTTGGCTTCAGCTTCTCTGCCTGCTCATTCTCCCAACACAGCCTTGCCAGCACCCTCACCCGCAGCAGTAGCAAAGGCTGTGCTGTGCAGGTCTCTGGTAGAATAAATGTGTACAGATGTGCTCTGTCTTCCTTTACATGCCTTGGAGAATAGGGCGATGCCTTATTCTCTGTGGGCGGCATCCTAAGAGACATAAAACCTTTTGGGATCTCATTTCTGGAAAATTCTTACAAATGTCCTTTGAGAGAACTTCTCACTATTGGTTATAGTTCTTTAAACCTTTGGGGGGAACACCCAACCCTATAATCCTCCAATTTTTTCATTCCTTTATGATTTTTTTATATACATACAAATGTATATAAAGTATGTATGTTTTTTATGTACGTGTGTAGAAAGTACATGTCTACCTAAATATCTCCTTTTTCTTCTTCTAGTTCTGTGTCCCACATAGAGCAGCCTGGCCCTCTGTGGAATGCGGCTTGGACAATTGATGACACCCCAAAAGCTGGCTCCCTCTGCTCTCCTCCTATTGGAAATGCAGCACACGTGAACACAAGTTTCAGTATTAACAGATCATGACTTCCACTAATTCTTTATATAATGGGATGAAGAAATACAACACTATTTTGGAACCTAGAGATGGTTTTTTCTATGAATAATCATGAACTGCTCTCTAACTTGGTCGAGTCGGGGGAGGGAGTGATCATCCACTGTGCATGTGCAGTGACATCTTTTTCATTAACTGGCAGTATGCTCACTTGCATTTTTAGGACTTTCTAGCTCAAACTTGCACTGATGAACTAGTTTAAAGCATTACGTGTTTATGCATGGAGCTGATCTTCCGTGATGGTAAGACCTAGCACTGATTTTTTTACAAGAGGATTGTCAATATCCTTACCACCAACCAGTATTGCCCAGAGACTGAAATGAACAAATGCAGGTGTTCTTGAAGGAACGTGACCAGAATATGCATTACCCTGGTTCACGACGTAGTGAATGTTGACATTGTTGGAGTGGATGGGTTTTATAGCTTGCTGCTCATTATCACTGTTGTTCCAGTCTTAACCAGCAGTTGCCATTCACTATCAGAGTCTAATCGTCACTTTTAGTTGTCTAATAGTTTTGCTTCGTGTGTCTGTGAAGTGTACTATCAAAGAGAGTTGTATCCTTCAAGGTGCTTAAGGAACTGTATGCTGCAACATTGCCCATTTTCCACTGTGTTTTATTTTATGAGGCCTGTCTCTCTCAAAGTACTAATTCTAGATACCTATGGGTATTATCACTAGACATGAGACACTTCTGTTGGTTCCATTCGCGTTTGTGTCATTTAATAAAGGTAAAACCAAAACCAAAACCAAACCCCAGGGTTATGCCTGGTTCTGCATTTTTGGTTGTCATTCATGATGTCCCTTTTCTTTGTAGAATTTGCATTCTGTCCCATCCCTGCAGCCAGTGAACTGGACCTTGTCCCCTCCTGCACAGCTGCTATGGAACGAAGTTCCGTATATTTTCTGGCAGTCCAAGCAACCATGGCAGACCTCTTCTTTATATGATAAGCGTGCCTATGGGCCTTGCTACCAAGGGGCTTTTAAAATTCCTCATACACATCCATGCGCACATGGAGATAATCACATCCCTCACTCCACGATCACTGGGATTTGTCTTCCCTTGCAGCACGTCCACTCTGATGCTGTTAGTCGCACAGTCTCACGTCTGATGGCAGCTCCTCTTGCTGGCTGTCACTGAGGATGTGTAAAATCTGAAATGGTTTCCTTGTTGTATGTGTCTCACTGATAATGGAAACATAAAACTTATTTGCCCCTTTCCCTCAAATTTTTGATGGTATATTGAGTACTTCCACAGTTGCACACAGGATAGGATTCAGGTCTGTTGTTCATGGGGGTTTCTGAGTCATAGTTGACCCGATGGCAAAAAAACAATGACTTTAAACAGATTTGACCCAAATTTGGAGAATTTTATATCTGCAAGACATATATAGCTTTAAAAGACATAAGAGGCCTGGGGGATGTATTTTTTTTTAAGAGATCAACAGAGGTCTGTTTTATAGCCATTAAATGAATACTTCTGAAGTATATGAAAATAGCCATTTTTCCATGTCAGTTCAAAGCTTCCTGGTTGTTTTCTAATTTTACTTAGGGCTTCCCCTTAAAACCTCCCCTCCTACAGGATAGCATTATGCTAAGTGAACTCAGTCCCATAAGGACAAATAATGTATAAGACCATTATTGTAGAATGAATATGAGGATGGGAATGGTGGGCATTAATCAGTCACACAATTTGATTGGTGGAGAGAGTGAAGGAAATGGGAAAGATCTGGTGTGAAAAATGATGTGTATGGACTTTGTAAATAAACCAGTATAAAATTAAAAAATAAAACAAAACAAAAAACCCCAAACCACCAAAAACCAAAACCCCACAGAAACACCTTTCCTCTTGTACATGATGGACTGGTTTTAACACTAACTTAGAAATGAACAGGGAGCTTTGCTGGATTAGTGGTCAACTGTGCTGTAATCCCAAAGGCATGTGTTTTGAAACCACCAGGTTCAGGAAAAGGATGGGCAATCTCCTCCCAGGTGACTGAATGTGCTTGAAAACCCAGGGGAGGGTCAGCTATGAGTTGGTTCTGACTTGATGGCACACAACAAGGGAGAGAAGCACATTTCTGACCTATGGCCCCTGCAAACAGGTTTTTGCCCCCTTAAACACACCGTCTCTTAAAAAATCCGCTATCTCAGAGAGGTTCACTGGACTGACAAGCTTGCACAAAAGGCTATTTGTCTTTCTAGATAACTTATCTTTTCCAAAGTTACACTACATGATTCAAAATGTTTATTGGCTGCCAAGAACCAAAACTGCAAATAATCCTCCCCTTCAAGTTTTGTATTCTTTTCAAGGAAAGCAAGCAAACTGTAGAACTACAGTGCACTCCAAGTGCCATATATCTATTTTATTTTTCAGGAAATTATATTTGTTTTTCTTTTACAAGAGCACAACAGGAACCAAAGTAAGAGTAATAGATACAGCACTCAGGATAAATCATATCTTTAAAATAATAATAAAAAAATTTACACCTTGTCCTATATCCTGTTAGTATTTTTATAATATGGCCATGATTTTTGAAAAACAAAAGCAAGCATTTACAACTTTTTTGGATAAAGACTTTTTATGCCAGGAATGAATTAATTGTCAACAAAATTTTATACTAACCAGGCTGATGTAAATCTATTTTGGTAACATATCATTAACAAATTTATTTTGGAAAAAAGATAAAAAATATTGCCCCTTGATAATAAATCCTTTTTTTTCCTTTGATGCAAACAGCTAGAACACCTTTTTCTTTTCATGTTTTGATATTCTAAGACAAAAAAGAATGGTTAATCTTCAGATTAATAAATTAGGTCATTATAATAATAAATTAATTTTTTTTAAAGTT
Source organism: Elephantulus edwardii (assembly GCF_000299155.1). Taxonomy (NCBI): domain Eukaryota; kingdom Metazoa; phylum Chordata; class Mammalia; order Macroscelidea; family Macroscelididae; genus Elephantulus; species Elephantulus edwardii. The sequence continues at coordinate 20,410,886 of NW_006399769.1, forward strand.
CAGCAACCTCTGTCCAAGTATTTACAACAATACTTGAAAGTTCCTTTACAAAACAGAACACATTTTCTTTTCACATTAAGCATACTGGGTATCTGTGTCTCTCACAACAAGCATTTTTAAAAGAAAAATCAATGCACAAATGGGTAATTAATATAAAAGTGCTAAGAGCTGTTTGAAAAGTTAACACTATAGTATACAGTCAGAGTTATATTTGAGGCAAACTACAACAAACTTCCAGCTTATTGTGGACAATATTCCAGTAGTTGTTTCAAACAGTTGTTTGAAATTAAAACAAAACAAAAAACAATCCAGGAGCTGATTAGGATGCAGATAAACTGCCATCAATGTCTCTGGCCAGTGAGTGAATTGAAAACCAACTGAACACAAATCCAAATGAGGAAGATCTGAGTGAATATACTTTTCCACAGCAGGTGCCATGCTGGCTGCTTAAGGCGTATGCATGTGCACACACACTTACACACACACATACACACAGTGATTCGTGGGTGAATGTGTTTAGATATATTCACACAACCACTCACACATACCTTTCTGATTAAACTGCAGGTAGAATGAAATTCAGTTATTAAAAAATTTGTAAGTGATCGTAAGCATTGATATGGAATGCCTGTTTATCTGTCTTTGTTCTGATTTAAATCTCATAAAAATACATTCAACAGGAAAACAAATTGTATGTGTATAAATATATATGAATATATATATACACACACACGCACACACACAAATACTTTTATTCTTTGAAGCATAATTACATAAATACTCCTATAACTGCTAAAGTTTAAAGAGGCATAAATTTTTTTTTGAGCTTCAACAAAGGTGCTTGAATAATATACAATTAAAATGAAGTAGTTTGTATTTTGTAGAATCAGTATATAATAAGGAAAAAAAATCCCCTAAGAATCTTTTTTTTAAAAAAAGATTCTTCTTAAGCTAGAGCTTGAACCAAAACTATAAACAACCAATATGGGAACAGAACAAAGCAACAACAAACAATGCAGTGTAGCCCCTGGAAATGCCTGGTGTCCTTCACCATCTCCTTCCTGCCATGCTGCTGTGAGAAAAGCTCCAGTGCTCACATCAAGAAGCGACCTAGGTCTTGTTCTTTTGCTGACTCTGCTAGTAACTGGCTGATTGGCTTGGAAGAAAAAAAAAAAAAAAAGGAAAGCAGCAAAAAAGTATAACTGTAAATTCCTAAGAACCCGCTTTAGAGAAATTTTGCTCTTGCATTTCCCTTGCTTCCTCACTGCCTACTGCAGTTGTGACTGTATAGAAAAGAAACTTGTGGCTTTATACCTGGGATGGCTATTAAGAGGTTCTGATGCGCTTGTCTGGTAGTTCTAAGGTGGTTACTGCAGCTGGATTGCAAGGCTTGTGTGTTTCCTGCTTGGCTAGGCCTGGACTTTGCAGCGGCCACTGCATTCTTTGGAGCAGCAGGAAGAAGCCCCGTCTGGATGCTGGCCTGTGAAACTGCTTTGATTTTACTAGATTTCTCCCCAAGCCAAGCTGACCAATTTGTCTTCCCAACACCACCCTCCCACCCATTTTCCCAACCAAACTCACTGCCCCAACCCCAAATATCTCTACAGCTATATTACAAGCAAATATATCATAGCAACTTTAAAAACTTTGGTTCTAAGAAAACACTTGGTCAGTTATCTTGAGGAAAAGTGGGAATGCTTGTCCTGCACGCTGCTGTCGACAAAGCCCATCCCAGGAAGGCCTCAGCGCTGTACATCAAGTCACAAATCCAATACAATCCACTAAGCAAGTGCACAAATCCTAGTTTACTTTTAAGAGCAGATTTAGTCATTCTCTGGCTTTGAAAATCTCATCTACATTGCCTTTCTTCACACGGTCTGGTAGAAATTGTCTGCTTGGAGATGGTTCTGTTTCTGCATGCTGTAGAAGCCACTGAATCTTGCGTCGGGCTCAGCAATTCTTAGCATTCTCTGGGAGCTGTCCACTTGCACGCGTGTTCCTTTCTTGCAGCCCACTGATACCAGCTGATTATTTAAGGAAGAAGGCTAGTTAATAAGAGGAGGAAAGACCACACAGAATTAGCTGCTTCATATATCCTGAAAGAACAGAAATTTAGTGCCTATTCAAGTGAGAGAACACCAGCTTATATAGGGAACATCACTTTCTATAGTTCTTTTAAGGGGGGAAGGTATGGGCAAATTGCATCATTTAAAGGTGAAGTGTCAGAAAATTATGTCACACAGGGAGCCGATGAAGGATCTGAAAAGACTGGTGCAATGACATGGTAACTATTTTCAAATCTTTTGAGACTTGCATTTAAGAGAGGGCTCACCAGGCAAGTAAATTTTAACATAAAGGAGGGACTGCTAATCACTAGGCTAAGGCTAGTAACACACGATTATACCTAGTTCTCTCAGCTCTGGACGTAGGGACCCAGCATGCACCCAGAATAGAGACTGCTAAGTTCACATGAAACTTTTAAGTCCTAAAAGTGGGGTCAAGATTCATAAACCAACAAATGATGGGGGATGATGGATTCACTTAGTGACCAATCCAGCCCTGGGAAAATATTCTATATTGGATAGGTCAAGCTGCTGTACATTTTGAGATTACAAAAAGCAAGGTAGTAAACAGTTCACTGACTAAGAGAAAAGGTTCCAAGCAATATTAAGGGAAACGAAGAGTGCGAGCTTTCCTAATTATTCAAAAGACTGGATATTTTCACAATACCTTGGTTGGTGTCCGATACCAGCACAGCAGTGGTATCCACTGTTTCTTTTGATTGATGAACAGAAATGCTATGATCAGAGAGAGGCAGACGACGATGGGGACCACGACCAAGACGATGGAGTCCAGAGAGGAGTCTTCGCTCTGCTGCAGCCTGTTGTTGTCTCTGTAGTTCACCTGCAGGTGACCCATGTCTACGAGAAAAAAACAATCCAAAGAAACCAGAAGCATTTATCAGAACTTTAAAAAATTATTTTGATAAACATTTGCAAGAGAGATCAGCAACTTGAATTTCTTAGTTGTTGAAGGTTAAAAATACTGTAAAAATTTAATGCTGATTTAAAAATTCTATCAAAATTCACAGTGCTTAGGAACCAGCGTAGAGAAAAAAAAACCAGGTTGACAATGCTAGTTCTTGCATTTATAAAGTGACTAAAATGAGGGTATTATACATACACATTTTTGTTAGTATTAATATACCTGCCCTTGAAGGATTTTTTTAGATATACGTATTAGCTCCATTCCTTGCTTAGTCTCTGCTATTCACAGAGTTTTACACCCAAATGGTGAAAACTCACTAGATCTACTAGGTCATTTTCCTACTGTAGTGAACATAATACCCATTTGCTTTGCTCCTATCAAATGAAGACTTCTGTGTTCCTAAACTGTTCCCCTTTCAGTGCATGAGGTCTGGTGGCGTATCCGTAAGGAGTCCCGCTGCTGATTCAAGGTGGTGCCTCCAGTGGGTGGAATCTACCAGCAGTGCCCAGGAAAAGATGGCATTGTCCTCTGTTTTAATTTACAACCTGGGGAAACCCACTGGAGGCTGAGCGAGGAGTCTATTCTAACTCAATGGCAAAGAGTTATCTGAGTTGAGACTTAGCACTCCTTGCAAGTTGTAATCAGATTTTCTAAGTGCAAGAGACAGTATTTCAGCCAAATATGCAGGAAGGTTTGCTTTTATTGTACTTGGGAGTGTGAAAGAGTTGCTCTTTGTTTAAAAACTCAGGTTTGGTTTGTTTGGTGGTTTTTTTTTTTGGGTTTTTTTTTGTTGTTGTTGTTGTTTTTTAATTGATAGGTTTTTTAGAAGGAGGAGATGGAAGAGAAGGATTCCTCATTATTTAAGTCACTGCAGACAGCAATATTGTATGTAACCTTACCTACTGCGACTGGGTGAATTCCGACTTGTACTACCACTAAAGAGAACAGCACAGAAAAGCCTCCCTGGGCTCCCCAGACTCCATCTCTAAACACACAGCCCGCCTACCCTTCTCCTACAAAGCAAGGGGAGACTGCAAGGTCCATGCGTGGACCATTTAGTCAGCAGCCAAGCACTTTAACCAATGTGCCACTGGGGGCTCCTTGTAATACTTCATATCATCATGTCACTGGGGCTCTTTGAAATACTTAAGAAACAAAACAGAGTCCCAACCCTGCTGCCATCAAGTTGAGTTCGACTCATAGTGACCGTGTAGGACGGAGTGGAACTGCTACTGGATCCCTAAAGCTAGAAATCTTTCCAGAAGCAAATGGCTGCTCCTTCCTTTCATGAACAGCTGGTGGGTTAGCAGACAAATGCTTTAACCACTGTGCTGCCAAGGCTCCCAGTGTGAAATCTCTGGCAAAAAATGCCAAATGTAGAACTGACGTTTTAGGGGAGCTCTGGTGGCCTAGTGGCAAGGAGCTGCAACTACAATCCCAGAGGCGCACGGTTCGAATCCACCAGATGCTCTGCCGGGAAAGGAGGGACAATCTCCTCCTGTACCAGTCAGATCTGATTTGACGGTACACGCGCACAAAAATAATAAAATAAAAAAAATTAAAAAAAAAAAAAAAAAAAAGAACTGACGTTTTACTGGTGAGTTAATTCAGTTTTGTAACAGATAAACTGCTGATTTTTTAACCTTTCCTTATTCCAAAAGACAATGGAAGGAAGTGGTTTATATATCAATCATACAAGAAAATGAAAAAGTAAATTAACAAAATCTTGATGAAAGAACAATGACATTGAGACAGGTCTCTTCATAAAATCCTGGCTTTATTATATTCTGTTCCATGTGCTGAAAAGCACCCAATAAATTTAGCTCAGTGTTTCACACAAGTCAAAATGGAAATGAGGGGAAAAATACCATCAGTGAGATTCACAATGTGTTTAACATTAAAATTTAAAATTGTTCAACTACTTAGAAGTGGTATGGATTTGCCTGCAACTGATGAACAAGGAAATTTATCCTCAAGGGTTTATGGTGGGGATCCTAAGAGATGCCCAGGTTCCTGAAAATTCCTACAATAAACCAGGGTATTTTTTAAAATCAAAGCCCTGCATCTGAGACTGTGTGCAATACACAGGGGCACCAATAGTTAATGGCTGAATTAATACTAGCATAATGCTACGGCATTATTCAGTCAAAGCAATTACACATGGAGCTAAACAGGGCCAAGAATTTGGCTGGCGGGTCATTTGCCCTGAGCCAAGCCTAACATTTAGAATATATAGACCATTAATCTTTCAAGCAATGAAGACTGCACCTTCCACAAGAAATAGAAAAACTGTATCACAATGGCTTGGAAAATAAACAGGAGTAGATAGGTGGCAGTATTGAGTTGTGGCTAAGAAAGAATGAGTGTTCTTTTGAGTGAGGAAGATCTGTTTTTATAGAGAAGGCATTTTTATTTTCTGGTTTTATCTAATTTGAAATTTTTTTTTTCTTGCTTTTCATTCATCCATACATTATGTCCTATAGCATCAATTAAAACTGATTACTTACTGCAAGGGGGCACTGATAGGAACTCCACCTAAATGTCCATAGTAACAACTGAGAGTTGGAAAGACACTTTACAAACAACTCGAGGGCAGAGGAATGGAGGAAAAGAGACATGAAATAAATGTCATGTAGTAAAACTGATCTGTTAAGAAATGAAAATTACTAAAATTTAGATTGTAGCACCACACATTCAGGCTTAATAAAGACTCTACCAAGCCAGGGAATCAGGAACTGATTTGTTATTAGTCTGTTTATAAAGCACACTCACATATAAACCTGAGAGATGGCTTAGAAATTCCAGTTACCAAGTGCTCTTTCTGACCCATCTTCACTGAGGGCCAAGAACACATCGTACTACAGACCATCCTGAAGACTTGATCCCAGACCTCTGCCTGCACTTACCTCTGGGGAGATGGATAATGTCATTTTCACTAGGTGTGGGCCACATGGGAACCTCCAGGTCAATCTCGCCACGGTGATTTGTCTTCTCAATGGGTATATTGGTTGGTTCGGGGACATACATTTCTAAAAGAGAACATTCAGAAGAGATGATGAAGCCATCTTATCTTATTGTTGACTTCTTTATCCTCAATTCAAGTGTGCATGCAGTATTTTTCTCCCAGGACATAAAAAGCCAAGTTTTTCTACTTACATCATTAATGCTATAGACATAGCTATTGACATTGCAGTGGTGGGAAGAGGTTTATAACATTTTAAAAAAAATAAAGTGTCTACTCCATCAAGGACAGAAGCTTCACTTATAAAGAAGATTATTAAATAATGTTGGCTCCAGAGTTCTGTGCAAGTTAATGGGGTCTAGCTGAAATGGAGAGCTTTCTTTTACTTTCTACCAGCTAAATATTGTACTTTAAGAATGGTTTTCATATACATACATACATACATATATATATATATATGAATGAGTCATTTATATAAAATATCTCTGGAGGACTTAGAAAAGTTAAAGCATCTTCTACCCTTGGTGCATTCTGGCCATTCTCCCTCCACTCTCTTCCCTTAAATAGGAACCGTCTGTAGGCTTCCTGGGGCATAGCCTGATTGTTACTTGTTACCACTGCCTGTTACCACTGTGAGCAGTTAAGACTGGAAAGTGATCTTCATTGAAAATATACTTATATTAGCTGGATTACAAAGGCACGCTGATCAACAAGGTAATACAGCATGGAACATAATTATATGGGGAAAATAACATTCTTCATTCAAAAGAGTTTTTGGAAAGTCAACTGGAGAAGAACATCATGCTCAGAAGGGTGGAGGGACAGTGCAGGAGAGGAAGACCCGGATGAGATGGATTGATACAGTGACAGGGGCAATGGGGGTGGGGGTATCAGAGTCACTGAGTCTGGCTCCTGACAGGGGAGGCTTCAGAGCTGTTGTACACAGGGTCTATGGGTTGTAGCCGACTCGATGGCACACAGCAAACAAGAACAGTGCAAAAACTCAGAGTTTTCCTAAGTTCATACAAACATTTATATATATCATCTGTCCAACAAGAAGTAGCTCAGTTTTTAAAGAATTAATTCTGAGTACTCTAATTTTTAATACATGACAATGAAAGTATCATGTGCCTCCTCTTAGCCAAATTATTAAATGAGTTTTATAATAAGGCTACTACTTAACATCTATAATCTCGTTAATAAAGGGGTTGTGCTGCTGACCTAAAGGCCGGCTCTTTCTGGTGCTTTGGAATCCACCAGCAGTTTCTTGGGAGAAAGATGGACAGTCTCCTGCCATGCTATTTACAGTCTGAAAACTCCCAGGAGGCTCAGCTGTCAGTCAGTTCTGCCTTGAGGACAATGAATTTTTTTTAATAACATCCATAAAATGTAAGATTTAAAAGGATTAATAATTTCCTCTGCTCCAGGTAATTGCTGTTGATCCCAATTTTACTAATCTTTCAACAATCTGAGAGAGGGTGAAAGAGAAAAGTGGAAAATGGTTTGCTGAGTTCCCCTGTGTGCTCAGGAAGAGAAGGCAATGCAGAGCGACTAAGGAACTTGCCTAGATTATTATGTTGCTATTAACTGGCCGAGCTGGCATTCAAATCCAATTCTGCGATTCTGACGCCTTTTTCCTGGTGTCTCTAAGTTACTTGGTCTCCAGACTCTGCTTTCTGATTTATAAGGCCTTTACATGGCAAGAACTAGAAACAATTAGAATTTCCAAAGACTCGACAGATCCTTGGAAACTAGAATTAAAAATAGACTTTTAGGAAAGCAGTCTCACAGGCGGGAACAGGAGCCAGAGTATTGGTTGAGTGAGTCTCCAGTTTTCCTATCACATCAGAATTACCTGAAGAGCTTCCCAAACGTGCTGATTCCAACAGGTGGAGGTTTGGGGTGGGTGGGTGGGAGTAGAAAGGGGGTGTTGTATAGCTCACTCTGAGACAAACCTGGATATGCACCAGAAATTTCCTAGACGGACTTAAGAAGAAAAACCACTTTATGTGGGATCTTCCAGTGCCCATTCCAAGGCCCTCATCTCTTCCCAGCCTAGCCCAGCCAAAAACTTTGAGCCTACTGCAAAGCCCACCCCACCTGCTTCTGGTCTCTGAGGCCTCGGTATAAAGGCTAACATTTGGTCTAATCCACTGACCTAGGACATCAATAGTTCAGTATCAAAGATTTCTTCTGAGGCCCAGGGAAGCATGAATTCCATTCCATTTCAAGTTGTATTTATTTTTGGGTTTTTCTCTCCCTTCGCTGCGGTGGTGGCTGTTATGTGCCACTGAGTCACCTGTGACTCATAGCGACCCTGTGCACAGCAGCTCCGAAGCCGGCCCTGAGCCAGTCTCACTAATTCCGACACACCTACCCCCACTGCTCCAGTTCTTGTATCAGTCCATCTCATCTGGGGTCTTCCTCTCCTGCACTGTCTTGTCCACCCTCCCAAGCATGATGTCTTTCTCCAAGGACTAGTCCATCTTGGCCATGTGCCTAAAGTACGTGAGGCGGAGCTTCAAAATCCTGGCCTCCAAGGAGAGACTTGGTTTCACCCTCTCCAAGACAGACCTATTTGTCTTTTTGTCAGTCCATGGTATGTTCAAGGCTTTCTCCAGCACCACAATTTAAAGGCATCAATTCTTTTGTCATCCTTGCTCATTGTCCAGCTTTCTGATGTAAAGCAAGTAATTGCAAAGACCGCAACCTGCATCAGGAGCACCTTCGTCTCCAGACTGACACTATTGTTTCTCAGTACTCTGGAGAGGTCGCTGTTGAGGAGCACCTTTGAAATTCCTGTACTTCACACCTGTACATGGGTAGATTTCAAGTGAAGCCCTTCAAACAATGCTTTTTCGACAGCATGGTTTGCCCTACAGCCATTTTGCAAGGTAGGAAAAGTTAGAAGGATATGGCTAGTAGGAAGGAGGCTGACTTGTTGAGTAATTATGAATTCATTCAGTATTTCTGGGGCACTTACTGCATGAAAGAACCTAGTCTAAGCTTTGGGGATACAGCTCTGGGTAAGACCAGTCCTTGCCCTCAACGTTCCATGAAGAACAAACAGTGCCTCCCAGTCCCCTCTCACCATCCAGTTGTCCACACCTGCTCACGTCCACACTAACCTCATTTCGGCTCTAATAAAAATTCACCCCTGCCCCTAATTTATTAAGAGTATACACAGAAATAGCCTGGCTCTCAAGTTTGGTGGGTAAGTAATTTTCTTTTCATTTCTCTCAACAATTTTGTCAGAAAAGGATAAAGTTTTGAGCAAAGGACTGCTTAAGGCAACAACAAAGAAGTAGGGTAAACACTGTACTCCCAAGCTGAGAATCAGACCTATCCTGTAAAAGACTACGTTCTCCCCAGCCTTCAGGACATCCTGCTGGTGTTCACTCAAGAGCCTTCAGAGCTGATACACTGCAGACAGAAAGAGGCGGGAGCGTGGTAGTGGTATAAAACGCCACCAGGTCAAGCCAGGCCAGTCACAGAGGCGTGGGTAAAATAGACTTACTCCTGTGCTCGTATTTGCTGTGGGATAGAATGCACTTCAGAGGAACTCAAGACAACGTACTGTGATATGTTTACTTTCTTAAACTGACCCTTCTCTGAAACTAGGGCAGGGTCTTTGGGCCTCACAAGCTCAGGGGCTGATTTTTTTTTTTTAGCTGGAGGTTAGAGTCAATCTATGATTGCAAACTTGATCTTCAGCTGACCAGCCGAACCAATTCACATAACCTTTCCGAAGCTGTTTTTCCTTCTGTAAAACATACTGAGCAGGAACCAATTTTCTCTAAGGTGTATACTGGCATCTACAGATAGCAAAAGGATAAAGTGCTTTGCAAAGGATGAGGCTATTCAGAATACTAGAGTCCCTGGATGGTGCACATGGTTAGGCACTGGATTATGAACCAAAAGGTTGGAGGTCTGAACCCTCCCTCAGGTGCCCTGAGAAGAAATGGAGGCCTTGATGATCTATCTCAAAAAATGAGATGGGATATAAAATTATGCAAATAAATTTGGATAAACTATGATTGATAAATGAACTTTCATTGTTACACTCTAAGGTGATAGAAAAATTTTCTTAATAACCATGAAAATATTATTTTTTAAAAAGTGATTTTCATAGTAACAACTTTGACTTTTGCAGTGTATACTTCAGAATTTAAACAAAAAATGTCATGGAGTTCAGTTGTACCCTGCACACATTAGATCTTTATGCATCAGCTTCAACTTGACAACAGCCTTGTGTTCTGTCGGCTTATTCAGCATATCAGCGGATGGCACTGGAGGGTAAGGTTCTCATTTGTTTGTCTTCGTGACATTTCTGGGAGGTGGCTTGGGAGCCTGAAGCGTCACTGAGGAACTTCGACTTTAGTCACACTGTGTGCCAACGAGAAAAGGGACAGGAATCCAATCTTCTTCACTGGACATGCCTGATCAAATGGAAGGCTGCGAGAGATCAATCAACTTGTTCCATTTGCTCAGAGATGAGATGGCAGAAGGGACACTCTCTTTGATTAAAACTCACAATCCCAGGGCACATCTCTTCAGGTGACAACCTCTACTCCTACTAAGACAACGACTTAGGTCATTATCGTCACTCACCTGGAACATGGACATAAAGAATTTCAAGGGTCAGAGCTCCTCACTTTCAGCTTTAATCTCACCAGCACTGCACGTTGGTATTAGTCTCCCTATCCCTTTTATGATTTCCATTTGGGTACAACTCAACATTGCCTGCCAAAGGCCAGCTCTACATTCTGGGCTTAATAATGAAGGTCAAGAATCCTGGCCAAAGAGAACTTTTTGTCCTGACCTCGTATTACTACAATGCTCTGCTCCAAGAGCATTTGGGACCATTTACATTGTCTTCAATGACTTTATCCTCTTCAGTGCAATGAAGGAGTCTGCCTCTCCTTCAGGATTAGCTAGCCCAGAACCTTCCTCTGCTAAGCTTCTCAGGACCACCCTACTTCCTGGTAAGGTATTGGTTTTGAACTTGGTATTCACATTCTGTATAAAGAGCCATACCGCTATTGTCTCCTTTTTATTCCTCCCTTCCTCTTCCCATCTGATCAGATGAGGTCTCCACCAGTGAACTGTAACTGCTCTGGCCAAGACGATTGTAACAATACTAAAAGAAATGGTTCATTCTCAATTCTTCTTGTCTTTCTTGACTAAACAGAGCACTTGATTCAGCTAATGCTATTTTCCTACAGGAAATCCCATCTCCATCTGGCCTCTAGGGCCCAGAACCTTTTTTTGCTCTTCACATGTGTGGTGGTCCTCAGCTTCCTCCGCTACTCCCTTCTCAGCTTCTCAGTCTCCAAAAGTTAGAGCATCTCAGGGCTCAGCCCTGATGCTCTTTGCTTTCAACTATACACTGTCACTAGACTCTCAGTGTAGTTTCAAGGATTAAACAGTCCCTACGGCTGACAACGATTAATTTAGATATCTGTTTCCAATGCATCTTCTGAGCTCCACGTCTTCACTGGGCTTCAGTGGCATAGCCAAAGCCAAATCTTGGGATTCTATCTTTACATTATAACAAAAATCCAGCTACTTCTTGTCACCTCTAAAAAAGCTTTTACTAGCATTGAAAGTTATCCAATTAAAACCAAAGTCAGATCACATCGCTACTCTGACTCAAAGCTCCAAGTTTTCTCTCCAACTCCATAAAACCCTTCCAGGCACCGAGGAGACCCAGGGTGGTGCACCAATACCCTTCATCTTCCACTGCTCCTCGCTCCCCGGGCTCCATCTGCACAACTTGCGGCTTTTCTCAAGTGTGCCTGGCACATTCCCATCCCTTGGCTTCTGCCCCAGAGACATCTTCTATGTGGTGTGCTCATTCCCAGATGTCACAATTCATCTGTTTCCCTTGATAAACATCATCTAATCATTGAGACTCTTCCTGAATGTCTGCTCTAAAACAAAACCACCTGCCCGGCTTTTCTCCGGGCCCTGGCCATGCACTGTTTCTCCTTATCATGGTCTTGGACACATTTATTTACTGTGTCTTTGCCAATTGTCTCTACTCAAATGGAAGCACTATTAGGACAGGGACTATGATTTATTCTTCACTGCATCCCTAGGGCCTATAACAGAGCCTAATACATAATTAAGGTGCGAAATGAATCTTTCATTAATGCTGTCATTTAGCAATTTCTCTTATAATAGCATATTATACTGGTACAAAGACAGACACAGAGATCAATGAAATAGAATTGAGAACCCAGAAATTAACCCATCTACCTATGGTCAACGGATTTTTTTGACAAGGAGATGAAATCAGTTAAGTGAGGAAACAACAGCCTTTTAAACAAACGGTGTTGGCAAATTTGGAAAACCATCTACAGAAAACTCAAGGAAAATCCACACCAAGTGGATCATGGACCTAGTACTAAAACCAAGACTATAAATTTCATGAAAGAAAAGCTTGGAAGAACTCCAAAAGCCCTGATCCACAACATGAACAAGCATCCTGAAAAAACTACAACCAGGAGAGGATAAAATAGATGAATGGGACCTTGTAAGAATCAAATCCCCATGCCCAATCAGCCTAGTGGGGCATGTATGACTACTTCGTGAAATCAGAGTCCCATCCTTCAGACCTTTAGAAGAGCCTGGGGATTGAACTGGGAGAACCTTCGAAGACCTTGGAAGGCCAAGTTTTTAAAAGAACTTCTTAGGCCATTAGAAGGTTTGGGAGCTGTTTGGCAGCTGGAGTGCTCCGGCATGTAGATCAGCTGTCCCAGGGGACAGTCCGTGTGTGGATTAACATTTTTGTGGCAATTTTAGGAAATAAAGCTGATGGCTGACTTTTTTGTTACAAAAACACACAGGAGTGAGGGTAAAGCTGTTGCTTTCTCTATGATGCTACAAGAAAAAAAATCCTTTGATTTTTATATTTAAAAAGAAAGAAAACAAAAAAAAAATAGCAAGTTGCCTTTAGATGTGGGGGGGGCAAATTTTTAATCTTGCCATAATGTTCAATAGGATTATCAAATTTAAAATGATGTAAAGATACGTGATAAAATTCATTTTCATTGTAAAATAGTAGAAGAAGAATTCAGTTTACACAGACCTTTGTATTTAATATGTCTCCTTGTTTGTACAGAATTTCTGAAGGGTTTGGAGGAAAGCTCTGGACATAAGCTTGGATCTCAGTGAAATGTTATTAGAATCAAAATTTGGAAATTATTAAGCTCTTTTATGCCATTTTTCTGATATAATTGAGATTGAAAAGAGCAATAAAAAATAATGATGTGTTCTCCAGAAGTACAGGGTGCATTCTTTTAACATCAGTCTCTAAAGAAGTTATGAGTCGCTCCCGAACAAATTTTAAAAATACCAAAATAAAAAGCACTTTAAAATTAAAAAAAAAAAAAAAAATCCCCATGCCCATCCAAAAACTCCTCCAGCAGGGTAAAAAGGGAAGCCACAGGAAAAATATTTGGTAATGACATGTCAGATAAGGGACTTACACTTAGAATTTATAAAATACTCCAGCACCACAAGATAAAGGAAAACAACCCAACTGCAAAATGGGCACGGGATACAAACATACACTTCACTAAGGAAAATATTCAGATGGCAAACATGAAGAAATGTTCAAAATACCTAGCTCTAAAAGAGATACAAATCAAAACAACTATGAGCTATCATCTCATCGCAATAAGAATAGTAAAATTTAATAGAGAAGCAAACAACAAATGTTGGTGAGGTTGTAGACAGACTGGAACCCTTATTCACCATTGGTGGGAGTGTAGAATTGCACAACCACTGTGGAAGGCGGTATGGTGCTTTGTAAAAAAGAGTTGCAAATAGAAATACCATTTGACCCAACAATTCCACTACTGGGAATATACCCTAAAGAAACCAGAACTGCCACCCAAGCAGATACATGCACACCCATGTTTATTGCTGCTTTGTTCACAACTGCAAAGGGCTGGAAACAATCCAAGTGCACATCAACAAACGAATGGATAGAGAAGTTATGGTACATTCACACAGTGGAATATTATACAGCACTGAAAAACAAAGAACTCATGAAATATTATACAAAATGGGTGACTGTGGAGGACATAATGCTGAGTGAAATATCTCAGTCACAAAGACAAATATGTATAGTGCCACTGTTATAAAACTGATATGGGAATTGGGGAAAACTAAGAAAACAGGGGATAAATAATGTACATGGCATTGAAATGAGGGAGAAAAATGTATAAAAGGAACATATGATTAGGTATTACTAGCATTACAAGAGTCCAGAGTAAGAGATGCACAGTAAAGTGTCCGGGCGGGAGGTGGGGAAGGATGGATGTGTGTGCGCGCATGCGTGAGAGTGGGGTGACTGTGTAACAATGAAAGAACTTTTTTCCCAAAGAAAAAAGCAAACTGGAGGGGAGGGGGGACTGGGAGGAAAATGTGCAACAATGAATGAATGGAAATCCAAGTTCCCTATACACTTTCATTAAAAAAAAAAAAAAAGAAAACTGGTGTGAAACACTGGAGATAGGTACTAGGTAGAACTAATTTACAAGTTACATATTTCTCATTTTATATCCATATTTTAAATATTTCCTTTTTCTACATGTACATAATTGTTTGGCCATCGAGTCGTTTGCGACTCACAGCGATCCTATGTACAACAGCCCTAAACCGTGCTCTATCCCATGCCAATCGCATTGCCTCTGACACTCCCATCCCAATTACCCCAGTCACTGAATCAATCCACCTCATAGAGGGTCTTCCCCTCCTGCGCTGTCCCTCCACTCTACCCAGCATGATGTCCCTCTCTAAAGACCTGTCTCTCCTTACAACATGTCCAAAGTATGTCAGATGAAGCCCCAGAATCCTTGCCTCCAAGGAGCAGCCTGGTTTAATCCTCTCTACGATGAATCTGTTTGTTTTCTTGGCAGTCCATGGTACATTCAATACTCTTCTCCAGCACCACAGCTCAAAGGCGTCAATTCTCCTTCTATCCTCCCTAGTCATTGTCCAACTCTCTGATGCATAATAAGTGATTGCAAAAACCATGGCCTATATCAGGCGCACCTTAGTCTCCAGAGAGACACCGTTGCTCTTGAGTACTTTAGAGAGGTCCCTAACCGCAGACTTTCCCATCGCAATAAATTTTTTTATTTCCTGGCTACTGGTGCCAAGAGTATTGACCGTGGAACCGAGCAAACTGAAGCTGTGAACAATCTCAATCTCTTCGCCAACAATCCTGATGCTACCGATTGGTCCGGTGGGGAGAATTTTTGTCTTCTTGACATTGAGCCTCAGTCCATCCTGAAGGCTGCAGTCCTTGACCCTTTGCAGTAAGTGCATGAGGTCCTCCTCATTTTCAGCGAGCAAAGCTGTGTCATCTGCATAACGCAGAATGTTGATAGATCGTCCACCAATCCTAATGCCACACTTCTCCTCATAGAGCCCAGCCTCTCGGATAATCTGCTCTGCATACAGGTTGAAAAGGTATGGAGATAGGACACATCCTTGGTGTACACCCTTCCCAATTTTGAACCATGCAGTGTTGCCCTGCTCTGTTCTGACGACTGCCTCTTGGTCCAAGTATAGGTTTCACATTAGCACGATTAAATGTTCTGGGATTCCCATTCTTCTCAGAGTCAACCACAGTTTGTTATGATCCATGCAGTCAAATGCCTTTGCATAATCAATGAAACACAGATAGACATTCTTCTGGTATTCCTTGTTTTCAGCTAAGATCCATCTAACATCAGCTACAATATCCCTAGTACCACGACCCCTTCTAAACCCAGCCTGGACTTCTGGCAGTTCTCTGCCGATGTACTGTTCCAGTCATTGTACATAATACCAATGATAAATATTCAACTGAATCTTTCACTCTCATTTTACACCTGTAAAAGGTCATTTAGAATCAATAATGAAAAGTAACTTCATCTAACATACACTGGTCATGTTGTCAGAAGGGGCTTACTACATCCAGAAATGCAGTAAAAAAATCAGTAACATGTCTTTAAATTTTTTTTAAAAAGGGGTAGTATGTGCTTTTAGTTTAGAAAGACAATTGTGAAAAAAACTCCCTTGTCAAGTTTAAATCCTGCTGACTCTGACCTAGAGCTGAGCATCACTCCCTCTATTAACATGGCACTAGGACCTTCAGACCCTTTATCAAGCATGACCTTTACAATAACTAAGAAAGAATATTTTAACTACTTTAATGGAATTATTGGTAGGTTTGCTTTCAATCACAGATTTTCTCATTTTCCTGTCCCCTTTCGCTCTTTACATAACATGCTGAAAAAAATTTTTCCCCTAAAAAAATTTAATCCGAAGTCAACATTCAGCTAATGCAGACATCACAAGGCCTAAGAACACACCCTAAATGAGTAGTAGCCTAGGTTCCTCCATGTGTTCCCTTTAACAACTTAATTCTGCAAAGAGCTTTCAGGAACTCTGCAAGTGACTCTTGTATGACCTTCTAGAGAGCAGCCACCTTGAAAGGACACATTTCTGTGACGACCAAGCACCTTAAACTGGAGAAGGTAATTTTTAAGGCCACACGCACATGTTTCTGAAATCTGCTGAATGACACATATGCTTTGACATCTTAATCACGTGCACATGGTTCCCACAAGACTAAAAACATACTTCTGGCGGCAGCCATATTGACAGAGCAAGTGAGTATGGACTTCCTTATCCTGATCACTTCCCCATGGGCCAATCACAGATGATCCCCTCCTCCAATCATGAATAAACATGATGTGTTCCTTCTGACAGGCCGACACAGAAAAACCCAGTCTCCCATGAATAAACATGATAGCCTTTCTCCATCTCCAGAGCCTTTAAAAGAATCACTTCCTCCTTTATTCCACCAGTCATGGGCTAGCATTACCTTACCTCTCCTCAGGACCCCCTCTAAAGTATTTTCCCTAATAAATCTCTGTGTTTGCTTGCATAGAAAAGGCTGGGCTCTTCTTTACTATTCTTACTAAACAGGAAGAACCCAAATTCAATGAGCTCAACAGAGAAATTTGTTTAGTGATCACATTTAGGAAGTAGTCAGGTTGCATAACGTTGAGAAAAGTAGAAGATGAAGGGAGAGAGGAAGCCCCTCAGTGAGATGGACTGACATACTGACTACAATGGGGGTGAGCGTGCGGAGGTTGTGAGGAGGGTGCAGCACAGGGCAAGGTCCAGATCTGCTGCTCAGAGGGTCTCTATAGTCGTCAACTTGACAGCACCTGACAGCAGTCCAGCTGAAGGCATAGAAAGGAGGTTAGTTTTTAGACCTGTCAGAATAATAAAACCTATTTCCATGGATAAATGGACAATCCTAGAAATATTCAATGTGGGCTAATTTTCACAGCAAACCAGCAAAGGTTGAAGAATTCAATGAAATTCTCTGAGTTTAGAGGACCACCTCTTTTTTCTTTTTTTTGGGGGGGGGGAGATTTTCATTCATTCATTGTTGTACTTTTTGGGACCACCTCTTTTTATACATACACAGCTGGAGTGAGTGTGTGTTAGCAGAATCAGTGAAAATGAATCCCGGAACCAAGGTCTGGTCTTCCCCTGGTGCTTCTGATTCATCACCCTCAATTGTGTGCATGGGAAAACTTTAGTTGAGTCCATGACTGAGCCTGGGCAATGTGAACCAACAGCTAGGTGAATCAGATTCCAAGTCTATTTCAGTTTTATCTTTGTCTAGTTTAATTTTTGAGACCATACAGAACAGAATCTGTCCAATTCAATAGTATCTATATGTAAAATTCAATGACCTCAATTATATTCTTCAAATCATGCAACCACTCTCCCCTTTCGTTTTCTGAGCTTCCCCTCTCTGATTAACATTAATTTATGCCTGTAAGGTTTCTATCTTATCTTTCTGAGTATGTGGCATTATGATGTGAGGAAGATTTATCAACAACCTGCATTATGTAGATGACACAATCTTGCTTGCTGGAAGTGAAAAGGACTTGAAACATTTGTTGCAGAAGATCAAAGACTCTAGCCTTCAATATGCATTGCATCTCAACATCAAGAAGATAAAAATTCTCACTACTGGGCTGACATACAACATCATAATAGATGGATAAATGATTGATGCTGTCAACAATTTCATCTTGCTTGGATCCACAATCAATACCCTTGGTACCAGCAGTCAAGAAATCAAAAGACATGTTGCATTAGGAAAGCCTCTTCTTATGGACCTCTCCAAAGTACTAAGAAGAAAAGATATCAATTTGAAGACTAATGTTTGCCTGATTCAGACCATGATCTTTTCAAATGCTTGCTATGTTTCTAAGAGGTGGACAGTGAATAGGAATGACAGAAGAATCAACGTCTTTGAGTTGTGGTGCTGCTGAATAGTCTATGAACTGCCGAAAGAGTAAATAGCTCGGCATTTTCCTGCTTTTAACTACGATTCTTCTATAGCATCTTTGAATACAATGCTCAATTAACAGTCGTGAGGCAATGTCCAGTTCATGTGGTCTTATGGCAAAGTAATAATTACTTCTTCCTACTTAAGCTTCCCTTTCTTCGTTTGTTGCTCCAGGTAAAGAGACCAACTGTTGTGCTATGGACAGCCACAAGTAAGCTTCTGACATCCCAGGCACAAAGCTTAGTTTTACCTTAAATCAGCAATGTTATTGTTGTTGTTGTTATGTGCCGTCGAGTCGTTTCCGACTCATAGCGACCCTATGCACAACAGCCCTAAACTCTACTCTATCCTGCGCCAACTGCACCGCCTCTGACACACCCATCCCGATTACCCCAGTCACTGAATCAATCCATCTCATAGAGGGTCTTCCCCTCCTGCGCTGTCCCCCCACCCTCCCAAGCATGATGTCCCTCTCCAAGGACCCGTCCCTCCTGGTAACATGTCCAAAGTATGTCAGACGAAGCCCCAGAATCCTTGCCTCCAAGGAGTAGCTTGGTTTAATCCTCTCCAAGATGAATCTGTTTGTTTTCCTGGCAGTCCATGGTACATTCAGTACCCTTCTCCAGCACCACAGCTCAAAAGCATCCACTCTCCTTCTGTCCTCCCTAGTCATTGTCCAACTCTCTGATGCATAACAAGCGATTGCAAATACCATGGCCTGTATCAGGCGCACCTTAGTCTCCAGAGAGACACTGTTGCTCCTGAGTACCTTCGAGAGGTCCCTAACAGCAGACTTTCCCATCGTGATACGCTTTTTGATTTCCTGACTGCTGGTGCCAAGAGTATTGACTGTGGAGCCGAGCAAAATGAAGCTGTGAACACTCTCAATCTCTTCATCATCCATCCTGATGCTGCCAATTGGCGCTCCAGTGGCGAGAATCTTTGTCTTCTTGACATTGAGCCTTAGTCCATACTGAAGGCTGCAGTCCTTGACCCTTCGCAGCAAGTGCATGAGGTCCTCCTCAGTTTCAGCAAACAGGGTTATGTCATCTGCATAACGGAGATTGTTAATAGACCTTCCACCAATCCTGATGCCACAATTCTCCTCATAGAGGCCAGCCTCTCGGATAATCTGCTCTGCAAACATGTTGAAAAGGTATGGAGACAGGATGCATCCCTGGCGTACACCCTTCCCAATTTTGAACCATGCAGTGTTACCCTGCTCTGTTCTGACTACTGCCTCTTGGTCTAAGTATAGGTTTCGTATTAGCACAATTAAATGTTCTGGGATTCCCATTCTTCTCAGAGTCAGCCACAGTTTGTTATGATCCACACAGTCAAATGCCTTTGCATAATCAATGAAACACAGACAGACATTCTTCTGTTATTCTCTGCTTTCAGCCATACAGTTTGCAATATGGCAAGCTGAAGACTTGGATACCTGGGCATATTGGACAGCAACTTCCTTTCACGTTGATGGGCTCAACACAGGGCAGAGGAGGGCAGCTGACTGTGGAGCAGAGGGTCTGGCCCTGCAGGCAGTAGCAGTGTGTGCAGCTGTCAATGTCCCACCGCTCCTCGTCGGCATAGGCCTTCCCGCTGAAGTGGCACACCACCTTCTTTGGGACTGTGTCTTCTGGTGGAAAGAAAAGCACATGTCAGACAGCTGCCTAAAGTGGCAAATATTATCAGTTATACTTAGGAAGTAAATGGAGACAGAGCTACCTAAATACAGTGCATATCTGCACTCTCACAATTTAGCAAATCTGTTTCCTTCTTGCTAATACACCAGATTCAGGCTCAGAGAGCACAACAAGGGGTGGTAACAGTAACCACCCGATGATACCCACTGGACTGAAGACCTTTCAGGCTGTCACTGTGAAACATACTAATTTAGTAATTTACAGCTGGTTAACATAGTATGCAAAACCACTAAAATAAAAATGCAAAGTAGAAATGTGTTCGGAGAGTATGTTCTACATGGAAAGAGACAGAAAGTAATGCTGAGCCTATTTACAAAGATGGATTCAAACTTCTGAATAGAAACTCCTACTTTCAGTTACTCTTTCTGTAAATGATATAAAGGAAGAGTAAAGGACAATAACAACAAGGCCAAATGAAGTAGCAGGTTTCCTCTGCTTTCCTATATTGGAGGGAAGCATTACATTAACCATTTCTTTCATTACTTATCAATGCTAAGTGGATTTCCCCCGCATCGATAAAGCCATTTCTACTTTATTTTTCCAAACTAAATTTTTAAGAACTAAATATTTCTAAGGAGTTATTTTTATTTATACATATTTACAAAAAAAAACAAGAACATTCTCCTTTTCCCCCCTTCACTGTGCTCATCCTCCTGCCACCTGTTAGCATCTTCCTCCTCTAATGCTCCTTTTTCTTGGACTTAACCTTTCCCTACAGAACAAGAAATGGTGCTCAGAGAAAAGAGTAAGTGACCGGTAGTTCTAGTAGCAAAGCAGAGATGGGGCAATCTGGAGTGGTGTGAGGACTTCCTCACTAATGACAGGCCAGTAGCAAGATAATTCCTAGTAATCTAAAGAAATTATGTGCTCAGATTCGAAAGGCTGCTCCCCTTGCCCCTGGTCATTAGGGAATGAAAAACTATCAACCGAATGTGGAAGGAAAATTTCCTTAGCAAAGCTGTGGCACCCAGTGGAGCTTCCCTGCTCTTTCTGAATGGCATCTGGAAGCTCTTGCAGGGACACTGGTCACTACACACACTAAAGAACAATCCAGAATGTCCAGGAGGACAATGAGAGCTATGTGAGGAGTCTTTTACATCCAGTACTCCAAATTTTGAAGCTAAGAGCTCCACAGGGGCTAGAAGCCATCCTCAGTGAAGAACGGAATAAAGCTTCTGGCTGATCGTCTCTAGGGGAGGCTCACAAGCTTGTCTTTGGCTCCCATCGTCTCTTTTCCTCAACTACAAGCATATGTGCTCTATCAAGTACACTATTTTGTATCCCTGAGTTCACTGCAGAGTTAGTAAGCAAGTCCAGGGAGGAATCTATTTCAAATGTTAAAATACATAACTCAAACTCACTGTCGTTTAGTCAGAACCAATTAATACTTGACTCTCCAGTGGGTTTTCAGAGGCTGTAAATCACATGAGAGGAGACTGTCCATTTTTCTCCTGTGAAGTGACTGTTGTATTTGAACTGACCACTTCTGGGTTAGGAGCACAACTTCCTACTGAATAGGCCACTATAAACTTACTGTCTTTCAACATGTATTCCATCATTTTCCTGACGTAATGCTACCTAAGTTCAACAAGGGACCACTGAGTAATCAAACATGGGAAGTTATAACTGTTAATGGAAATCTTTTTTTCTAGTAAAATATAATCTTCTGGTAAATATATTTTTTCTAACTAAAATAACTACTGTATTTATAAATTTGCATGAAGAAAATTTTCTGATACGCTGCTGGCCTCAAAACTCATCTTTAAAAAGTCCTCCAAAAGCAATCTCATCTAGAGCTTTCAAACCAAACCTATGATGCTGTTCTTGTTGTTATATGCCGTCAATTCATCTGTGACTCATAGTGACCCTATGTACAACAACCCTAAAACCTGTTCTATCCTGTGACAATCTCACGGTCTCCGACACACCTACCCTGATTACTCCAGTCTTTGAATCAATCCATGTCATAGAGGGTTTTCCTCTCCTGCACTATCCATCCACCCTCCCATGTATGAAGTCCTCTTCCAAGGGCAGGCCCCTCCTTGCAACTTATCCAAAGTATGTCAGCTAAAGCTTCAGAATTCTTGCCTCCAAGGAGTAGCCTGGATTAAGCCACTCTAGGACAAACCTGTTCGTTTTCTTAGCAGTCCATGGTATATTCAATACTCTTCTCCAACACCATAGCTCAAAGGCATCAATTCTCCTTCTATCCTCCCTAGTCATTGTCCAGCTCTCTGATGCATAACAAGTGACTGCAAAGAGCATGGCCTGTATCAAGTGCACCTTAGTTTCCAGAGAGGGATACCACTGTTCTTCAGTACTTTGGAGAGGTTCCTAACAGCAGACTTACCCATCACAATGCGTCTTTTAATTTCCTGGCTGCTCGTGCCAAGAATGTTGACTGTGGAGCCAAGCAAACTAAAGCTGTGAACAATCTCAATCTCTTCACCATCCATCCTGATGTTCCCAATTGGCCCAGTGGTGAGAATCTTTGTCTTCTTGATATTGAGCCTCAATTCATATTGAAGGCTGCAGCAAGCATTTCAGGTCCTCCTCAGTTTCAGCAAGCACGGCTGTGTCATCTGCATAATGCAGACTACTGATGAATCATCCTCCAATCCTGATAACATACTTTTCTCCTTATACAGCCCAATCTTCTGGATAATCTGTTCTGCATACAGGTTGAAAAGGTATGGCAATAGGACACATCCCTGGTGTACAGCCTTGCCAATTTTGAACCAGGTAATGTTTCCT
The DNA here is from genome assembly GCF_000299155.1 of Elephantulus edwardii. Lineage (NCBI taxonomy): Eukaryota > Metazoa > Chordata > Mammalia > Macroscelidea > Macroscelididae > Elephantulus > Elephantulus edwardii. The sequence goes on from NW_006399769.1 coordinate 20,433,672, forward strand.
TGCTCTGTTCTGTCGACTGCCTCCTAGACCAAGTATAGGGTTCGCATTAGCATGATCAAGTTTTCTGGGATTCCCAATCTTCTCAGAGTCAGTCAGTTTGTTATGAGCCACACAGTCAAATATAATCAATGAAACACAGACAATTCTCTGGTACTCCCTGTTTTCAGCCAAGATCCATCTGACATTAGCTATAATAACTCTAGTACCATGACTCCTTCTCAACCCAGTGTGCACTTCTGGCAGTTCTGTTGATGTGCTGTTCCAGTCATTTTTGGATAATCTTCAGCAGAATCTTGCTTGCATGTTATATCAATGATATTGTTCGATAATTTCCACACTCTGTTGGATCACCTTTCTTTGGAATGGGAACAAATATAGATCTCTTCCAGTCAGTTGGCCAAGTGGTTATCCTCCAGATTTCTTAACAAAACTTGTCAAGAAGTAGCATCTGTTAGTTGAAATATGTCAAATGGTATACCATCAATTCCTGGGGCCTTATTTTTCGCCAATTCCTTCAAAGCAGCTTGAACTTCCTCCTTCATCACCATAGGCTCTTGCTTATATGTTGTTTCATGAAATTCTTCTGTGTCTGCCAATTCCTTTTGGTAGAGTGCTTCTGTATACTCTTTGCATCTTCTTTTTGTACTTCCTTTTATACTTTTTATACTTAATATTCTGCCCAAAGCATCCTTAACTGTAGTAACTTGAGGTTTGAATTTGTTCTTCAGTTCCTTGAGCTTAAGAAATGCTGAGTGAGTTCAGCCCCTTTGATTTTCTGACTTCAGTTCCTTCCACATTGCATTGTAATATTTTATTTTGTCTTCCTGCACTGCCTTTTGAAATCATCTGTTCAGCTTCTTAATATCTTGAATTCTTCCCTCTGCTTTGGATTCTCGGCACTCTAGTGCAATATTCAGAGTCTCTTCAGACATGCATTTTGGTCTTTTCTTTCTCTTCTGTCTTTGTAATGACCTTTTGCACTCTTCCTGGATGACATACTAGGTATTGCCAAGATGAGATAGACTGGCATAGGACATTTCTAGTCAGATGATCATATGACCTATTACTCCAGAGATAAAAAGTTGAAGAAAAAGGGGGTTGCTTTCATAATTTAAAAAGTAATTTCTAGTTATGTCTTTAAATACAGTATTATGAGTGACAGGATAATATCCATACGCATATAAGGAAGTCCAGTGAATACTACTATAATTCAGATATATACACCAACAACCAGAGCCAAAGAAAAGGTAATAGAAGATTTCCACCAACTACTACAGTCAGAGATTGACTGAACATACAATCAAGATGCATTAATAATAATGGGTCACTGGAATGTAAAAGTTGGGAACGGAGAAGAAGGATCAGTAGTTGGAAAACAAGAACTCAGTGACAGAAATGAGGCTGGAGATAGAATGACTGAATTTTGCACAATAAATGCCTTATTCATTGCAAATCCATTTTCTAAGAAACATAAATGCAGGTAAATACACAGATTTCACCTGATGATTGTTATACATAGTAATCAGATTGGTTACATCTGTGGAAGGAACCGCTGGAGAAGCTCAGTATCAGCTGTGAAAACTAGGCCGGGGGCTGATTGTGGAACAGACCACCAATTACTCATATGCAAGTTCAAGCTGAAGCGAAGGAAAATTAAATCAAATCCACAGGTACTAAAATATGACCTTGAGTGTATCCCACCTGAATTTTAGAACCATCTCAGGAACAGGTTTGAGGCCTTGAACACCAATGAGTGAAGACCAGATGGGTTGTGAGAGGATATCAAGAGTATCATCCAGGAAGAGTACACAAGGTCATTACAAAGCCATGATAGATGGCATTTAATAATACTGACTCCTTATAATACTTCTTTAAGAAATACAGAATATGCACATCAAATGGATAAACAGAACCATCCAATGAGCCCAATTAGTGTTTTGATCTTTGGTCAGCAGTTCATGCAATACATGAGATTCTGCCACTAAATTCAGAGTCTATTATGCCAGAGAATCCTTTGTGAATGGAAATCTTTCTTCATATAGCAGAATTACTAATTATATTTCATATAAACCTTTCAAAAGTTTATGTAAAGGACCAGTAACACAGTATGAAATTCACTTAAGTTCAAAGGAGTTGGAGGGAAAAAAAAATTAAAGTTTTCTTCCCACATCATTGCCATGCCACTATATGCTCTTGCTTTTACAAGTACCACGGGCAGGTGTCTTCTTGGAGAGGAAGAGAATGAAAGCAACAGTCTAGTATAAAAACGCCAAGTCCTGATGTGTATTTTCTAAAGGTTTAGGCAAAGACTCTCGGTATGTGACAATACACTTAGTTAATAAACATTATTTATGTCAAGTGACTACAGCAATGGCGCAAGGTATGCCAGAGATATGAGTTGGACAGGATTCAGATCTGTTGTTCATAGGGTTGTACTGAACAACAAGACGTCAGGGCTGCTCTAGTCCAAAAAGCTGAGTTCTCTGAGGCAGTCTGAATCTATCAGTGGCTCCACGGAAGAAATATGGGCAATCTCCTCCTGTGTGATTTACAGCCTTGGAAACCCACTGGGGGGTTACCTAGGAGTCAACTCTGACTGAATGGCAATAAGGTGAGATGTCAGAAGTTGAAATCAGCCACTTTGTAAGAGAAAAATGGGACCGACTGCTTCTGTACAGATTACCACTTCCGGAGCCCTTTGGGCCACTCCTCCTCTGCCCTGTACACTGACAGGAGGTGCTGGCAATCAATTTGATGGCAGGAGTGTTTTGTGTGGGGTTTTTTTTTTAATAGATTAAACATCTCTTTTAAAAATTAGATTAGGTCCAAACCAATACATTTTTTTTTACAAGAAAGAGACCCAAAAGACTTTTATAAGGCTAACCTTTGGCATTTTTTAACAAGTTAAGCTACTCTTTAAATTTTTTATTTGTTATCAGTAAAATCAGAATAGTTCGTTGACAAGTTCATAGTGGAATAAAGAAATTGCATAAAAAATTAGATTAGGTCAAGACATTTAAAAAAGTAATTACAAGTAAAACCTTTCAAGAGTACTCGTTCATTCAAGAAATACTTATGTCAATACTAAAAGACGTGGTCCTGATTAGGAGACTGCACAGAAGTGTTGGAGATGGGCCTGGAAGTCACAATGAGCTCTCTACTGTAATATGAATTTAACACGGAGCCATGCAACATAGAGCGCAAACAGACAGCCCTGGTGGGGTGTGAAGGCAGGTTAGAGATGAAGCTGAGCCTCAACTATAAAATATGTAGGACAAACGAGCAGCAACTGTGACTCCTTCCTTAGTAGAAGGTGCTTTGTTGGCTTTCTTTCCAAGGTGCTAACCTGGAACACGACAATATAAAAGACTAAACAGGGTAGGTAAGGTGGAGGTGCTACCTAAGGGGGCGTGAGATGAGCATAACTGAAGAAAAGAGTAATGGAGATGAAAGACTTGAGAGGTATTTCCGCAAACTGCCATGATGCGGAGAGGAAGGCATGAAAAACCACTCTGTCTCTTCCATGGGTGACCCGGTGTAGGCACTTCCCTGGCCCGGAACATGGTCAGGTTTACTGCTCCAGACACCCTAGTGAACAGGCAGCACTGCAGGGGCTGACACTCACCTTCTGGGCTTCAATGAATACAGCCTTCAAATCATTTCTAGGGTAGAAATGAGTTAGGGCACATTAAGGAAAGAAAGTGCCTGTGGCTGGGTTGGGCATGTCAGTCCCTCACGAAGTACCAGTACAGGTAAAATTTGCATTATTCATTAAGTAGCTTTTAAAACTTCCCAGTCCTACGACGCAACAACTGTAATTTCCAGAAATCAATGCCAAGAAAATAATCTGAAAAGGCCTGAAATGATTTTTCTCTAGACATGTTTGGTCAAGTGGAGGGTTGGTGTTAAAGGACTCTGAATGAGATGGAATGACACAGTGTGGGGCTGTGTCAGTGGCTCACACAGAGTGGCTCTACAGGGCCTGGTGGACTTTTGTTCTGCTGAACACAGGGCTGCTGTGAGTTCCTGAATATGGGGTCTAACAACACCTTCACTTTGTTTCTAATACCAAGAAATCTGGGGGACAAACAGTAAAAAATAAGGGAACATTCAAATAACTCATATGAAAGACTACTGTATCACTGTGGGGAAAGTCGAATATACCTCTTTATGTAATAGAAACTCAATTGTGCAAAGTGAAAAATTAAAAAATAAAGTTGGTTATAAAGAAATGAAAATGTTAACAGTGATTACAGGATTAACAGTGCATGTTTATTTTTCTATGTGGCCTAGTGGGTAAGCAGTTGTGCTGCCAACCAAAATGCATGTGGTTCAAATCCACAAGGGGCTCTGCAGGCAATTTCCTGTGCAATTTACTGCCTCTGAACACCTGCTAAAGGGTCAGCTCAGACTCCATGGCACAGAAAAGCAATGTTCTCTCCCATGCTTTTTCTTTTTCTCTTTAAAAACAAATCACACACACACGTACATTGAAAGGAGGAATACAGGGTGAGGATGGTTCTAAAGACCCTGAACCCACAATTCTTCATGAACTATGCCCACTTGAAAGAATCACAACAAACTGCAGGAAAACCAAGTTACAGAAAACCTTCCAAAGAACAAATACAGAGCTCCAGCACTACACAGTGTTTGTATAACTACTCATTCAGTGACTGTGTGAGATCACTGTCGAGAATATTTACAAAGTGATAGGAGAAGATGAGCAACTACTCCGAATGCCTTAGGTGGATGGGTTGAATCAAGAACTTCTGACTATGTATTTGGTGTCATGAAAGTTTCTCATTTTATTTGGTTGAAAAATGAATCCTTTGCTAAATTCAATAAGGCTTAAAAACTCAAAGTAGCAAAAGGATGAAGTACACAGTAAGAGGCACTGAAGTGGAGGCTGCTGAGAAACTCTGGCAGGTTGAGAGTGATGACTGAAGGGGGGGAAACGAAACTCAGATTAAGGGAGTTTCTGGAAACTCCAGCAGTCACAGTGAGTGACATTATCTTCCTGCAGCCAGTGGGCCGAGACAAGCATGAACCTGATTTCTAGATTTCTAACCGTTTCTCTGCTCCCTCTAAGCTACACTCAGCACTGATTACCTCAGAAGCATCTGGACGTCACCTTCAGTTCATTTTTCAACTGAGTTAATTTATCAGACTTGAGAGCAGGAAGCTCTTACCAGGTTTAAGAAAACTGAAGAGGAAGCACAGAGGTATATGCAAGTCAGTCACCTGGCTAAAAGCACTGGCCAAAAGGAGTAATTTGGTAAAGGGAAGAACAGCCCAAAAGAAGACCTGACAAAGGAACTGAGGGTGGGTGGGAGAGCTGCAGAAGTCTGTAACAGTGTGTTCGTTCCATGTGCAGAGTTCAGCTAAGCCACATGATGAGCAAATAACTGGCTGGTCCTCACAACCGTTTTTCTCCTAAGACGCAGGGCAGAGGAGCTGCAGTGAGAAACAAGAGCGGCACCCAACAGTTCTGAAGGAAAAATGCACACACCAGCTTTCAAGAGCAGAACTAGCACAAGCTGAGCACCGCTGCTGCCCACTGTGCTCAGGAGCCCAGGAGGGCAATCTCAGTGCACCATCCTGTGAGGCCCGGCTGACCAGCCCATCACTGGAGAAATGCAGGTTCAGAGAGAAGTCAGAGGCTGCCTGTCACCCTGGCTCCACTTAGCCATTAGGTCCATGCCCTCTGCTGGTCCAAGAAGACTGCTTTACTTTACAGCTCCTTTTTTTAATGTCAAGAACACAAAGAACCAGCTTCATGTTACCTCAAAGGCATCTGGGGTGTCTGGAAAACTGAACAACTCTCTTGCTGTCCAACACTTTCAGGATCTGGAAAAGACTGAACTGTGATGAGCAGGGGACAATCAAAACCAGGCCACCTGCCTGCCTTCCCTGGGCTGTCCATCCATGAGGGGACCCTTCTTAGAGATGGCAACAGAGCCGCCATTCCCAGTGCTGCTTGCTGGTAGTGGTTTTCTCTCATCCTTTTACACCTAAACTTTTGAATAGAATGCCAATACATTTTCCTTATGGCAGACTTTGTTTTTTCAACCTTGCTTTTACAACTATGCGTTCCAAATGAAATTAAGTAACTCTTACTTAAGTAAGAAGTTAAATCTTACTATTTTCACACAAGTCATGACTAATGTTTTACTAGGTGGCTACTACCTGGCCATGAAGTCAGGTAAGATTATTAGTTAATGAGCCTTTACAGCCATGTTTTTGCTTTTGTATGACTTTTGCGTGGAAGGACATGAGCTGAAGAGAGGCCTGAAAGTATGGAGTAAGTTCTGGGGAAGGATGAAGCTCAGCGCTATTTCTTACCTGCCCGTCTGTCTCTGCCTGGAATCTGTCATCTCCATCAAGGGGCACATTTGGGTTAATGCGATCAAGTTCTGTCAGAGACTTTCAGAAACCACTTGGTTTGTAGGGGCACTTTTTAAATGGTGCTTGATTGTCAGGGTTCAACTGGGCTGATCAACCTAACTTGAAATCTGCAGATGCCACTTCTGAGAAGACAGTGCAGTATTTAATGTTTCCAGGAGAGATGCTGGCTAGTCTAATGCAGTTTGAAGTTCTAAGCAGTAAGTTAATAAAGTCATTGTAATCTTCAGGGGAAGCTGCACAAGTCTAAATTGACAGTTGCTATAAAAGCTTATTAAGCACTGAGGCTGAAGAGAAACAGAAATAGAGAGGGGACCATAAGAGTAAAATTAATCTAACCTGTTTATATTTGGCTATGGAGTAGGCTGTGCCACTTAATTTTGACTGGGATATTTATCACTCCAACTCGTTTGCTTATGTTGACCATGACATTATTTTTATTCTTCAGCACCTAATAATAACTGTAACTTCTAGTTACTGAATGCTCAGTAAGTACCAAGAACTGTCTGAAGCTTTTTATGAGTAATTCTATTTGTTCTCTAAAGCCCAATGACAGGATATTATTACAGTTTCAATTCCAAAGAAAATCAAGGCACAGGGCTATGAGGAAGATGAATGGTAGTAAGAAGTGGCCATGGACTGTGCAAAACAGGCCCTCACTCTCCTAAGTTTCAGATTTGCTGGGGATTAAGGTCCTTGTATCTTAGGTAAATTACCCTTCAATTCTCTGGACTGTGTGCAACATGACTGCGGAGTACTTGTGGTCCTCCTTAGGAAAATTTCTATTTAACACTTCTCTTTCTCACCCTCCCTCCCTCTTTGCTGCTCCCTCTTGCAAGAGAATTAGAAGAGAATGTGCCAAGGAAAACTTGAGGTATGACGCTAATATAATAAGGTTTATTTTTAAAACAAACACACTGAGAGAGTTATAGGTCCGAACAAATGTGAGCTCCTAAGCAGTCACTGTAAGAAGGCTAAAAACGTATTCCAAGGATACTGCTGTTGCTTCATACATCTCTGGGATTTTCCTTTTGCAATGTCACCCAGAGCCAATTTATGAAAAATGCTGAGGAAGCCAGTTACTATTTCATGGTCACACCTTGATTGGGATCAGCCCTCTTATTTAGTTTCCTCATCTCTGCCCTCTATCTTATCAATCAAATTCAGCCCCCAGTGGCTTTTGGCCTTTTTCTGAAAAGTCTTGTTAAATGGCGAGACTCTGCTTTGGCAATAATAATCAACATTGTGTGTCAGGAGCCTGGAGCCCTAGGGAGGTGGGAAGGCTTCTTCGGCTGGCTGGGATGGTTAATTCCTGGGTGCTCAGACATAGGCTGTGACTTTCCCATCCCTCTTTGGATTAAAATGCAAACATCATCCTGGCTCACATATAACTACAATAAAAACATGAACAGCTTTTCAGTGGTAAGAGTTCAGCAATTGTAGCCTGGGGTTTTGCCACTTTTCCTCATTCTGGCTGAAAAGGAAAGGGAGAAAAGAGGGTAAAGCCTTGAAAGTTAACTCACAGTTGACTTCTGCAGCTACTTGAATCTGATGAATGAACTTTTTGGGATAGAAAAGCAAGCGGCACAGACTGTAAAGGATGAACTTTGCACTTTTGAGCTATTTTGCTAATTACACTCTAAAGTAAATTAACTGCTGGGGGAAGTTTGGAATATCATTTCTTTCTCCTGTAAAGACCAACTTCAAGATTTAAGGAGTCACAGCTTCTCCCTGAGGCGGACCAGGGGGTTGTTATGTGTCTCTGGAACCTCCAAGCTGACCCTCCAGTGGGTTTCAGAGACAGTAAACTGCACAGGAGAAGACTGCCCATCCTTTTCCTGTGGAGCAGCTGGTGGATTTGAACCGTGTTCTTTGGGGTGTCAGCACATTTGAGGTTATATAAGAACCCTCGAAAAGAAAGCCTCCTCAATTTCCCCCCTTTTTCCCTTGTGCAAAGACAGTAAAATGAAAATCCATTCCAACCCGAATTCTGTTTAGACTTTATAACGGAATGAGACAACTTTCCAGGGTAGATACTAAATCTGATTCTAAACCTGCTCTCTCTCATTGCCTTCAAGTTTGAACCAACAAGTAAATGACCCTCTAATTGGTCTTCAGAGGTTGTAACTCACACAAGAGGCGATTTTCCACCTTTCTTTCGTTAGGTGGCTGAAGGGATTTGCACTACCTGCCTTTGGGGTTAGGAGAACAACGCCTTAGCCTCTAGGCCCCCAGCGTGCCTGGTCTGGTGGTCATGAACCTGCTTTAGAAATGGCAGCAGCTCTTCCTATCTCCTGAATAGTATTTAGAGAACTGACCAGTAATTTGCTTTGGGATCCCGGTGGGTGGAATCCAACATCAGAGGAAGTCCCACTGACAAAGAGTCCTGAACAGCAGTACCGTGTGGGGCTGGCTTCTATACAAGTATGTGCTCTGAGGGTTCTTGGATTGCTCTAGGCGTTGGGGAGGCAACAGACTACCAGGCATAAAAAACCCCCAAGCCCCCAGAGGAGCTGATCTGGAGGGTCTCATAAGCTTCGAGTGATTCTACATCCAAATAAATGTGTCAAATATTTTTAAAAGATCCACAAATAGCAGAAACTCAAACTCACTGCTATTGAGCTGGAAGTGACTCAAAGCTGACCCTCTAGCAGGTTTTCCAAGGTTGTAAATCACATGGGAGGACTGTCCAACTTTCTCCTGACGAACCACTGGTGGATTCAAACCACCAAAGCAATGCCTCCTTTGAGTCACTGGTACAAGTCCATATGGACTGTGCCCCACAAACAACAGGCTCCACTAACATTCTACACCTCAGTTTGATCTATATTTGAGGGATTTAAAGAAAACTCTCACGAAACAACTTAGTCATAGCTGTGCACACTATGCGTAACAAAAACTCTAGAAAAGGGAGTGGAAAAGGCAGCCAATCTTTCCAAAGACACCACTTATGTGGTTAAGAAAAGAAGTAATTTTAAAAATGTGAGTTTATAATCAAGAACAGTGCATTATAACACTATTTTTCTATCTACCTCACAGGAATGAAATGTCACTAGCTTATATTTATTGTCTTGTAAATGAAGGCCCTATGAAGCCTCTTCTGAGGACCCCCTCTTCAGTCCTGTATCCTGAGGTGGGCCTGTTCTGCAAGTGGACGCTATAATGTAAGAGCCTCCTGTATGAGAAGTCAGTGCCATTTTTTTTAAAATGTAAAAAGCAGACTTAAAATTGCAAGGAAGAACGGATCTGAGCGAAGTTTACAAGTTACTCAGTCTTCTAGATACAGCAAAGATAGGGGATGACAGTGACCAGCGAGTCCTTGAAGCTGAGCTCCACTGATGTCTTGCTAAATCTGATACACAGGGTGCAGACAATTTCAGTGAGGCCGAGGTTTAATGTGTTGATGTGCATCTTCCAGCAAATGACTTTTAAGTTAAAAAATAAGTATTTATTGATTAAACGTGAAACTTGAATACAACTTTCAGCCTGGAAATGATAAAACATTTGTTCTTAATCCATCTTTGTTAGCAGGAGGAGAAGCAGCTGAGGCAGAGGCGGCCATGGGGGCTGCCTCCTACCTCCACGTACTTATCACAACAGCTGTGAAAGCAGACTGGACCGTAGCTTTCCGACCTTTTTTGGAAGACTCTTTCTGCTTTATTCGATTCTATTTCTTAGAATAGGAAGCCTATGCCCAAAGAGCCTTTCAAGTTGTCTGAACACACTAGGTAACAGGTACTTGCACGGGGTTCTGAAGAACGAGAAATGCTCCTGCATTCTACAGTAGAGGTCTCACCAGCCTGGCACGTGGTGACATTGGGGCAATTCTTGCCACACGCAAAGGCACCCCTGTCAACAATACAGCTTCACAGTGCCACTAGGGGACTGTTACAGGTGGACTGGCCACTCTATCAACAAAAGGAAAATGAAGCAAACCTCCCATTTTCAACTTTAAATGAGTTTTCATTTCAGATGAAGACTCACAGCCCAAGGGATATCTATAAGCGCTATAGAAACAGTCTAAAAGGCAAACATGAACAAAGAAAATTCAAACTGAAATGTGTATGTTATTTTCCCTGATAACTCAGAGGGAGTTCTCAATGTAAAAGAAAACTCGGAGATTTTCATATAAGGAATAGACAATGTTAAAGGAGAAATAGTATTGATCATTTGCTAGTTGAAGGCCGCCATGGAGAAGAAACGCACTTACATCCCAGAGCCACTGGACCTCCCAGACTGGCCGTTTCCACACCTACAGGAGACGCTCTGTTCTGTTACAGCTGTGGCACTGTCAAGGAATATGCTGCCTGCGGCCTCCAGTGGCTCTGCAGACTGACCAGAGATCTGGCTACATCTTGTCCCCCACAGGTTTCAAAAATCTTTAAATCTTTATGGAGACAGACTGCCTTCTACTTTCTCTTGCACAGTGGCTAGCGGCTTCAAAGTGCCAGCCTTTTTCTTAGCAATGAGCTCCTCAGCTACTACTCCAGCAGCACTCCTCAGCTATACACGAGCTTCCCCTACTAGATGGCTTTGGGAGTATTTTAGATGTCGTGGCCAGGAATCAAACCCAGGTCTCCCTGAAGGCAGGCAAAGACTCAATCAATGAGCCCTAACTCCCCCAGCCATTAGATGGTCCAAAATTATCTGGCCCTTTGGAAAAAAGGAAAAGTCACAGGCACACGCTGGTGGAGTTTCTGGAAATACTAATAAAAGTGATGCCATCAGACAGCTTTCCCAAAGTGAACTAGAACAACTTGGTTTCTGTTTACACGGCAAGGACCTGAAAAGGACACGGAAGTGAGAAGAGAAAACTGCTAGTGGGAGAAGTAAGATGAGATGCTTCCTGGGGCAAAGGTAAGACTGAAATCAAACACTGCTTATTTCTGTCATGATATCTTTAGACTAGTTCCAAAGTTAGTACAGTGCCCAACAAACAGAATGGTTTTGCTTTTTTTACACTAAGTAATAAACAGAAAAGCATCCTACTTCCCTTGTTTTCTCTTCAGATCATTTGTCTTTCATTTAAGCCATTTTTGCCATTTATGTGTCGCCCTGGGCTGTAACACAGGGGTGATAGCAAGTGAGCATTCTGAGGAATGTGCAGATGGCATACAGTACCTCTTTCCTACCAGTGTGTCCTGGTTACAAATGTCACACTCTCATTTTCCAGGATTCACACTGAATCAGGGACAATGAATTCACAGACTCTTCGAGTGGGATTAGCTCCTAAATGTAAACACAGAAGCGCTTCCCCTTCACCCGTGACTGACACAGAGACAGAGGAGAGGGATGGAATGAGCTTTGTGGGTAAGGGATTGACACAGTGTACACACCCTCAGAAATCAGGCCGTTTCCTCATCAAATGACGACAACCATCAGCTACTGTAAGAGGAGAGTAGGCAGGATGAGGTATTAACCCAAACTGAAACACTATAAAAAATATTTCCCCCTTCAAAAGCTCATCCCTGAGATACAGTATCCAGACTTTTCTTTTGCAGTAAAGTAGAATTATATTTAAAACTGAGATACTCAGATGCTTAGATGGTTACTGGGAGTAGGAAGGGAGGGATAGAGAAGGGACAAATGAAAAACAAACAAACAAAACTTTAGTGAACTTATTAAACTGGGTGAAGGAAAAGGCAATATGTAAGAAGGGACTAAGTGTTGTTACATGCTGTTGAGCTGGAATTAACTCCTAGCTGACTCTGCAGTGGGTTTTCAGAGATTGCAAATCACATGAGAGGAGACTGCCCATCTTTCTCCCAGAGCAGCTACTACAGTCAAACTGCCTGTCACTGTGGTGGCAGCACAACTCCTTAACACTGAGCCACCAGAGGGGTTGACGAGGCACTATAATGAATTCATTACATCAACTGTAATGAATGTTATAAAACAAAATGTTCACGAGTGAGTGGATGAAAATCCAATACGATCTGTACACTTCAGTCAAGTCACATCAAGAGAAGGAGGAAAACAACCCAACAAACAAAACACCAGGGAAAAAAATGAAAGCAAGACACCGGAATTCAATTAATGCATGTTACTCAGGTCATGGGACTGTGACTTGTGTCAGCGCAGGTGTAAGTCTACAGAACCAACACTCATTGACACTGTGTTCATAAAGCAATTCCACATACTTGCATCGTGACACTTAATAGTCACAGTACTTTCACGACACAGAGGACAAAACTCTTTTCCCATCTTACAGATTAGACCCATCACCAAGACTCTCAGTTACAACATGAAAGAGTTGGGGGTTCCCTTTGTCTCCAAGGCAGGTTCACTTTCCAGTGGGCCGAAGTATTTTTTTTATTTATTTTAAGAAAAACAGACTAGACAAAAATAGCTGTGAAAAATCTTTCAGTGAAGATGTAAGTATGAAAACATGATTTTAAAATGTACAACATTAAATTCCATGGGCTGTATGTTCTGAGTATGTTAAGCTGAGTATTTACTGTTTGGTCTCTGGACTGAATTAAACACACAATGATCAACAGATGTCCCAAAGACAGATACTATTTATAAGCAGTGCTAGGAAAAGACAGTATTTTGATGGCTTAGCAGTAAACAGAAATCTAAGCAAAAAGTAACACTGTATAATGTTGTTGTTGCTAAGTGATGTCCAGCCAACTTTAACACTATCTACAGCAGATGGAAACCTTGCCCAATCCTGGGCCACCCTCAAGGTTTCCACTATGTCCTTACACTCTCTCAGCATAAGAAGCTGGCTTAACATGAAGTGTAGATCACACCCCTATTACAGAGAAATACAATTAATCATTTGCTAGTTGAAGATTACCACAGAGAAGAAATGCATCTGTAATATCAAAGCCAACTGAGACAATCTGACGCTGTGTGAAAGCGCCACACAATTAATAAGAAATACCAACAAGACAGATGTTCAAACTGTGACAAATTAATTTCTCAAGGATTAGTACTATCTGTATCAAAACAGGACTTGTTTCCACAGATCCTTGAAGACACAAAATGCTTAAAAACACTTAAAAAGATACTAAGTAACCTTAAGATAAGAAATCAAAATATCTTAGGGTTTTGGTCCATATGCAAGTTTATGAAATGTGCTGTTGTTGCTTGCTGTGGAATGAGTTCAACTCATAGTGACCCTATGAACAAAGAGCTGAAGTCTTCCTATAACAATCAATGTTTCTCAAAGTTCATAGAGCTTCCAGAGGCATGGTACGTAGGAAGTGGATGCCACTCCTGCTTCCAATATTGTATACCACAGAGTCAGAACCGACCCATAGGTGAACCTCTGGTGGGTTTTCAGAGGCAGTTAATAGCACAGGAGGAGACTGTCCATCCTTCTCCCACACTGGTGGTCTTGGACCACATGCCTTCGGGATTGCAGCGCAGCGCTCTCTCCCCCTTTCGCTCACGCGCTCTCTCTCCCCTCCTCCTAAATAATTACCATAATTCAAAACTAAGATTTCACAAAAATGGCTTCACTGAGAAAGATATACCCAGCCAATAAATACAATTCTAAACTGACAAGTATATCTGCTAAAACAACATGGTAATACATAAGTAAAAGGAGCCCTGATGGTAAGATGGTTAAGTGTTTGGCTGCTAATCTGCTTCCATAAAATTCAGCCTGGAAAACTCCACAGGGCAGTTCTACTATCAAATGGAGACAAAAAAAGAAAAGCAAACCCTCAAGCACACTGTTGCGAGGCAGAGCTGACCCTCCACCTGGTTTTGAGAGGCTGTAAAGCACACAGAAAGAGAATGCTTCCTCCCAGCCCCAGGATGGTGGATCTGAACCGGCAGAGAGGAGCCACCTTGATTACGGCCCAGTCCCCTACACACCACGCCACCAGAGCTCCCAGTAACACAGGGTCATGGGGTTGGATGGGAACTTGCCAACACTAAACAACAGATAAGTTACTCATCAAATCACAATTCTCAGAGCAATATTCAACGTGCTGAGTGATACTCGGCCGAAGGACAAAAACAAGATTTGTTTACTTAAGATCAGTTCTGTTCAACAGAGAATCTTGACTGGGGACACACCTGAACTCTGAGTTCCAAAGCAGACAGGTATGCCATATAGCTTGAAGGTCCTATGAAATTCAACTAGGAATGATTTTTATGATCCAAGTTGTGCTCTTTCTTAATATTTGACCAGAGAGGACATGGTGAGATCTTGCAGTAACATCCTTTGTGGAAGCTTCTAAAGTGGCCCTTGGCACCAGCATCACCCACAAACAACAGAAAGGGCGATGTGACAGGGTGTGCAGAGGGATGCACACATGCACAAGGTGAAGGGCTGCTGGCTTCTACCTGCCATTGCCTGGGAGTCACAGGATAACGATCTCATTGAGGCACTGAAATCATACTACACTCTGCGAAGTTCTAGCAAAGACATTTTGAGCCAGTCCTAGCTTGCATGTGTGTCAGTTTTGATATGTGTCATGGCTGAAGTATCTGCTGTTTACAAGAAACCCCACAACACACCTGCTATCACACACATCAGAATTCCTTTCAGACCTTTTATCTCCACCTGATTCACACACAAGTCATCGTTTGATTCTTGTTCCTCGTTCTATAAGCCATCCTCACAGCCAAAGAGCCTATTATTAGAAATCTAAATTTGCATGTATTTGTGCAGAAAGCTTGACTACAGAAAATGAGGGAATAAGATGTTCCATTAAAATGACTGGGTAATTACCACTTCGTTTCTTTCTAGTATAAAGATAAATTCCCTAATGATGGGTATTATAACTAATTAGACAAAGCTGCTCACTTTTCAAAATTAATCATCAATCCTATTAATTATGTCTGCATTACACATTCTATTAAAAGAGTACACATAATATGAGTTCTTTGCACATCAAAAGAGAGGCATTAACATTACACATTAGTGACTTTACAACACAGCTGAAAGGAACACAAGTATTTGTAATTAGACATCTTTTAGTAGGATAGTCACTGTTCATTTCTCTTATTAAAAAAAGAGAGGTGAAAGTCAGAAAGCTTTTGCTTAGGCATTTTATCACTTAAAAAAAAAGAAGTTAAAGATAGGTCTCAGGTTTATGAGATCTGAAGCTGAACATGCCTCCTGCTCTGATAGTCCAGTCCAGAGGGGGTTGTGCAGTTAGCCCAAAGCTGGTGTCTCTCTGGCATTCAAATTCAAAAGCTGCTCCTTGGGAGAAGGATGGTTAATCTCCTGTGTGAATTACAGCCTCAAAAACCTAATGGAGAAATGATGAGTTGGTTTCTCTCTTGATGGCAATGAATATCTGAAAATCTAAGGGAATAATTCACCAGAAAGACCTGCAGCATGGGGAAGTCAACACCTGGAGAACAGAAAAGGCAGCCAGTGCATTCCAACAGGTAGGCACATAGGATCCTAAGAACAGGTAAGCTGAGTCAGCAAGGAGAAGGGTCCAAACAGAAAGAGCCTAGAACAGGAAATAGTACAAACACTGGTCCTTGGTGTCCAGCAAAAAAGAAAAAAACAAAACAACCAATTGGAATGCTTTAAGATATTCATAAGGACAATGTGTTCTGCTTTTCTTTTGCTAATGGGATTTTCTGGTTGGTGGCAAAGGCTCTGTTACAGGATTGGGAAGGCTGGCAGTAGGGAATCTCGTAACTAAGCAAAGAACAAAGAATACCACAAAGAATCTGACTATCAGTTTGTATGGACATAAGTGGTCCTAGGTTAGAAAAGATAAAGACCAACCTAACGAGGCCAGTGCAAAGACAGTCTAATGGCTATAGAAGAGGTTTAAAGACTATTTCAACAAGACAACAGCATTCACGAAACATTAAGATGAACGGCTGAGGGAACACCGGTACACAGACAATGCTTATCAAGTGCTACCTCTGCTCAACGTGTTCCCCTGAATGGAACTCAGGGGCTTATCCCTCAACTCAGTCATACACTCACTCACTGCCATCGGATCAAGGACAACTCATAGCTGGTCCTCCGGCAGGCTGTCAGAGGTTGTAAATCAGACCGGAGGAAGCCGCCCATCATTCTCCTGTGGAGCAGCAGCTGGTGGATTAAAATTGCCTATATTCGGGTTGGCAGCATAACTCACTCCTGTTTAGGTCGCCAGAGTGGCCCTAAATTTAATAAAGTCTGTTGTTATGTGCTGTCGAATTGCAAATGACTCACAACGGACCCTTCAGTGGGTTTTCGAAGGCTATACGTGACATGGATGGAGACTCTCTCCTGAAAAGTTCAGGATACTTTCTTCCTAAGTACTGTTTAATTCCCCAGAGCAGAGATTGTATTGTTAAAATACCCCTCCTCATTTCTTATATATGAAAATACTCAGATTAAGACTCAGAGGAAGTAGCCTAGGCCAAATGGCTGGAGGTCAAAAAAGCAAAAAGGAAGAAGTGCTGTAGTGACAGGCTTGAGTTCTGGCCAAGATAGAACTGAGCACTATTCATGAGCACATCTATTGAACTGCTGAAGCTGGGGCCTCAAGATCTCTTCTCTCCCCTCGGTATCACCCCCAAATATATGCAATGACTTGCATGTAGCAAGTAGAGGAAAGTCTTTAACAATAAATGCATGCTATCTGATTTGCCTAATTTTTCATTAGGTTCACTACAGGACAGAGGTATGTCATTGTCTTTCACTTGACTTTACGAGCTTTATTGGATGCAAGAGTAATAAAGGAGAGTGAGAGCCTGGGGAGCAGAGACTGGGCCTTTATTAAGAGTCACCAGCTGTCTGAGGCTTGCCTTCTGGGTCCCAGAACAACATCTGGCTTATGTCCACAGGATTGTTTTTACAGAGACGTCGGGGGCTAACATATATATCTCATAAAATATCCTCTGCATACGAGAATATCACCAACAGTAACAAGGAGAAGAGGGCAGTCAGTTACTCCAGTCTCACTCTGGGCCCCTAGGTGTGCAACGTGCATAGCGACACAGCTTAAATGGGACTAATTAAATGACAATGGACAGAGGAAGACCTGGGAGATTAAATTAATATTTCATATTTAATTGAGCCCAAGAAAGCACACACAGTGTTTCTACCTGGGGGGAAACTGTAAAGATAAGATGGAGAAAGAAGATTCTAATATTGAAAATCCTGAAATGGCAAAGAGGCCCAACAGAACATGACAAGCTCTACAACACAATGTCATTCTCTGACAGCATTTCCTGAATTCTTATTATGATTTGCTCGTGGGTGCACATATTCCATACTGCCCCCTGCAATGACTCTGTCTATCTGGATGTCAATCAGAAAAACCAATTTCAAATATATTAACTTATCTAGATAAACAGCTGTCAATGCAGATTTTGTGGCCACTGGTAGAGATAAAGGATTTTTCTCTTGGTCTTACCTATGCAGTAAGGACAACACTGGCCTTTCCTCAAAACGGGTCTTTCACAGGATACTGAAGGGCAAGACTCAGAGTAACAGCTAATTACGCTATCCATGCACACACAGCTGGTACAAACGTCAGGCTTCCAGGACTCAGCTGCCAGGAATATATCCCCTTCATCATTTTTGCAGTAACTAGGCACGCTCTCATTATGGGATGAGGAAGGCTGAAGCGGTACATCTGGAAAAATGAACATACAAGTCAGCAGGGAAATGAAAACGCCGCAGGCCACCAACTGTGTTACACCCTGAGTTTCATCCTGTCTCATAAAAGCGCACCCAGGTACCATGGCTTTGGATGCCGTCTCAAAAAAGTGACTTCAGTAACAAAACACAAAAAACTTCCCCAAAAGCAAAGACTAGAAGTGATTCACCATCATCCTGTTACTTCCTTGCTCAAAACAGCTCACTCTTTCCTTGTTCCTCAGCTGAGTAAAATCCTGCTCCTCAGTCACACTAGGTGTAAACCAACTGGAACAACTCTGCTCCTGTTGGCCTGGCTTCCCGTCATCATGCAGGTGGGGAGAGGCAGGGCAGCACCTCGTAGTGGTCAGGTGCAACTCACTGCTAAAAAGGGGGTTTCTGGGAAACCTCTAACCTTCTTTTAAAAAAGTGGCTAGAGCGCTACCTCCATCCTTCATCTTCTTCCTTCCTCCAACGCGAGCATGCTGTTTGTAGTGGTGATATTCTTTTTAAATATTTGTAAGAGGAATGCCAACACTGAATTTGATTATCACTGAGCCATTCAATCACACTAATAAACATCTGTTCCAGACTTCTCATAATTTAGGGAAAACCTATTTGTTTAAAAACTTGAGTGGGGCTGGCATTGGGGTGGGGGTAAGACTGAGAAAAACTGGATGGAATATGTTTACGGCATTGAAGTCTATGGGGGAGAGAATAGTCTAAAAGTATTATATTTTAGGGCATTATTTTTATCGTAGGAGTATGCAATGAGGGTTGCAGAGTGGATTATATTTGGGGGTAGGGGATGGGTTTTGGGGAGGTGCGGGGGGATTGTGTACCAATGGGGGAGTTTTTCTTTTGCTTTTCAAGGAGAGGAGCAAACGGGGGGGGGGGGTGGTGCGGGGAGAAGGATGCAACAATGAATGAGTGGAATTCCAAAATCTCTGTAGATGTTCATTGAAATGAAAAATAAACAACCTAAATTTAAAAAAAAAAAAAAAAAAACTTAAGTGGGATCTTCTTACTTGAAGCTATTTTCAATTCAAAGAATTACTACTCAGATTTTCATTGTACCAGATGATTAAAAAACAAACACACAACACTGATCTTTAACATTCTCATGTTCAAGTATTTTCACTAATGGCTGGAGGATGATGGGAGATTTAATATACTAAGAAAAATGTACTCATAGAGATGTCATATACAAATTGTCTGTGTCTGCTATTCTGTGTCCCTAGATCAAGTCACCACTTGAAAAACAAAATATCATCACCAGAAAACCCAACTATTTCTTTGGGCCTTGATACTGAGAGATTGCATAAAAATTATAGGCCCAAGTAGAAATCTGACTAGGACACAACAAAGGAGGGTATGCTAATGAGGTTCCTAGTTTAAAAAGTGACACAACTTTTCTAAGGAAAGTACTTCTAATATGTTCATCCTCCAGGAGTCTAGAAATCACCATAATGACCCCACCCAGAAATTCCTTATCTGAGGAAATGAACATATAGTCCAGTGAGTTACTACAAGATCTCCTCAGAACCATCTTAATGAGCTTTTCTAAACTGATTAAGGAGACAGAGAACTGGGACATCTATGGGTGAACAGTGAATCCCAAGCTCAAAATGTCACGTCCATCTCCACCAACGTTACAAATACACTGCAGAGTCGGCATGTTTGGTCTGACAAGAAGCCTTGTGAGGTCAAAGAGTTACTTCACTCTGGGCTGACTCTGATCCAACAGAGGGGCATTAGAGGGACGTCAGCATAATGGTGACTTCCCAAACCTTATTAGAATGTGTAACCAGATTTCCTAGTAGTGGTCTTGGAGGCCAAAGGAATAATGGGAAAGAATAACCCTCGTTCCCATGCTCCAAATGTGTCTTAGGTGAGGCTCCACAGAGAACATTCACATGGGCTAAAATCTGTTATGACAGACTCATTTTTCTCAATGATCTTTTGCGAATCATCATTTCTTTAAGAGACTGAACAATGTTACACTTTCACTCTGGCTGGAGAGGAGGACCTACTCTTGGCAGATGCCAAGTCAACTCTGACTCTCCATACTAGTCAGAGTGGACTTGGGGCTGATTTTCTAAGTCAAATCATTGAATCTTTTTTTTTTTTACCTTCAGGTAGATTTGACATTCAATCATTTATTTGGTTAGCAGTTGAGCACAGTAAGGCTGGAACACACAGAGACCTCCTGGTCAACACTATGCTTGGAAAATCCCAATTATAACATGCAATGCCCAGTCTTGTGCCTAAAAATCTAAAAAATGAGATGGGTGCAACATTGAAGAAGTTATGACATGAAAGATGAAGAAATGGATGTTCTAGAGCCTTAAAAACCCTTCCCAGTGTGTGCTGGTGGTGGGAGCAGATGCTGACATCAGCCACAGGTCTTATTCTCCCAAAAAGGCCTCCTCACCTCCTGGCTAGAATGCCATGCGGGATTTTTGTCCACTGTGTCTCCTTTTTTTGGGCTGCCTTCTACTTTTCCTGTTTTAGATGTTATACTTTCATTTTCAAGTATTTGCTTCTTTACCTTCACTAAGTTTCTTTTGCTGGTGATCCATTCTTCTCTCTTTCTCTGCTTCCTTCTCTGCACTAACCTTTTTCTAATACCTCTGAAATGGCTTTGTTCCAATGGTTGCTTAATCTTTCTTCAGGAGTCCAGGTCCTTTTATCATTCAGAGACTCACAGACCTTGCCCTAAATCAAGCCAAACAGGAGGACAGCTGAATGAGAGCCAGTGACAAGGAATCCTAAGAGTTATAAGGACGTGGAGGGACATAGCTCTTCAGAAACTGCTAGCTCTTTTACATATAGACAATTTGGGCCTGTTTTAGAATTCATGTGTCATGTGACTATAAATGGTTGTTTTCCAAATGTGACTGACATACCTATTACGAACACTGTTGCTGAAAGTCATGCTGATGTGAAGACAATGACATTCTGGGTTTTAAGATTTCCCCTCTCCCCCATCTTTGTAGTGCTGCAGTATAGCAAACAATGTAAAGTTTTAAAAGATCACTCGTGAGATGGGTCACTGATTTTTTAATATAGATTCTAGATAGGTGTTTATTCACAGATGTGAAAGTAACCTTCAGAATACTAATATATGAAATATAAAGTCTTAAAGATAATGCCTATCACTGAAGTAACTTTCAAGCTGTATGTTAAAAAAAAATACCACTCAGGCTTAAGTTTATAAATGAGAAATCAAAACCAGGCACATGACTGGGTGCTTGCTGTGTTCGAGATGCTGAGAGACGAATGCCTACATCCATCTCGGCTCCAACCTGCAATGCCTTTGCACACGTCCACAAGAAGACTTCGGGCTTACAAGTATAAGTTGCTGGGCTAGATCTCTGAATCCAGTCAAATGTCTGCCGGTGCTTGTGGAGAAGGTCCTTTTTTCAACAATCCTCCTCTAATCATCTCTGGTGTGCTCATCTCTCCGACACCTCCTCCATGACAGAAGTCCTCCCTCTCAAATACTCCTCTCATGTTACCATCATTGATCTAGTGATGAATACTGGATCATTTAGTTCTTCTTTAGGATAATTCCAACATAAGAATTGTGTCTGTTTTCACTAACCTCAGGATCCCCCTATCTCAAAGCTGGCATCCTGCAAATATTTGTAAAGTAAATTCTAACGATACAAATTCGTTATCCTCAGTGAAAAAACAACTCAGTGAATTCAATCACGAGTATGTGAACAGAGTTCTGTTTCTATATTAACAAGGAAACAGCAACACCCTTTGGTATAAATGTGAAACAGTAATAAAAAAAAAGATAAAGGTGGGAGAGGTATCACATGTTCTAAAAATACGACACATTGGTACTGTCTCTTCTACTTAAAAAAGATGCTGGACTACTTTGGTGTCTTATAACATGGCCACTACACGTGGGTCACAATGTGTATGACAGCAGCAAATACAGTGGCTTTTCACTATGCACTCATCTGATGTAATTAAAATAATATTCTTTTATCAGTAAGAATCCATGAAGAATTTAGAAAGTGACTATGTTGGATATAATAATAGAACAACAGATTCTGGATAGCTAATTAAATAACGTTGTGGTGCGTTGTGGGGTTTTTGCTTTGTTTGTTTTTTTTTACCTTTTTAAACATTTTTATATTGTCTTGCACACAAAATCTGTATACATTTTGTTTCATTCATGTACACAGTGTTTCACATATTCCTTTATTCCCACTGTGTCTCATGCAACCATTCCCATACACTGTGATATAAAATGAATCACCATTGATCCATACCCACTGTCACCCTGTCTTTTATGGCTGATTTTTTTTGAAAGTAACAAAATGTGAAGGTTTACATTTTACTGCAAAGAAATGTTCTAAGACTATATTTAGAGATGGTTATTGATATAAACAGAAATGCGGAAGCTTAAGGACAACAAAATAAAACTAGTTATTTTGTTAAACTTGATAAATTCTCTCTACACAAATGAAATACTTTTGGAAAGAACCATACCATATATTCTAGTGTTATTTAGTTATACAACCAATAACACATTTAAAATGAAAACAAAATCTCACTGTAATAATATTGTTTTGTTCTTGACCATAAATTTACCTCTCAAGATGATGATTATTTGAGAAATAAAAATAAGAGCACAGTGGCAATACTCTCTGAGTATGCTCAGAGATGTTTCTCCAAAGATCTCAGCTTATCAGTCCTCTTAGGTGCTAGAAGGTGGACATTACACGTATTTTAGTGATGTCTCTACTGAACGTGCACAAAGTACCGTTATCAACCCTATGCTTTTAAGAGACTTTACCATTATTTATCAGTAACTGCTCTTGTGAAAGAAATATATGACTTTCTCACATTCGCTAAATCATTTGTCATAATTTGGTGCAAAAGAATTGTTTCTATGTAGGTATATTCTGTTAAGTCTCATACACAAGGTAAGAAAAAAGACTGAAAAAAACAATCTCATTTACTTTCCTTTCAGACCGTTCAGGTGCATGGCATAAAAATCTGCTTGACAGATGGTATGAAGCAGGCTGCCAGAAGCTCCTGACTGGGTTACTGGTTACTAGACGTGGTATGGTCCCATGTGGGGTCCAGGTGACCTGCCAGTGCTTTGTCCTTTCCTGCCACACACCCTGCACCCTGCACAGTGCTGGTTACCTGTACACTGCGGGCAGCAAGAGTCCTGTGTGCGCGAGGGGTTCTGGCAGAGCAGCGGCGGGCACACCTCTGTCTCGCACAGCACTCGTCCACTGTGGCAGGTACACTGGGTACAAGAGTCAATGTTCCATGTTTCTCCCTCCACAAAGTATTCTCCTCCAGGTGCGTGGCAAATGGAGGGGGTGCTGAGCTCTGGCTTCTGTACCACAAAGTCATCTGGGGAACGACACAGCCAAAACAAGGAAATCACTCCTCTGCAGTCTCAGAGAGTCCTGAAGATGCCGACGCTACTGTGGACTGGGCAGAGGGGATGGGGTTGCTGAAGGGGAACTTACGCTATTTTGATAAGAGGAATAATAAAGAAATATTGCATTCACAGAAATAAGGGAATTAAATGACTAGGAACAACTCTTGAAGAGAGGACTGGACCAACCAAAGGTACAGGGATTGTCTAGAATCAAGGGCTCTCATTTATGGAATAACTGTGATGGTCTGATTTCCATGTGAGGTGCTTCCGTTTGCTTTCTTTTATTCCTCACACCAGCCTTTTGAGGTAGGTACTCATGCCCTAATTTACATCTAAACAACCAGCACCTTGGGAACTAGATACAGAGAAAGGATCTAAACTAGAACCCATGATTGTCTGGATTCTGCACATTCCTCACGATGAAACACAATTTCCAAGTGATTTATGCCTGCCCAATCTACTTCATTAATTCTGGGATGCTGAGCATATGCTTGGAAATATATCCTGGGGTTTCAAAGCCACACCCCAGGAAGCTGAGCAGGAATGCTCCTGCAGAACCAAGAGTGAAAACCCACACCTGAGATTAAATGTTTGGAGATACCATTATTGAGTGATATCATAAATGCTGAGAGGAGAGATGATTTTCAGTCCCTTGGTGAAATGATAATGACAGAGAGGGAATTTAATGTTGAAACAGCCTTGAGAGGTATTGGGAGTTGCCCTGGAGTTGTGCTGGGGAAATGAGAAAAATGAAGACATTAACTGTATCTGTGTAATCCAAATACAACAAGCACTTCAAGAGGTGTTGACAGTGTCAAACACTGCCAAGAAGTATCTGGAGACAGCATGGCTAGCTCATGCTTGGAGCTCAACGGAGGATGGGGCCCTGGGAGAACTCCCACCCACATCTGCGCAGAGATGCTCCCAGTTAAAATGCCCCAAGAGCTCATCTGGGTTGTTTCTTTTAAAGTAATGATGAGCTTGAGAGTCTGAGATACTGATGAGATAAAAAGTGGTTTGGGGCTGATTTCCAGTGAAGGAAGTAACTTTTAAAACAGCCTTATCTCCAGGGACTTTAACTAAGCTTACATATCACAGAAAACTGACATTAGCTAATGCTTATTTTCACAAGCAACTAAATCCAGCCTTTTAGGATATGGAACAGAAAAGAAAATTAATAGAATGAAAACTGATCTATAAAAAAGAGTGTTAAAGAATATTTGTTGTGATTCATAGAGAAAGCAAACTGGGCCAAAGGGGTGTGGGGGTGTGTGTGTGTATAATAGAATGAACTATTAAAGAAGTCAGAACCACCATTTCTGGAATTTTAGAAATCTCTCTGGTCTTTGGTTAGTATTTTATGATACCTAGGAATTTTTGTGGCTGATTGAAATACGGATAGCTGTCAGACATTCTGTGTTCTGCCCAGTCAGAGAAACATGCACAGCTAGCAGCACAGAAGTCCTTTGCGATGACACTCACAGACAGTGGCCGCTATTACCTGAACATGACGGGCAGCACTGTCCAGGGTGAATGGTAGGGTTGCTACAGGAAGGCACTGGGCATGTGATCAGGGCACACATTTCCCGTCCATTGTGACAATAGCACTCCCGACACCCATCATGCCAGCTTTCCTCATTTTTATGATGATGGCCATCCATGGACAGACACGCATCTGACAGGACAGGTGGTCCAGGTGAAGCAGGGACTTCTGGACAGACACAAGACAGCCTGGTGAAGCAGCAGCTACTGCACAGGAGAAAGACCTACCGTATGCTTACAGGTAGCGGCACAAAGCCACTGAAGGGACAGTGACACAGGAATGCTCATGAGAAGCATTTATGTTATATAAGATTTCAATTTCATGAAAATAAAAAATATTTTTAAAAACCTCAACAAACAGCAAAACCAAACAAAAAGCCTGTAAGCACGCTTTTCTCTGGACTCTTTCCATTTGATATTTTCATATTTTACGTAATAAGCAAGTATTGATTTTTTTCTTTTCTTAATAGAGATGTTAATGAAAGTGTAGAAAGAATTTGGATTTCCATTCATTCACTGTTGCACATTTTCCTCCCTGCCTCCCCAGTTTGCTTTTCTCTTTGAAAAAAAAAATTTCCTTTCATTTTGGTACAATCCCACCCCACCCCACCCCCAACTCACTGTGCTATAAAGCTCTTATTCTGGACTGTTGTCATACAAATAAAACCTAATCACATATTACTTTTAAGCAGTTCTTTCTCTCATCTGTTTCAATGGAGTGTACACTACTTTGTCCCTTCTTCGATTTTTTTTTTTAACAAAATGCATGCATACATGTATGTTTAGCTAGGTACAGAACAATCATTTTACACAATGGGGCAATTCCAGGACCCTTGCAACATATTTTTACTCAGCAGAACCACTAAAACAGTGATTAGATTTTTTTTTCTAATGCTGTCTCCTTAAAAAACACTTTAAAGGTATTAAAGTGGTCTAACTTTTGAACACAAACATAGAACAATGTTTAGGGCCACTCATTGCTTAACTTGTGGACAAATTAACAACAAAATCAGACTGGCGTGGAGAGCACATAGGACAGGGCTAGGAATGGGCTCATGTGGCTTTAGGCATATCCCATAGCAAGAACCAGGCAACAAGGACACTCACACTTCATGCTTCTATGCAGCTACAGCTGACATATGTCAACTGAGCAAATGTTTACTTGGCAAAAGCCTCAGTTCTCACAAAAAACTATTACTAGAAATTAAATGAGTGGACATTGTAGCCACACTCATCCTTCAAGAGTTTTGAAAAGGAGATTATTTTTTTCCTTTCTGTCATCAATTGAACTATTCAGATCCTAAGAAAAAAGGGCACTTGATAGAGGTCAAAATAAATGTGCTTTAGGTCAAAGTTCCTCGGCAAATAAAACTCAAGAGCTAAGGTAATTAGCTTAAATCAATGCACTTACATATTAGATGTTTGCTTTAAATTCTATTTGAAGCTTTTACTCTTTAAGATGAAAAGGTAAAGGGAGACCTCCGGGATGGACCCCAGAGAAAAAGTTTTGTATCAGAGCAGGAAGCAATCACTCAAATGGTTTCATTCACACACTGTCCTTCTTGGGCTCCTACCTGTTTTGAGTGAGAGGGCCATATGCTCGCACTTACCTCTGCACTTGCAGATAACACAGCCGTGACTGTCGTGCTGGAAGCCCAAGGGGCAGATCTTACTGCACTCGGGTTCTGGGCACTTCTTACAGCGACAGATGTCACAGCCATGCTTATTCTTCCTGGGTAATTAAGATTTTGTCAGAGGTCAGAAAATAAAAAAGTCTCAAATGAAACAAACTGCACAGAGGTGATAGTGCTATTAAATGAATGCAATGACTCTTGCTCTCTTAAGACTTGGTAGCATTGAGATCCTGGAGTGGTGAGAAAAAAAGCCCTGTGGCTAGGACAGGCCATGCCTATGATCATGACCAAGACCGAGACTGAAAACTTCACAAGTACTACATGCTTCTAGGACTCAATGTCAGAATCCCAATGACACAGCTGTTGAGTTAGTTAGGAAACACGGACCAACAATAAAAAAGGTAAAAAAAAATCTATGAACAGGATTGTGAAGGCTGCACTGTTGGTCAATGCTGCAAAAGACTAGCAACTAGCAGTGAAAGATCACAGAGCTTCCTCACTTGACCACATTCTCTGAGAATCCACAGATCTGTGAAAATTTTACTAATACATTTCTAAAACTCATAAAAAACAGAATAACCTAAGGACCCACAGATCTAGGCATACCACATTAAAAAAAAGCCTGAGAGGTCCTACAGTTAAGGTCCAAGAGTTAGTTCATGATGTCTAGTTGTAAAAGATTATCAGTTTTGAAATATTCCACCCAAGGGGTTTACCCTAAGCACTTGGGGTAGAAAGCTAGATGAACTGATTTTTCCTCTTATAAGAACACTCTTCTATAGAGTGTTCTACTTTTGTGCTAAGCCGAGTGATAATATTAAATATGCGATATATATGTTGACTAACAACATCAGAGCAGAGTAAGTGGAGAGCCTGTGGACAAAAAAATCTTATCTACAACCTCACATATCCTATGAAATGAAATGGACACTGCCTGCCTGCAAATATGTGCTCAACACCAGGAAATCTTTTCTCTTCAAACCCAATGTTGGATGTGAATGCAATCTAGATTTTGAACTACCATCATACTGGAACAAGTGGAGCTAAATACTAACTATACTCTTACTGGTATCACTTTCATATTTAGGATCAAGAGCACTGATGATTTGAGAGGATGAGAAATTTCTAAGCATACTGTTCCCAATGGAACTATCCAAGTAAGTTAGTATTTATGTTTTCCCAATTAAAATTAGAATTGAGTCTCCTTCCCTTAACTAGAATTTCCAAGAGAAAGAATAAAAAGATAATGAAACAAAGTAAGAAAGAAAAAATGGCTCTAAATTTTCACCATTACTCCTTAACCTCACTGCCACTCGAGCTAGAAGCAACTCACAGCTGACCATCACTGGTTTCCCGAGGCTGTAAATCTTACAAGAGGAGACTGCCTATTTTTCTCTGAGAGCCGCTTGTGGGCTCAAGCCACCAGTGCCTTTGTCTGTGGGTTAGAGTGTAACTTTCTATGGTCTACGGACCAGAGTTAAAGCTTACAATTACTATCACTACATACACTCATCCAATTGGAAAGTTCAAGATACTTAAATTGGACGGAGATTGATAAAGAATGATTGCCAAAGGAGTTGTGTTTTTCTTTTAAGTGCCAAAGTGATATATAGTCAGAGGAAAAATGCCAAACCAGATCCAGAGAAACAGACAGCCAAGTGTCTATCTTCTCCCTGAACAATATAGGTTGTCACTGTAGTTTTGACGAAGTAATAAATATAAGTCATGTTTATATCTCCAGGTAAATTCATAAAGTCTTATTACTATGTGAAGAAGGTAAGTTAAAAAGTTGCTGCTTTCCAGGGCAAAAAAAACTAGGTAAGGACGCACTGTAATGTCCATAAGTGGTGGTTAACTGACCTTAAATGAACCATTACAAAGCAGTTGCTGGCGCAGCTGTGAAAAGCTATAGCTCACACAACTGGGACCTCATGGCAATCCTGTCTTCCTTCCAGCCGTGTTCTAGGGGCCTTGCTATGGAAAGTATGTAGAAGAGGCCCAAAGGGCAGGTTCCTAACAAGGCTCTGCTCATTTTCCTAAATGTAAGAGGGAAATTTGATTTTTATCTTTGGAAGCACAATCCTTTCTGTGTTTTCTTAATGACATGGACATCTGGGACACAACACATCATTAATCCACTCCCATACACGAAACAGCTAACAAAACAAGATTAATAAGGTTCTAGGCAATTAAGGAAAGGAAGTACGTACAGGTATCCAAGTGGACAGAACTTGTCACAGATCATGGGCTTGCACTTCTTCGGCCGTGGGCGGCACTGGCAGATCTCACAGTTGTGGGCATCTGTTTGGAAACCAAAGGGACAATCCAAGGTACACCCTCTTTTGAGGCTGGTGCACAGCTCCTCTCCTGTGAAAAAATACAGGCGTCATCATTTTTCACAAAAATGTCTAGAATGTGCTTCTTTGATTCCTAAATACCCTCCCAGGTCTAGGCAGACATTTGATGTTTACAAAGTCATCATAGCATTACTGTGGCTAAAAACTAGAGACTCTAGTAATCCAAGGCTACCACGACACATCTTTGTCATATCGGTGTAGTAACAAAATGAAAGCCAGCTTTGAGAAGCAAAATCCTTTAGTATACTCAAATTTAGTACAAAAGCATAGGCTGAGGACTATCATTCAAGATACTGATGACATTTAATACTTTTATCCCCATTAAATGTTTTTTATCCATCACCTCTAACTACTGAAAGGCATATTGTTAAAATGTGAAAATGAGAA
Organism: Elephantulus edwardii; assembly: GCF_000299155.1. Lineage (NCBI taxonomy): Eukaryota > Metazoa > Chordata > Mammalia > Macroscelidea > Macroscelididae > Elephantulus > Elephantulus edwardii. The sequence continues at coordinate 20,462,973 of NW_006399769.1, forward strand.
ACTTACACCACAAATTTCATTATTTTGTTTCTATTGCATCTGTCAGTGATAATTTGTTCTCAATTTTTCACACAATGCTTAGTCTTATGGGTGTTAGATGTGATATAGAAGCCTGTATATAATACAGAGTATAAGGGAATTTTTTTTAAAACCTCTTCTTTTTTTTTAAAAAAAATGCATCTTTTAGAACATGACCACTTAGATGTTTTCTCCCTACATGGTGACAAATATTCAAGAATTTGGATACATTTAGCTAGCTAACCAAAAACTGTACATTCCAAAGAAATACTCAAATTAATGTTTAACTCTCCAGTAAGTCTTGTATATGTTCTCAGTTGGCAGAATCTGTACATGTAACTATTTCCTGTTTGTCAGCCATGACATTCTAGAGGGAATGACACAATATGCTTGCAACAGGAACTCCTGGAGATGTGCAATTTTACTAACTCTTCTGAAATTATTTTAAGTGTTATTATATGGAATGTTAACAGAATTATAGGAAATAAAAATGTTAAGGAACAAAATACAGGCTTGGTGGTTTAACTAATGTGTCTAAATTAAATGCAAAATTTGAAAGGCAACCAAATATAAAGAAGAGAAGTTGATAATACAATGGCAAAAGAATGGCAATGTTTGATTACTGTTCTGCATGGCTTGGTAAGACAGGAAGCAGAGCTTGTTACTGCTTAAATAATAAACGAGTTCCATTTTAATTGGACATCTTTTAAGCATATGTACATAAATGCATAAGTTATTAGTAAAAACAGTACACACACTTTCCCCTGCCCAACATAAATCTTATAATTTAAAATTAAACTTTAACTAAAATGAATAGGTGAGACAGGTTCTTGTTTTACATAAATATTTTAAGAGAGCATCTTTTGCAAATCTAAGCTGGCACTACTTGAATACTTAATTTGCTATCTTCGAAAAGGGAAGTGTGATTTATGATATAATTTTCTACTTTGTCGTTATCATAAACCTTTCATTACACATATTTAATATAACCTCGTGAGTCTGTACCACACTGTGAAGCAACTGATTACTAATTTGCATCCTTACAAGTGAAATCTTTAAAAAGGCTCATTAAAAATTTTGTAATTATGCAACTTGAAGGGTCATCATTTTCTCATCTCTTTCCCATTATTAAGGGAATGATGAAGGAAGGAAAAGACTTTAAAAATTGTATTTCTTTCTTGGACACAGAAAACCAATCTATGATCAAAGCTGTCAATGCATTTTCCATTTAAGCAAACTTTTAAGTCTTGATGCTGATGCTGATAGATAAAATTGGCAATCCTCTGAGAACTTCTCAGAGTCCACATACCTGGGCATTAAATGCCTTGCAACCAGGGACCTGAGCTATCACTGCGCTGTTACGTTACGGTCCTGGTCAGAAAGAAGACGCTCCAGAAATCTTGATTCAGAGTGGTCTTCACTCTTAAAGAAAGTTGTTTATTGCTACTCAAGTGGAAACAATTTGATAAAAACAAAATTTGACTTTAACCAACTTTGTTTTGCAATAAATGAGCATTTCAAACAAAGGCTGCTGTGTTTAAACTAAAAGTAAGGACACTCATTAGAGAGCAACCCAGCTATGACGCACAGTGGGTCGCCTGAGTCACAGCCTGGGCTGAGTATCTGGATTCTGCTTCCCACAAAGGGAGCTCTTGAGTGAGGCCCTATTTTCTATATTTACTTAGCCCATTAGCTACAGTGTTTAAGTATGGAATGGGTTCCAAAGAAAAATCTGCTGAATGAATTCATTCCTGTTCTTGCTACTTACTATTGCTTTTCAGCAAGGCTGCCATATTTTCTATATAATACTTGCAGATCTGTTACTGCAGGGTTACGTCGTGACACAATTTAACTACTTAGAAATCAAGCTCTGGTTGTGCAATCCACACAGAGTTGTGCTGCCAGCTCCAAGATGTTGCCCTTCTACGACTATGAATCGACCAGTGGCTCTCCAGGCCAAAGATGGGCAACCTCCTCCCATGCAATTTATAGTCTCTGGAAATTTGCTGGTGGATCAGCTATGAGTTGGTTCTGACTCAATGGCAATGATGAGGTGAGGTGAGGTGAGGACTCACAATTCTGTCTATGAAGAGTCCAACCACAGTGCTCTTTAGAAATAAGGATGGGGATACTCTTACATACTTTGGACATGTTATCAAGAAGGACCAGTCTCTACAGAAGGACATCATGCTTGGTAAAGTGAAGGGTCAGTGAAAAAGAGGAAGACACTCAGTGACGTGGTCTGAAACAGCGGCTGCACTAATGGCCTCAAATCCATAGCTCTACTGTGGAGCGAGACAGGATGTGGCAGTGTTCTGCTCCGTTGTACATGGGGTCACTATGAATGCCAAACTTTATGGTATCTATTATTCAGATATATGCACCAACAACCAGAGCCAAAGAAGAAGAAATAGATGATTCCTAGGAACTTTTACAGGTGGAGAGCGCTCGAACATGAAATCAAGATTCATTGATAATACTGAATGACTGGAATGCAAAAGTTGGGAACAGAGAAGAAGAATCAGTAGTTGGAAAACATGGGCTTGGTGACAAAAATGAAGCTGGAGAAAGAATGACTGAATTTTGTACAATCAATGACTTA
>NW_006399769.1:20467322-20469162 GCF_000299155.1 Elephantulus edwardii
GCAGCCAAGAAATCAAAAAACGTACTGCGATGGGAAAGTCTGCTGTTAGGGACCTCTCTAAAGTACTCAAGAGCAACGGTGTCTCTCTGGAGACTAAGGTACGCCTGATACAGGCCATGGTCTTTGCATCACTTGTTATGTATCCGAGAGTTGGATAATGACTAGGGAGGACAGAAGGAGAATTGATGCCTTTGAGCTGTGGTGCTGGACAAGAGTGTTGAATGTACCATGGACTGCCAAGAAACAAACAGATTTATCCTAGAGAGGGTTAAACCAGGCTACTCCTTGGAGGCAGGGATTCTGGGGCTTCTCCTGACATACTCTGGATACGTTGTAAGGAGGACAGGTCCTTGGAGAGGGTCATCATGCTTGGGAAGGTGGAAGGACGGCGCAGAAAGGGAAGATCCTCTATGAGGTGGATTGATTCAGTGACTGGGGTAATCGGGATGGGTGTGTCAGAGGCAGTGCAATAGGCACAGGATAGAACAGGGTTTAGGGCTGTTGTACACAGGGTCACCATGAGTCGCAGACGACTCAACGGCACATAACAACAACAACAACAAGTAATCTAAAGGTTAGTGGTTCAAATCTAACCACTGATGACAAAGGAATCACCTATCAATCTGCTTATATAAAGACTACAGTAGGAAAACCCTGTGACACAGGGGATTTCCTGAATGAGAATCAACCCTACAGCAACATGTAAATGAGGCCTAATTCAGGAATACCAAAATCCCACTATCCTTGAGTCCATTCTGTCGTATGGTAACCATCCATTGGGTTGCCTTGGCTGTAGATTTTTACAGGAGGGACCTAGACATCCTTCTCCTGTAGAGCAATTGTTGGGTCCAAACCATTGACCTTTAAGTTAGTAGTGTGACACACACACTCTCACTCTGCCACAAGAGGGTCAGTTAAGGAATTTTTTTGAAAGAAGTGAGAAGTGTATCATCAAGATAAACATTTAAAGACAAGAATAGATTAAAGACACTTATTCATAGAAGGATAGAAGTTTATGTGTTTGTCTGGAAACCTTTAGTACATCACTCTAGAGGGAACTATGAAAAAAGGTGGTTTTATGTCTGTAATTTTTCAGCATTATGACTTTGCTGTGATGTAAAAATGTTTTCTAATCCATGGGGGGAAATTATCACTGAAGAGAAAGTGATAAATAAAGGCAAAGTACAAAGTTGCTGCATTTTGATGGGTCCACGGTAACCACATAACAAATCCACTGTTCACTCTGGAGAAAATAAGTGCTTACAGAGAGAAAATGTTAACACAACTGTGGGCAACACCATTCACACTTCATAATATGGGAACACAGGCCACGTCCCAGCAGCAAGGGTGGACCCTGGTTTTGCTTCACACTTCCCTGCAGAACTCCATCCTCTAATCTATTCCAGTTAAGAGAGGCCATCGAGCGTCTAGCATGATTATATGGCTCGAAATTGACAGGTGTCAGTGGGGAGTGAGAGTGAGATGAACACAAGGGGCTTCTCTATATTTGCGGCTGTAATCTTTCTGGATGCTAATCTAGATATGTAGTTCACGTTACCCTGTTGGTACACATGAGTATGATATTAAAGTTTCAAAATTTTACACATGCGTATGAAATGGAAGTTTCCAAATGAAAACATTATTAATTCCTAGAATTACAGAACATTAAAATGGGAAGACGTTACAAATAATCTAGTTAAATCCATTTGACAAAGATGTAGAACATAAGACAATAAAAACTAGATGCATGGCTCTGGCTCTGGGCCTCCGGGGTCGCTGAAGGATCTCAAGATGGCTGGGCGAAAACTTACTCTGAAAGCCATTGACTGGGTAGCTTTTG
>NW_006399769.1:20469487-20508876 GCF_000299155.1 Elephantulus edwardii
TTCGAGCAGATGACCATTGAGGACTTGAATGAAGCTTTCCCGGAAACCAAGTTAGACAAGACCAAGTATCCCTACTGGCCTCACCAGCCAATTGAAAACTTATAAACCTGAGTCTGGCAGGGAGAGCCGGCCCTGCAACCGCAAACTCGGAACATTAAAAATAAGAGAGATCAAAAAAAAAACAAAAAACCTAGATGCATATCATCAATATTCTCTACCCAACTCATTGCCATCAGAACTGACACACAGCTGATCTATTTTCAGAGGTTTATAGATGCTGTAAGCTGTACTAGAGGAGATTTTCTCCTGAGGGAGGAGCTGGTGGACTTGAAGGGGAGGAGAGGTGATGCAGTGAAAATCCCTATGACTACCACCTGAGCTTCACTTAAACAGATGCCATATTAATACATATGCTGTTGTTGTATACCGTCGAGTCGGAACTGACCCCTGGCTGACTCTCCAGCACGTTTTCAGAGACAGTAAATCGCACGACAGCTGATGGCCTTGAACCATGTGCCTTTGGGATTGCAGCACAGCTTCTTGCCACTAGAGCTCCTAATACATATGATTCAATCAATAAATTGAAAATATCACGGTTGCTTAACACCACCACAAACTTTTGGTCAGACAGTAATGTTTAAGCAGCTTAAAGCACATCAGAAAAGAGATAAACAGTCCAGATGTCCAACCACAATGAAATGGATTGAGAAATTATGGTACAGTCACACAATGGAATACTACACAACATATAGGAAGCAATGATTTTGTAAATTACTACCTAACTTGGGGGGAACTAGAGAGCATTATTAAGGACAAATACTGTAAAAACCATTATTGTAGAATAAGAATGAAGCTCTTGGGGGGAGGGTAAAAGCAGAGGGGTGAGGTTGGGCACTGGGGGTGTGTTTGATAGGTGGGGCACATGTGAAGGAAAAGGGGAAATAACCGGTGTGAAAACAATGTATTCAAAGTCTGTCAATAAACCAGTATAAAATAAAATTTAAAAGAACCAAAATGGTTTAAAAAAAAAATTTTTTTTAATATGGTACTTTTAAAAACATCTTCTGCCTTAATTCCTTTTTTTAATTCTGAAAGTGAGCCAGGCATAATGGAAATTCTCTACATGCCTTTGGTAGATTAATTAAACTGTGCTTTCACAATGCAATTTGTTACAGGTTAAAATAGCAAAGCTACAATATGTTCAAATAAAAAGAATTTTTCCACACTTTTTGAAGGACATGTTTCTACAGGGTTTTGATTTCAATCAAAGTGATAATTTGAAATACACAAGACTGTTGCGATGTCGTAACAACACATTAGAGTATTATGAGCATATTACTGATAGTAGTCAAGGGTAAGGATAATTTTTATTACATTCATATCCTTAGTGATTGCCACATAGTAGAGTATTCAGCAACTACTACATTATTTTGGAGAAAAGTGAATGAACAGTCAACAAATCAATGACCAAAGGAAAAGACTGGTTTTAAAAGAAAATTTATGGAGAAAACATGTAAGGGCAAATTCTGAATAAAATCAGTATTTATCTAGCAGCCGCAATGGAGTAAAAACATACTGGTGCTACCTTTGGCTATACGGAACATTCTTTTCTAATCCTCAACTCAATCTACTGCCATCAAGTCAGAATGAACTCTTAGCTCACCCTCCAAAAGGTTTTCAGAGGCTGTACATCACACAGCAGGAGACTGCCCATCTTTCTTCCAAGGAGCAGCTGGTGATTCTAACCCCTGCCTTTGGATTGGCAGTGTAATTCCTTACCCACTAGGCCACCAGAGCTCAATTATCAGGGAAAGGAAAAAGAGAGCAGTAGAGGGTTAGAATGGAAGGGGAAAGGGAGTGCTTGAAGGACTGGAAGAACTGGAGGCAGGCTGGTATAGGAACAAAGGCAGGGAAGCTGGGGGCTTTCCGTGCTGGCTCATTAGAGCTGACTCAGAAATGGATTTGTTATAAAACATTCATCATAAGGTAAACAATTACCGTATGTTAAGTAATAAAGTTAGTTTTTCATTTGTTAATTTACTGACTCCTCTAGATAGCCAACATGCTAGCTTCTGTTATCTGCCCTTTATAGATGAAGACCCAGTGTCCCAGACAAGGAAAGTAACTTGTCTGACTTCCACAGTGAGGTCAGGTCTGTGCCAGAGCCAAGAGAGGAGCTGCGTGGGTTCAAAAAAACCTGTCAAGCCAAGATCTTACAATTCAGTCTGATCTGAGTTACCTCCCTGTGGCTTCCAAAGGTGTCAAATAATCAGTACTGCTAATAAGAGGGGTACTTTTCTTTATCAGGGGCAAACACAAAATATCAATGAGTGTTTAGTTCTGTGTTCAGGTGCAGGGTGGAAATGAGTTGGGCCTCTGTGATGAGATGAACACATGGTTAGAAGTACAAGCTATCAAAGGGGGCTCTCACATGAGAATGACGTCTAAAGACACCCTGACTCTATTACATCACTGTTCATTTGCTCAGTAACTTCTACCTGGGCACCAAGCACTGAAGAGGATCCTGGGAGACAGATAGTTCCTCCCCTGGTGTGAGCACAGGCTTAGATTCTCCTTCAGGAGCAAGGTTTTCTTTTAACTCTTTCAAGTCATAGAATTTTATGTGAAATGTTGGTATTTTCTAGTGTTTTAGGTAAAAGGTTTATTTCCTTCAGGAGGACTTTGCATTAAATTCATCATCATGTGTAGCATCTAGTACATCCTTTCCAACTGACAAGGTCAGGTACAAAGGACCAGAGTGTTATTCAAACTAAGCATCATTCCAGAATTAGAGGCCACATGCTGTCTTTAATACTGGTGTCTCCATTCTGTTCTCCAACTGCTCTGTTCCCACTGGCTGCTCCTGGCCCATCCCAAATGTGCACAGCACGCAAGGCAGCCCCTGTCCCCCTCCAGCATGGGCCCAGAGGGGCTGAGGGTAGTGGGAGTGGGGGAGGGCAGTATCTGGCACTCACTTCCTGCTGCCATATGACCTGGGTGGGGAAGATCTCACTTTTCCTGTCCACTCTACTCCCGGTGCCCACAGGAACCACTTCTCCTGTTCTACCTCCTCCTACCAATCTTTCTGGCACTTTTGGGTCCTCAGTCAGCCTTTCTGTGTCCACCCCCAACTTTGAGTTGTCCCACCATTGCCTCACATCTTCCACAGCTAGACCAAGAATGGGAGAAGGCATACTGTGACTAGGCAGCCACTGTCCCTTCTGTGGCTTAGTTATCACTAGGGGCTCCAGTATATTGTTTATGAGAGTTCATAGAAAGTCCCCAGGTTTGTCCACAGCGCTGTGAGGGGCGCAGTTCCTTGCAGGCATTGCCTGGGAATTTTTAAAGTTGTTGCAAATTCTTCGTCCACAGTGCTGTGAGGGGCCCAGTTCACTGCAGGGATTGCCTGGGAATTTTTAAAATTGTTGCAAATTTAAACTATCAGATGATGAAACAGTTGATAAATGAATAGTAGGGGCAACTTGTTTTGTGCTTTGTTTAAAGAACGGAAACTCATTTGCTGTAAAGCTTGAATGATTCACAGCTGCTCCTGCACTGGGATTCTGAAGCTATAAACTGCATGGGGGGAGACTGCCTATCTTCCTCTTTTAGACCAGCTGGTGGATTAGAACCACCAGGTCCAGCCCTTGGGTTAGCAGTGTAACTCTCTACATACTGTCGAAAGAGCTCTCAGACAAGTGGCTTGGTGCTTTATTTATTTAAGCTGAAGGAAGATAAAGAGGTTAAGAGAGAACTTAAAAATATTTAGATAACCTTGTAAATACCTTACAAATAAATTCATGTATAAAAAATTGAACCCCCCCCCAAAAAAAAAGCAGCAGAAATAGGCTAGAGAGGACCTTCCTAATAGTCTTAATTTACAAATGACCAGCAATAATATGTCTCACATGCTTTAAAGACAACTCTGGAAAACTGCTCCTCTGAATTTAACAAAAAGGATCCACGGTATAGTGCTAAGAATAACCAGCACATTCCTGCCGGAGTTTTAACAGCGAAGCTGTGTCAAAGCAAGGAGTGAGGGTGACTCCTGACAATGAAATGTGTTGGTTTTTTACCTCAGAAAGTCTAGATTAAAAAAAATAATTCGAAAAGCAAAAAGGCTACGTAACTTCCTCCAGCTTTCCACAGGAAGTACAAAGAAGTGTAATTAGGGGCTGTCACCTCTGCCCTGACTCATGCAGCCTTATGCACAGGTAATGAGACGCTTCGCTCTTGTGCTGTCTGCACGGCCATTTGTAAGTGTTGTAGCCGTAATGTTCCACAGGGCAGGCATCTGACAGTAACGTGCATGTGGTAACAAAGAATTCCTCAACTCCTGTCTTGCATTATAAATCTTCATCGAATGGATTCTTACAGGAGAAAGAGATGAACAAGTAAATTTAGAGGAATGCCAAGTTCAGGATAAATGATGATTAAGACAGTGAGCACCCGTCTATCCTAAGTCATTCCCAAGTATCTGAACCAACCACATCCAGGGGACCCTGCAAACCTGTGTAGAGAATCACTGTTTATTTTTCTGAAAGATCTGACTAAAGAAGGGCAAATGTGAATTTAAGAGAGACAGAAGACTCCAAAAAAGAACAGAAAACTAAGCTTTTACAATTTGTGACATTTAGAAAACATTGACCACTGGGACCCAGCACAGGTTCAGGAAAAACAAATTAAGTCCCATAAATTAAATTTTCCTTTTAAAACCAAATCTCCAGCAAAGCAATGGTGTAAGCAGAATACATTTCAGTTAAGATGCGGGTCAAATGTTTTAAGACTTCCTTGGGGAGATGGAACTGACGTGTTGCTGGCTAAGTAACTCCACTCAGGGAGTGAGTCATTAGCATTTTGCAGGAAGACCTTTATTGCTACAGAATTCTGTCTTTGCTTTTGGATTACTTTAATTGAATGATTTAGAAAAGGAAATACAAGGTTGTTTTTTTTTTTAAAATATAAACCAGGAAGCATTGATAAATTGTATGGTCATATAACAAGATTCAAAAGTACTTCCAGTAGTAGGAAAACTGCTTACAACTATTAAGATAATTTCCTATTAAATTTAGCCCTGCATTTGTATATTATTACGAAGTGTTCAAATATGGAATGAATGAGCTTGACTTAATGGCAGCGGGTAAGTTATCTGCTTAAACCTAAAAACCAGTAACACAGTGGTCTTCAAATAACTAATGCAAACACAGGCTACATAACAGCACTGTAGTGACCAGGCTAAATTCTAGATTATTTCCTCTGCATTATTTCCTCACATTTCTGTAAGAACAATGGCTCACTGTACAACAGTAAGGAGATGAGAAGATTCAAGAAAATTCTAGAAACTATGCCACCTGAGCAGTGGCCAAGTGGACTGAGGATATCTATTTTGGTGGAAGAACGAAGAGAATAAAAAGCCATGTTAAATGTAGAGGGCATTTATTTTTTCTCCCTAGAAGAAATGCAATACACTCTATCTAGTTTCAGAGGCTACAGACTAGAGATCAGTCTGGAATCCACATGGAGGCCGACCTAACCTAAACCAAACCCACGGCTGGGGGTGGATTCTTCTGACCTATAGCAACCCTCCTTTGGGTTTCTGAGGCGATAGAGCTATTTATTCCCTTAGAGTGGCTGGTGGATTAAAACCACTGACCTTCAGATTAGCAGGCCGCATAATGTACTACACCACCAAGACTCCTTAATGGTGGCAGACTTGAGGCTAAAAAATGAAGTGGGTTACGGGTGCTGTAGAGAGGTACAGAGAGTGGCTGGGAGATGCGCCCAGAGGCCCTGAGGGCTGTACCTAGCACTCTGCGGAGCAGCAGCAATGTCTGAACACAACAAAAGAAATACAAAACCAGAAAAAGGAGCAGCTCCTTTCCGTCCCCAATGAATGTGTATTTGTTTGTATTAAGTACAATTTTTCCTTCTTTTAGGTTGCCAAGGGAATGTCATTAACAGACATGAAAAAAGATATTAAATAACAATAACATGCTTTGACAACATCATATTAGGTCCCAGAAATAAGTATAACTTTCCATGTACTTACTGCTTTTGCACTGACAGGTTCGACAACCATTGGAATCAAGTTTGAAGCCATAAACACAGTCCTTCTCGGTCAGGGTGCAGTTTGATAGCTCCCCACACGCAGGCGGATCAATTGTGATGTAGGTTGGTTCTAAGTAAGAAAAAATCCCACAAATCAATGAAACATATTATCACCTCTTAGTCACTATTCAATCTTTGACATTCCATATCACAATAAATCCAGAAATCTAATCAGTAATTTTCATCAAATCTCAACCATTTATACTCCCATGTTTTTAATTCCTGCAAAAAGAAGTTTTTCAGAACACATTTTTTTTAAGCGATGTATGATAGGGTATTATGGTTATCACAAGAGTCCACAATTAAGATTGCATAGTGGAGTGTACTTGGGGCAGTGGGAGGGGTGCGGGGGGATTGTGTACAAGAGAGGGAGTCTTTCTTTTGCTTTTGAAGGAGAGGAGTGAACTGGGGGGCGGGGGGCTGGCGGGTAGAGAAGTGCACCAATGAATGAATGGAAATCCAAATTCTCTGTAAATGTTCATTAAAATTATTTTAAAAATAGAGCACATTTTTAAAAATCTGATCGAATTCTTTTGTGTTTGAAAAATTTATGTAATTTTTTTACCTTAGAAAATATTTTCATCAAGGTTACCACTCACTATAAAAGGTAAAGAGGTTAAAATTAATTCCATTTCACTTATTCTTCTATTATTTAATAGTCTTAAATAATAAAAGACAAAATTACCTACTGCCTTATCCTATTCCTTATTTTACAACACTTCTAAAATCTAGTGCTTATTCCAAAACAAATCGATCAGATATTTTGGAGAAGAGTCTCAAACACCTGCAATTCTTTTATCTTTGATGAGTGTATACTTGGGGTCCACTGGCTCAAAGGAGAGGCACAGTGAGACAGAAGAATTTCAGAGGGAAAGGGAACAGATATTCTGGGAACAAAATTGAAGCCTAAGTGATGCTTTACCTTCTCCACAATGGATCAATACTAACAGTAATTTGTACACATTCATGTAAGGTCTAGCTTGTGTTTGTCTAAACTGCTTTTCAACAATGCTTTCGAGTCTTAGCATATTCCAATGGCCTGGGTGCTGTCACTACCTCCATGTTACAGACGAGAAGATGTGGCCTATCAGCCTGCCCAAGGTGGTACAGCCGGTAAGTGGATCCAAGGGTCAAATCTAGGAAGTCTGGATCCAGTCACACTCTAAGCTTAGGGCAAGATAAAGTTAGTTTTAACAGTACCTGTTTTGTATTGTGGTAAGGAGCTGAGCTGCCAACCCAAAGTTATATGGTTTGAATCTACCAACTGCTCCAAAGGAGAAGGATGGGCCATCTGCTCCCATGTGATTTACTGCCTCTGAAAACCCACTGGAGGACCAACTATGGGTTACTTCTGACATAATGGCATATAACAGCACAGTGACAGTTTATACAGTGTCTAGTTTGAGAAGGGTTGTCACAAGGAGTAGATGCACTCACAGATTTAGGGAGCACCTTTTCAGACAAAAAGTGTTGTATCTTTCCTCAGAGTATACTTTGTGAGAGACAAGTTCAGAGTACGCTTTTCCAGATGGAAAGAATGAGATAGAGAAAGTCTAAGTGTATAGAGCAACCCAGCAGAAGGCTGGGAATAGAACAGAACAGAGGTTCTGGACCTCTTGTCCAGCACTCCATCCAGGAGTCCACTGTTTTCTCAAGCTGCATATTCTGTTACCATGGAACAGTATCCAAAATAAGTGTTTTAGCTGCCACTGAGCAGACCAAGAGTCCCAAACTTTTTTCCACCTGCTAAAAGGGGACAATGATTCAACTCTTCACAGGTAACAAGCAACTGTGACTTATTACGGAAATGCTTTGATCAGCACTGCCTGGGTGAAATATTCTTTCTCTATTTTTATTACAACATACATAGTTGGAAGACTATCTTCCTGAAACTTTCACAGACACTTTCCACTGCTATAAAATTTATCTCTTTATCTCAGGGCAAAGCACCCTATCTGATACGATAACTATAATCACCAAAAAGCAACTTAAACAACTTAAACAAGTTTTAAGACATTGAGTTAAAGATTGCATTTCTATTTTTCTCATATCCTCTTAAAATTCACCATAAACCTCTTCAAGTTTACATACCTTTTACACAAATCACTGTCATTAGCCCTCCAAAATAATCATTCTATTTCAACCTTCGGTTACAAAATTGGCAATTTTTTCGCAGATCGTCAATACCCGGAAACACTAGACAGCAGGGCACAGGAGCCCAGTATCAACTTTAAGCATGCTTAGTGTATCACAGTAAGGGGGGGGGGCGGAAATCCTAAAATTATAGATACTTATTTAAACCAAGAGTCAGAAGGGACTCTAAACTCTCTTTCAGCACTTAAGACAGCCTGTGGGTAAAGAAATATTGTCAGCGCACGGAATAAGCCAAAACTGTGTTCTTCACTGACATTTAAGTTGTAAAGTGTATGATGATGAACTTTTGCCTTCTGAAAATATATTAAGGGAAAAATATTTTGGGGCAGATTTAAAATGACATTAAAAATGCATACCAACTATGGGTTTGCACAGAGTTTTGGCTTCGCTGCATTTCAGGGATTGGTTAAGAGCATGCACTGTCTTTCTCAAAGCTCTTGCAGCTCTGAATGACTTTTTCTCAACAGGAATCAATGTATGTATGCATGTTTTATTTTTAATACAAATTGTGACCGACAGGATTATGCTGTGATGGGAAAGTGAAAGAAATAACTTGAGTGGATTGTTCTGAGGATAAGACCCATGCAGGGACTTGATCAGCTATGCAGAATTAAAAAAATATTAGCTACAAAGACAGACCACATTTACATCAAACACACATTTCTCCAAGAAAGGTTAACACTTTTGTCATGGCTCCTCTGGAACACTGGCAAAACAGTGAACAGAAAAATAAATGAATGGGTGTTTATTATGTGCTGCTCCTACAACACTGTTGTTAAATGCTGTTTGGTTAGTTCTGACACACAAAGACCTTACCTGTAAAAACAAAAAACAGTCCAGTCCTGTACCATCTTCAGAACTCCTCCATGTTTGAGCCTTTGCTGAAGTCACTGTATCAATCTATCTTACTGAGAATCCTCCTTTCACTGACCATCTACCAAGTATGATGTCATTTTCCAACGACTGGTTTCTCCTTACAACATATGCCCAAAGTATGGGGGTGGGGGAACTCACAAAACCCCCCAAACCTCGTCATTCTCATTTCCAAGGGGCACTCTGGCTGGACTCTGGCCAGGCCCAGTGCTATGTTTTTCATATATTCCACTTCCTCAGGATTTTAAGATTGAGTAAATTATCATGAAAGAATGCAACCTTGAAGCCCTTTCCTGCTTTTTAATCAATTTGCATCCCTTTGTTCCGTTCAAACAAGTGCCTCCTGGTTGATATACATGTTCCACAGGAGCACAATTAAGTAGTCTGGAATTCCCATTCTTGGAACTGTTAGGATCTACATTGTTGTACTTCCTCCAAGACAGACTTTATTCTTTTGGCAGTCCTTGAATTTTCAGTATTCTTTGCCAACATCAAAATTCAGTCTAGTCCTCCTCATAGTAACCTTCCAATGGTTCGCAAGGCTGTAAATTTTTATAGGAAGTAACTACCCATTAATCTTCCATGAGCTGCTGGAGGATTCCAACTGGCAACTTCCTTGGTTAGCAGCCCATTATGTTTACACACACACACACACACACACACACACACACACACGTATTTCCACATACACACATGGGCATGTTATTGTGTGCTGTCAAGACAGAACCGACTCATAGCTGACCCTCCAACAGGTTTTCAGAGACAACTGCACAGATGATACTACCCATCCTTTTCCCATGGAGCAGCTAGTGGATTCAAACTGTGTGCCTACTGGGATTACAGTGCAGCTTCTTACTAAGCCACCATGTTTATTTATTTATCTAGATAGGGAGCTCTACTGGCCTAGCGGTAAGAAGCTGCTCCGCAGGAGAAGGATGGGAAATCTCCTTCAATTAACTGCCTCTGAAACCTGCCCGAGGGTCAGCTATGGGTTCAGCTCTGACTCAATGGTACGTAACAACATTATGTGTGTATACATGCAGTCTCCTCCTATAAACTTGATGGCAGTGATTTAATGATGTTATTGTTGAGTGCTGTCAAACTGGCTCCTATTGTTAGTGACTCTATGTACAAAGAGGCTCAATCTCTGCTGTGCTTAAACCCACTACTGCAGTCACTGTGTCAATCCTTCTCACTGATGGACTTGCTTTCCTTTGCTGACCTTTCTCTCTTCCTAGCTTGATGTCTTTTTCCACACATCAGTACCTCCTGAAATATATCCAAAGATGGTAGGTCAAAGTCTCATCACTCTTGTCCAGAAGGAGCACTATGGTTGCACTTCTTCCAGTAAAGATTTGTTTGTTCTTTTGTCAGTCCATGGTATTCATACTGTGTGGTGAGTCATACATTTCAATGGATCACCATACTTTGCAATAGGTACAAATACTCTTCTAGTAGACCATATATATGATTGATTAAAAATGGCCATTAGCTGTTCAATTCATCTCACTAATGCCTAGAATCTTGGTACCAGGAGCCAGGAAGTCAAAAGATTAACTGAATTAGGAAATTCTGCTGTCAGGGAAATCTCCAGGGTACTGAAGAGCAACAACGTCCGTCTGGAGACTAAGGTGAACCTGACTCAGGTTATGGTCTTCACAATTATGTGCTATGCATCAGAAAGCTGGACAATGACTAGGGATGATGACAGAAAGAGAATTCATGCCTTTGAGCTGTGGTGCTGGGGAAGAGTACTGAATATACCACGGACTGCTAAGAGAACAAACAGGTTTATCTTAGAGAGGGTGGTCAAACCAGACTGCTCCTTGAAGGCAAGAATTTAAGCTTCTTCTGACATAATTTGGGCATGTAGCCAGGAGGGACCAGTCCTTGGAGAGGGATGTCATGCCTGGGAGGGTGGAGGGACAATGTAAGAGACACTTGATGAGATGGACTGATTTAGGGACTGGAGTAATGTGGGTAAGGAGTGTTAGAGACAAGAAGGTTGGCTCAGGATAGAGAAGGGTTCAGAGCTATTGTACACAGGGTCATTACGTGTTGTAGGCAACTTGATGGCACAATGCAACAATGCCTAGAATAATGGCTGTCTACTATTTAATTTCATTTTTTACAACTTCTAACTTTCCTTCACTCATACTTGGTGCATACCACATTCTTGTTATTAATGGAAGCTTCCAGCTGTTTCTTTATATTCAAGCTTTGCCATCAGCAAATGAAAATCCCAAAAGCTGTACTATAATGCCATCATTAAGGCCAACTCTCCTTTGCTCTTTGAATTGCGGTGTTGGCAAAAAGGTATTTAAAATACCATGGACTGCCAAAAGAACAAATAGGTCTGTCTTGAAGAAAGTACAATCAGGAGTCGTCTTAAAGCCAAAGATGGTGACATTTCATCTCACATATTTGGAACATTTCACCAGGAGGATCAGCAAAATAAAGAAGACCCTCAACAAGATGGACTGGCACAGAGACTGGAAGAGCAGGCTGATACAGAGTGGAGGTAGGAGAATGGTGCAAGGCTCTATCTGTTGTTCACAGAGTCGCTATGAGTCACAGTCGATTTCATTACACCTGACTAAACACCAACTACTTTAAGGCATTAAGTAGCTCTTTTCCAAGTATATTTTGAGTGTATTCAACCCTGATGGAGCCCATCTTCCAAGACTGTTATCAGTTAATGCTCTTCCATCAGCAAGGTCTTAACTGTTTTATCGTGTCTCCCACTCTCACCCCAATAAATAGATCACCAAGTGTTTCTTCAAAGTCTGCCTTAGTCTGCTGAAATCTGCTCACCTCAGGGATGCTGCTGGCATTTGAAGTATTGGTTACATATCTTCCACTATCGTGTTAGTTTGGTTATACATCTTCTACTATGGTGTTATTTTTGGTTATGTATTTTTCACTATTGTGTTATAGGGAGCTGGTGACCAGTGGCAAGAAACTGGGCTGTAATCCCAAAGGCATGCGGTTCAAGACCACCAGCTGCTCTGAAAGAGAAGGATAGGCAATCTCCTCCAGTGCAATTAGGTGCCTCTAAAAAACCTGCCGGAGAGTCAGCTATGGGTTAGCTCGACGGTACACAACAACAACTACTGCGTTATTGCTGTGTGCTGTCTTGGAACTGACCCAGAGCTGACCCCCCAGTAGGTTTTCAGAGGCAGTAAACTGCACAGAAGGAGGCAGCAGCCCATCTGGAACAGATCTGAACTATGACCCTATGAATGACAGAGCTGAACTATGCCCTATCCCAATCCATCCTAAAAATCTCTGACATGCTCCAACTCACTGTTATAATCACTATGTCAATTCATCTTCCTCCTCGGACCCTCCAACTTTTCCAGCATGATGTCTTTTTTTGCAAAAAATTTGTCCCTCTTGAAAACATGCATAAAGTATGAAATGAAGTTTCACAATCTTTGCCTCTAAGTAGCACCGTGATTATACTTCCTTGAAACTGGACCTGTTTGTGGTTTTGACAACCGATGGGATATTAAGTATTCTTCTTCACCACAATTCAAAGGTATGGATTGTTGCTCTGTCATCCTTACTGTCTTTCAGATACACTCACTTACCCTAGTAACATGCCAATCACCACAAAATAACAAACTGGCAGAAGAGTGGTAGAGTCCTTACTAAAAGGCTATGTGCTCACCCTATCATTATCCATGGGATATACAGTATCCACTTACAGTATCCTCCTCTGGGCTTTACTAAGCAACTGCTTTCACATTAGCAGTTAAGATAGCTGTCAGGAAGGGACCTGAAAAACTGTTTGAATCTGAGGGAAGAAATGGGCATTTGGCACATAATATTCTTTTTTTGCAAAATACTACATGAGGCTATCTGTCCTGCAGGCATGATTTTATAACTGTTTTCTCTGTAGGCTTTCTGACTGGGACACAAGCCATATAAGTCTATTTCTGGGTTCCTGTGTGTTACTGGGACACTGCTTTTCTCCCAATGATCCCTTGTTTGCATGCATACTTCACAGGGAGGTCCCGTGAACTATATGCATTTGTCAAGGTAACTAAAGTCAGTGCAGAATCCAGAGGAACGTATGTGTTCACATCATCTTATCCTTGTGCTGAGTAGTAAATGTCCTATACCCTACCTTTTAAGTCGGAAGGCATAATACATGCCAGGTAATAAAAATCTGTATTTCTTGACAAAATTTCAGAAATGATCCTTAATTCAGCATACCTTCTATTAGTAAAAACAAATGGTACTTCCAAACAATACAAAGTGTAAAAAAAAAAAAGTGCCACAAATGGGCTAAATAAAAAATGTTCAGGTCAAAATCCAAAAATTTATGTTGTGCTGTTAAAACTTGTATTTTACCATTTCTTGATGATCTGTATTGCAGGGAAGATACTGGGAAGTATGCATTTCAAGCTGACACCTTGATACTCATTAAAACACAGAAAAATGTAACAAATTCATTTATTCATGAAAATTGTCAATTTACTATGGAACTATTCAAATTCCCTAGAATAAATTAGGCTGAGCACCACAACCTCCACTGTGACATACTAAATATAGATAGGATTTTACATTTTTTAAAAAGGCTTTCTCAAATCCATCATCTTGATGTATTATATTTAAGCAAATAAGTGGTATTTTCTTAATTTGCCAGAACAAACATTGATAGCCTTTTTGTGGGTGATGATGAGGCATGATTCTTAGATCCTTGCTGTTGTCATCCTATGTCACTGGAGTATCTGTACTTCTTAACAGACACATCTGTCAGCAACCAGCTGTTTCCAAACATTTCACCTAAAGTCATGTGTTCTAGTCATCACTCATTCAACATTTAGTGCTTGATTTCCTACTTGTGTTTAAGTCAGATTTCAGGGTGAAGATTTGTACAATTATTGTCACTGTTGTTAGGGGCTGCTGAGTCAAGTACAAGTCATAATGACACTATGAATGAAAAATCTGAACCCTATCCTATCCTGTACCATCCTCATCTCTGACACATTTATCTTCCTGTTGCAGTAACTTTGTCAATCCATCTCATTGAGGGTCTACTTCTACTTCAGTGTTCCTCCACTTTTTTCATGCATGATGTTCCTTTCCAAGGAATAGTCCCTCACAACATGCCCAAAGTATGAGAGACAAAGCTTCGCCATTCTTGCTCCCAAGGAGCACTTTGGTTCCACTTGTTCTAAGACATATTTATTTGTTCTTTTTGCAGTCTATAGGATATTCTACTCACACAAATTGGCTACTTTAATGATGTACTGTTTATAGGACCACCCTGAAATTCTATCTCCTTGTATTTGTATAACAGAACTATGAAACTATATATTAACTAGAAAAAACCCTAAATTATCATCAAACAGATCTCAGAGTTAGCTTTCAGTACTAAACATTAGTATGTAACCTCAGAGCTGGTTCTATTACTAATACCAGGGAAACGTTTTTTGAGAAAGAAGTGCGCTTTGAGGCTACTGAAATTCAATTTCAAATTCTAAATAATGAACTCAATGCAAGATATACTTTAACATCATCCTGAGTTAAAGTATTTTAGATCAATATGCAATTTCCATTCCTTAAAGAATAGCTTAATGAATGTTTGAGAGCTCATTAGATTTATACCATACTTTCTATATCAAAAAATTACTGAGGGGAAAAGGAGCGATTTAAGCAAATCTATAGAATGATAGTATCAAAGTATGAAATAAACGTTAGGGTTTGTGAAGCATATGAAACATGCATTTTGTTTCACTAAAAGAGCAAACTGTTCATCTGAACTTTACTATCCTTTACCTGTTCCTACACTGCATACCACACTCAACATCGAAAGTGTCCTTATGAATTTTGGTCTTGAGATCAGAAAATTCTTCTTTAACTCCTGCATTTCTGTGCCCTTGTGTTGCATGGGGTGTCCTGGTAAGTGGTCAAGTGTTCAGGTGCTAAATTAAAGTCAATGGTTTGAACCCACAAGTGCTCTGTGGGGAAAATATGTAGCAATCTGCTTCCATAAAGATTTACAGCCTTGGAAATCTATGGGCACTTCTACTGTTCTCCAGAGTTGCTATGAATTAGAACTTAACTTGACAAGCATGGGGTTTTGGTTACATTACATCGTGTATGGCATTCAAATTGTACATACCTCACCAGGGGGCACATGCCTCTTTAGTGGGATATCTACCCTTTTCACCTTTGGCAAGATAGTCCATTCACAGAGGTCCTGCGAAAACTTTTTTCTTCCCCTGCTAAAACTTTCGGAAGGACTTACATCACTGTATACCTACTACTGCTTGGAGTCAAGAGAACTGTGTCTTGGTCAATGTGTAGAGAAATGCCTACAGGCTTCTTTGAAAGGAAAGAGTTGGTCTTGGGATCTCCTCATTTGGGGGAATTTTTTTTTAAGTTCATATAAAGTGCGTATTTTAAAGAAGCACTGCTTATAGGACCACCCTGAAATGTCATCTCATCTGGTATTGAATCAGCTGAGGAATTAAAGAAATACCTTAATGTCCTCCAAAGGAAGAAGGCTTGGAACAGCAGGAATTCACTGTCTTTGGCTACAACTATTTCTAAAGGGAACCCTCGAACAGCTTCTTTGTGGAGAAGAATTCTAGAAATATTTTCTGAGCCTAGAAGCAATAAAGAACAAAAATGGGTGTTATGTCTACATGCAGCTTGTAGTCTCCTACTCTGCATCCGAGTGGGAGCCACTGCTCTCCTCAGCCTCTGGTGTTATTCTGAGTGATTCTTAAGAATTTGCCAAGCATCTTACATGTCCAGAGGAGCTATTTTTTACAAGAACCCTAGACACTGTGTCAGGAGTACAGATGTTTAGCTATCAATTCTAAGCCACAAGACTTAAGAGAACAAAATTCTGGGGTGGTGGGGAAAGCTTTCACATGCAATCAAATTAATATTAACATAAACACAAACAAGCATCACACACTGGCCTTTCATTTTACTTTCATGAATTTAAAATTAAAGAATGAATATCTTCTTCTAGTCTAGGAAGCCCAGTGAAATGTCATGTCAGTTAAACATTCCCAGGAAAATTTTCCTATTTTTTAAAGAATGAGAACCCTAAGAACTAACCATTTGAAGAACAATACTAGCATTTTATATTATGTTCAAATATTTCCTAGAGCAATTGTACCTATTCAACGGCGAGAGATTTAAGGCACTGTGATGCTAGTAATATGGTCAATAGCACAAAAATAATTATTTTAATCTCAAAGCCAGAGTATTAGAGCACACAGAAATTCATATGGGATTATTTCAAAGTTATAGACACATTATGTAAGTCTAAGTTTTCTATTTTCTTGCTTTTGTCTTTTTATTTTATGGGAAGCATTCAAAAAAGAAATACTGTTTTTGTTCATATGTTCCAGCAAGTCATCTCCTATGCATAGTGATGTGTGCAGCAGAATGAAGCCCTGGCCAATCGTGCCATGCTTCAGTCCGTTATGTACCCACTGGGTCCATCCATCCCATCAACAATCTTTTCTGCTGACTTCCTATTTTTCCAGGACTGGCCTCTCCTGAGAACAAGCCCAAGACATGTGAGATGAAGTCTCACTATTCTCACTTTTATGCAACAAAATAAGGAAGGACAAATTAAAACTCAAATCCAACAGCCAAAGGTGCTAATCAAAATTTCTGTGTCACTCCTAGAATGGCATTGGCTGGTTTAATCACTTTAGGGCAACAGAACAAAAGATATATATTTGGCTTTTAGTTATTTAAAAATGCATATATTTATATCAATTATCTTCTGAACAAGAGTATATAATCACTGATTTTAACAATTTAGGTCTATATATCTTAAACAAAAATATTAATATATGCTTTAAATTTTGTGTCTAATCTGTATGGCTTCCTTGAATTTCTGGTTTTTAATTACTCCATGCAAGGCTCTTCCCATTACCTCGATTACCACAAGTCAGTCATCACTCATAAATAAAACTATCTCCACTGAGCCATGTGTGAAGCACCGTTTTTGATTAACAGCAATAGAAAGGTTGGTGGTGAGGGGGAAGCTTGAGTAGGGGTGGCGAATCCCGAAAAGTACACTTGTGGACGGGATACAGAGCCATCCCCTGGTGTGAGCACTGCCTTTGGCCAGGAAGGTAATAAGCTTGGGGTCCAGTGTGTGTGTTGAGATGAGTGGCAGGTCACAGTGTGTCTGTCTGTGGTGGCAGCTGTCCACCACCCTCCTCAACTCATTAATACCCATACCCACTCAGCCTCTGCCACACACACTTGCTCAGAAAGTCATTCTAGAAAAACAACACTTTAGGTAAGTTTCTACAAATAATACATTTAAAAGACAGACATATTTTTACATTTATTTCCCAGGATAAAAAAAATTCAACCAGAAATACTAAGATAAGTGTAAATTATTTCTGCCTCTTATTTCTGTTGGTTCCTCTCCTTCTGGTCTTTAGTAATGGTTTGAATATTTAAAGTCCTCAAGCTTAGATAAGTAGAGGGTCAGTGAAGGGATGGACTGACAATGATAGCAACAGTGGACATGAGCACAGCAGAGATTGTGAGGAAGCTTTCTGATGTTCATCTGATCAGTATGAGTTGTAGTCCAATCAATGACAACTAACAACAGCAACAACAACATATTTAAAGTATTTTACTGAAAATTCCCAATTCTGCTTCCTTGGTTGTGAGAGACAAGGAGGAATAAATATGTTGAGTGGTTTGGGGGATTATTCCCGCCCCCCCCCCCCCCGATCTAATTCAGAGATTCTCTTAATGTATTTCTCAAGATCTGGTTATAAAATGTGACTATTCAATGGATGCACACATTCCAAAGCTGCACTCACTTTACATGGTAGCCCAGTGGCTAAGCACCTACGTTTCCTACAGCCCGACTAAATATGGTGTTAGTGTGTACCCTCGAGTCAGAAATGACTAAGAGCTGACCCTCCAGCAGGTTTTCTGGGCCAGTAAATTGTAGGAGAGGAGACGGTCCATCTTTCTCTCATGGAGCAGCTGGTGGATCCAAACTATGTACCTTCGGGTTGGCAGGACAATTCTTTATATGCTGCAAACTGAAAAGTTAGCAGTTTGGCAGCTACTCTGCTCGAGAAAGATGGGCAATCTCTCCCCGTAAAGATTTGCAACCTTGGAAACCCAAAGGAAGGTCACTGACAGTCAGAAGAGATTGGGGAGCGGGGAGCCACAAGATAAACAGCCTAGGACCAATCCAGACAGGAGATAAGTCTGCTCCAAGCAGAACCAGAGGCAGTGCATTATCTGTTTTCCTATATCTTCATATGCCATTCTGTTACCACAGTTGCTTTTCAAATGTGACCCATAATGACTCAGAAAACTATTCAACTAAGTCACCAAATTGTCAACAAAAACTGCAGGCTGAGAAGAAAAAAAAGACATATATATAAAAAAAGAGGTATTCCCAAATAAAGGTATAAGGCAACCTCTTATGTGGACAAGGGAAAAAATTAGGACATAAAATTCCCTAATGTGGAAGCGGGAATTTCCATGTGGTATGAATGTGTATTTAAGAAAGTCTTATTAAGTCACAGGCTGAGGGGGGAAGAGTCTCCTATGGTTGGAATTTTCAAATTCTTTCAGTAACTCACATCTCATTATCCTTTTCTCTTTGTATATCTTTCTCATAACTAACACTTATATCCTTGTGATTTCTTCAGCACTTATCTCAGGGACGTACATTTTATCTTAAAAGGAATGGTGTGAAAATGTCCCCAATATTTATTTTAGAACTATTTTTTCCCTTTACCAATCTGATTTTTAATAGAAAAAAAGACAGTAGTATTAGTATGAGATTATTATGAAAAAACTGCAAAGGCAAATGAGAAAATTTTATACATGGTAGAGTATCTTTTTCCAGGAATTCAGTCTGAGGTACTTTAAAAAAAAAGTCACTGGATTCCAAGAATAATCTAGGCCTTTGACACTTGATTCGTATCATATTTTTGTATTATTTCTGTTTTAATCTTCACAGGGCTTGATTCTTGGTAGATTTTAACTGATTTATAAAGAAATAGCTCCAAATGTGTTTGTATTATTTGTGTATGTATTTGTATTACACATCTTAAGAGCTTTCCTTAATTGGGAGATAAGGTCAGAGCCTCAGAGTTTTAGTAACGTCAGCCTAATCCCCTGGGATTAGGGCCAGACTAAGGGACAGAGAGGAAGTGTCCCAATATTTGGGACAATGCATTATTCATTGTTTATAACCTTATACCCAGCATTAGACTTAGCCCATAGCAGTGCTTAATGAAGGAAAAGCACATCTGAATGCTTAAAGTACGGGAACATTACTACATGAAGCTGCAACACAGTAATGACTGTGGAGTCACAAGGGTAAGGAAGGTTTTGTTCTGTCATCTGAACGTCACTTGGAGTTGGCAATGACTCAGCAGTAATAAACAACATACTCGATGAAGCAGGGTTTTAGATCAATATAGCCCCTAAAGATCTAGTTTTTAACTTGAGGGAACAGACATTATGTTCCTTGGGGCCTCATACATAGTAGGTACTCAAGAAACGAGCTAACTCAAAAAGTAGAGTGGAAAAAAAAGGTTTTGTAAAGTTGGCACATTAATGATAGTGAAAATGGCTTCTGAAATTCTCAACTCAAACCATGAGAAATTCAGTGGTGAAAAGGAGTTGCCAGAAATGAGTTGGACAATTATCTATCTCTGACTTTAAAAAGCATGGAAGCACATAGAGCCTTGTACAAGGTTTCCCTTTAAAATATAAATTTGACACTCAAACTTTCAATTATCTGGAGAATTCACTTCAGTGAATACACAACTCCTGGATGATGCCAAATGTGTAAGAGTGTTACTATAATAGTCCTGAAAATAGCTGGGAACACGTTCAACTCAGGAATGTGTCTTGCACAGGATGAAGTTCGGACACTTCCGTTAACTGTCTGGCAAATTTACCAGACAATTAAGTGAAGACTGGAAGAATTAGAAGAGAAAAGGGAAAAGTCTGGGCAAGAATGCACAAGACCTGGCAATGGTACTCAGTGCCTGGCACACTGCAAGGGCTAGGAGGGGCGTTTCTTTTATTCAGTGGGCACTTGAGTATCAATGGTGAGGGCCCAGGGATAGAAGACACTAGGTAGAAAGCAAGCTGAGACTGGGCAGAGAGCTAGAGAGAACCATTGGGTGTACTCAGGGTGAATGAAGGATGTCCCTAGGCCACGCAAAATATGAATGGACAAGTGGAAGGAGACCAAACATCCAGCTCTCCTGCTGGCCCAACAGCAGACAGGGTGAGAACCTAGATCAAAGAGGCCATAAAAAGTCAGAAATCCAGGAAGTGGGACATAGTCATGGGTAGAGGCTATCAGGAGCAAGAACTGCTTCTGAATCTGAGCCATGGCTCCTTTGTATGTTGCAGGTGACCTAGTGTTTTCATATTCACCATGTTATTTTTCTCCCCTAATCCTTCTCAAAGAGTTCTGATGGACCTTTGGTTAAGGCATTCTACCACTACCTGAAAGCTTGCTCAGTGGTTCAAACCCTCCAGCTGCTGGTATTAGAAAATGAGAAAGTTAGCTTCCATAAAGATGTACAGCTTTGGGGACACTGTGGGTTAATTTTAGTCTTTTTTTTCCTTTTAAACTTTTTAAAAACATATTGCTTTGCTACAAAGTTCATATACACTGTGTTTCACACTATTTTTCATTTACATTGTGTTTCATACAATCATTCTCATGCATTATGTTTTATGAAACTAATCACCATTTCTGTGTCAAGGTAGCCTGAACTAGGAATTGACTCAATGGCTAGGTTTTTGCTTTTATCCCTTTTCAGGAAGGAGGTCTGAAGAGACATATTATCAGTTACATGGATTTAAAGTTAGAAGATTCAATTTAACAGTTTGTGGCTCTGTTCTGTCATTACTCAAAATGTGAGAGTGAACCTCTCTGGGCTTCTATAAAACAGGAACATCTTTACCTCATAATTATTACTCTAAGTATCAATGAGATGGTAAAGAGGAAAAGTACTCTGTAAATCCCAAGAGCTGTGTGAATATTAGCTGCTGTTGTAACTACTGGTTTAATGGCAATCCTGTCTGCCAGGAGCTAGAACTAGTTTCAGACGATGGCTAAATAAACTAATTATGAGTCATTTCACTGGCTTTAGACATTCAGTTGATAAATGGCATGGCAATCAGCTTGGCATTCGGAACCCTAACCATTGTAACTTAAGCATCGTTTTCTGTCTCTGTTGGGAACAAGAAAAACATGTGGGGCGCGGATGAGCCTGAGACTTTCTTTCATGGTCTGGTAAGCTTTGGAGAACATTAGTGACCAGTCACCGGCGCCTTTCACATTTGCTGAGTGGCACTCTGATATCATTGTTTTACGCTCTGACGACAGGCACAGTGTCTCTAAGAGAACAGACATCACTAATCTTCGGAATCAGTTTATCGAATGTGAGCGGAAACAATGATTTTGTGTGCTTGGCAAACCCTCTCTCATGACAGGGGCCTTGCTGGGCCTTCAGGGACAAGGGTAAACTCATGACAATATCATTTATACTGTTTTGGTACTTTTACCAGAACAGCTTTGCCATTGTGAAGCTGAAATTTAAGTTAAAAGAAAAGACAGATGGATGGCTCATTTCCCAGTGATGTCAAAACAAGCAGAGAGTATGGTCTTCTCTATGTGGGTAGTTTTTCAGCTACGCCCTTTTCCAGGTCTCTGTCAGAGGACTGTGGAAGATTCCCACTGAGCTCAGTGGGCTTTGAGTTTCTAAAACCTGTCAGGATTTATTTCAAACTTTGGCCTCCAAAAATGATAAGATTCTTAGTCTTGAATACACTTGAGCATGTTGATCCTTCTTCCTATCCAAGGCCCAAGAACATTCCAAACTAAGCTTCACTATCAACAAAGAATGGAACTCCCCTGAATTGTGTTAAAAATATTTCTACTTAAAGTGAAACAAAATACCCTCTTATGTTTTCCTATTGATGGGGAAACTAAGTGTGGCATGACCACAAGACAATGCAAATGGTAGACACAACTCTCAGGTCCAAGAAGGCCAGGCACCTGCTGGTGTTGGTTAGCCTTTCTGTGGGAATTTGCAGCTCTCCAGCTTCACTCTGTTGCTGCAAATTGGGAGTCCGAGCCTAGAACAGAATCTTTTTCTCACTTAGCAGCTAGCAGCTCATGTCCAATTCCATGGTTGTAAATGGCTGACATAGCTGAACTGGACTCTGTTTCAAACCAACATGATAGATCTGGTTAAACGGTCAGATGTGAAAGTAAAATGAACCTGATATGTAAACAGACACCTGCGAGGTAAATTGAAAATACAAAATTGTTCAGTTTGCGAATACTCAACTCAAACCAAAGCAACAACAACAAAACCCAAAGCACACCTGCATCCCCTTCAGTTTTTGAGAAATTCCATAAAGTGCTAATTGTTTACTATCATTCATTTCATATCAAATTTAAATAAAAACGATGGTATGGTTCTTGGATCAAGAGCTGGCACTGCTAAGTTCCTGGGTCATAGATTTCCCTGTGTGTGGGGTGTTGAGAGCACACATCGGGGGTCCCTTGAGAGGTGGCTCCTACTCTCCTTTCACCTGTGATGAGGACATTACCATTTATGTGGTCAAGAGGTATGCCAGAGTGCACACCTTCACTTCCTCAGTCTACTGTATAATTTACAATAACTCTGCAGAAGGCATATCTACATTTATTTGTTTACGGAAGAAAGTAAAATCAGGAAGGAAAAGTACAGAGAATACTTTCAATGGAGTCTTTATAAACAATTCACTGGATTATTTACTGTCTCTACCAGCTCACTCTCATGTATAAAACAATGTGCTATCCTTTTGTTCAGGGTAAATTTAAGACTATACAATTGAATACTGTTTGAAATTTAACCAGAAATGGAATTAGAAATTAAAATATTAAAAAGAAATTATTTTGGAATTATGTCCCTTTAAAAAAGTTATTCCCATAGAGAAATTATTTTAATCTCATTTATTTTAAAATGTTTGAATGGAACACCTGCAATTTAACAATGTTAAGACCATTCCAATATATGCTTCTAGGCCCTAGCAGTCATAAAAATAAGATGTAGAAAAAGGAATTCATAATTTTCTTTTTCTTTTTTAATTTTTTTTTATTTTGTGTATGTGTGTCTGTGTACTGTCAGATCAGATCTGACTGGTACAGGAGGAAATTTTCCCTCCTTTACCGGCAGAGCATCTGGTGGATTTGAACCATGAGTCTCTGGGATTGCAGTGCAGCTTCTTGCCACTATCATAATTTTCTTTTATAAACACACCAGGAGTTACATTTATAAGTATCACTGTTAAAAATACTTGCCTTTGGATACTATATGCTTGTGCCAAATACTGTTCATGTTAAAATTCTATTTGAAACTTTTTGTCAGAGTTGCTTTCAGAGCATGACACTTTGTCATAGAAAACGAGTGTCTATCACTTTGTTTCCTTTGAACAGTTTACCCAGCTTGACTTTGCATCATTTAAAAAAAAAAAAATAAAGCAAAACCAGGCTTATACTTACTTGAATGAATAACTCATAACTCTGATCATTCCTAGAGTCTAACAAAGTTTTAAATGTTAAGGGACTGAGATGTCAAATACATTTAAAAAAGATCTAAAACTGGTTTCAAGTAACAAATATATGACTGTATCACTAGATTAGATGTATGAATTCCCCCATATAGCTATCATTAAGTATCACCATATTTAAAAATAATCTTATTATTCCCTAGGAGCTCTGGTGATGTAGTCTGCAGGGAGTTCACTGCTAAGTCAAAGGTGCCTCTCTGGTGGTTAAATCCACCAGTGGCTCTCCAGAAAATGGGCAATCTCCTCCCAGATGATTTATAGCCTTCTCAAAACCTGCTGCAGGGTTAGCTATGAGATGCTTCCGATTTGATAGCAGGGAGAAGTTTCTATTGCTGCATAGTCAGATCCTATACAGGAATGAATAAACAAGCATGCTGCGCACGCGCGCGTGTGTGTGTGTGTGTGTGTGTGTGGTGGGGTGAGGGGAGGGATGACTTCAAGTGCTTTCAATAAAGGCGTGTTGAGACAAATCCATTCCTTAGAACTGAAGGGAACAGGAAAAGACTAAGACTTTAAAATAAGATGTGGGATTTTTAAAAGAGATATTTCCAAAGTAAGTCCAGTACAGGTGGGGCTAGGAAATAGGAACATCTATTTTAAACCAGCTGCAATTAGTAGCTAAAATGTTCAATTCTGTCAGGGTGACAAATGCTAAGAGGGACCCCAAGGCTCTCCCTTTGATCAATGATTGTACAAGAAATATGGAAACCTTTTTAAGTTCACAAGACTCTTCAGAAGGGCATGTCTCTTAATAACCTTTATTAACTTCTGTTTAGTTGCCCAAGAGTTGTATCTTATCCAACAAAAGTTTAACAGTCCCAATAGAAATTCTGTTTATTTAATCTTGTTGAAAAAACATTCCTATCATTTCAAGAATGACTAAATATTTTTCATTCACATAGTTAGCATTCCAGACTGTGTTTTTCTGCCTCTGTTGATTAGATGAAAATTAGCAGGTCCAAGTCTTAACAATTAGATGCACTTATTATCTTAGTACAGAAATTATTATGAGACTTGCAAAAATAATGCCCTTGAATTAAAAGTACTATCCTTCCAGGTTGCTTCAATGGAGAAACACTTAACATCCAGAGCTGGTGAATTCTGAAAACCAGAGTCCAAGGAATCATGATTCACGATGGGCACTGAAAAATTCAGAATATATCTATGCAACTGAGGAGCTTCAGTTTCTATCTAGCAGATCGGAGTTCAGGCCTGTGGGTTATTTTAATTTCTGAGATATAAGTTAGAATGGTAGTTTTACCAAAAATCCAGTACACAGTTCCATTCTGACATAAGTAGGCTGGGACAACCAGCAGCAGAAGTCCTTGCTATAACTATTATAAGTGGTAATAATAAAGCTATTATAAACCTACAATTATTGTGCAGCTATTCTTGCAAGTGATCTAAAGAGTAAAGAATCATCTCATCTGTAGAGCAAAAAATTACAAATTTCTAAAGTGATGCTTTCATCTCAGATAAAATAATCTTTTTATCCACTTTAAATATAGTCTAAAATTTTTTTTTAAATATCTAAAGATGAATTACAAGAGAAAAAGCAAAATACTACAAAGCCTACTGAAGATAATTCTCATGGCTTACTTAAAGGTGTCCACTGACACATGGTCATTTGCTGTGCATTTGTTATCCATCATAGGACCTTATTTGGACAAGACAAAAACTGGCTGTGTTATACTTCACTTAAATTTCCATTTATGGAACTGGTTACCAGGACACTTAGAGTTAAAGGATGAAACAACATGCCTAACAGTCTTGGAGACATTATGAGCATTTTATTATTCTTGGCCTACTAATAATAGCATAGTATATGGCACTGAAGCAATACCACCCATAAACTGAGTTCTGATCCCTGTTATATACCAGAATGTTAATAACAAATGACCCTGTGGCATCTTTGACTTCACTGCCTCTCTGGGGTCAGCCAAACTATGCTTGATTCCTTGCCATAGAATCAGTAGCTTAATCATCTGGATATTGCTCAGTGAGGAAGCATTATGGTCAGGGATGGAAACATATTTTTTACTTATTTCAAGGAATTCCCACCCAGATATGTGCTTGGTACAAGCTTTTCTGACAGTCTAAGGGAAATCTCATTTGAAGGATGCCTTGAGTCAAGTTTTATCAACAATTATGATAAAGGATAGCATGAATCAAGGCATCCTTCAGTTAAAGATTCCCACTGTATAAGAAAAAAACAAGAAAACTCTGGTAGCGTATTCCATAGGGAGTGGTGCTACAAACCGTTTCAAAGGCCACGTCTCTCTGACAGGTCAACTCTATCAGTCACTCATCAGAAGAAAGATTGTCAATCTCCTCCACAGAGATTTACAGCCTCAGAAACCTGATGGAGGGTCAGCTACAGGCTGATTCCAACTTGATGGCAGCTGAGTGAGTGAGTGAAGGGAAAGAATACTGTGCTTTCTCATCCATAAAATGAGGAGGGCAGTCCATCTGACAGTTGTCAAAACTCCAGACCTTTAGAAAAATCACAGCACACAAGCTCTTTGGTGAACTGGCTTACCAAATCCACAGAGAGCAAGACACTCTCAATCTCTCCTCTTCAACCCAGCCTAATGCCAGCCACAAGGCCCCAATTATGGTGACTCAAGATAGCCAGGTGACAGAAAGAAAAAAGGCTAACTGTGCGGTTCAAATCTCACTCCATCCCAAGTCTAGATAGTTACAAAAGAGCACAAACGCAGTCAATCTCTGTTTACTTCCGCTTCAACAGCTGCTTAGTCCACTTTAGCAAAAAGAGGCCTTCCTGATACTCAGCTCGGCATCTGACAGGAGCTCTGTAAGCATCACTTTTCAATGTTTTATTATAATAAATGGATTCCTAAAGTTAAATAAGCCAAAAGTTAACGATTACTAAAACAGAATTGTCATACTCTAGTGTTCCTATCACCAACTTTGACAACCTACAAATACCTCGGACTTCCTGTCAAAGAAAAGTGGACTTTGCTTTGGTTTCAGAGAAAAAGAAATGTAAGACAGGAAACTACCTATTGACGCAGTCACTGGGACGGCATTTATTTAGTGGCAACCTGAACTCTAACCTGAAAGTCAGCTTTATCATATTTGCTGTGTTGTTTCTACATCTTGAAAAGTGATAATCTGGTGTTGGCTCAAAAATCACCAAGTCATCAAAATCACCAAATTCTCTCTGCCAGAGACAGTACCCAAGCAGACCTAAAGAGTACTGTAATCACAGTGGGCATAGCTGAAAGCGCCACAGCTCAGGACAGTGTGCCTGATATGAAGAAATATTTTATTATAGACAAAAGAAGGTCATTCTCAGTGTCTAGCTGCAACTCAAAACAAATAAAAACCCCCTGCCCCTTTCACTATTTTAAGTAACTGAAAGAGCAATACAGTAGAACTTATATCTGCTCTAAAAATGTCTCTTAAGATGTATGTGATGATTCCTGACAGTGAGCATTAGCCTTGGAGATCCTGGGGAAAGCCCACATAAGGTCTGTAATGTTGAACTTCAGGGCAGAGACCAAATCAGATTACAGACCAGACGTGAGAGACACATGGCTACCAATGGGACAGAGGTCAAACTAAGTGCCCCTCAGAAGGGTAATTAATCAATCAGACACAGGCCTGGTGCACTTGCATACATGCAGGCACACAGCAAACACAGGAACGCAATGATGTTCTGTTTTCAAGATTAAGCCTGACAATTCTAACATTGTTTTTCTTCAACTGATCATGGAGTCAAGTGGCTATCCCTTTTGGGGTTCAGGGTAAGGTACCCTTTTTGTCAAGGTCAGCTCCTTTAGCCTTACACAGGGACTGCAACAATGGAAAGAGAATGTGAAAACAGTGCAGGACAGGGCGAGATTCTTAAGTATAACTAATAGGGTCCCTGTGAGTCGTAGCTGACTCAACCACACCTAACCATCACAACTTTCTGGCTCAGGAAAAACTGAGAAGAGGACTAAGGTTGTGATTTCCTATTTCATTCCTTCCTTCTATCCCAAAGCATTCATCTATCAAGGTTGTTTCAACATCTGCTTCTATGTCACATATTGTTTTAAGGACTAAAAAAATACAGTAAAGTACTTGTTCATAATGAAGACATAGCATCTTTCAAGAGACTGGCCAACAGAGAAGTAAAGTGTATTATTGCCTGTCCAGAGGCAGTAGACATACCAGGCCAGATCTTTGTCTCTGGAATATAATGCTCTGCCATCTGTGACTTAATGGTAAGGAATTCAACTGCCAACCCAAAGGTATGTAGTTCAAATCCATCAGCTGCTCTACAGGAGAAGGAAGGACAGTCTCCTCTTGTGCATTTACAGCCTCTGAAAACCCCCTAGAGGGTCAGCTAGGAATCCGTTCCAACTTTATGGGACACAACAACAAACACCACAACCTTGCACAAAGTAAATAACTTGAACTCTGAACTACTGTTTCTGAACTAGAAGGATGGTAAATAAGAATGGCAATATCTAAACCACAGGAATAGTATAAGGATCAAATGAACGATGCTCATGGAATATGTAGATCTAGCACACAGAATGTGTCGCCTACTATCAGTAAGGACCTCTTTAAAGTGCTAAAAAGCAAGCACACTGATTTAAAAATTAAGGTATGCCTGATCCATACAGTGTTGCATGGATCAGGCATGGTTCAAAATTGGGAAAGGTGTATGCCAGGAATGTGTCCTATCTCCATACCTTTTCAACCTGTATGCAGAACAGATCATCCGGGAGGCTGGGCTCTATGAGGAGAAGTGTGGTGTCAGGATTGGTGGACGATCTATTAACAAACTGCGTTATGCAGATGACACAAGCCTGCTTGCTGAAACTGAGGAGGAACTGAAGGGCTTGCTGCAGAGGGTCAAGGACTGCAGCTTCCAATATGGATTGAGGCTCAATATCAGGAAGACAAAGATTTTTACCCCTGGACCAACTGGCAGCATCAGGATGGATGGTGAAGAGATTGAGATTATTCATAGCTTTAGTTTGCTTAGCTCAACAGTCAACACTCTTGGCACCAGTAGCCAGGAAATTAAAAAGATGTATTGCCATGGGAAAGTCTGCTGTTAGGGACCTCTCTAAAGTACTGAAGAGTAATGGTGTCTCTCTGGAGACTAAGGTGTGTCTGATACAGGTCATGGTCTTTGCAATCACTTGTTATGCATCAGAGAGTTGGACAATGACCAAGGAGGACAGAAGAAGAATTGATGCCTTTGAGCTGTGTTGCTGGAGAAGAGTATTGAGTGTATCAGTGACTGCTGAGAAAACAAACAGGTTCATCCTGGAGAGGGTTAAAATAGGTTGCTCCTTTGACGCAAGGATTCTGGGGCTTCGTCTAACATACTTTGGACATGTTGTACGGAGGGACCGGTCTCTCGAGAGGAACATCATGTTTGGGAGGGTGGAGGGACAGCGCAGGAGGGGAAGGCCCTCTATGAGGTAGACTGATTCAGTGACTGGGGTAATCAGGGTGGGTGTGTCGGAGACAGTGCGATTGGCACAGGACAGAGCAGAGTTTAGGGCTGTTGTACATAGGGTCACTATGAGTCGCAAGCGACTCAACGGCACATAACAACAAAATGCCTGATCCAACCCATGGTATTTGCTATTGTAAGTGAAAGTTGGACAATGACTAAGGGAGACCAAAGAATTTACGCCTCTGAACTGTGATGCTGGCAAAGAGTTCTGACTCTCCCATTGTCTGTGAAAAGAACTCATAAATCTGTCTTAGAGGAGGTGCAACCAGGGTGCTCCTAAGAGACAAGGATGGTGAATCTTGACCTTACACACTAAGGAAATACTGTCACGAGGCAAGAGTCTTGGAAAAAGACAACATGTTGGGAAAAGGAGTGTGTCAGCAAAAGAGAGGCTAATCTCAAAATTACAAACATTATACATTATTTCATGGTTCAAAATCAGGAAGGGTGTATGCCAGGGATGTGTCCTAGCACCATATTATTTCAATCTATATGCAGAACAGATCACCCAGAAAGCTGGGCCCTATGAAAAGGAGTGTGGCATCAGGACTGGAGGAAGACTCAACAACAACTTGGGTTATGCAGATGACACAACCTGGCTTGCTGAAACTGAGGAGGACTTTTAAGTCCTCGCTTCAGAAGGTCAAGGACTGCAGCCTTCAATATGGACTGAAGCTCAGCATTAAGAAAACAAAGATTCTCACCACTGAACCAAATGGCAACATTATGACAGATGGTGAAGAAACTGAGATTGTCAATAGCTTTAGTTTGCTTGGCTCCACAATCAACAGATCATGGTATCAGCAGCCAGGTAATCAAAAGACAAATTGCACTGGGAAAGTCTGCTGCTATCAGAGACCAAACTCGAGTATTGAAGAGCAACAACATCAGTCTGGAGACTAAGGTGAAGCTGATCCAGGCCAAAGTCTTAGTAATTACTTGATGTGCATCAGAAAGCTGGACAATGACTAGGAAATATAAATAGAAAGAGAACTGATGTCTTCGAGCTGTGGTGCTGGAGAAAAGTGTTGACTATACCACGGACTGTCAGGAGAACAAACAAGTTCAACCTAGAGAGGGTGAAATCCAGCTGCTCCTGGGAGGCAAAGATTCTGAGGCTTCGTCTGACATACTTTGGGCATGCTGCAAGGAGGAACAGGTTCTTGGAGAGGGTCATCATGCTTGGGAGGGTAGAGAGACAGCACAAGAGAAGAAGACCCTTTATGAGATGGGTAATGAGGGTAGGTGTGTGAGAGACAGTAAGGTTGGCACAGGATAATCATTATGAGTTGCAAGTGACTTGATGACCCATCATCATCATCACCATCAACATACAGTATTTCATGCATTTCCATCTCAGCTCTTTAGGGTCAGGAAATGAAAAGTTAAGATTAATTAACAAGAGGAAACGTAAAGAGAAGCCAGAAAAGCATATCATAAAAATACAATCAGTTACAGACCTACAGACTGGGATGGCTTATCAGTATACCTAAAACAGAGTGTTGACACTAGCTTGTTAAGACTTAATTGAGAGAATACTTAAGTGCCAATTGAAAAAGCACTTAGGTACTTGTCAGTTGAGCTAGCTGTCAAGTAACAGCCGAGCCTTTAAGGGCACCCTGCTTCACAGCCTGTCCTCAGGACTAGTGAAGTGTGTGATTCTGTCACTTGGTAAGCAGGTGTCTTTAATAACAAGAACATCCACCACAAGGTTCTTTACCTCTGTAGGTTAACATGCCATATTTGGTGATACAGTAATTTATTTAGAAAGAATCTGAAACCACAATCCTTGTGTGGGGTCCTTTCATCTAATGCAAAGCTGTGATTATACACCTTGGGACTGCAGCTAATAGGGTAAAGGTCAATGCTTGTTATGCAATGGTGCACAGAGGAATTTAATGTGTATATAAACTGTACAAATACCAGTGCTTAATATTCTTTTCTAAATAATCCTGGCCGGCTGCTTATTTATTATTTGTGTGTGTGTGTGTGTGTGTGTGTGTGTGTGTATGTTGGTTTTTTCTTATTTTATATAAACAACTGAAATTATTTAATTCTGCTCTTAAAAGAATATTGAGAAAAAAATACATGTAGTTCCATATACTTTCTTGGACTCCAGCAATTAAATTTTAAATTTATTGTTATTAATAATCAATCTCCTTCATTACTAATAAATAGTCATTATCTTAATCTGTGCACTGTTCTTTGATCATGGACCAGAAGAATTCTTCTCTCTTTATCTTATGAAAGAATTGCAGAAGAACAAAATAATCTCTCATTTTAAGCAAATAATAGGACAGTGCTCAAAAAGAAAAACAAGCAATGAAAAATTAGTTTATTTTCTGTATCTGAGAGTTAGAAAAATGGAACTTTCTTAAAGAGTCATTCAAGAGAAGTGTTAAGGAATGAGGTAGAGAAAAAGAGCAACGGAGACCAGCAGAACCTGGAAGCTCGGGATCTAACGAGAATGCTATGCTCTGGACAGGTGGAGGACACTCTCTAGACAAGGTGCTTGAGAAGCAAACCTAGAGAGGTGTCTACAGGGACCCTTCCACTGTGGTCTTCAAAGTGAGAGGGTTGGGTAAAGGAGACACACACACACCCCCGACACACCAGAGCCTGTTTTCAAACAGCCAATGATTTCTAACCCATCCCCTTCACTCTACCGCTCTGATGGTGAGAGACAGACAGACAGACACCCCACACACACCCCCCCCAACACACCATAGTCTGCTTTCAAACTGCCAATGACTTCATCCCAAGTTGCTTCACTCCACCGCTCTGGTGGTGAGACACACATAACCCCCAACATACCAGAGCCTGTTTTCAAACTGCCAATGATTTCTTCCCCAGTCCCTTCACTCCACCGCTCTGATGGTGCAGTGGTTGGGTGCACAGCCTCTAACTGAAAGGCCAGTAGTTCTAACTTTCTCAGTTCCATCAGACAAAGATGAGGCAGTCTGCATCTATACAGAGTGAACCTTAGAAATCCTATGAAGCAGTTTTACTCTGTCCTATCAGGTCACCAGGAGTCAAAACTGACTGGATGGCAAAAAGTTTTTGCTGGTTTATTTTTCTTGTTTTAGGGTTTTGTTCATTCCTGCCTGTCTGCAATGCACGACTAAAAGAGATGGATAGGGAAACTAATTCTAAATAGGAACATGAATAAACCAAAACAGCACAGGGGAACCGAATATGCAAACAAAAATGAAGTTAATCAATCCAACACACTTCAGTTTATCCAACACAGCCACATAATGGTAAATGACCTGGGGGAAAGTACATAACTCTCTCTAAACATTTATTTTGTCATTTCTAAAATTGGTGAAATTAGGCCTTCAGCACAGTGTCAGTGAAAATATCAAATGAAATCAAGTTTAAAAGTAATGCACTTGACCCAAAGTCCTGAATGTATGTGGACATTCCTTTTCTCCTGGTTTATCTTAAGAAGAAGTGAACTAAGAACTAGCTATCCCTTATTTATCTTTATGTACAAAACCGTATTTGGACTACAGAAGGTATTTGAATATATTTTTCTTTTTTAATTAATGGCAAACTGAAATGTAACTGATACTGAAGTTGCTGATCTTGTTGTTATATTCTGTCGAGTCGCTTGCAACTCATAGCGACCCTATGTGCAACAGCCCTAAATTCTGCTCTGTCCTGTGCCAACCACACTGTCTCTGACACTCCCATCCCGATTACCCCAGTCACTGAATCAATCCACCTCATAGAGGGTCTTCCCCTCCTGCACTGTCCCTCCACCCTACCAAGCATGATGTCCCTCTCCAAGGACCGGTCCCTCCTCACAACATGTCCAAAGTATGTTAGATGGAGCCTCAGAATCCTTGCCTCCAAGGAGCCACCCGGTTTAACCTTTTCCAGGATGAATCTACTTGTTTTCCTAGCAGTCCATGGTACCCTCAATACTCTTTTCCAGCACCACAGCTTAAAGGCATCAATTCTCATTCTACCCTCCTTGGTCATTGTCCAACTCTCTGATGCATAACAAGTGATTGCAAAGACCATGGCCTGTATCAGACACACCTTAGTCTCCAGAGACACACCATTGCTCTTCAGTACTGTGGAGAGGTCCTTAACAGCAGACTTTCCCATGGCAATATGCTTTTTAATTTCCTGGCTACTGGTGCCAAGAATGTTGACTCTGGAGCCAAGCAAACTAAAGCTGTGAACAATCTCAATCTCTTCAGCATCCATCCTGAGCTGCCAATTGGCCCAGTGGTGAGAATCTTTGTGTTCTTGACATTGAGCCTCCACTATATTGGAGGCTACAGTCCTTGACCCTCTGCAGCAAGCCCTTCAGTTCCTCTTCAGTTTCAGCAAGCAGGGTTGTGTCATCTGCATAACGCAGGTTGTTGATAGATCGTCCACCAATCCTGAAGTCACATTTCTCCTCATAGAGCCCAGCCTCCCAGATAATCTGTTCTGCATACAGGTTGAAAAAGTATGGAGATAGGACACATTCCTGGCATATGCCTTTCCCAATTTTGAACCATGCAGTGTTTCCTTGCTCTGTTCTGACGACTGCTTCTTGGTTCAAGTATAGGTTTCACACTAGGCACGATCAAGTGTTCTGGGATTCCCATTCTTCTCAGAGTCAGCCACAGTTTGTTAAGATCCACACAGTCAAACGCCTCTGCAAAGTCAATGAAACACAGATATACATTCCTCTGGTATTCCCTGCTTTCAGCTAAGATCCATCTAACATCAGCTACAATATCCCTAGTACCTTGAACCCTTCTAAAACCAGCCTGTACTTCTGGCAGTTCTCTGCTGATATGATACCAAAGAGAAAACAAAAATTCACTCCCTAGCATCAGCAGTCAGAAAAATCAAAAGATGACTTGAACTGGGAAAACCTACAGCCAAGAATCTCTCCAGAGTACTGAGAAGCAACAATGTCAGTATAGAGACTAAGGTGCACCTGATCCAGGCCATGGTCTTTACAACTACACGCTATGCATCAGAGAGCTGGACAATGACTAAGAATGGCAGAAGTAGAATAGATGCCTTTGAGTTGTGGTGCTAGAGAAGAGTCTTGAACATACCATGGACTGCCAAGAAAATAGGTCTATACTAGAGAGAATGAAACCAAGTCTCTCCTTGGAGGCTAGGATTTTGAGGCTCCATCTCACATACTTTGGGCACATGGCCAGGAGGGATCAGTCCTTGGGGAAGGACACCATGCTCGGAAGGATGGAAGGAAAGTGCAAGAGAGGAGTGCAAGAGAGGAAGACTCCAAATGAGATGGACTGACACAGTAACTGAGTAATGGGGGTGTGTCGGAATCAGTCAGATTGGCTCAGGACAGGGCAGAGCTGTTGTACAAAGGGTCGCTATGAGTCACTGGCAATGTGACTACATGTAACAACAACAGTCACCGATACATTTAACAGTGACATTCTTTTCTTTACTTTTACCCTGAAGGACACTGTTCACAAACTCAAAAAAGCTGAGTACAAAATGACATGTATCCTCTTACTTATGAAGAGAAGCCCTGTTTTCTTTTGTTTTTTTGTGGTTTTGTTTTTAAAAACAAGTCTACTCATTTTCTTTTAAATGTATCACATAGCTCAGTGAGGTTAAAGGGTTAAGTGTTTCCTGGATTATGGATTTATATTTTTAATTTTTTTTTCTTTCACAGATCTCATAGTTATTCTGACTTCAATATTTCAAGTTGACAACAGATCATCCTTAATTCTTAGGAAGAGATAGACTATCTCCGCTTTAAGAAGACATACATGCTTTCTTGTAAAGTTAACTTTAAAACCTCTCTGTTTCATATATGCTTTATTTCAGTGCAGAAGTGTTG
The DNA here is from genome assembly GCF_000299155.1 of Elephantulus edwardii. NCBI lineage: Eukaryota > Metazoa > Chordata > Mammalia > Macroscelidea > Macroscelididae > Elephantulus > Elephantulus edwardii. The sequence continues at coordinate 20,504,563 of NW_006399769.1, forward strand.
CTTTAGGACATTAGACAGTGTATGCTGTATGTATGTGGGGAACAGTGAATGCCTTCCACAAAATTGGTCATGTGGAAGCTATAAAATGTTGGCTTGTGACAGCTGCACTGAGTCGACTGATGGTAAGGGAATTGGTGATGTCAAGACAACTAGATTCCTCCAGCTTTAATTTTATGCGGTTTTTTTTTTTAAGGTCTTTAACCTCCTCAGAGATGAATGAAGCTGGTCAGGAAAGCTCTGAATGTGAATTTATTAAAATTGAGTTTAGAAGCAAAGACTTCTTGATATAGGTCGTCCTTAGTCTACCTAACTGAATTTATTACATGACCTATAAGTTTATTAATATCTGTTTTTAAAAAATTTTAGAAGGATTCACATTTAACATAGAATATTTCTGACCTGTTTTAGTTAACTGCACTATAGACTATACTTTGTAATGAAGTACTCTTTCTTGGCTCTGTTGGTATACACATTCAAACTCATGTATAAACACATAGAGAAAAAGAATTAAGAGTGATCTGGGCAAGTGTGCAAAGGATCTACCTAGGCTAGGAGAAATGGTCTGTAAGAGGGATTCAGAAGGAAAGACAAGCCCTGGATGCCTCAGGCTGCCTTCTGTATTAAAAAGAGAAGTGGCAAATGTCAGGAAACCAAGCATAAGCATTAGAGGAATAGTAAAGCCTCACCTGTCACAATATTAAAAGCAGAAAGGCTGCTCGGAGCTAGGGCATCAGGCAGTGACAATTGCCTTTGATGGACCATTTTTTCTTGTGGCTCCCAGGACTCTTAGGTTTAAGGATATAGTACAAACAGAAGATGCTATGCTTGAGTCATGCAGATTTCTAAGTTTATGTCATTGCTTTGACCTTTGGATGCTAACAAAGCTTAAGAGTGAATGGAATTAAAATGTAGACATTCTTATACCATGAAGTGTCAAGATAAGCATATTTGCGATGATAAAATAAAGACCACACTATTCTCATTTTAAATCTGCAACAGTTCCCCCAAAAGATTCATTTTGGCTGCATAAGAAATTCATCTGCAACTGTAACAGCATGAAGCAAACACTATGCCTGAGGAAATAAAAACAAACAAGAACATACTGGCAGAAGTTTATCCAACATGAGACATTCACCAGAGACTCCTCAGAAACTACATGCTTACCTTCACACACAGGGCAGCATTCCCCAGGCACTTTTACAGGGTTCATGCAGCTCTGTCCACAGGCTGTCGCGACGCAGTGGGATTCTCCATTGATGCACTGGCAGAAGGTACAATCATCTTCCCTCCACCGGTCTCCGTGGGCACGGATTTGGCCATTGGCATAGCAACCAGCAGGCTTATTAAAAGGATACACTGGATCTAAAGGAAAAACATGAGCTCAGAGTAAGACTGCAGGTATTCTAAATCTTACCTCTGCATGTACCTAGAGACATTTTTTCCTAGAGTCTAGTCATTGGCAGTTCTTTTCCAACTGAGATCAGCAGAAGATCTGCGTTACATGAGATGTCTCTAGGCGTCCATGCAAAAGCAGCTGTCACATGGATTTACGTCTGCCTGTCCTAATGCTGCAGTCAGGCCAGGGGATCTGCGGTTTAGAAAAACCCAATGGGCTGTTTTATAGCTTCACAGAGTTAGAAAACTTGGAGAGAGCTGTGGGTGGTAATTAGAAAGCACAAGTCTATTTTTCTTTTTTGACAATTTCCCCCCCCAGTTGTTCATGTAAGTGTTTCTCACACTTCTATTTTAGCACCTGTAAAGTGGTAAGAATAACGTCTCCTGCTCACTTAAGCGTGATAGTGCTCCCTTAGGACTAAAAGCACTGGATTTCTGTGACACACCAGGGTTCAGGAGGGCCTGGTTGTGGCCTTGTTCATTACAAGGTGGTTGACACCACAGGCCAGAGTTTGTGACCAAAAGGGCAGGCGGTGGGACTTGGACATTTTTCTCCTCAAAAGCTGAGGAGTCAACAGCAGCCAAAGCTGGAAGATAGAAGACAAGGCTGCTATACAGATGGAACAAGGTGTCTGAGGTTATCGACGGAGCATGAATATTGCATGCAAAATCTTTGTGTCCCTGTAATGAGCACTAGATAAATCACTCCACTGCCTTTTTCAAAAATACATAAATACTGGTCTCAATGCAGCAGTTTTGCTGTGCTGGAAGGAAAGCCCAGGCTGTTTTGAATTTAGCTGTCTTTATTCCATAGTGGTTACAGGGTGTTTTAAGAGGGTCAGAATTTAAAATATTTAAAATACAGTCACAGTATTAGAGATAGCAAAGGCCAAGAGAACTGCGCCAGACTTTATAAATGCTTTTATAAAAAGTCTTACACAACATACTTTACATTTCCACTTTTAGCCTGGGTCTGAATTCCAGGAAGTGAGACATAACCGGATCTGCCCAGGCAGCTCATTATGACTTAACACACAGGTTCCTATCTATGTCCATACACCACTAACAGCCACATAATTTCAACCACTACTACAAACCTGGGGCAGCTAGAGAGCAAACTAAATGAGAAGGGTGAAAATTTGATCACATTTAAAAAACATTTTATCCCCAATGACACTCCAGTGTTGCTAAAATAACATTTTAACGGAGGGGAAAACATGCTTTCATTGTTCCAACTATTTTATTCTAAGTCAGGCAGGTAATTTTTAGAGGAAAAAGAAATGCTCCAAACATTTTATTGTCATGATAAATGAATTTCAAATACCTATGGGGGGGGGGAGAAAGGACTGTAGGGAAATGGACAAGGACATCGACAGTGGCATGTGGTCACAAGGTGAGCTCTGGCACAGGGCTGGCACAGGGGACCTCAGGCAGAAGCATGAGAAGCAGCAGGTTGAGAAGGCTCAGTGGTGCGGTGCATTCTGAAGCACACCAGTGGCCTGGCTCCACCGAAAACTCAAGATTACTCTATCAACTTTTCTGAACTTCGCATTCTGAAATGTCTATTCTTTGTGAGCATCAGAGATGGGAGAGCAGAGCCTGTCAGAGGGACACTGAAACAACAATTCTTGGAGAGAGGGAGGTAGAGAAAGCCGGTTCCCACGAGCACCCCTATGTCGAGGATGGCATTTGATGGGCCCTGCATTGATGGCAATGGCCCACCTATGACCTGCACACATTTTCAAAGGAGTTGTGCTGACCTCAATTTCAGGGGCATGGGTATGGGCAAGGAGGCAGCGTGCCCTCTGAGTGACAGGCTGTGACTGGGGCTATCTGTTGTGGGTGAATGTTCGCAGACCACCTGGAAAGTTCTAATAGCAGGGTGGAAAGAAACGCTCTGAGATTTGCTAAGGGACAGCTAGATGCACAAAGGTGAAAACCAAAGTGCGTCCCTGACATCTCCTGTGAACATGGACATAGCTAACATGCTCAGCTGCTAACTCAACAATGGTAGGAGTCAAAATCCAACCCAAGGCATGCTGACTGGAACTTCTATGAATTCCTGAGGGAAAACGAGCTACTCAAAGTCACGAGCAGTATAAATCTACTCTCATACATGGGTCGCCAGGAACTGGAAGTGACTCCTTGGAAACTGGTGGGTGGACTATACCAGCGTACAATTTCCACTTAAGATTTACTTAACCTGTGTCCTAAAAGAAAAGTTCCGAAGAGAGATCATCATGTCTTAACAAAGAGAATTTCTTTAACGTTTCCTCTACTTTTGGATGTGAGTAAAGCAGGCCAATTTTGACATTAAAGCCGCGTAGCCTATCTACCTTTGCTTGCCCTTGAATCCATGCCTTTTCTTACCTTCGCAAACTGGGCAGCACTCCCCTTCAGGCATGTAGTACCTCTCGCAGTTCAGCTCGCCACACTGGGCCATGAAACAGATGGAAACGCCCCCTTGGCACCGACAGAATCGACAGTTGTCCATTCGGAACATCTCTCCATCAAAATACTCCACGTTGTTGAACATACACACTGGCTTTGTCTCTGAAGGGAGTTAAAGCAAATCACACACGTTTTTGTGTGGTGCTCTTTTATCCATCTCATAACAGTCTCTAGAACATTCTGTCTAATAGCAGGAGGTCCTAACTGGGTAAAACTCACTACTCTTACTTAGTAATTCAATTTACTAAAAATAAAGCAAAATAAAACAAAACACCCCGTAACATTATTTAAGCCCAAGACTCAAAACTCAGGAAATTCTACACCAACTTCCTCTTAACCCTAAATGAAGATACTAGCTTACATATATGAAATGTGACTTAAAGAAATTATACTTGCTTTGTTAAATCTATTTCAAACACAGACGATTCTAGATCTACAGTAGACAGTTCCTGCTTTGAAAATTATGTT
>NW_006399769.1:20511331-20515419 GCF_000299155.1 Elephantulus edwardii
TATTTCTTCTTCTTTGGCTCTGGTTGTTGGTGCATTTTTCTGAATGATAGTGGTATTAAACCCTATGAAAATTATGTAGGCATCAATTTTTGAGGCATTTTTAGACATTCTTCTATTCCTCTAGTGTTATCTACTCAATTCTCTTCTTTATTTGGTTTAATAATCCGTAATGTCAATAATGCTTGTCTTACAAAACACTAAGTAGTACTTCAGAGAATCTCTATATTGTTGATAGGTTCTGATGACTCAAGTTCTGACAGATCATTTCTGACTTACAGCGACAGAACAAAATACCGCCTGGTCCAATACCATTTTCATATCCGTTCTTAGGTTCAAACCCACTGTTGTAGTCATTATGTCAATCTTTATCACTGAAAATCTTTCTTTTTTTTCACTGAACCTCTGCCAAGCAAAATGCCTTTCTCCAGGAAACAATGCTTCTTGATGAGATGTTCAAAGTACGAAACACAAAAGTTTTTCATCATGGCTTTTAAGGAGCATTCTGGCTGCATTTCTTTTAGTAGTTCATGGAATATCCATACCATTTCACCAACACCTTAATTCAAAGCCACCAATTCTTCTTCAGTCTTCCTTGTTCACTAGTACAACTTTGACATGCATTTGAGGCAGCTGAAACGCTTGGATCAGGTACATCTTAGTACTCAAAGAGCCAACTGGTTTTTGGCATTTTTAAAAAATAGTCATGTCCAAAGAAGAGATTCACATTTGTTCCCATTCAATCAGCTTTCCAAACACAACAAGAGAATACTGCATGGCTTAAAATCAAGAAAGGTGTAAATCAAGGTTGTACTACTTTCTCCCTATGTATTCAACCTCTATGCTGGGCAAAGAATTACAGAAGCTGAATTATATCAAGAAGAATGTGGCATCAGGATTGGAGAAAAATTCAACAATAACCTGCATTATGCAGATGATATACCTCTGCGTGCAGAAAGCGAAGGGGGAAAACCTGAAGCACCTACCACAGATTAAATACTTCAATATGAATTATATCTCAAAACCATGAAAACAAAAATATCCTTACCACTGGAGGACCAATAGGCAGCATCATGATATATGGAGAAAAGACTAAATTGTCAAGAATTTCCTTTTCCCTTCCTCTACAGTCAATACTCATGGTAACAGCCCTTCCCACCCCCCCACCCCACCCAACAAAAAAAAGTGTTGCACTGGTAAAATCTGTTGTCAGGGATGTCATTAGGATTCTAACAAGGAAGGATGTCAATATAAATACTAAGGTGCTCCTGATCCAAGCTACAGTATTTTTCAATTGCTTAATAATACGCATCTAAAGTTAGACAACGGATAATGAATACTGAAGATTTTATACCTTTGAATTGCGGTGCTGGTGAAAAACATGTACCATCAACTGCAAAAAGAGCCACCAAATTTGTCTTGGAGGAAGTGTAATCAGAGTGGAGATAAGGATTGTGAAACTTTTCCCCACATGCTCCAAACACATTGTCAGGAAGGGTCAGCGCTTAAGAAAATATACTAAGCTGGGAAAAGCAGACTGTCAGCCTAAGTAAGGAAAACTCTTTCCAAGGTAGATTGACGCAGTGACTTTAAAAATGGGTTCAAGCACGGTGAAGACTGTGAAGATGCAGCAGAATAGAGGCAGTCTACTGAATGGCACTGGCATTTCCAACAGACCTGTCCAATGCTGTATGTCATGTGATTCCCTGCCTGTTCCTTCCATGGATCTTGACTGTGAATCTAAGTAAAATGAAATATTTAACAATTTCAGTATTTATTCCTTTATTATGATGTGGATATTTGGTCCAATCATGATGATTTTTATTTTCTTTATGTTGAGGTGTAATCAATATTGAAGGATGTAGTCTTTGATCTTTCTTCATCAATAAGTATTTCAAATTTTCTTTCCTTTAAGCAAGTAAGATTATATCATCTGTATATTGTAGGCTGTTAAAATGTTCATCAAACAGAATGAATAAATGAGGTGAAATGATGTAACTCTGACATACACTTTTCTCTTTTTCATTTTCAACCACAAAGTTCTTTTTAAACAAGTACCTCTTGCTCTGCGTACAGGTGAAGCATAAGCACAATTAAGTGTTTTTTAATTTCCAGGGTTCACAATGTCCTCTGCATTTTGTTCAGATTCACCAAGCTGAGCGCCTTTGCACAGTGAATAAAACAAAGATAAATACCACTCTGATTTATGAATCTTTCAGTCAAGATTCATCTGATGTCAACAATGATATCCCTTTTCTATGTCCAACTTGAATTTTTGGTAGTCCTCTGTAATAATTTCAAAATTATCTTTAGTGAGATCTTACTTGTGTGTCAAATTAATGATATTGTGCAGTAATTCGCATATTGTGTTGGGTCACCTTTCTTTGGGATGGGCACAAATACATCTGTCTTCCAGCTGAATGCTCCAGTAGCTGCCTTCTCAGGTTCTTGGTACTTCTGGTGTTGCATCTGTCTGTTGGAACATCTCAAATGGCATTCTATCTACACTCAGAGCCCTGGGGATTTTTTTGTCAATGCTTTTGGACTTCCTTCCTTCAATACTACCAGTTTTCATTGGACTTCCTTCCTTCAATACTACCAGTTCTCAGTCACATATGACCTTCTGAAATGGCTAAATTTAAATTCCTCCAACATGGACTGATACAGAAAAATACCAAGTTTAGATGGAAGGAGATGCTAGGTAATTTGCTTAAAGTTATACATACATCAAATGACAGAACAAAACACTTTGGCTCTTGTAACTAAAACCGTATTTTCTTTATATTGTGTTTCAAGGCAACTTTTGCCACAAACTAAGTGGCCCTTCATTTAAAACGTTTATAGTAAATCAACAGCTTTTAAATTTTTCTCTGCCCTTAAACACTTTCCCTAAATTACTCCTTATCTCCATTTACAAGAGATTTAAAATAATCCCTTTAAACAAAGGGATTACACACAAAAAAGAATTACTGATAAATATCTCCTATGAAAAAGAAAGCAAAATTAAAAAAAAAAAAAAAGTACTGCCAGACTAAATAGAGCAACGTGTAGACTTACTATACACTACAAACTAAGAAGGATTTATTCTAAGATTTCAAGGTGACTTTCACATCCAAAACTAATAAATGCAAAATCTTTTGATACTGTGTGCCAGTACACAGCAAAATCACATTATATTCTCAATGCAAACATACAAAAAATCTTTTTAGGAAATCCAATACACCTTGATGATAAAAACTTCTAACAATACGAACAGAATGCAAATGATTTCTTTAAAAACATCCACTTTAGTATCATAATAATTAAAGTACAGTGATTCCCACAAAGACTAGAACGTATTTATCATTATTTATATTCAATACCATTTTGTAAGTTCTAGTCATAGTAGTTAAGTCAGAAAAGAAGCAAGGTTCAGCATGACCACAGCTAAACGTTCTGGAAGCCCCAATCTTCACAATATAATCTGTTTTCATTCTAGATAAGAGCAAAAATGTAAAACAAGGTCTAACAGCAGATGGTATAACACTGACTACAAAATCTTAAAGAACTCTAATAGGGAAAATCTATTAGAACTAATAAGTTCAGCAAGGTTGTAGGGCATAAGATCAATAAAAAAGTGAAAAGTAAATACAGAAAGCCATTCCATTTACTACCATATCAAAAGAATAAAAGACACAGGTATAAATGAAGCAAAAGTGGGCTAGACTTTCAGATTGAGGACTAAAAAACACAGCTAAAAGACATCAAGGAGTATCTAAATAATTTGGGAAGGCATTTCATGTTCATAGATTTGAAGATTTAAAATTGCTTGCTTACATGGCACTAACTCCTCAAAATGATCTACAGATTCAACAAATTTCTATCAAAATCTCGGCTGGCTTCTTTTTTAAAATTTTATTTTGTAGGGGCATAAATTGCAAAAAGTGTTATGGAAATATGGGGCAACCAAAATAGTTAAAACAGTCTTTCAAAATGTTAAATTTAGAAGATTTACACTTCCCAATTTAAAAATTTACCACAGTAAGGGGAGCTCTGGTGGTCTAGTGGCAAGGAGCTGCAACTACAATCCCAGAGGCACACGGTTTGAATCC
>NW_006399769.1:20515519-20560930 GCF_000299155.1 Elephantulus edwardii
TAAAACAAAACTCAAAATAAAATAAAAAATTTACCACAGTAACCGAAATAGTGGCAGGCTGGCTTAAGGATCAACATATAAATAAACAGAATTAAGAGTCTAGAAACACTTACATATTTATTAATTTTTTACATAGTGCCAAGAGAATTAAGTGGGAGAACAGTTTTTCAACAAATGATGCAGTGATAAGGATTAACATCTAAATGAATGAAGATGGTCTAACATAATTTTAAGCATGTATAAAAATTAACTCAAAATGGATCAGAGCTAGGATCTAAATACAAGTAACAGAACTATAACACTCTTAGAAGAAAATATGAGAACTAATCTTTGTGACTTGGGTTTAGGCAGTGGCTTCTCAGAGCACAAGAAACAAAAAGGAAAAAAAACAAAAGGAAAAAAATACATAAACTGGATTTGGTTAATTTTTGTACTTCAGAAGCTCTCATCAAGCAAATGAAAATATAACAGGAGAAAATATTTTCAAAGCATACATGATATCTAGAATAAATTTTTAAGAGTCCTTATAACTCTACACTAAAAGATAATACAACTGAAAAATAAACTAACATTTGAAAAGACAATTCACCAAAGAAGATACATAAATAAGACACTAAATGTATTTATTCTCAGGGAAATGTAAATCAAAGCCACTTCACACTCACTGCTGCTGTTCTTAGAGTTGACTACAGGTCATAATGACCCTTTCTATGTACAACAGAGGAGAACCTAGCCCTATTATGCACCATTCTTCATTACCTCTGTCATGGTCCAGTCCCTGTAGAAGTCACTGTGTCAACTCACCTCACTAAGGGTCTTCTCTTTCACTGGACCTGGCTACCTTTCCTAACACGATGCCTTCTTCCAAGAACTGGCCCCTTCTGAAAATATGCTCCAAGTATATGAGATGAAGTGTCACAATCCTTTCCTCTAAGGAGCACTCTGGCTGCACTTCCTCCCATTGGCAATAAGGTTGGAGATTGCATGATAGAACTCAACCATGAATGATTTACTCAATGCAAATACTTTTAAAAAGAACCTAAATGGTGACTATACACAAGAATTTCACCTCATGGACTGCACAGGAATCAGACTGACTACATCTATGCAAAGAGAAGGTGGAGACGCTCAATATTAGCAGTCAAAACAAGGCTGTGGCTGACTGGAACAGATCAACAACTACTCTTATACAAGTTCAAATGGAAGGTGAAAAAAATAAAAACAAGTACATCAAGATTAAAATATGACCTGAGTATATCCAAAATGAATTAGAAAATCAAATCAAGAATTTATTTGATGTATTGAAAACTAATGACTGAAGACCAGATGAGTTGCTGGATGACATAAATGACATCATCCAAGAAGAAAGCAAAAGGTAATTACAAAGTCAGAGAGAAGAAGGAAGGGGAAGATCAATATGGGTGTCAGATGAGACTCCAAAACTTGCACTAGAATAAAGAGAAGTCAAAACACGGGAAAGGAATGCTAGAGTAAACTGAAAAGAAGATTTCAAAGGGTATTTCGAGGAGATGAAAGTAAAATGTTCAAAGAGCTAGAGTTAAAAAACCAAAAGAGAAGAACACATAAACCATTTTTCCAGCTGAAAGAACCTAAAGAACAAATTTAAGCCTTGAGTTGCAACACTGAAGCATTCACATTCATTAGGATGACTATCGTAAAAGAGGTCAGTGATAGTAAGGGTGATGTGGAAAACCTGGAGCTCTCTTACACTGCTAAGAGTGCAAAATGGTACAGCAGTTGAAAGTTGTTCTAAATATTAAATGCAATTACCATATGACTCAGCAATTACTCCACTCCTAAATAAATACTCAAGGGAAATGAAAACATGTCTACACATAAACTTGTACACACACAATGTTCAGGGTAGCATTATTCATATTAGCAAAAACTGGAAACAATCCAAATGTCCATCAACTGATGAGGAGATAAAATACTGCATATCTATGCCATGGAATTCTTTAAGGGGGGCCCTACAAAGAATGAAATACTGATACATGCTATAACATGAACAAACTCCTAAAACACTATGATAAATAGAAACAGTCCGTCTGAAAGACCACATAAATGCTTTTATTTACATAAAATGCCCAGAACAGATAAATTTATAGACACAAAGATTGATGGTTGTCCAGGCTTGGGGAACTTGAGGAGGAATGGGGATTGACCATTAATGGGCTCGTGAGTTTTTTTGGAAGGAGTTGATGAAACTAAAATTTATCCTCACGATGGTTGTACAACTCTGCAAATACACACCACTCAATCACACAACTTAAACTAGTCAGCCATACTACCTGACACAGTAAGAGACAATAGAACTGTAGATGTACACTGAGTTGAAAGTGGAAGGTCAGTGAAATCAAAGACCCTCCAGGGGATGGCAGGGACAGCAGCACTGGCCTCAAGGGTGTCATGACAGAGATGATAAGGATGGGAAGCACAGGACAGTATTCAGGGCAGTTGTTCACAAGGCTGCTATGAGCTATACTCGGCTATAAAGTTTCTTCAGAGCTGCTGTACTCATTCGTGCAGGCAGGGAGTGTGGATTATGATATACATTTCTTCTTTGTCCCAAAATAATCTCTTAATATTTTATCTTGCTTATGTGAAATATTTTCAGAGACTTACACTGCAATTTAAGTATGAATAACATTTTTAAGACAATTACTTTCTCATTGGACTTTACAAAAGGCTTGCTGGAAATTGAAGATAATTTTTAAAACTAAAGGGAATGTAAAGATATTAGTTAATTTTTTGTATGCATACATTTACAAATGCGGTAAATGTGTTTTGGACCTTGTTTTCAAATAATAGATTTATCTATTAATTCTTTGTCCAGTAATGTTAGGTTAAAAAATGACAATTTTTTAATAGATCAAAATTCTTCTGTACACTTTCAATCAACATATGAACCTGGACTGGAATGTCAAGAAAATATATTTAGACCGCAATTTGTGAAGCGTGGAAAATTAAGTGCGCATATAAACCAGAGTGACACCTTATAGAGCCTAGTAAAGTGCTATTATAAGCATCCATTCAAATGGAAGAAGAAAATATATGCACCAATTCTATTAATTAGGGAGCTCTCGTCGGGTAGTTCATAGGAAGATAAACTGCTAAACCAAAGACCTCCCTTCTCACAGTTTGAGTCCACCAGTAGTTACTCAGAAGATGGGCAATAGCCTCTCATCAGTTTTACAACCTCAGTAACCCAATGAAGGACTAGTTATGGAGCTATTAGTCAGTTCCTACGTTACGGCAGGGAGTTTGTGTTACCCACATCAATTATTCAGTCCATATGACCAAACACTATCCATGTGAAGCCACAAATTTAGGTATAAGATTTGAAGATATTAGTAGAAAGGATTCTGATTCTGACTAAAGGTATTCCAGAGGGATGTGCTTTTGTTGGGGGGGTGAGGGGAGGCTGGGAAGATATTTACTGGATGGGAAGAGACTGAAAGGTACACAGGGCCTGCAAAGTCTCAGTAGTCAAAACACAGAGAAAGGGAGTGGGAATTTAGAAAGATGAGGAGTCTCGGAAAACAAAGTCATGAAAACACAATCAATCCAAGTAACATAAAAGAATGGAATCTTTGTCTGATATTGAGAAAAATTTACAGAGGCTCTTCAGAAAATGCATAATAAAAAGGCTAGCAATGGTCTTTGAGGAGCAATGACCAATTATTTCACCTGCTGGGGTACAGACTACTACTGTTATAAAATGAAGATTTAAGTGGATTTGGAAAAGAAAAATAATATGAAGAAATAATTTACCATGTAATTTGCACTTTTCAATACACAGATGCATTAAAGCATCTTTTTAGTGTGTTTTGTTTGTGTTGTGCCTGCCCAATTAAATTTTATGTTTCAAAGTGCTGGAATCTTCATTTTACTCTTCAATATATTTCAGAGCTCCTGGAAATAAAAAAGCCTTATAGATTGCTAATAAACTACTGTCTGTCAAATTACCCTGACTGGCAGATGCTGAAAGGTGTATCATTTCTGTGAAAGTGAAGAGGAAGAAAAACTAAATAGACATACTTCAATGTTTTTTCCTTCCAATTTCACAGTAGGAAATGTTGACTAACTTGCTCTGTCCCCATTTTACTGATGGTAAGCTGTACTGCAGGTAGCATATAGACATGCTGAAAGACAATGTCTTAAAAATCTCTCCATAGCAAACTTAGTCCAAGGGCAGAGTATATGGGCTTCCAAAGACATGAAAGAAACAAACAGCAGCCACATTTATTATGTAGAGGGGAAAGGAGAGGGTTTATGCTAGACATTAACTCAGGACAAGAGAACAGGAATGATATTTAAAGGATTTTATCACTCTTGAGCAAAATTAGCTTCAGGTGGCTCTGGAACAAAATGGGTGTCCAATAAACACAGACTGAACAGAGCAGTTCTTTCAAAGGTCAGATTCTCTCCATTACTGTAGTAGTAACCATTATGTCCCTAAAAACATCACTGAGAATTACTGCTATACAATGGTCTCTTGATAAATGCTTTTGTAAGTTTTCATCTTAGACTACGTCTGATTTTCTAGGTCACAATTTTACATTAGGAGTAGCTTTGCTATGTGCCAATTTTACATGCTACATTTTAAGAGAGAATTCTGGCAAGGCCAATATACAGTATCTCCAATTTTTATTAACTTTTAAATATATGTATGAATAAAATTTTTCAGTCAATAATTTAACACTAATAATGGTTCCTAAATGCGCCTATGGAATTTGTCTTTGAATACCCTGGTAAGAAAGAAAGCACTGCTAGGTGGTGTTTAATAGGTAATGTTTGTGGCTTGTGATCGGCACAAATAATGGCTGAGAACATAACATAGTCTGAGTTGCACACCTTCTGAACAATCATTTGCTTCTGGACTCTGCTGTACACAAGCAAAGGGACCCTGCCCATGTCCCCCAACCCCCAGCTTCTTATATCCACCAGCCCTAGTACCACTGGGAACAGACAGATAATTCTGATCTTTCATACTGATGGCAGGTCCTCCTGCCGTCAACGAGGACTAGATGAATGAGCCTCAATATATACCTGGTCCTGCTAATTATTCCATCATAAAGAAATGATACAGCACTCAATATTAGTTTTATTAACTAGTTTAAATGTCACACATTAATTTCTCACTTTATAACTAAGACATACTGGAAGAGTAGGGTAACAGCTCTAACACTCAAACTACGAGGCGCTAAATATTTAGGTATTTTTCTACACAGATATCAGATAATTTTCCATGTCTCAGTAATGAAATGTTTGTTTCTGAATGCTGTTCTTGAAATATCACATAAAAATGCCTCCAGAGGAAGCAGGAGAGAGATGGAGATGGAGACAGAGAAAAATAGAGAAGTGAGTGTATGAGAGTGAGTTGGGAGGATATAAAATGAGGGGAGGTGATGTGCTAGCATGAAGAATGCAAAAAAAGAAAGAAACAACAAAACAACACAGGGCCATTACTGAGCTAAAGTGGACTGACCAAGAAAACACTGGATTAGTAAAGAAGCTACAGAGTATCTCTTGAAGGGGATCTGAGATCTCTGCTTCACTGCTTTAGAGGCATACTCAATTCCACGAAAAGGAGTTCAATCCTATTACTTGTTCCTGTTCCTTTGGTTTCTAAACAACAAAGGTTCTTACTCAATCAGCAACTCAAAACTCCAACTTCAGAGAACACAGGCACAAACTGTCAAAATATGGTTGGCAACCTTCATAAAGAAAAGAGTAGTAATACATATAGAGGTCATGTCCTCTCCATTAATTGATCCAGGCTAGTGATTTCAAAACTCAGGAATGCTGGAGTTTGCTGTCAAAGTTTTCTTGTGCTGTCACTCTAATGCTTATCTTCTTGGAAAAACAGTATAAGCATATGGATTATGAGTGGCATCTTAGGAACTGAATGTCACTGTGCAATGTGTCTACACTGGAGGTCAGTCACACTAACATCCAAACCCCTGCCCCCATGAGCTGAAGTCTCTGGATCTATCAGGATGTGAAACAATGTTCTTAAAAGTCAGACTCAATACTCAGGGCGTCCAGGTTCTAATTGTCTGTCAAAGTGGTATCAAAACTGTTTTCACTTAAGTTGCATTTTAATAACTTTCTTTTGAGAAGAATAGACACAGAAAGTGTGTTTCTTTTGTGTGTTGTTTACACCACTGAGGCTATGATTTACTTCATCATCCCTGCTCCCTCTTCACTTACTTCTCTGGGAGAAAGTTCCATGAGGAAACATGGTCCTGTCCACCAGGCTTTCTCTTCCTCTAAAAATCAGAACTATGTATTTTCAGTCCTTGTCTCCCTAACTCTGACAAACGGATTTTAAGTCCAGTAATTCTATAGATACTCACGACCTGCACAGCTGTGCGTCCTTTCTTTGGATTTTCACTTTCAACTTTTCCTTACAACTCTATGGCTTTGATTAGCTTTTCTCATTAATATTTCACCAGTATGTTACTGCATTTGTTCTCACTGTAAAGCTGCCTCAAATCCTCTGTAGATAAGCAAGGCATAAACTTTACACACACACACACACACACACACACACACACACATATGAAGTAATAAACTTCTGATTTTCTGGATGATGAAAATGCAACTTTGATATAGAATATGACATACCTTCAGGTGACCTGGCAACAACCGTTTTTCAGGGCACTGGTAATAAATATCTCTATATCCAACTACCTATCTAAGGAGCTCTAGTGGCACTGTGAGTAAAGTGCTTGCTTGCTAACTGAAAGGATAGTAGTTTGAGACCACCAGTTACTGTGCAGGAGAAAAGTAAGGTAGGTTGCTTCCATAGTGAGAAAGCTCTGGAAATTCCATGGAGCAGTTGCTACTCTGTCCTTCAGGGAGGGCTTCTAAGAGTTAAAAATGATTCTATGACAATGGGTTTGATCTATCTATCTATCTATCTATCTATCTATCTATCTATCTATCTACTTATACAGACACATATTGAGGCTTGCACATACATGGGCGAACATACACATAAACTGAGAGGCGGGGACAGGAAAAGAGAGACAGAGAAAAAACAGGTGCTTATATGTCAAAAGGTATGTGGATCAAATACACCAGCTGCTCTGCAGGAGGAAAATGGGCAGTCTCCTCCCAGGCCATTTATTGTCTCTGAAAACCCACTGGAGGGTCAGCTATAGGTTTGTTCCGACTCATCAGTACAAAACAAATCTATGTTAAAAGAAGTAAAATACAGGCTTTGAGACAGAACGCCTTTAACATGAATCTGTGAGATTATGAAATCCATATATCTAGTCTCAATTTACAAGTAAACAATTAACATTGTAACAGAGACACTTCAGCAAAACAAGACTTGAAGTAAATAAAGATCATCCGGGAAGGTTACAGTGACATGAGGAGAGCGACCACCATCAACACTGTGTCGGTTTTGTTGTCTGAAGTTCTAGTCCTATGATAAGGGTCAATTAATCCTGAAGATTAATCCAAGGTCACCAAGGTGAGACTGGGAGGTTGCATGCAATGTTGGGGGAACCCAGAAGCAAGAAAAGACTCTTTTGGCCCCAACAGTGTTAAGTTAAGGATTCACAGAACGTCATCTACCTTAAGTTAAACTGCAGCAAGGAAAAAAAGGTTTGCATGGCTCTGTGCTGGTGTTTAACAGCACTTGCTATGTGCCATCGAGTCACCTGCAACTCAACAGACATTACCAATGGCTTAATAATAGTAATAATGTGGATGCAGATCAACAGTGAGATAAGTTTCATGCATAAAGAACTTTGTTCTGCATTCAATCCACATGTGCTGGTTTTTCCAAAGACTTTGTATGTAGGTAAGATGCCCACCTTACTTCTTCCTCCATCACCCTAGAAGGCCCAGTTCAATGTCCTGATAGGATGGAGAGGCAACAGTGAAGACTGCACATCAGGTCCAACTCCAAGCACTTCAAATATGATGCCTCCTTCAACACGCTGCCGCAAATGATGGCAAAATGTGTTTCTAAGCATGGTTGTCAATTAAAAAGTGTGTGGCAACGTGTTAATCTACACTTACTCCATTATCAGACGCAGACACTGAGAGCCTGGAAGACCAAGTTTCACAGCTAGAAAGTGAAGGGAAATCAACCTTCACACTGTGACCATGAAGCTCTACTGCCTGCTGTCTCTCACCAATAAAGCCATTACTGCAAGAGTTTCTTCAAAATGAAACAGGAAAACAACATGTGGCCACTGGTCTTAAAATCACAGGATACAATCAAACAGGACTCGACTTTAACATAACCCTTTCTGTGGGGAAGGGGGTGGTTCTGGGATTAAGGGCAGGAAACCATCTGAATTCTTACACACAATAGCAGTTAACATGAATATGTCTCTGTCGTTTTGGTGTATTTGTCCAAACCCATTTCTCTTTTCCTTGTGTATACAAATACTGTCTACTTAAATACTACTTCCAATTATAGATATCTCACTTGTTTAGGTTTTATTCTTTTTTTTTTTTCCTCGAAAAATGCCAAGGGTTCTCCTCTTTTCTGGCACTAAAGATCCCATCACTTCCTCAACCCCCGGCTACCAAGCTCTCCTGTGAAAGGGGAAAAGAAATCTTGTGACTGAGGAATTCTTTTTCTGCGCACAAGGGTCAAGCTTAAAACAGGCTAATCCCAATGACCAAACAAAGGCCACAGACTCTGTAAGTTCAAATGTGTTGAACTCAATGTATAATGTCTTTTTTGTTTTATACTCTGGTACTCTCTACCAGTATGTTTGGTTACATATATTACCTGACAGCAATAGGATGGGAAAGCTGAATGACAGCAGGAGAAATACGATTATAGCTTCCATGCACCTTTTCCTGAATTCCTGAACACTGCTGGAAAAACAGTGAAACAGCAGAGCATGCTGACTATATGCAGTATGCTGTTACATTTCAAAATTCTCTGAAGGACAGCAGGATGATCCTAATGTACTGTGCTGTGCTGTGGGATCTTAAGCAAATCTTCTGAGTTTCTGCAAATCTCCGAGCGTATTCCTGCCTTAAATAGGCAGAAGCACCTAGGTTGAACCCTCCCCGCTCCTCCTCCTCCTGTACAAACGTGCACTCTCTGAGAACAAGAGAAACCCCACGTACCATTAACACATTCAAAGACATCACAGCACTTTCCGGGTGTCCCATCTCCACGAGAGACTATGCGGGGAGTGGATCCCACCTCACACACGGGGACACCACAAAAGCCAGAGAGACACTCGCATCTGAAACCAAAGAAAAAGGAAGGAAAACCCCATGAATAAACAACAACACAGACGTCGGGAGACCACAAAATCAAGTGGCAATGGTTGTGGCAGGTCACTGGCCTATAAACATAACAATGTCTTCTTTATCTGGCATCACTGTAAGAGTGAGGGGATCTAACGTGATTTGCTTTTCCAAATACCTTAAGGTGTATCTCTTTAATAAATATTCAGAGTTTTGTTATTATTTTAAACAATTTGACAGAGGTTATTTCTAAAATGCAGTATTTCATCTTTTATTTAACCAAAAATAAACATTTTCTTGGTGACTCCAGGTCATCTTTACACGTACACATGGTTTTATTATTCAGGAGACCAGGGATGCCTGCATGGCCTAATACAAAGTGTTTGTTCCTACATTCTTAAATGACCTCATGTTGCTTTTGTTGTTGTTGTTGTTAATGTTTAGATGTTCTTCAGAGATTTTCTGATTCTTCTTTCAAGGTACTGGCTTTGCACAGAAAGCTTAGTCAGTGTGACTGTTCCTGGTAGCATCATTCCCTGGAACCATAGTCTTGGGATCATTATGAATAATGTAAAAAAACTCTTAAAGACTGTGAAGCTCTTTATAAACAGAGGGCATGTGCTTCACTAAATGGATTTGTGACATCTCTCTTGAAAGCTGGGAGACTTGAGTTGTGGAACATCCAAGCTCTCTATCTACCTGCACATGCATCTATCTCTACAATAATGAGAGGTATTCAATGAACTATGAGTCAGTTCTGATGGTTCTCACCCTTAAGTTCAACTCTGACATAAGAATTGCCTAAACAGAGAGATATAAGAAATGAAGGCAAGTAAAATCAATTATAGGAGGTGAAAAAAATGCAGTCAACCATGACACGGGGCACAATGAAATGTTGCTGTGACTGTAAACGGCCAGTTAAGTCAGCAAGAATCATCCTAGGCATGACAAGACCAACTGTGGGCTGCTTGGGGCTTTTCTGAGCTGATTCTTCTGAAGTAATTCGCTAGTCCTTTCCTGCTAGCCTGTCTCAGGTTGGAAGCTCTGCCAAAACCTATTGGTAACAGGCTGCTCTACTGATACACTCTGTGTTGAGGAGTACAGGCCAGAAACGGAATTTGTATCTCCTGTATGGACGGTAAGAATCTTACCACTGAATGACTACTATCTCTACAGCAGAATAAACCAAAACCAAAGCTACTGCCATGGAGGCAGTTTCAATTCACAGCAACACTCACCGAGTTTTCGAAGCTGGCAATCTTTATAGGGAGAGACTATCCAGTTCTTCCCCTGAGGCAGTTGA
Source organism: Elephantulus edwardii (assembly GCF_000299155.1). NCBI lineage: Eukaryota > Metazoa > Chordata > Mammalia > Macroscelidea > Macroscelididae > Elephantulus > Elephantulus edwardii. Next base: position 20,526,084 of record NW_006399769.1, read on the forward strand.
GGAAATCAAACCACTCACTTTTTAGCTAGCAGTCTCGAAGGAAAGTCATTATTACACCATCAAGGCTTCCTTTCAAGGCAGCTGTTGTTAGGTACCACTGAATCAAGTATGACTTAATAACAACCTTGTGAACAACAGAGCTGAACCATGTCCTATCCTGTGCCACCATTATCTCTGCCACACCTGAGCCCTTTGCTACAGTCTCTGTGTCTATCCAACTCATTGGGGGTCTTCCTCTAATTCACTGACCCCCCCACCTTCCATCCCTTTCCAAGGAATAGCCTCTCCTAGATACATGTTCTCACCACTGGGCCTAGGAACAGCTTCATGGTGAATGGAGCACAGACGGAAATTGGTGATAACTTAAGCTTGCTTGGTTCCACAATCAACACTCTTGGCACCAGAAGTCAAGAAATCAAAAGGTGAATTGTATTGAGAAAGTCCTGCTGTCAGAGACCTCACTAGAGTACTGAAGAGCAATGATTTCAGTCTGGAGACTAAGGTGGGCCTGATTCAGGCCATGGACTTAGCACTTATTTGCTATGCATCAAAAAGCTGGACACTAACTAAGGATGACAGAAGAAAGATCAATGCCTTTGAGCTGTGGTAGCGGAGAAGAGTGTTGAACACACTGTGAAATTCCAGGAGAACAAACAGTTCTGTCCTAGAGAGGGTGAAATCAGTATGCTCCCTGGAGGCAAGGACTCTGATGCTTCATTTCACATACTTTGGGCACATGACCAGGAGGGACCAGTCCTTGGAGAGGGCTATCATGCTTGGAAGGGTGGAGGGAGAGCACCAGAAAGGAAGACTCAGCATGAGATGGATTGATTCAATGACTGGAGCAATGGGATTAGGTCTGTTGGAGACAATGAGATTTGTGCAGGACAGGGCAGCTTTCAGAGCTAATGTACAAAGGGTCACTATGAGTCACTGGCAATTTGATAGCACAAACCAACAACAGTTACATGTTCAAAGTATGAGAGACAAAGCTTTACCATCTTTGCCTACAAGGAGCACTTAGGCTATAATTCTTCCATCTTATCTGTTTGGTCTTTTGGCAGTCCATGAGATATTCAGTGCTCTTCTCCAGTAATCAAAGGCATCAATTCTTCTTCTAGAATCCTTATTCAGTCCGAGGCAGGAAATGAGATGCCCAGAGCAGCAAGGTGCCAACATGTAACGTGGCACTAGGAATGAAGAACTGCCTTTCTGCTCTGGGACTGCCGGGGGGATGGGAGCATGGATTAGTAAGGTAGGGAAGATGAGGAGAGGAGATCCCAGGTTGGAAAGTGAAAAGGAAAGCATTTAAAAAAAAATTGAAAAAGAGAAATGCTCATAAGGTAGTAGGTGCATAGGACAGGAGTCAAGAACAAGTGAAGGTCATTCTTAGCAGAAAAGAATTAACAACACATTAAGTCTAGCTTTTCCCCTCCCTTCTTTATAAAGTGATTTATTCCTTTTCAATTTATTCTTCACATCTCTAATAAATGAAAATATATTCCACAATATCTCAATAAACATTCTGGAGGTTTACTTACAGTCAACTGTAGAATTAAAATGAACATGACTTTAACTTAAATGCATGTCAAAGACCACATATAGGTCACGAGGAGGCATCCATGGCCCCTCTAGGTAAGTCCTATTTGGCTCCTACCATATAGGCTGATGGTTACATGGAAATCCTGGGAGAAGGTGATGTCAATTATTAAGCCTTTGCTAAAATGTTATTTATATCTATGAAAGAAACTAAGTGTTTGACTGCTTTGTGTAAGGTGTGCTGGGAGATCTCATTTTGTAGTCTGTATTCCTATATGACAATCATTCTCTAGGGGCTGAAAGTGAAGGTTATTTCACAGTCTATTTTTATGTGCCTATTCACTGCAATTTTATACATGTCATCAGATCACTGTGATAGTACAGTAGCAATATATTGTTTACATTTATTGTACTTGACATTCTATACAATTTAGACCCTTTACAGCTTACAGAATAATGGGGTTTGGGTCACCCTGATTGCAGTACTAAGTGGGATTAGAATAAAAATATTTTACAAGAATAGCAGGCTACAAATTCTCTACTCTAGGAGCCACAGTCACATCTACATCTGTTTCGGGGCCTTGTCCCATTGTAAACATCAAGTATAGTATTAACCAAAAAGACCTCTTATGCTTTCCTTCAATATTTCAGCAACATTTACTGAACACCATGTACACTTGAGATGAGCGAGATGTTCTGTTATGCTGTTTGCAATCACATCAGGCTGAGAAGCTCAGGTTGCCCTTGGTCTGCTTTCATTTTTAACTACTTCTCAGTATTTAAATAGGACTATCATTTTCCAAGAGTCCTGGGGGTGGGTGGTACAAAAAGCTTGGCTCTGAGGTGTCTGAGAAGAAAGGCCCAGTAAATTACACTGGATGAACGAGCCCCGGAACAATCTGCACAGCACACCTAACGTGGCACATCTGGAGGCACCATGCGTCAGCATCAACTCCAGAGAACCAGTGTTTGTGGTTTTCCTAGAGACCTACGTATATTGTCTCCAACACAGTGAAGTTCTCAAACAGTATACAACTGTCTATTAACCCACTTAGGACACAAAAGACCTTTATGTGGTATTTTACTCTGTAAAGCCAAAATTAATATGCATTAAGGATTACTTGAGTTTCAGAATTCTTTTCTGAGTCCTTCTCTCCTTTGCCCTTGCCCCTCCCTAGCTGTAGCCAAATTCTCACATCTTAATACCTTTCCCTACACTTGGATGTTAGCAGGCATTAAAGACCATTAGGTCCTTCCTTAATCAAGAATGAACTAGTGAAGGAGCTCAAAAGAGTAAGAATCTGGGTTCAGGTCAGGTATCTATTAGGCTAAAATCTTAAGAAATCGCCTTTTATACAGTTTACAAATATAGTAATTTCATAGAGTTCAACATAATACAACTCACATCAGTTATCTTTGGATAGATATTTCTACATTCACTTTCTCAGGTAAGAAAAAGCAGATACTTTCATGGCTCAATTTGTCATGAAACTGCTTAGGTCTCAAGGCTGCCTGAGTAAAATGTCATTAAGTCTGCTGTTAGGGACCTCTCCAAAGTACTGAAGAGCAATGGTGTCTCTCTGAAGACTAAGGTGTGTCTGATACAGGCTATGGTCTTCGCAATTGCTTGTTATGCATCAGAGAGTTGGACAGTGACTAAGGAGGATAGAAGGAGAATTGATGCCTTTGAGCTGTGGTGCTGGAAAAGAGTATTGAGAGTACCATGGATGCTAGGAAAATAAACAGATTCATCCTGGAAAAGGGTTAAACCGGGTGGCTCCTTGGAGGCAAGGATTCTGAGGCTCCGTCTAACATACTTTGGACATGTTGTGAGGAGAGACCGGTCCTTGGAGAAAGACATCATGCTTGGGAGGGTGGAGGGACAGCGCAGGAGGGGAAGACCCTCTATGAGGTGGATTGATTCGGTGACTGGGATAATCGGGATGGGAGTGTCAGAGACAGTGCGACTGGCACAGGACAGAGCAGAGTTTAGGGCTGTTGTACATAGGGTCACTATGAGTTGCAAGCAACTCAGCACATAACAACAACAACAATGAGGCTATGCTGGATTCTCTGGTTTATGTAAACTGAGGGTAATATACTCTTTCCAGAGTAACACATCGGGAGGCACAGCTAAATCAACTGCACAGAAATTAAATAGTTTCCTGTTTTTCATCAGCAGTATCCATATTCCTTTCTACTGAGTCATGAAGAGGAAATGCTGAATTACCTTAAAACTGAACAACTCAACACTACCTTCTCCTCACAAGTTCTTTGCCTTCATTTTTATTCTTCCTATTCCCCACTTCTTGACCTTTCTCCTGACTATATCCAATCCAGGATAAAGAATTAGCAAGGGAAAGAGAAAGCATGTGTATTAGGGGCAGAGAAAACAGAAACAAGAAAGAGACGTTTAACTGATGCTGCCACTTACTTCTCACCTCTAAAACCCAAGTCCCTGTTCTTTCAATCCAGATCACACCTTGGTGGCTGGTTTTAAACCCATCCTAAGGCTCAATCCTTGTACCTCAGTCGAAAACCTTCAGTTACTCTTAATTTACACTATTAATATCTGTCTTTATCAAATCTACACAGTTTTTCCCAATTCTATCTCCCATTACCATATTTTATTAAAATAGTTCATGTATTAACATTTTATAAACAACAAAGCTCTCACCTACATTAGCTTCCTGTTTGCACTATGCCAGCTATGCATGTAGTCATTTACATGGGCTTGTTACAGTGAAAATTAGTGTTTCTCTTTCACTACAAGCCACACTTATAGTCTCCAAATAAGCTCTTATTCCACTATCTTGATGTACCACACTGGAAAAGTCTGTAGTCAGGGACTTCTCCAAATTATTGAGGAGCAATAATGTCACCTTGAGGACTAAGGTGTGTCTGATCCAGACCATGGTCTTTCTGATCACTTGCCACACATCGTCGGAGAGCTGGAACATGAGTAAGGATGCCTTTGAGCTGTGGTGGTGGAAAAGAGTACTGAATGAAAAACCCATGGACTGCCAAAAGAACAGTTATATCTTGGAAAGGGTGCAGCCAGTGAAGTAAAAATAATGAAACTTCATCTCACATGTTGCTAGGAGAAGCTATTCCCTGCAGAGGGACATCATACTTGGAAAGGTGGAGGGTAGGTGAAAAACAGGAAGACCTTCAATCATGAGGACTGACAAGAGTAACTGTTGACACAGTAACTGCTGCAATGGGCTCTAGTGTGTCAGGAAATGTGAAGATGGCACAGGACAGGCCTGTGTTAGATGTGCTGTTCATAGGCTCGCTGTGGGTCATACTTGACAGCACTTAACAACTGCTGTATTAGTATTGTTTATTTTTCTCCCTCCGGACCCATCCTCTCCATTCTTCCAGGCCAATCTCAAACAGCGCCTTCTCTGAATTCCCATGGAGCCTGGTGGTGAAATGGGATACTTTTGGAGCTGCTAATTTAAAGGTCAGTGGCTTGAATTCAACAGCTACTATATTGGTGGGCAGTCTGCTCTCATAAAAATTTGCAATCTCAGAAATTCGATGGAGCTGTGAACGTACTCCACAGCAGTGAGGTTATGGATTTTTCTGAACCCCAAACATTTTACTACTATGATAGAATTTCTCCCACTCTGTTCTGTGGTATCTTAAGTACTCATCTTACCACATGCACTTTTTGTACTTGCTGTGTATAGTCACTAAATAAGTATCTCTTAAACAGAATCGAACTGGAGATGAAGAAAGTACTATTCACTAAGAAAACTGCAAAAGTGGGAAACAAAGTACTGAGATTTCTATGCTGTGAATTCATAGCGGTCAACGCTGGCAGAGCTAGTATTGTCACAACACACAGGAAGAAGCACTTAGGGCTTGTTTTTTGTAATAGCTTTACTGAGATTTAACTCACAAACTAGAAAATTCACCCTCTTAAAATGTATGATTCAGTAATTTTAGCACATTCAGAGTTTTACAATCATCACCACTATCTAGTTTTAAAATCTTTTTATTGCCGCAAAAAGAAACTCCATACCCATTAGAAGTCACATCTCATACCTGCTTCCTGCCTGGCCCTTACAACCACTACTTTTTGTCTCTATGGATTTGCCTATTCTGGGCATTTCGCTAAATGTAATCACACAATATGTAGGCTAAGGGCTTTTTAACTTCATACAAGAAGCAACCTGTTCTGCAATTTGCCGGGTGGGGGAGGGGAATCAAGCCTCTAATGTTATCCTCAGTATTAAGATAATGATCAATCGATGCACCACATTAATGAATTTTTGCATAATGTAATCACAGCTGCAGCCAGGTGGGACGTGGTTAAGCGGTCTTTTTTTCTCATGTGGGTAATGGATTCAGCTTAGTGGGCATCCGAGAGCATGATGAACCGCACTCAGCAAGCAGCTAGCCCCTAGAGGGCACTCATCTCCGTAGGAGGCCTGTGCTGGGTGCTTCTATGCATTTAATTCCCTTGCTCTTTGCTTCCTCAGCTACACAGACCGTTCTAAGCAGCTCAGCAAGCCTGTGTGCTAGCTCCTGGGTACAGCTCAAAATGTGCTTGTAACCAGATTCAGTTTTTTACTGACTCACCCATTCACTGACTCTAATATTCCGCTACCTCTCCAGCCAAAGTTCTTATGTTCACCCCACCCTGAATCACTGCCTCACCTTTGACCCTGGTGTGTTCCACATAAGTCACCGGGACTACCCACCCAATGGTGCCTTCCAGTATTAATACTCTCTCTGCTCAACTTCAGTAGCACAGAGGGACCCCTCACTTTAGGAGTGTGCCTGCTTATTAGACTATTTCTTCTATGTTCCAGCACAAGGTATATATTTTATTACTTGTACCTGAAAGGGTGAAGGATAAAAGCTTCCATATAATAGTCTGACATATCTTTTTCTGTTGTCTAATCAGTATTGTTTTTATTTAATTACAGAAAATTTTAGACTGAGTGTTGATAGGTGCCTGCAAATTACAGGTCACCAAGATGACTCGATCATAATAAACTTCTTCTGACTATAAAATCTCATAGCTCTAACAGATGCCAATCCATCTTGGCCAAAGGTGAGCCTACTTCATTCTTTTCTCTGGCCTGTCACTTGCTGTCCTCTGTCCCTGTTGTGTGCTGTCAAGATGGAAGATGGAATTGACCCACAACTGACTCTCTAGCAGGTTTTCACAGGAGACTGCACATCCTTCTCCCACAAAGCAGCTGATGGATTTGAACTGTATGCCTTTGGACTACAGTGTAGCTTCTTACCACAAGGCCACAGAGCTCCCTGTCCTTGGTCCTTAGAACACATAATAATAATAATCTTGTAGAGCCAGCCACACTCCAGTTTCCTTCCTCCTCTCAAAGCATCTCAATTTTCTCTCTCTCTTGTTTTTTGCAATGAACTTTCTAAGTTCACATCAGATGAGTGTGTATATGTCGTAACAAAGTTTAATGGGTGGCACAGGATCTCCCAATTTTCAAGCCAAGTTCAAGTTAGATATTCTCTCTGAAGCCATTTTCAGAGGTTTATAGGTACAAATACACATAATAAGGATTGCTTCATCTACTAACGAAGACTCTTAGGATAGATGCAAGGGTCTCCCACCAAACAAATCACAGTATGTCCAAAGGCCCTTTTCACTAAGGTGAAGACACAGTCATCAGCGAGGCTGGCTGGGATAAACTTTACAAGAACACTAAACTATGCTACAGGGAGAGAAGTCCTTACTGCCATCCCCACAGCTCACTTAGCAAAGAGCAGGCGAGGCCCTGGAACAAGCATCGTGGCAAGTGCCACACAGAGTTGAGGGCAAATGTTATTCTAACATTCTTTTTCAATAAGCTCTTTCTTCAAAGGTGGAAGCTTGGAAGCAGCAAACCATCAGACACTTCATCTTCCCCAAGCAGACATCTACCCCTACCTACATCCTGGAGGGAAAACATAAACAGTGCTGTGAGCCTGTCTGGAAAATATTTCTCCCAGTTTTAGATTCACTCTCTACCTGAGGGGAATACTTGAACTCTTCCAAAGGGGAGACATCGCTGCATAGGAGTCAAAGACTACTGTTTACACAAGGGAGGAAGTCTTCTTTTAGTCACAAGACTCCGATACATGAGAAATTAAAAGGGCAAAGCGCTAGCACTATGAGGATTCTACATGTTTTATTAATGAAATAACTGTCAAAAGCAGAAACTGCAATTACATGTAAAACATGTTTCTATTCTATAAAAAGCAGCTTCAATTTTAATTAAGTTTGGTGTATTAGCTTTCTACTGATTAAAGATCTTGCATCTTTCCAGGAACATGTAAGTTAAAGGAAAAAGTATAACTTCATTGGGAAGAGAAAAAAATTAAGAATTTCCACTTGAAGGCTTGACCATCCTTAATAAAAATTGCATTCCTTGCTATGAAAGGTGCTTAGGCTCACAACTGTTCACATGCCCAACTCTCTAGATGAAGACCCTCTGCTCTGTGGACTGACTCAGTAGCCCTGACAACAACCATAAGCATAGTGTGACTGTGAGGTTGGTACAGGACCAGCAGTGTTACTTCTCTTGTACACAGGTCACTCTGAGATGGAGGCAACTCAAAGACACTTAATGACAAGGTAACTCTCTAAGCAAGTGAGCTGCATGAACCCTTTCTTGAGTGAATTCCTACACGATCTCTTCCAGTTTCCCTGTGGGAGCAGTGCAACAAATGCTTTAGCCATGAAAATCATACGGCCTCTCTCCCAGGATATAGCACACTGACTTCTGGCCGCCTCCTTGTCTTCTACCTGTCACCCTGATGACCAGAAAACACAGGTGTTTTCACCAGGTGGGTGGGATCAAAGCGTTATGTTCCAAATTAACCAGGTGCCTCCAAGTGGACTCTGATTTGGGGTGACCCTCTCATGTAAACAGAACTGTTCTTTATGTTGGTGGTTGGTGTTTTTTTTTAAATTATTAGTTTTTTTAATGTTTTTATTGATATTTTAATGAAACTTTACAGAAAACTTGGATTTCCAATCATTCACTGCTGCACATTTTTTGTCTGAGACATTTCTGTGTCTCAAACTCCAACTTTTCAGTTAGCCAGAGAAGTATTTTAGTAGTTTGTACCTCCCAGCAACTTCAAATGCGTAAAGTATAAACTGAAGAAAATTAGCTATTGTTTTGCATTCCCAATATTGGTGCTAATAATGAACCTACTGCAAGTCCTTAATAATCATGTTAACTCTTCTCTTTCCAGCTTCCTCAAGGTGCAAATGACTGCAGCTCTCTCCTCAAGACTGGCTGTCTGGCATTGTGCCCAGCAAGTTTCTTTTAAACGTGCAAGGTTGAAAGAAAAACAGTATTAAGTATAAGAAAAGAGAAGTTGTCAGACCACCCAGTTCCACTAAGAATTACAAAATTGTTTTCTAGAATTATGTCTTACTGGAAATGTGGAGTGGGTGTAGATGGAGGATTGTTGGTGTTATTATAATGAATTTATGTTACTCTCACTTCAGAACTTTCAACTGTGAACTTTTGTAGAAATGGGAATCAGCCTGTTTGTCTACACTCAATTATTTAACAACTATTTACTGAGTGTCTATACGCAGCACACACTGCTCTAAGTGGGGCTGAAGATTCACAGAGCTCTGTGTCTCAGTTCAGGGAATGTGGTTTAAGTGTCCTTATAGGTCCTACACATGAGGACCCAATGGATGTAGCTACTCAATCCTTTCCCTCATAGAACAAGCACCAAGGGAGTAACCTGCTGGAAACTTGAGCAAACCTTCACTGTCTGGGCTGCCATGGCTTCTCTATGCCTCCAGATCCATCCATGCCCTCAGCATGCGGTAGTGCTCAAACAGTTGACTTTATACCATACACTCGCTTAGGTCCATGTGGACAGTCAATTCTCAGCACTCTCATCCTTGCCAACAGTGCAAAGCACAAGATCCTGGAGCCAGCCAACCTCCAGGAAAAATGCTTCACCATGCTGCCCTGTCCCGCCTCCTAGGGACTCATTTTTCCATGTCTTCTCTTTCCCAATTGTTTCCACCAAGTTTTCCCTAACCTTTCTTTTGAAGACAAACTCTCACCAGTTGACTGTCATAACAAGATACAACATTCACACCTGTTTCCTATGCTTACTCAGCTCTCCCTGGAAGATGTTGCCCCCACACTCACTTATTCAAAAGATTAGCTGGGAGGTCATCGTCCAAGCTGACCACTAGCTGCTCCTAAGATTTTGCTTTCTGCTCCCAGCCAAGCCTTCTCTTACTGCAGTTTTCCTCTGTTCAATACCTAAGGGGGCCAACTTTGGTAGAAAGTACTTTGACATCGTATGTTCACAGGTCTGAGTCTTGGCCCATTAAGAAGTAATTACTGGTGGAGCCGACGGAGACCCCGGGACGCGACCATGGCGCGCTGGCTGCTGCAGCAGTACTGGGACATCCCCGACGGCACCAGCTGCCACCGCAACGCCTATGCCAGCACGAGCATCAGCGGCACCGTCGGTGTGTTCGCCTCCGCCTACAGCCTGTCGCTCAACCCCCCAGGCACCTTCTTCGAAGGGGTGGCCAGGGCAGGATGGTACACGTTTACTGCAGCGGCCATCGGTGCCATGTTCGGGCTGGCCTCCTGCATCAGTGCCCAGGTCCGGGAGAAGCCTGACGACCCCCTAAACTACTTCATTGGAGGCTGAGCTGGAGGCCTGACCTTGGGAGCATGCATGCACAGCTACGGCGTGGGGGCCACGGCCTGCGCATACATGGGAATGGCCGCTGCCCTGGTCAAGATGGGCCAGCTGGAGGGCTGGAAGGTGCTTGCAGACCCCAAAGTGTGAGACAGCGCTGGCTGGGAGCAGACATGGCTGAAAATAAACTATGTATTTATGTGAAAAAAAAAAAGAAGTAATTACTGGGAATAGGTGCTAATTACATAACCCTCTACATCTCAACTGTCCCCAACAGGAAATGATTAAAGAAGAGACAATTCATGTGGTTGCTGCATGTATTAATAAACTGACTGATGCAAAACATTGAAAATGAGGTTTATGAAACAGATACATTCAATACCTGCTAGCTATTATACATGATTATAATTTGGGAATTTTCTATGGCTACACAGAGCACAAGTGGCATTGAGCTGCTAACCAAAACTTTAGTAACTCCATGCCACCAGCTGCTCCAGGGATTTTTTTATTGTTAAGATTTCTTCTTGTTAGGTGACTAGAGTATGACTCATAGCAACCCTACAAACACAGCTCTGAATCTCATCCTATCCTGTGCCATCCTCACCATCTTTGACACACTTGAGCCCACTGCTACAGTCATCACGTCAATCCACTTAGTTGAGGGCCATCCTCTCTTTTGCCCCTCCACCTTTCCAAGCATGATGTGCCTTTTTGAGGAATATCCTTTCCTAATTAACATAACCAAAGTATGAGAGACAAATAATTTGGCAATCTTGTCTGTTCAGAGTCCAAGGAGCATACTGAGTTGAGCATTGAGCTGCTAATCAGTCTGCTAAGATTTACAGCTTAGGAAATCCTAAGGCATAGTTCTACTCCTATCCTACAAAGGTTAGGATGAATCAGAATCAACTGATTCCGATTAAGTGCAGAGTGGTCCTTATCTAGGCGAAAAATTTTTCAACATAGACACATGCATGATCTTTTGGAATTCCAGTGACCTTTTGAATCTATGACTCACTCTTACGGCTGTAAATCTCTGAAATAGCTAATGTCACATCTTAAGTGTTTGTCACAACATCCATCCTACAGTCCTTTCACTCCCATGCTCTTACCACAACCTCCCTAAGCCTTCTGCTCCTAATCGGTCTCTTTTCTCCCAGTTGAGCCTCATCCAGATTGCACCTTCTCAACAATGCCCCAAACTCAGGGTATTTCACTTTTGCCATGATCTTGCTAAAATAGCCAGCCTCTCTTGAGGTATACCTACAATTAGATTTCAGGTATCAAGTTGTTTTGTAAAAACCAGCATTAGGTCAAAGTGGAGGATGAGTATATAAGGTATATAAGATCACAAAATGAAGAATGACTACAACATTATATAACCACAAAACGACTTCACTGTAGTACTGTCAAACCACTGAGGATTATGGCCAAGTGGAAACATAACCTTAATCATCAGGGTCAGTACTCTTATTGCCAGATGTACATAATTTATGCCAACAGCAGTTCATAAACTAGGAGGTTGTAGTCTTTAAATTTCCTGCCCTTCCTTAGTCCCTGAGCCCCAACTCTAAGTTACTCAAACAAATTATCAAGTTGAAACCAACTCAGAAGTGACCTTCCAGAGGGTTCTGATAAACTATAAAACTGCCCAAGAGGAAATTACTCATCTTTGTCTCATGGAGAAGCTGGTGTATTGGAACTGCTAGAGATGTGTGGTCTTTGCCTCAGCACCACCACTCCCTAAGGACTAGCCCCACCAGAGCCCCCTAGACTCCAAGTCAGTCAAAGCCAAAGACAGCAAGCCTGAGTGCCTAAGTGAATATGTGGAAAGAGTGAAGATAGATGTGTGGCAACTGCAGACAGTTCAAGAGGATCTGAGCTCTCAAGGGGAGGATCTTGCACTATTCATCTTGTATATATAGTCTGTGGTATATCATCAAGTCAGAACTGATCCAAAGCTGACCACCCCCTCTCCCCCAGACAGGTTTTCAGAGGCAGTTAATCACACAGGAAGAGACTGTCCATCTTTCTCCTGCAGAGCAGCTGGTGGATTTGAACTGCATGTCTTTGGGATTGCAGCACAGCTTCTTACCACAAGGCCTCCAGAGCTCCCTAGTGTTGCTGCTGTTGTTGTGTGCCATCAAGTGAGAACTGATCTATACCTGACCCTCCAGAGGATTTTCAGTGTTGCTGTAGGAGAATATAAATACTTGATGTTCATAAGAAGCGAGAATAGTAGACGAAGCAGCCTACTTTTTTTAAAATAAAAATTTTTCTTTTAATTGTGATTTTCATCAAAATTTACAGAAAAGTTAGATTTCCATTCATTCACTGTTGCACATGTTACCCCCTCTCCGTCCCTTGGCATCCTACTTTTTAAGAGACTGCTGGCTAAGTAAAAGATGGTACCTCTTTATTTTATTTTAAAAAAAGACAAACACCCCACAACTTGGGTTAACTTTGGTCTCAAAGCTGTCAGCTTGAAACTGACTCAAACTATGATGATACCTGAGCTACTGAGGATTGCTGTATGAAGGCACAGTACTAACAGAATAATTACACTGCAGTCCCTCATTCTGCCTACATAGCTCCAACCATCCTCCAAAATGTTGAATTCTGTGATACTTTCTATGACTAAAGGCACAGAGATAAATAACTGAGGGGGGGGGGTGACAGTACAAGGAGTGAGGCACAGACTTCAGACAGTCATCTAGCCTTGAAAAGCGAAGTATTTCAAGAGGAAAAGGTATTTCAGGGGGGAAAAAAGCGTACTCACAGTTTATAGTTATGAAAGAACATGTATTTAGGATGTAGAAAGCAGTTTGTCTCAGCAGGAATATATTAAGTATTGAGATAGAACCTGAGGGGCAATGGAGGGCAGGGGGAGAACCGGCAGGTGAAATGGATAGAAGAGTAGACTTAACTGGATCTTAAGGGGTTTGAATACCACACTAAGAAACAAGAAAGTAATAAATTTACTAAGTAAGTAAGTATGGTCTTGAGTCAACTGAACATAAACTAAAAACTGACATAATTTTTTGTTGTTTTTTTTCTTGAATCATAAAGATAGGTGGGATATTTTAAACTACAAGACAAATTAAAAGTTTAGAAATCAATGACCACAACAGCCTAGAATGCCCTTTCATCTTTCTCCATCTGGTGAACTCTGACTCATTCTTAAAAGACTCAGCTCAAAAGTCATCCTACAGTTTTCCAAATCTACAAGGTCTATGAGCTTCGTTTTTTCCTCCACATTTCTACTTCTAAAGCTCATATAAGATACTCAACTATATGCTCTGTACATTTGTTCCCTCTCTTTACTACAAGCTCTTTAACATCAGTGATTAGTACATCTTACTGCATTAATCACTGACCACGTAGGCCAATGATAACAGATCAAATACACTATGAGATTTGATGCTAGGATGTGCAATCCCAAAGGCATGAAGTTGCTGTTCAAATCCACCAGCTGCTCCACAGGAGGATAGACAATCTCCTCCTGTGCAATTAACTATCTCTGAAAACCTGCTGGAGAGTCAGCTATGGGCTGATTCTGAGTTGACAGTATAAGACAACAATCATCTATATTTAGTTAGAAACATTTATTGACTATTTATTTACTTTTATCAGATATTGATGAGTAAGAAATACCTGAGGCTAGCCTTTATTCTTCAAGGGTGTACAACCTAATTCATCTAACTTCTTGGAAAGTGTCATGAGACTTTATGAATTCATGCTATCCTTATGGAAATCAAAGCACTAGGTTATCTAATTGCAGAGCATGTTACATACCATTTTTAAGCCTTTCAAACAAAAGCAAAGCCATTTCTATGTGTGATACTTTTAACAGTAGACTAAGTTGAAGGAAAACCAACTAACTGTCTCTACCTCCAGGGTGGCAGTTAAGCAGTTAATTGACCACCAGGCAAATGCAACATCAATCCTACTGTGAACTGTGCGAACTCCAAGGATGAGGGATCTTACTGCTTACAGCAAATGTAACGGCACAGAAATAAAAGTCAAGTATCATCTATGAAAATTTGAGTTTGGGTTGTTCATGGCTTTACCTGGAGAGGTAAATTAGAAACATTTAAGTCAGCTTATAAGCTACATAGAAAATGTCACAAAGCATTCTGAAGGAGTGTTCTGAGTTGTTATTCCCTTTACTTAGGTCCTAAATGTGATCCACCAAATGAGAGTTGGTGAGGATAGCCCATGAAGTCCAATATTCATGGTACATATGCTGATTTCAGACTTTCTTTAAAGTCTTATAGACTGAAATTCAGTTAAGTTACTTTTTTGCCTTTCTGAGTCAGTGGGTCTTCTTGTACCATCAGCACTAGCTGATGACCATGACCACTTAAAACAGAAGCCATGCACTGTTGCTTGATTTCAGGGCTGAAAGAAATATAAAGACATGATTCTTTATCAAATTTATAGTGAAACATAAACAGAGTACAAGATTTGTACAGAAAATGCAGGGCTTACCCATCTGAATAAAATTAACGACAAATTAAAATCCTTTATATGGGAGATAGTTCATCTCCAATGAACAAGAACTTTATTTCTAGGAAAGCATATTTTCCTCAATCTGGGGATAAATCCAACAATAACAAGAGATTCCTACAATTATTATTTTTTTAAAATCAGAGTTTAATATAGATTTTTTGGCTTTTTTAGTTATGAGCTGACTTGCTCTTTAGGGCCAAAAACTACTGTGACAGAGGGTAAGAGAGAGATTTTCTTTTCTTAGTTAAAAAGAAGTTTCAAATATGCTTCCAAGATTTTTGGTTTTACTCCCCACCCCACCCCCGCCCCATGTTTTAAAAGTAATGAGAATGATTCACAATAGCATGTCAACAGCAAAAAATGTTTTAACTCAGCCTCTGCTAATGCATATTTTACATATTACATGATTTTGTTTATTCTCACAAAGTATCTGGATAAATAGTCTAAATTAAATAGAAAGGCCAAAAAATGAACTAATTAGGGAGATGTCTACTAAAACACTCTTTAAAAAAAAGAAAAAGAAAAAAAAAAAGCAAAGAAGCACAAAGCCCCCACAAGTGTTGTTTTCCTAGTGACAATGTCTTGGAAACAGATGGACATGATAATTAATTACAAGGGTCTTTATTTGACAAAGTCCTTCTGAAAATGCATATTCAAGGAGAATTTTCATTGGTTAGTTTGAGTGGCCATAAAAGTTAATTACCTAGCATAATGTTCAAAGCACAAAGGTGTCTCTCTCTCTCTCACTCTCTCTCTCTCGTTAAGTCAGAGCTAACTCATAGCTGATCCTTCAGTGTATTTCCTAGGTTGTAAATCACAGGAAGAACATGTCAGTCTTCCAACCTAGGGGCTACAGGCAAATTTCAACCACGAGAGATGTACAACTTATGGGTCAACAATGCAACTCCCTATGGTCTATACCATCTGTGCTACCAATACAAGGGCTATGCTGCTGCTGTTGTTATATGCAATCGAGTCGCTTGTGATTCATCGAGACCCTGTGTACAAGAGCCCTAAACGCCGTCCTATCCTATGCCAATCACGCCGTCTCAAACACACTCATTCCCACCACTCCACTCACAGAATGTATCCATCTCATCGAGGGTGTTCCTCTCCTGCGCTGTCCCTCCACTCTCCCAAACAGGATGTCCCTCTCCAAGGACCAGTCCCTCCTTGCAACATGCCCAAAGTATGTCAGATGAAGCTTCAGAATCCTTGACTTCAAGGAGCCACTCCGGCTTCACCCTCTCCGGGACAAACCTGTTTGTTCTCCTAGCAGTCCATGGTATATTCAACACTCTTCTCAAGCACCACAGCTCAAAGGCATCAATTCTCCTTCTATCATCCCTATTCACTGTCCAACTCTCTGATGCATAGCACGTAATTGCAAAGACTATGGATCAGGTGTACCTTAGTCTCTAGCCTGATGCCATTGCTCTTCAGTACTCTTGAGAGGTCACTCACAGCTGACTTTTCCAATGCAATTTGTCTCTTGACAAATTGGTAACTTGCTGTTACCAAGAGTGTTGACTGTGGAACCAAGTAAACTAAAACTTGTTAACTATCTATATACTGATGCTGCCAATTGGCCCAGTAGTAAGAATCTTTGTTGTCTTGATGTTGAACTTCAATCCATATTGACGGCTGCAGTCCTCGACTTTCTGCAGCAAGCACTTCAGATGCTCCTCAGTTTCAGTAAGCAGGGTTTGTGTCATCCGCATAATGCAGGTTGTTGATGATTCTACCACCAATCCTGATGCCACATTCCTCCTCATACAGCCCAGCATCTGGGATGATCTGTTCTGCATACAGATTAACAAGGTATGGAGACAAAATACATCCCTGACGGACCCCCGTCTTGATTTTGAACGATGTAGTGTCTCCTTGCTCTGTTCTGACGACTGTCTCTTGGTCCAAGTATAGGTTTCGTATTAGCACAATCAAATGTTCTGGGATTCCCCGATTCTTCTCATAGTCAGCCATAGCTTGTTGTAATCCACACAGTCAAAAGCCTATAGCAATTATTATTTGATGACCTGAAGAACTTAGCCCTGTGTCCTGTCCGCTAATCCCCCCAAAAAAGGGAATGTTATTTGACCTTTGCATATGAGTTCCAAGCTGCCATCAGGACATTTTTGGCCTTTGACCTATCTGTCTGCTGCTGATAGTCCCACCCACCCTCTGTTGTTTGACCTTTGTATACATCTTCATAACCATGACTCTCACACCACACCACCTTCAAGGATATGATGAGCAAAACAACAGGCTAGGGCTATGGAGATAAGAGCTGAGTAAGTTCAATCACTTAAGTATAATTATTTTAGCAAACAGCAAGCTAAGGACTCTTTAACACTGTAAGACTACTAAGAGACGATTATTCAGAAATGAACAGGTATTATAGAGAAAATGTACAGAGTTCTAGTCAGAAGAGAACTGTATGATTTAAACCACCTTTGTGCCGCCATGGGCTCCTTCCAAGTAAATAGGAAAGGATAAGGAAAATCATTATTAGTTATTATAAATGCGTGCTTATTTAAGTTCTCCACTGCTTAGTTCGGATTTAAAGCTAACATTATTATAGCTTTCTTAAATTCAGTTTTTATTACTTGGCAAAGAGCTAGTCTATTATTTGATTCATCTTTTAAAGTCAGATTACTGTGTGTCTGTGTGTGTGTGTGTGTGTGTGTGTGTGTGTTTCTATTTTAGGAAGCTCTCGTGTCAAGCTGCACTGCTAAGTCAAAGGCTGAGTGTCTCCAATGGTTCAAATCCACCAGCAGTTCTGATGGAGAAAGAGGAAGAGTCCCCACTAGCCTTGGACACCTTATGAAGGATCAATGCCAACACAGTAAGTCTGAGCTTGGTATTTTGAGTTTCTTTCTTACTACCCTCCAAAGATCTAGAACATTTGTGAAATTAGCAATGGTGATACATGTCAGGTGTTGAGCTCCTTCAAGTCTAGGCCATGTCTTATTTACTCTACAATGATTCTGGTGATGTCCACCTTCTTTAGTGTTGCTGTTGTTGTGTACCACTGAGTTAGAACCTATAAAAACTGACCTTCCAGAGGGTTTTCAGAAGCAGTAAATCACATAAGAGGAGATGACCCACTCTTCTCCTACAGAGCAGCTGGTGAATTTGAACCATGTGCCTTTGGGATTGCAGTGCAGCTTCTTACCACTAAGCCATGAGAGCTCTTCAATGAGTAACTGCTATTTAACTGAGTCTTTTAAAAACCTGGGCCTCCTTTTTCCTCACTGTAGCTATGTGTCTAGGTTAGTGTTGATTTAACTCACAACCTCCTAAAAGCAAAGGGATAATATGCTAAAGATTCCATCTGGCTGGCCTCATCCGGTATAAGTGAGTTTCATCCTGTTAAATTCTGGAGCCCCAGAAAGATTCTCCCCTAAACAGTTACATCTCTCCACAACAAACACAATGCCAACATTCTACTAAGTTTCCATTATAATAATAATAGGGCCTAGTGGATAAAAGTTTGCTCTGCAAACTCAAAAGGCAGGCAGTTCATATCCACCAGTTGCTCTGAGAGAATGATGAAAGATTTACAGCCTCAGAAAACCAACTGGAGGGTCAGCTATGAGTCAGTTCTAATTCCAAAGCAGTGCCTGACTTTTGACACAGTAATCAACAAGATGAATTTTCTTGACAGCATAAAGGCAGCAGAATTTAATCCTATGATCTAAGCTAACTAGATTTTCAATGTGAAGTAGCTCAATGAGAAAAGGTAGATGTTATACAGGAAGTAAAACCAAGTCCTTTATTCTGTTTACAGTCCACAATATAGGAGACATGTTTTTCAGACACAATGAGGAAATTCATTTTATTCCTCTTCCCGGAGTTATAGTGTTTGGAGTTGCCATAATACAAAGGTCATGAGAGGGCATTTATCTTCTATCCAAGGTGAATGTCTTCTAATATTAAAGCTCTTGAGTAGGTAATTCTTTTTTATCTAAGGTCAATGTTTTGTAGGAAAGAAATAAAAAATGAGATTTAAACAAGGAAATGGGAGCTTCATTTATTAGTTTCTTTTATAAAAGACAAAAAATTGGTTTAATCATAAAATCATGAGCAGAGAGCCCAAAACTCTGAGTGTTCTGAGTATATTCAATTAAGCGTGAAATACATAAACAAGACAGTATGAACATGGAGAAGCTATATAAAGAAGAGAAGTGCTGGGTAAGTGCTTGTCAACAAAGAAGGAAAAACAAGTACAAATATGGTGCCAGAAGCCCAGGCAGAGTCCACATAGGTGAGCCCATTTGTGGAGAGGGGTTGCAAGGACATGTACAACTAGCTTCCTTTAGCATATGCACCAATACAGGCCTGGCAGGCTAGAACTTCACATTCTGTTAGAAAGACCTTTAACAGAATAAAGCCTTATCTTATCTTATAGATTTTACCTCTGGCCAGATCTCCTGCTCCTGCTATATGGGACCAATGATTTATATGGAAAAAATAGATAAGGAGCAATATACAAGTAGCTATTGTCCAAACAGGCAGTCTGCTTTTACAGGTTTTGCAATTCAATCTGTTCAAGTTAGTGCGGTTTAAACTGTTAGTCTAATAGTTGATTTCACTTTGACTTTCTGAATTTTGTTATAAAAATGAAAAAAAAAATACAATTCTTTTATGATTTCTGTCCCCTCCTCTCACTTAAACAAACCATAAACCTGTACCATTATATTCTGAAATATTCAAAACTGATTTTTCCTCTGGTGCCTCCTGTCACCAGCCACTCAGGTTCCTTTTACCCTTCAGGGTTGGAAAACTCAAAGAAGATGACAGTTACTTTTGATTGTGTCCCTTTCCTTCCCTCTTCAGATCAGGAGGTTAGAGCTTGCAAAACCAGCCGAGCAAAGGCCTGAATTTCAGCACTCAACTTCCAGGTCTGTGCTCTCTCTGCACAGCATGAGCGGATGCACATGATGATTCTTTAACTACTTTATGGCACTCACATGTGCATATGTGCTTACATAAAAATACCAAAGGGAGGTACAGGGCATGAAAGAGGAAACTTCTATCTCTCCAGTGGCAGGCCAGGTAGGAAATTATGGTAAATGAGCCTGGGGTCACAGAGGGACAATGTGACCTCAGGAGCTTATGTCTTCACTAGAAGGGACACTTCCAGACAGGCGTCAAAGAACCTACTTCCTGAGCTAATCTTTATGACTCAAACTTACCAACGTTTCTGGTAGAATCATACCTACAAATCTAGTGTGCTCAATATAGCTTATTAAATATTTCAGTGAAAATGTAAAGCAAACAAGTGATAGATATGCAAATTTTTTAAGTACACTGCAACTAAGAAAAAATCGTATAGATTATTTCTAAATCTTAATTTAAAAATAAAAATAGCCAGAGGTTCGAGGGAAGAGCCAAAAGAAATGACTAGGTGAAATACAGAACAAAATTATTATGCTGCATGATCAATGCAAAGAGAGAGGTCTAATGTAAACCATGGTACTGCAACCTTGTTGGAAATATCAAAGAGTTCTACTCTTCTACAGTGTCACTATGAGTCAAAATCAACTCTATGGTAGTAAGTGGGTTACTAAATAATAATATAGCAATACTGGGTCATAAATTGTAACAAACGTACCTCAGAAATAGAAGATGTTAGTAGTAGAAATAATGTGTGGTGGGGAGTGGTAGATGGGGGTATGGTAGTTACATAACTTCTTTGAAAACAAAAGATTGCTTCAAAAATAACATTAGAACTTAATAGATTAAAATGGATTTAAAAGTCTATTAGAAAAAAAGGAAAGCAAGTAGGATTCATGGCGCAATGTCACAAGAAACTGCGATATAAATGTTCCAGATGTAGGTTCTGGAACACAGTCAAGCCCGTTACTCAGAGCTCGGAGTCAGGAGAGCTTGGGAACCTGGCTGGCTACAGAGTACCCAACCAGGGAAAACCCTATTTTAAGGTCTTGAATAATATAAACAATTACTTAATTTATTACTACCTCAAAAATAAATGAACTGAACTTTTCTCTGTAATTCTTTGGAAAGGCAAAATTTGAGGGAGAAATGGAAAATATAGCGCTTTAGAACTAATATGTTTAGGACAAATCTCAATCTGTCAGTGGCACATTAAGTTCACTTACCTTAATATAAAAAGAGTTGCTTTAGAAATTAAAAGATGTAAGGATACAAAAATATTACTGGGACTCAAGAGTGAAAGTTAATAAACTGGAAGTATTATTGCCTACATTTTTAACCAGTTAATATCTAATCTCTGAAACTGTAACTGAAAGACTGGTGGCTGCCCAGATTAGACCCTTGAGGAGACAAGAATTTAGAGAAGGTATTGAAGGCCAGGAATGTTCTTCTAGAGACAACTTAGTCAGGTTTTCTGTGGTCCGTCAGCTGGCTCGAACAGGGGACACAAAGATATTGTAGCTCTGGCTGGACTTAGCCTCCAACTGCACTTACTGTTATTGTGTGCCACAGAATCAGAACTGGCAAACAGCTGACCCTCCAGAAGGTTTTCAGAAGCTGTCATTCACACAGAAGACTGCCATCTTTGTCCTGTGGGGCAGCTGGTAGATCTGAACCATCTGCCTTTGTGTTGGCAGTACAATTCTGTTCCCACCAGACCACCAGAGTTTAGTGAACCCATTTCTTTTAGCTGATGTTAACACCACAAAGGAGAATTTCTATCCAACAACTTTAAAATGGATTTGTTCATCAGGCAGATTGTGTGACCTCTAAAAATGCTCTTTCTTTTGTGTGATGAGAGAAAACCTAGTTTAACTAGGTAGTCACAACATGCCCTGAAGAAAGGGAATAAATACAAAATGTTAAAAATAATGGCCAGCTAAATGATGCTTAAATCTGAGGTGGTGCTCAGAAGCTCCTAAGCCATGTACTTACTTCCGGGTGACATGCCAACTGGCAAGTGAAGAGAGAGACAGAAAGGCAGCTGCAAACGGAAGTAACCACAGGCTGCCCAGATTAGACCAGTGCACCCAGCCCACCCAGGCCTCAGGTGTCTCTAAGTCTTTGGAAACAGGCTAAAGAGCTGCAGTACTCCACCAAAATTTCTGAAATGAGTGAATGAAATCTAAAAGGCACAAATGTTCAGTTTAATATATATATAGCCCAAAATTCTCTGTATCTCATCTCACCAAGAGTCTCTTCCCTACTCTTCAAATGAGGGCTGACTGTGATTTACTTTGATCAACAAAATGCAGCAGAGTAATGCAGTATCTTTGCAGGCCTTGGTCTCTAAAGGCTTGCTACTTCATTCTTATTTGTGCCATCATAGGAAGAAGCTCAGTATGAAAGATTACATGGGTGAGCCACCCCCCCCCAGCTTCCTCACAAAAGTGAGGCCACCAAAGACCACCTGTCCCTGAGTACCAAATGACTGCAAAGTAACTATCCCAGCAATTGGTAGACTCATCAGAAATAATAAAAACTTTGTTTTAAGCGACTACTTTCCAGGGTGACTTGTTACAGAGCTATGTATAACCTAAACATACTTATATTTTGCTAATATGTATGACTGCCAAGAAAACAAACAGATTCACCCTAGAGAGGGTTAAACCAGGCTGCTCCTTGGAGGAAAGGATTCTGGGGCTTCGCCTGACATACTTTGAACATGTTGTAAGGAGAGACAGGTCTTTGGAGAGGGACACCATGCTGGGTAGAGTAGAGGGACAGCGCAGGAGGGGAAGACCCTCTATGAGGTGGATTGATTCAGTGACTGGGGTAATCAGGATGGGTGTGTCGGAGGCAATGAGATTGGTACAGGATAGAGCATGGTTTAGGGCTGTTGTACATAGAGTCGCTATGAGTCGCAAATGACTCGACAGCACATAACAACAACATATATTATAACAGTATAAAAAGATATGTTGGTAAATGTCATATTCATTCATGTTTCCTGCACTTAACTACAGTTATATAAAAAGAGAACTCTAAGCACAGAACCTGAGTTGAAGACTCTGGCCTCTACACCTTTTACCAAGTTGTTCTAGTAGCCTAGTTGGCAGGGTGCTGTGTTGCTAACCAAAAGAGTATGCATCTCCAGTGTTTCAAATCCAGCTTTTACTGGAACAAGTTAGACAATCTCCTCTTATAGAGATTTACAGCCTCTGAAAGTTGATGAGAGAGGCATGAGACAAAATCAGCTCAAGGATAATTCTGAGTTTTCAGAGTATCCCTTGTACCAAGGAGTCCTGGTGGCATAACTGATGATGTGCTGTACTGCAACCTAAAAAGTGAGTGGTTCAAATCCACCAGCTTCTCCAAGGGAGAAAGGAGGGCCAATCTCCTCCCCCATAACTTTACAGCCTCAGGAACCTGATGGAGGATCACTGTAAGTTGAAAGTGACTTGATGACAACAGGTTTATCCCTTGTACCATGGAAGGTTTGTGATTTTGTACAGGCCACTTAACTACTTACCCTCAGATTCATTTCAATACCTGATGGAGTTAGTCTAACAATAAAATGAAAATTCTTTTTAAGCAGCAAGGCATATTACCTATATGGTGCTACTATTAATGTTCATTGTGCATGTTACTCAAAGACTTTGTCTTTCCTTCCAAGTCAAGACATCATTTAGATCAATGAATATGACTTTTCAATTTCTCTACTGTGAATTCCCTATGCATGAAGATAACATTCATCTGTGAACATACATGAACACACAAGGGGATCCCTGTGCAACATTTAGGTCCTTTGGAAGACCAGAAGTTACCAATCTTAACACCTCACCCCCCTCTCCTGAAATGAGTTGCAAGCAGCCCAGACAAGACAGTGTCTAAAGTGTCAGTAAGAGACATGAAAAAAACAAACAGCAGGATGCCTGGAGACTCATGCCAAGCTGAGGGAAGGAAGAGCTCATGGTTAAGAGAATAGTACCACACTTAAGAATGACATCCAAACAGGATGAGATCCAGGAGAAAAGATACAAAGGGGAGGGGGGACAAGGAAGCAGGAGTCACTGGAGAAAAATGAGACATGGCAAGAAAAGAAAAAACAGCTTACACTTAGAAAGGCTGGAAGGGGGGTGGGAAAACCTGTATTTGTCCCATCTAATGACAGAAGTGGAAAGAGCCTGTAAGAACATCTAGATAGATAGTAGTGTCTGTCACTTGCAAGAGCTCGTGTTTGAAGGATGAATGAATGAGCTGAATGCATACAAGTCTAAATGGAAGTTCTTTCACCAGGCATGGTATCCTTTCAGACAGCAACGGAGGAGGGTGGAGTTTATTCATTAAGATGAAGGGAACAATGTCTACAAACTCCCTTTCTAGTCTAGGAGAATATAGCAAATCCTAAAAAGGGGGTTTGTTGCTTTTACCAAGGATATAACTCTATTATTGCTAATACAGAGAAATATTGCCTTAGTTTGTCCTAACTGTGAAGGACTTTTCTCTCTAAATTCACCAAATAATCAACTTTGCTCTCAAATGGTTCTAAGTTGTTAACAATAGTCTTTAAAAATAAGCTGGAAAAGGTCAAATAATCATGATAGGCTGCTCTTTATTTCTAAAATAATGCTCATAAAGAAGAAAGCTCTGACAGGCCTCACAAGAATAAAGTTGCACAACTGTTTCTTTTAGAATGCTTCCACTGTTAGTACTTAACAGGCTTTCCCCTTTTAATTTCCATTTTCACATGATTGTTTAGGTTTTCATTCTCTTGTCAAAGTATGGCCTGTCTATCATCCTTCTTAATAGGTGGGAACCTGGTTAATACACTAAACTAGGCTGAATAGGATTAAGCCATAGTCTGAGCATATTCTGCATTCACCGATTCATTCCATATCAATGCATGCACAGAATGAAAGAAAACTTAAGACACAATTCCAGACTTCTAGAGATTTTTGGTTGGTGAGACAAGGCTTTATGTATGTAACGGCTAAGTAACAATGCAAGGAAACATTAACTGGTCAAATGGAAAAGCATATGTTGAAAGTTATAAGAGGATGGGGACAGGTATGGGCTGAAGCACGAAGACCTCATGTAAGAAGGTGGACTTTAACTGGGAGTTCTGCAGGATGAACAAGATTTAAAAAGGTACAGGGAGAAATACAGAGGCGGCTGAGGGAGTTGGAAGGCTAACAAAGTAAGACAAGGAGATGTATTTTCTCCCAAAGGCAACTAAAAGTATTCATATTGCTTTTCTCTTCCTAAACGTATAAATTATCACAAAAAATAGTAGCTTAGTGTGTTCCAGTAAATTCACGCACTCTTCTCAGGCTGCTAGGTGCCACGGGCTCCGATCTATAGTGACTCTGTGTGCAACAGAAAAAAACACTGCCCGTTCCTGTACCATCCTCACAACAACTGTGCCAGAGCCTTTGTTGCAGCCACTGTGTTATCAATAATAAGGCCCTATTTTAGAAATGGCAAAAACTGTTGCTGAGTGGACTCTGATTCATGGAGACCCCTTGTGTGTTAGATAGCGCTCTGCTCCCTAATGATTTCTGTGGCTCATTTTTCGTAAGTAAATCATCAGGTCTTTTGTCTCGGGACCTGAATGCCAACTTTGCCATTAGTAGCTGACTGAACCATTTGTGCTACATAGTTAGTACACTGTTGTCATGTGCCATCAAGTGGGAATCAACCCACAGCTGACCCTCCGGTAGGCTTTCAAAAGCAGTAAATTGCACAGAAGACTGCCGATCCTTCTTCGGAGAAGCAGCTAGTGGATTCAAAGCATGTGCCCTTCAGGACTGGAGTGCAGTTTCTTACCACTAAGCCACCAGAGCTGCCTAAGGCAGCTATAAAATATTCCCTGTCCTCAAACCTTAAAGAAGAGAGACTGACCAAAGAAAAAGAATTTGAATTCAATATAGTATTAAAAGTACTACATAAAGCAAGAACATGTTTAAATACATTATGCAAAGTGTTGAGAAAAAGGGGATTCGAGGGGTGTAGGACTGCAGGAAGGACCCCTACCCAGGTTAAACGACTGAGAATACTTAAGAGAAAAGAAAATACAGTCCTAAAAGAGGTAGAGAGTTCCTAGGGAGGGGAAGGAAAGCAGGCAGAGCCAGGTTAATGCAAATGCAAGGGCACAAGGCATGAATGAGTGAGAGAGCCAGGGGACTGGGCCTAGTCCTATGGGAACAAAGGCTACATGTGAACAAGTAGCAAGGGATGGGGATGGGTCACTGCCTGCTGCAAATACAGGAAACTAAAGAGCTGTGACAATGTATCCCTCCTCTGCAAATAATTTACAGTGAGACTAAGAATGACTTCCTTCTCTCTGTTTTCAATTTCTTCATGAGAGGCAAATTCAACTCGTGTTATTCTTCTGTTTTGAAGCCAAAGTGAAATATACAGTACAATAATAGCCATCTCAAAGCTTATATTTACTAAACTCAGGGACACTTGGATATAAAATGGAAGGCATATCTAGTTCAATCTCCTTTCCAACGCAACATTTCTTCTGAGCACTCCTGGCAGGTGGCCACATAGATGGAGAGAACTCCACTCAGCTCTAGGGGCTCGGACATCTCCCCTCAGGAATCCTGATTCATCTGTGGAGAAAGTTCCTTCTTGTAGTTTCTGCCCAATTCTACCCCCTGGAGTGACTGAAAATATAGCCCACTGTGCCTCCCCCACGCAGATGGTGCTGGAGAACATTGGTAACAGAAATGAGAATTGTTCCTTCTCTTCACTGAAGAACTTATTAACAACTGGCTTAGCTTGATTAATTAGCTTCTCCAGTATAATGTGCCACCTTCCTTTTTCATGAAGACCTTGAAGGGACATCTGTTACTATTAGTACTGCTCCATTTTCCTCCTTTAACTCATCAGCAATAGCCTCTGTTTACACCATACTTCATCCTTTTCAAAGCATCTCCATATACTCTTGCACTGTAATGTTCTAAGATGTAATGCTGAACCAATGTTAGTATGCTATCTTCACATACACAAAAAATGTCTGTCCATGTTTTTATAATCAGGAATAAAATGTAAAATAAGCTTGAGAGAATCCCAGGTTTCTGATAGGACAAAAATCTATGTGATCACAAGATCTAAGTTTTTGGTTTTTTCCTTAACATTTTATCGAAGATTTTTCCCCTCAATTTGATAAACATGAGTAGGTTACTGTTACTGAGTTGATTCTCACTCACAGCGACCCTTTAAGGATAGGCAGGACTGTCCCACAGGATTCCCAAAGCTTGGTTTCTATGGAAGCAGATCATCAGACCTTTTAATTCTTTTGTGACACCACAGTGGGCTCACACCACTGAGCTTCTGGTCAGCAGTAAGCACTTAACCACTATGACAGCAGGGTTCCTTACTTTATAGAGAACACTTGTAAATCCAGCTTTTTGTATTTGTAACATCCAGTGACACATGGCTACCTTAATCCTGTTGTGCAACCACCACCTATATCTATCATCAAAAAATGAACCATCAGAACAGATTCTGAATGCCTATTCTAACTACAAGGCAAATGCCTGATACCTTAATTTGGGATTCCATTTTATGGAATCATTTGTATGGGACAATTAGTCAACAAAACAAAATGTTAGGTGTCAGGCAAAGAGGGGCTGGGGCTCAAGGAGGTTAGAAAGCAGCTAGGCAAAGAAGAGTTTTCATTCTTGTGAAACACAGAATAAAAGCAGACGCTCTAGACAAGGGCACAGCAAGAAGCACCAACTCTGAGCGCCAGGACCTGAGGAAGGTGAAAGGGAGTGCACAGCAGGGAAAGGGCACAATCAGAGAGGGGGAAGCAGACTATAAACCCCACACACGCCAAGCATATCTTTTCCCCAAAGCAAAATACAAATGCCAGCAAAATGATGATACTTTGCAGATTGTGGAGCCAGAGATGCTCAGGTTTTAGAGAAAGTCCTGTAGAGCTAAGTGGATGTTCTACTACTACAATTATAAAGTGACAGTGGCCACCACTTCACCACCTTCAAAAAAGCCAAAGAGAGATGTCTCTATTACTCCAAAAAGCATTCAAGAATTCAGACTCCTCTCTGCCTCAGAAAGTGCTAATGGGCCTGGTAGATAGATGTTGAGTCCAAACATTCAGGAACCCTGTGAAACACTTCTGTTAAGCATGCAATAAGCAACTATCAGCATTCACTGCAGAGACTCAAATGTAATTCCTACGACTGACATATGACCCCTCCCTATCAATGTACAGAGGGATATGTCTGTCTGCAGAATTCATCCCAAGCTCTCAAATGTGCACATGTGAAACATCTCTAAGGGTTAATGACTTAACCTGAAGATACCTGGCTTTGATCCCAGGAAAGATATATTTAAGTACCAAGTAATAGTAACAGTTCATTGATTTCTTCACAGAAACAGGAAGGTATTAGGTTTCCCATGGGAAGTCCAATTGCATGCTTAAAACTGTACCTCAAATGATGGCTAACATACATTAAGACAGAGGAAAGAGCTTAAACTAATGACAAACGAACCTTGTTGGCAGAGTACAGCACCCATCAGCTGTGAGTCTAACTTGAGTTTCGTAGCTATCCAAGGGGCACACGGCCTGCTGGACGGAAGGGCATTCCACAGTGCTGCAGTCAACGCTGAAAACTGGAACGGGCAAACAGAGAGGCACCATTTACTGTTACATTTACTCAAAACATGTTGAGTCCTAAAATGAAATGCTGGCTCTTGACAAACTTCCAAGGCTTCCCTACTTCCCAGAAACCTTGTCCTTGTGGTGGTATTTTTATTACACTCAATGAATGCTACACAGCTACAGAACTGTAACAAGTCCCAAGTTTTCTGTGCAAGAAAATGAGGCAAGATGAGACATTTAAAAGTTAAGATGGAGAGAGAAGAGGGGAGGGGGGAGAGGAGAGAACCCAACCAATGGTGGCTACAGGTTATAAGAACGGTGATATTCAGCCAGAAGTGCTTCCGATAGAACAGTCTAAGAGATGGACAAGGAATTATTCTGCATGAAGCATCGATCTAGCAGGAAACTTGCAAAATGGCAATCACTACAGTTGAGATGTGTTTATAGACCATATCAGAAATGCTGCCACAAGAGCAAGGATGTTAGAAATGAAGCAAGAAACAGCTGGGACACAATAAATCAAATGCTGGCAAAGAAAGTGAACATCCAATCAAAGATGACTTAGTGAGTGCTATAAAGTCAAGGGGATGGATGGTGGAGCAGCTGGTGAGGAGGAAGACTGGCTCACTCTTTCATTATAAAATTTATGGCATTTTGATACATACATACATACATACACCTAAAAAAGAACTGTATTTTTAAAGGATGATTGTCTTTTAATGTCACTTTAAAGTGATAGATACATCTGCAAATGAGGGGGTCTACAGTCTTTCTGGAGAATGAAGCAGGCAGCCATGTATTGCTGCTGTTGCGTGCCATTGAGTTGGTACTGACTCACAGCTGACCCTTCAAGTGGGTTTCCAGAGGCTACAAATCACATGAGAGAAGACTGTTCATCTTTCTCCCTCAGAGCAGCTGGTGTGCCTTTGGATTCTAAGTGCAACTCCTTAACCACCTCCAACCCCTATCCTCCAAGCATAATTTGTAGGAGGAAAAATGAGGAAAGACAGAGAAAAGGATAATCCCTTTCTGAAGGCACTTCCACACCACTGGATTATCACTCTGAGGAGTCAGACTGCCACCAACCTAAAATGGTAGGCTTGCAAGGTACTGACAAGAAGGCTTCTCTTCAGCAGAAGGAGAGACAGAGCTAGCTGAGCAGGGGCTGGCTACACCCTGGGATGCAAAGGAGCTAGGCTGCTGAGACAAAGCTCGCGCATACCTGGTTTGCACTCATAGAGGTCACAACACTCTCCCGGCTTCCCTGACGCTTTGGACACTAGTATGTTCAGGTATCCCGGCTGGCAGACTTTGCGCAGACAGCCCGCAGGGTCGCACACGCAGCGGCTGGGTAAGGGGCAGCACTCCCCGGGAGGAGCGTAACCCTCGATCAGAATGGAATCTTCAGGACAACGCGGAGAAAACTGGACTTCACAGCGGGCCTTGGAGCAATCTGGCTTCTCTTCTAAATGGGAGAAAAAGAATTTAGCACATGCCCTGGGGCAGTGTGGGGCACTTGGATTAGAAGCACAGACAGATGATGATCTATTTACTAACTAATGAGGAGGGCAGAGAAGCAAATCCAGGGAGAACACTCAAACTCAGGTTAGCCAGCCATGAAAATCTCTCCCCAGGTCTGCCCCAAACTATGAGATGGCAGTTCCCTTCTCCTCCACTGTTCTAGTCATTCCAGTTGAAAAACTCATGTTGGGTGCAACCAACTACTCCTTAGAGGCAAGGATGGTGAAAACTTCATCTCAAATACTTCAGACATGCTGTCAGGAAGGGCAAGTCCTTAGAAAAGACATCATAATGGGAAAGGTGGAGGGTCAATAAAAGAGAGGAAGACCTTCCAAGAGATGGACTGACACTGTAATTAAAACAACGGGCTTATGTCAGAGGTCATGAGGATGTTGCAGGAGAAGACTAGGTTTGGGTCTACCGTTGACAGGGTCACTGTGAAATGTAGTCAACTCTGTAGCACCGTAACAACAGTAATAACATAGTGACCAAAATGAAGAAAGAAGAGATGAGATGCATGCATGCAACCAAGGATTCGAAACAGGGACATATTCTTAAGAGTCCAAAGATTTTCCAACACAAAGACTGAAGGCTGTTCTTTGATATGCACTTAAACACAGAACAAAGGCTCACAAATATATCCTGGGTACCTCAGGGACAGGAGACAAAGTATATGACAATCAACATGGACAAGCCTTCTCAGTGTGTGTGCTTAGATTAGGTGGACTGAGTATATAATTCCATAATGTTGCAGCTCAACAGGTGGATAAAAGGCAAATTCCCATCAAATTTCCCTAACTGACAAGTAGTATGTGTCTGTCATCTAATAGAGATGCATCAAAGGCATGTTATCTCCTTTTCTCCAGTGTCAACTACTCAAATCAAGAGATACACAGCTTCTTAAGACTAGACTGCAACTCTCTAGCCTCTGGAGCCATAGTTCATAGTCGTTTCTTGGTGTAAACTTTTAAGATGCCTACAGGGTAATTACGTGTCAAACCTGATTTGATGACAATGATGTAAGTCAGGTTTTTAGATATCAATGTAAGTCCTTGGGGGAAGAGGCTGAGTGTAAATGATGCTGTGTAATATGCAAGTTATGTCTGCATTAGCCCTTATCTGTCCTTTTCAAAATTAAATCCCATCACAGGATCACATGGCACAGTTAAACTCAAGAGGTCACTTGGTAAGTCTCCTCATTTTGCAGATGAGGAACTTGAAATCCAAGACCTCAAGTGACCTGGGTAAAGTCAGTGGTAAAACTAAAGCGAGAATACAGCCTCATATCCAAAAAAAGCATTACAAAAGCAGATCTGTTCCCAAAAGCCAATCCTCTTCCTTGGGTCATTTTCGGCCTTCAATCTTCTATCATCTTCCATTTCACTAGGCATATTCTTTGCCTAATTACCTCTTGTCTGATTACAATATTCCACAGGAAATCCTTATTACTTTACCAAATTAATTTAAAAAAATGTTTTTGAAGCATCTGCTCTTCGAGCAGCTTGATATCATCAGATTTAAAAAACATCCACAGACTCCTGCCTTCACAGAGTCTACAATGTAGTATTTATTATAATGCAGTTATAGGAAAGAAATGTAAGTAACTTAATATAGTAGCAATGTGTGGTTTAGTAATAAAGGTAAACCAAACAGAGTAAGAAGGGAGCAGAGAGGAACAGTTAAAAAATCTAGTAAGATCAGGGATACTTGAGAAGGTAATGTTGAGAATGACACCAGATAGAATGGAGGGGAGAGCCAGGAAGATACACGGGAGAAGAGTGCCCCACAGAAGGAATAACTTCTGTGCTTGTTGTGTCCCAGGAAGAACAAGATGGCTAGTGTAGACAGAGCAAAACAAGCAAGAGTAGGTGCACAAGAGGTAAGGACAATGGGGGATCCTATCATTCAGGGCACCTTAAGCTGAAGACTGTTGCTTTGACAATTAGAGAAATAAGAGTTATTGACTGTAGGAACAGAAAAAGGAATGGCTCTTTCTTTTCTTAAAGAGCAGTGTCTGGGCAGCAGCAGTAAGACACGGAGCATCTGGGGAGCGGGAAGAAGTAGGACGCAGTTAGAAGGTTATTTGGAAAGAAAGAATATGGAGGAAGACAAATAAATATACACACTACCATAGCTTGGAAGTGGGTGTGTTGGAAATGGCCATGAGATGAGATCTGACTCTTATATTCACATGATATTCCTTCTATGTCCTGTAAATTTTTTTTATTTGGTTATGATGCCATTTTACTAAATCTGGGGCAAAACTAAACTGCAGAGCCCTGCTACTATCAACATGTTTCCACCCCATCCAATAGGCTGCTCAGAGCACAACAGTATGTGCTCTACAAAATACCTACCATGTGTGCCACATGTTAATGCCACAATAACGCCATGAGTTACATTACTATTTGCTCCATTTTACAAATGATGAACTGAAGTTTAACTAGGTCAAGTTGCCCCAAGGTTAAGGCGCTCATAACACGAATCATCAGTGCTGTTTGTGTTTTAACCTTGCCCTTGTCCTTTCTGAAGTGCCAGGGCGGCTAAATGGTTAAGTGTTTGATTACTAACCAAGAGAGATGGCACTTGGAATCACCTAAGAAAGACTTGAGCATTTACTTCCAAAACATTGCAGCCAAGAGAACTCTATAAAGGACAGTTCTGCTCAGACACAGGGAACCACCAGGAGACGGTATGGACTTCATGGCAACTTGGTTTGGTTTTCTGATTTCTCCTTCTTTCTACCGTAGTTGAATTCTACAGGCTTTGCTCTTATCTAAGACTGTGAATGCTGTTCAAGCTGTCCTCCTCCCTTGCCTTATCCCTTCCTCTCCAACTCTTAGCTCTATCTGCTTATGATTTATGGAATCTCTACAGTACATACACATAAACAGGAGTCAAACAGACACGGTGGCCTAATTTGAAGGGCGTTGTGCTGCTGACCCACAGGCCACTTCTCTCTGGTGGTGCAAATTCACCAGTGGCTTCATAAGATTAAGACAGAACATTTCCTCCCATTCCATGACCAGTCTCAAACCCACTAGAGGGTCAGCGGTAAATCAGTTCTGACTGGAAGGCACCGAGTTCCAGTCTTTGGGAATCCACACAATCTCATTTTCATATTATATCTTCAAGGATGTGCCTTGAGAAGAAAATAAGATTAACTAAGGAATGCAACCTCCAGATCTACTGCAGTGTGAAGCAGAGTTAACTCAAGAGTTGTGAAGGACAGACTGAATTTGGACTGCCTGGGCACTGCATAAAGTGTAGGTTATAAAGAACATTCAGTAGTCTTATCTGGTAAACACAAACACATGGCTTTATAATTAATAAAAGCTCAGTAACTGTAATCACATGGAGCACTGAATTACTACTCTTGTTAATTTGGTATAATTAATCATTCTTTATCACAGTCTATTATACTTTTATTCTATAAAGTATGTCATATATAATCAGATTTCTCAAATACATGTTTCAACATGTCCTCCATTAAAATTTAAAATCTTATTCTGCTCTTTATAGATCCTTTTAACAGTTCCAACACTGTCACTCTTGAATGTATATTTTCAAGTTGAAGCCATAAGAGATTTATTTACTTAAAAACTTCTTTTGGCAGGATAGGCTATTGCAATTACATGAATCTCTCTCTCAGGCCCCTTGAGTTGGAACCAACTCACACCTGATCCTGCAGCAGGTTTTCAGACATTGTAATTCGCACAGGAAGAGACTGCCCATCTTTCTCATGTAGGGCAGCTGGCTGATTCTTGAACCTGGGGTTTCACCACGGGGTGGGAGTGCAATTCCTACTATGCCATCAGAACTCCCTTGTATGTGAACAAGAGATTAAATCTGAGATAATTTAAGAATATTAGATGGGTTTTCTTTTTAATCAGTTAATATCATTAAACAGCAGATTTTAAACAATCATCGTGGTTATAGACTACTGTTGCTGGATGACATTAAGTGGATCTCAATGTCTAACCACCCGCATGTATACAGAGCAGAACTGTTTTCAGGTTTTCAAGGCTAGAATCTTCCAGGTACAGACAGCCAGACACATCTTCCAGGACACTCTCTCTCAGTGGGTTGGAAATGCTACTAGAAAATGAGTATTTGCTTACCTGTACCACCCAATCAACATCTGCAGGATAAATCTTGGTTAAGTAGTTGATTTAATTTTAATCTCCTAAATTAACTTGTTAATTTTTTTTAATTATTTGTAACCAAGAGTAATATTATTAGTGTAACAGTTCTCTCTCTTTGTGATGGTGTCATCCAGTCTTAGGTCTAGAGTTAATCTTTTTAGAGCACTATTTAGCATTCATGGAGTTCTGATGGCTTAGTGCTAAGAAGCTGTGCTGCCAATCTACAGGCACAGGGCTTGAATCCGCTCGCTGCTCAGGAGGAGAAAGATGGGAAAGCTCCTCCTGCATGATTTACAGCCTCTGAAAACCTGCTGGAGGGTCAGCTATAAATCGGTTCAGACCCAACAGCACATAAAAACATTACTTAGCACTCTGCCTTAGCTTAAATAACACAAGAGTTATCAGTTCTTTAGTGACTCACACAACCTGTTTGTGAAATCATCTAAATAGAATGTATTTTTTAAGGGAGAAGGAAAGATTTCTCTGATAGTTTTCTAGATTATTCAGATCTTTTTAAATTTTTTATTTTATTGTTTTTGTGTGTACCATCAAATCGGATCTGACTGGTACAGGAGGAGCTTGCCCCTCCTTCTCCAGCAGAGCATCTGGTGGATTCGCACCACATACCCCTGGGACTGCAGTGCAGCTTCTTGCCACTAGGCCACCAGAGCTCCCTCAGATATTTTTTATAGAGTCAATCTTACTATCTTATAGTTTTGCAAAAGGTAGATTTTCAAATTTACTGCTGGTTTTTACTAATCAATCTTTCTTTTGTAATTTCTGTGCTTCTTTTCTACTTCAAAGACAGAATGAATGCTACGTATGCATGTTCATGCTACAACCTCAATTTACTGTTGTGTAAACTTCTTAAGTTTTGTGTGGTGCACCTATGTGCACCTTCCTTTAAGGCTAACTTTAAAAAAAAA
>NW_006399769.1:20563030-20591847 GCF_000299155.1 Elephantulus edwardii
GTCTGTTTGTTTTCCTAGCAGTCCATGGTATTCTCAATACTCTTCTCCAGCACCACAGCTCAAAGGCATCAATTCTTCTTCTATCCTCTTTGGTCACTGTCTAACTCTCTGATGCGTAACAAGTGATTGCGAAGACCATGGCCTGTATCAAATACACCTTAGTCTCCAGAGAGACACCATTGCTCTTCAGTACTTTGGAGCGGTCCCTAACAGCAGACTTTCCCATGGCAATGCACCCTTTAATTTCCTGGCTACTGGTGCCAAGAGTGTTGACTGTGGAGCCAAGTAAACTAAAGCTTTGTATAATCTCAATCTCTTCACCATCCATCCTGATGTTGCCAATTGGTCCAGTGGTGAGAATCTTTGTCTTCTTGACATTGAGCCTCAATCCATACAACAACAACATGCCATTAACTTCATGACTGGCAGCCTTAAGTTCCATGCTTGTTCTTTATGACATGTTAAGACTGTAGAAAGATGCTGTTAAAGAATTTCGGCTCCTAAGACAAATTATCTTTCCTCTTAATCTGAAACTGGTAACACTTTTAGCTTTATTTCTGCCATTCTTCCAAACCTGTTTATCTTTCAATAGATTATTTAGAATCCTCACTGACTCAGCATCCTTACTCTCCCTACAAATCAGATCTCAGTATACCACTTTACCAGCTATGATTTTTACAGCATCCATACTGTTTTTCTGCTACCTCGCTCCTCAGTCTGCTCTACGTACAACAGAAACAAACACCTGCACGTCTTCACAATCTCTGCTGGGCCTGAGCCCATGGCCGAAGTCACTGCGTCCATCTTGCTTAGAGTCTTCTTTGGCACTGACCTACTTTAACAAGTGTGATGTCGTTTTCCAGGAACTGGTCCCTCTTGATAGATAACACACTCAATAGTACATGGACGAAGTTCTGTCATCTTCCATTTCTAAAGAGCATTTTGGCGGTACTTCTGATACAGATTTGTTCATTCTTCCAGTAGTCCAGGGATAGTGAATAAATTTCATTCTGTATCTATGCTGCCATTGTTTCTTTCTTGCATGATGAAATGAGAAAATTATAGCTACTCTACTCCAAATATTTCCCAGCAATTACAATGGTCTTCCAGCATTACCTCTGAATTTCTAATTTTACCCATTTGAAAAGAAGTCTCTACTCTTTCTCCATGGTGTCTAACAAATTATATATATAAACTTAAGTTAATTAACAAGCTTTTCAGTCTGGTTTCCATGGCAACCCTTTGCAAGTAGCATCTTAAATTACTTTAAAAAAAAAAAGTATTGCCCCACATATATAAAGACTAAAGGGACATTATCACTATAACAGGAAGAGATAAATATGCCAGTTTCATATTTAATACTCTTCTTTTAAAAGTGTACTCCTTAAAACAGTGACAGGATTATCTAGTGTAAAGTGATTGTAAAATAATTGGTGGAATCCTTGTATTAGCCTCTTTTTAAAATAATTTTAATGAACATTTACAGAGAGTTTGGATTTCCATTCATTCATTGCTGCACTTCTCTACCCACCCAGCCCTCTACCCCCACCCCCCAGTTCGCTCCTCTCTTTCAAAAATAAAAGAAAGACTCCCTCCCTGGTACACAATCCCCCCGTACCCCTCCCACCAGCCCAAGTACATTCCACTATGCAACCTGTGGATTCTTGTGATAACCATAATACCCTATCATATACTGCTTCTAAATTATTCAGTCCCTCATCTGTTTCAGTGCAGTATACACAATTTATCCAGTTTTTCTCAGTCTTACCCCCACCCTGATATCAGTCCCATTTTACAGCAGTGGGACCATGCAATATTTGTCCTTTTGCAACTGAGATATTTCACTCAGCATAATGTCCTCCAGGGTCACCCATTTTGAATAATATTGCATGAGTTCCTTGGTTTTTAATGCAGCATAGTATTCCATTGTGCAGATACACCACAGCTTCTCTACCCATTCCTTTGTTGATGAGCATTTAGGTTGTTTCCAACTCCTTGCTATTGTAAACAAAGCCGCGATAAACATGGGTATGCATATATCTACTTGGATGTCATTTATGGTCCCTTTAGGGTATATTCCCAGTAGTGGAATTGCTAGGTCAAATGGTATCTCTATTTGCAACTTTTTGAGAAAGCGCCACATCGCTTTCCACAGTGGCTGCACCATTTTACACTCCCACCAACAGTGAATAAGGGTTCCACTCTCTCCACAACCTCGCCAGCATTTGTTGTTTGCTGTTCTGTTAAATTTTGTCAGTCTTACTGGAGTGAGATGGTATCTCATGGTTGTCTTGATTTGCATCTCTCTCAGAGCTGGGGATTTTGAACATTTCTTCATGTGCTTGTTGGCCATCTGAATGTCTTCCTTGGTGAAGTGTCTATTCAAATCCTGTGCCCATTTTTCAATTGGATTACTTACCTTTATCTTGTTGTGGTGCTCAAGTATTTTATAAATTCTAGATCTAAGTCCCTTATCTGACATGTCATTACCAAACACTTTTTCCTAGTCTGCGGCTTCCCTTTTTACCCTGTTGGAGAAGTTTTTGGATGTGCATAGGAATTTGCTTCTTAGAAGGTCCCATTCATCTATTTTATCTTCTACTGGCTGTAGGTTTTTCAGGATACTTGGGAGACTGTTTATGTTCTGGACTAGGACTACTAGAGTTCTTCCAAGCTTTTCTTTAATGAAGTTTAGAGTCCTTGCTTTTAGTGCTAGATCCATGATCCACCTTGAGTTGGTTTTTGTATATGGAATGAGGTGTGGATCTTGCTTGAGTCTTCTGCAGCTATTTTTCCAATTTTGCCAGCACCATTTGTTAAAAAGGCTGTCGTTTCCCCACTTAACTGATTTCATCTCCTTGTCAAAAATCAGTTGACCATATGTAGATGAGCTGATTTCTGGGCTCTCAGTTCTATTCCATTGATCTATGTGTCTGTCATTGTACCAGTACCATGCTGTCTTAACCACCACGGCAGTGTAGTAGGATTTGAAATCAGGGAGTGAGATGCCTCCTACCTTTTTTCTATTTTTGAGGAGTGCTTTGCTTATTTGGGCTTCTTTCCATTCCAAATGAAACCAGAGATTACCTTTTCCATCTCCCACTTTAACTGATGTGACTATTCTCTGGGCTCTTACTAGACCTTCTCCAAGTTCAAATACACCATGGCAAGTACAAGCATGAGTCCCAGGTAGCCAATGTATTCACACATTCAATAAATACTATTCTGCTTAAATACAGACTTAAACAAAAATAATGTTCTGCCTAAACACAGAATTAAGTTAAACATAAAGTCAAATTATGAACTAAAAGAGAACAGAAGAAAATACAATAAGGAAATATACTGGTAGATTCTTCTTCTTGCTGTTGTGTACTGTCGAGAGTTTCGACTGACCCATAGCTAAGCATCCAGCAGGTTTTCAGAGGCAGTTGATCACACTGGAGGAGACTGCCCACCCTTCTTCCGCAGAGCAGATGGCTGAGTTGAATTGCATACCTCTGGAATTGCAGCAGAGCTTCTTGCCACTAAAGCACTGGTCCCCAGATTCTTATTAGTATTCTTAATTGTTACAGAGTCTCACACAACTGACAAAACTGCTTAAAATGATCATGTGACAATAACAACAGATACATTGCACACTTACTAATGAAATACAAGCAGCCTAAAATGGACTAGTACTATCCAGATGATGATGATAAACATCCATCATCCAATCGATTCTGACTCCTGGCAACCTCACATGTCAAAGCAGAACTGTGCTCTGTTGTTTCCAACAGTAGGTTTTTCAGAAATACAATGCCAGGTTTTTCTTCTAAGGAACCTCTGGGTAAACTTGAACCACCAATTTTGTGGTCAGCCACTGAACTAGCTGTAACCACTTGAACCACTGAGAAATCTGTTAGAAACTGTGCCCTATCCTCCAATCTATCCCCATTCTCATGCATGCGAGAGCATACACACATTCACCAACATACACACAAACAGAGCCATTCTGAGACAGTCCTTACAAGTTCTTAGAAATAAATACTTAGAAAATAACTCAAGTTTGGATTATGTTTAGCATTACCATCACAGAACTTTGTAGGTGAAATACAGAGGAAAGGGAGGAAAGCCTGGGACCACTGTCCTTCCTCAAAGCTCTCACTTCTCTACACCCAACACTCTGAAATTCTACATTAGCTACAGTGTGAGACTGGAGAATCTCAGGGACAGGACCTGTGGCCAGCTGGTGCTGCTCAGAGATGGGATTCCTCATGTACCAGCTGAGGTGTACATCATGAAGCATCCTCAGCTCCTTCTTTCATTCATTCACCGAACAAATATTTACTGAATGACTTCATAGGCTAGGGGTGCTAGATGCAGAGTTTAGAACAGAGAATAAAACAAAGTTCTCGCCTTCCTGAATTTACATTTCTGGGGATTTACAACATAAACAGAGAGCTATGTTGCTTAATGCCTAGTGATGACAAAAGGACTGACACAGAATCAAGGATGAGAGCTCACTGCTTCACTGGGAGGGTGTGGGAACAAGGCATATGAACAGAGATCTGACTGAAATGCAGGAGAGCACTCTATAAATAACAGGGCAAACACATTCCAGGCATGAGGAAGATAAAGAATTCAATGCAAGAGTGAGTCTACACACCACATGGAAAAGTACAATTCACAATTAATTTATAGAAAATCTGTAAATGGGTACTCTGGTGTCTTAGCAGATAAGGAGTTGCAATACTATCAAGCCAAAGGCAGGAGGTTCCAATTCACCATCTGCTGTAGGGGATAAAGATGAGCAATCTCTTCTCTCGAGATTGAAAGCCTCCAAAAATCCACCAGAGGGTCAATTATGAGTCAGTTCTGACTTGATGGCACACAACAAAAACAATATAAATGAGAACAATTCACAGGTAGAAAATAACAACAAGTACTTACAAGACAAAAATATTTTGATGTACAATAATGCTTCTTATTAAAGACTCAATTACCAAGTACTTTGTAGAGAAATGAACAATTCAGCACCTGCTTGTATGAGGTACTGTGTGTCCGTACAATTACACACCTTTGCATTCTTGTGCAAAGAGATTACCATCTTCATTTCTATTTGACAGATGAATGGACAAGCACAGAGAGGCTAAGAAATTTGTTTAAAGTTACAATTCAAGTGGTAGAGCCTCCTCAAACCATAATCTTTTCATTAGTCCTCTATTCTGAAAGAACTTTTAACTTTTCTGGTATTTGAGGATGCTTAGTCAATGGCTCCATTTCTGCTCAGATGTGGAGTAAAAAAGTAACTTGCAGGAAAAAAGTGCTGGGTCTCTGTGCGTCCTCCTCACCCTCTGCCTGGCCTTTCTCTCTGATGCTTTGCATTCGGGCCTAGAGACATTACCAGATAAAAGGAAGAGTTTTCTTATATTCAGCATTATTTTGCTCTGAAAACTTCTATTACAAATACAATACATATGCCATCTCTTTATTTTTTCAATTTGGTCACTGACTCCTTTAAAGTTATACTGTGTATCCTTTTCATTCACATTCCTCGATTTTATCATAACCTTTTTTGGCAAGCTTTGCAGAGAAAGCTTGTTCCGCACAATCGTAACCCCGAGGGGGAAAAAACTTAGGCTTGTTGATACAGTCCCAGAAATATTTCATATTTTAGTTCGTTCAGAAATACCAGCTGTACTTTCCCAGCGTTTTCTTTGACTTTGATTTTAAGATTTAACAGCAAAGGAATCTATGGAGAACCTTTTTTAGTGGTTTATTAAAGATGCCATGCTTAAATTGATTTTAATTGCCTAATAAAGTGGGTTTGCATCACAATGAAATATAAACTGGCCAACCACAAAGAGCAAAACATTAAATGATCTGTAAGGCTGGAATGTGTGTGACTATCTCTGTAGTTCTCAATCCTGGCTGCATGCTAGAATCACTTAAAAAGTTTTTAAAAATACAACTGTCTGGATCCCACCTCAAACCAATTAAATGAGAATTACTGAAGGATGAGCTTGGGAATTAGTATTTGTTTCAAAAGCTCCCTGGGTGATTCTATTGTGCAATTAGGGCTGAGAATCAACTGCCTCACTCCTCCAAGCAAACTGAGAATCTTTCTAATGAAGTTCCCTATTGACAGTGGAGCTCCGCCAAAGGCGTGTTCAAACATCCTGGCAAACAGTAGATGGCCAAGTGCCAATGAGGCAAGAAGCCCTTCAGATCTCGGCCTGCCACCAAGGGGTCCAAGCTCTAGCCTCACTCCTATGGCACCTCTAGGAATCTCTGAACCATGCATCTTTTTTTCTATGCAGGATGTGACTGAATCAGATGCTAAAAGACTAGAGCTTAGCTCTAGTTAGAAATGCATGCTTGGTCTTAGATCTTCTGCCAGACCTACTGAATCAGAATCCGCATCTTAGCAAGATTCTGAGATGCACATTAAACTTTGAAGACTGTTCTAGAGTAGCTAATCGCGAATAGCAGTCCTAGAAACATGATCTCCTAAATGCTAATTCTCAGGCCCCACCCTTGACTTAAAGAAACTCTAGGATAGAGGCTCAGCATTCTTCTCTGGAACCAACCCCTTCAAGTGATACTGAGATATGCTGCAGGTTGAGAATCGGTGCTAAAAGGAGTCTCAACCGTGATTCCCTCAAAGAGCCTGGAAAGTCCAGATGCCTAGATCACCAGGATACGCTCCTACTCGTTAATTAAATCAGAATTAATGCAAGTGACACCTGAGCATCAAGATTTTCAGATTTGCCAAGTGCCTCAATGTACAGTCCAGCTCAATTCACTGTTTTATCCCTCCCTTTCTTCTCTTCCATAAGCACACGGGATTCAAAGCTGACTGAATTCTTAGGAAATTCAAACCAAATAGGTCCCTGTCCCCTCTCCCACCCCCTACACCTCCACACCACCAGAAAACCTTCCTTGTATAGGCCAGAGTTTCCCAGGAAGAAGGAGGAAGGAAGTTAAGAGAGGTTCAGACTCTGCTGTCAGGTAAGGGAGTCTGACTTTGAGCATGACCTAAATGTATCCTATTGAATTTCAAATCAATTTAGAATTTTAAATTGAGAGGTATTTTTATTTCATCATCTGTTAATCTATACCAAGATAAATATTCAAGTTGCTTCCAGAAGAATTTGCCATTCAACAAATACTTCTTAATCTCCAATAACCATCTTTCATAATATAAGTATGAACGTATTTAAAAATAAAATCTCAACGGGTTCTGATCTGTTGTGCATAGGGTCACCATGAGTTGCAATCAACTCAAGAGCACATAACAGTCTAAAGCAGAAGGATAAATGCAAACAACTGAAAATTAGTTAAGCAGGATTAACATTAGTGACTAAAACAAACCAAATCATTGTCTTTACATCAATTCCAGTGCAAAGTGATCCTCCATGGGTTTCCCAGGCTGTACATGCTAAGGAGAAAAGAAAGCCTCATCTTTTTTCCAAAGAGTCACTAGTGGATTCACACGTCAGGGTTTGTGTTAACAGCCCAACATTTAACTGATTACATTATCAGTGCTCCTACTAACAAACCATCACTCCTAGCTCTTGTCCAGTTGGAACCAACTCATAGCTGACCCTCCCACTGGTATGTGGGAGGTGATAAATCAAATGGGAGGAGACTGCCCACTTTTCTCTTGTAGAGTCGCTTGGTTGAGTAGCTCAGCTCCCTAAAGATTATACCACTAGAGCCCCCTCTATGAACTGTAGTCTTCTCCAACACCTTTTCCATCTGTCATGAAAACAAGGCCACATGAAGGAAATAAAAATCACTAAGAGCAGGACAGACAACTCATGAGAGAAAATGTAAGTGAAGTAACTGTGTACAGTTAGCTCAGCAACATTTTAAAAGGAATCCTCCTATTATCTTGGAAATGTAATATAGGCAGGCAGAAACACCAGAAATACAGAATTCTCCGGAGTGGTGTTTAAAGGAAGGCAACATCCACTACTGAACACAAATACAATGTCTATTTTACTGGCTAACTTGTGCTCCATTTTTGGTTCTTCCTTTATGTATATAAAAAAAAAAGTTAGATGTCAAAGACACATGTGAATGACGAGCTCGGTGCTCCTCATAAAATGAGAGGTCAGCAAGGGCAAGGTTGTCAAGGAGGCCAACGTGGTCCGAAGTTCTCCCAGTGCTTTCTGTACAGCCAGCTTTCAGGGACTCGCTGTCTCTGCTCCTTGAAGGAGAAAGACCAGAGTGCCTGCTAAATCAAAGCAAGAATTGCTCATTTTCTTATAACAGTCCAGAACTTGTCAACACTCTAGAGCTTTATGAGTATAGTGAAAATTGTGATCTCAATGTGACATCAAAAAACAAGGGACAGTAAGCCAAGGATATTATCAGTAACTTTGCCACCACATTCATGAGTCCTAGAGAAGGTGTGGGTTTTAAAATTCCTCAGAAAAACTAAAGAGATTATCATGTGTTCATGTGACATCTTCAGAGATTCCAGAAAGGACTACCATTTGTGGAATTAAAATGATGTGTCAAGAATGAAGAGAGAGAGCTGGGTAGCAGGACTGAAGGACAGATAGAAAGCAGGGCCAGCAGAGCACATTGTCACCATTCTGTCTGCTAATGATCAC
Source organism: Elephantulus edwardii (assembly GCF_000299155.1). Classification (NCBI taxonomy): domain Eukaryota; kingdom Metazoa; phylum Chordata; class Mammalia; order Macroscelidea; family Macroscelididae; genus Elephantulus; species Elephantulus edwardii. The sequence continues at coordinate 20,571,634 of NW_006399769.1, forward strand.
GGCCACAGCAAATAGAGAACAGCAGTGCAGGTTTCATTCAGTTGGTAGGTTTCGCGAAGATTTATACAATCTGCGGGGTGGAAGGATAGAAGGATAGGGAGGCACTGGGGACCCAAATCTAAAAACTAATCACACAATCAAAAAGACAGAAACAGACTTCACAAAAAATATTCTGGTTGTTTAACTCTTCTGCTTGTTCCTACCTTCTTGGGTTTTAGGGGTTTTTTTTTACTTTTTATTTTGCTGACAATTGTTGAAAGGGTTAGGTATGCTAATGTATGCTGCAAGTAGTCCATGTCTGATACATCTAAGTCCTCAGCAAAGAATAACTCTTATCATCACCATCAATTACAGGAAAGATGCTAGGTTTTAAGTCAGAACTCTTTGAATATTCTCTCTCTGAGACTCACTAGCAGTGTATGATCTTGAGTTATTTATCTAACCAATGGAGTCTCTGCTTATTAAAGAGAGCTTAGTAGGACTTATTTGAAGATATTTTTGAAGATGAGAGGGGCTTTCTGTTTATACACACACACACACACACACACACACGAGATATGCCAAAAATCTGCTATCTTTCTACTGTGTAACATTCTTGGGCCCTCCTGTCAATTTAGTTCCATCTCATTTTGTTATAAATTTTGTGAGTAAATGCAATGCCCCAACAAAGACATAGAATCATCACATGCTTGTTATTACTGATAAAAGTTAATCATGAAGTACATAACATTTTAGCATGTTCTACACACAGTCACCTTAGGATGCCAAAACTTTGTTGCAGATGCTGTTTCTTTCTCAGCTTCCATTAATTTTTCCATTAAACTTTAAGAGTTTACCCTTTGAGAGAATATTTTCTACTCTGGAGAAGGAAGTAAGCCGCTTTATATAACTCTCAGGTAGTTTTCCAGGGTATTTCTTCCCCAGTTCTTTCTACATTCAAGATATATCGATGAATCCTGCTTCTGAAGTTATCAGACTGACCAGATGACATATAATGGTAATGAATGCCTCCAGTCACAAAAACAGATCTTCCAACTGGTATGCCGGTTCTACAAAGACCTTCTCTGGTGATAAAAGGCTTTCCTCCTGCAGACCACCTCCCCAGAGAATGCACCTCTGAGAACAGCCTTCCGGATCTTGGGCCCCTCACAGACTCATTCCCTGTTCTTGCTTCTTTCCCTCAAGGCCACTCCACCCTTCCCACTCCAGCAAAAACCAGACTCCCTAATCAGACTCGCACTGAACAAGCCCCTAAACGGGCCCCGCGTTTCTATGCTGTCTTTGTGTCCTTTGTGTATCCACTGCGTAAACCCTCGTCCACCGCAACCGCCAAGAGGGCACTGGAGACTACAAATATGTGAGCTGCAGCTGAGCAAAGGGACATGTTTACTTTCCATCCTGAACTACAACTTGACCTGCAGCAAAACCAAAAATACTGCAATGTGTATTTTTTCCCAGAAATGATAATTATAGTACTCCAAACATTTTTTTCAAACTTCAACTACCAAAATGGAAAAGGCATTTGAAAAAAAAATTATTAAATAGGCACTTATATTCTTGTTAGCCCTTACATGGAAATTATACTTTCTCGCCCCCTATCCTTTCAGAACCATGAAAGGGCTTGCTTTCCGGCTCAGAGCTCCTTCCAGGGCCAAGTGGGACCTGGTCAGCTGGGTTGAGGTAAGTGGTTAAAGAGTCCTTATTCACTGCAGTCAGCATGTGTTTGTAGCACCTTTCAACTTCAAAAATACCACTTAGTTAAGGATCACTATGCACTTGGGAGTTAAACAAAGGCACTCTTGCATATCTGGTGGGTGCCTAAACCAGAAGCCAAGAGGCCAAATGGGTCTCCAGGTACCAAACATAGGAGGCATCGTAGTTGGAAGAATCCTCTCAGAAGTATCACTTTTATCCCAGCTCAGCTCCTTTTGAGAAAAAAAAAAAAAAAAAAAACAACGCCTCCTCACCTCATTTGGTTCATTCTTATCTAGCTGAAGTTGTCTTGCACACATCATTCCCACCAGGATACTGCCACTGTAATGCTATATACTCTTAGGTCACTGGCCTTGAAATTTAAGTGCATCAGAAGCACCTGGAGTGCTGTTTAAAACACAGGTTGCTGGTGTTCCTCCCGGCTCGTCTATTTAGTAGGTTTGCAGTGCATTCTGAGCATTTAAATTTCTAGAATGCAGGTTTCTGTTGTCCAGGCACCATGTTTCAAGAAATTCTGCTTATGAACTCTACTACACTTCCCTTCTCCCTTTCTCTTTCTGCTCATCCTCATTTCTTTCTGTGTGTCTGTGTGACTATGGCTATGCTATCAGAATTGATACAAGATCTAAAAAGATAGAAATGAGCTTGATGATCTGACCAACAAAATGTCCCAGCCAATCTTATCCTCCTTATTAAATCTGCAACCTTTCTGGAGCCTGCTATCTATCCTGGGCATAAGATAAAATTCAGAGCAACATAACAGTGAAAATAATGCAAATTCTTCAAGCATATGTAGCAAGGAGAGGGAGTTCTGGTAGTTTAGTGAGTGGTAAAAAGTTGTCATCCCAAAGGCAGGTGATTCTAATCTACTTGCTGCTCTGAGGGAGAAAGATGGGCCATTTCCTCCTGTGTAACACTGTCGTTGAAAATCCATTGGAAGGTCAGCTATGATTTGCTTCTGACTTAACAATACACACCAACAACACATAGCAAGGTAAGATTGCAGTTTCTGTCAAACTGAACACTATACTTGCTATCAGTGCTGCTCCCATATTTCAAGTTTGTACACTGAATTGTGACTCTGGAGACGACTCTAAAACTTACCATGGACTGCCAAGAAAACAAATAGGTCTTAGAGAGGGTAAAACCAAGTTTCTTCTTGGACGCTAGGATTTTGAAGCTACATATCACAGACTTCAGGCACATGGCCAGGAGGAACCAGTTCTTGGAGAAGGACATCATGCTCAGAAGAGTGGAGGGACAGTGCAGAAGATGGTCCCGGATGAGACAAATTGATACAGTGACTGGGGCAATGGGGCTGGTGTGTCAGAATTAGTGAGCCTGGCTTAGGACAGCACAGGCTTCAGAGCTGCTGTGCATAGGGTCACCATGAATCACAGGAGACTCAATGGCACATGATGATAATAATAACAACAACAACTACTCCATTTTCAAATATATCACATGCATGATGATTCCATAAATAGGTTTAACCACATATTAACCATAATTAAAGGAGACAAAGTAACTTATAATGAAGCAACACTCACAAGTTCACATGTCATTAATCTGGAATTTGTGGCAATTTGTAAGAAGACTGTCATGAAATGTGTGTGTTAGTAGGGGTGGACCCCATAAAATTACTAGGGATCTGAGGTATTTTTCTTTGCCATAGCCTTTGTCCTACTGTATAGCCCTTATTCATACAGTATTCCAGATAAATAGGAAAAGTGAAAAAGCAGAGCACTAACCCTCAGTGGCATGATGTGAGAAGGTGCAATATTTTACACACTCACTTCATAGTGGTCAGAAATTGGTCATAGATAACTCTTTGAGACCTTAGAGTTTCCATACAAATGAACATAAGGCAAATGCCCTAGAGTTTCTTTTAGATGTTTTAGCTATAGAGTTTTCAACAATCTAATCTTATAATTCAGGTACTTAAAAAAAAAAGGACTGATAGGAGATTTGAAAGGTTAAAAACAAAAAGAAAACTCTTTGCACTGCAATGTGGAACTCTACCTGTACAGCTTACTGGTTTCTGAGCCGTTCTCTTAGCTAGAAATTCTTAGCTATCCAGTGGGAAAACTATGCTCCAGAGAACCAAATCACCTGGCCAAGTCATTCACCTAACAAATGGAAAGCCAGGGCCAGAAACCAGGCAGCTAGGAAGCTCCACACCAGCTCCATGAGAGCATGACACTTGAGTTTCCAGTCCTCATCTTACATTGATATTTACAGAGCTCTTACATAACAGTCAGAATTGTTTAGAATGTAGTTTAAAAACGATCTGGTGCTCTGCCGGGGAAGGAGGGGCAATCTCCTCCTGTACCAGTCAGATCTGATTTGACGGTACACGCACACAAAAATAATAAAATAAAATAAAATAAAAAAACACACGATCTGGTAACAAATATCCTTTATCAAGAATCAGCTAAATATATAACCAAAACAAAATAACTTTTAAGTGGAGTAGCTAAAAAGAAAGGTCAGAAGAACAACCTCTGGTCACAGTGTTGCTGTGGTGCTGTTCACCAGCCAAGTGCTGACAGGCTGCCCACCACCCACACACAGCATACAGCATCGCTGTGTGAAAACCAGAGGACAAATACGTGGGGATGAGAAAACCAGAAAGCTGTGAAGGGGGACCTTAAGAGCACACCTGAGGCCTTGTGGTGGGTGCCTGGGAAGACAGTTCAAATGAGAAATAACCCAGGCCTCTAGGCCATAGTTGTCTTTGATAGTGATAGCAGAAACATCACTGTCTAGCTGAACTTCTAAGTTATTTTTAGTGAAAAATTAATACTACAACTTTTGCTATGAATCATTGTCTAATCTTGGTATCTAAGGGAAACCCAATCTCCCCAAATATATTCTTTTTCACTGTCCTCCTCCATTCAAAAGATTTCTTCCTAGGAGGCTAACAGGACCTAGCCAGTCTGTGATTATCTTTTAAAACACAAACTATGTCTACTGTCATTGACTACTGAGCCACCCTAGGAATGTCCCCTGCCTCTAAAAGCCTTACACAGCATTTAAGCCACCTCAACTGGCCTTCATGATTAATGTCACAGATTCCAAAAAGGACTTTCATACAAATACCATTACTAGGCCTATTAAAAAATGGAAATAGAGTAGATTCCACATTTCCTCCTACGAAAAGGGATGAAAATACAGTGGAGATTGGCTCAGTCCTGAGACCTCTGCGGACATTCTACTGGATGCTTCAGTAAGCATAGTTTTTATGCTGCGCTGCTCGTGTATTCCAAAGTATTTCCAGAAACTGCTTCCCTTATTTCTACACTTTGTATAAGCCATACTTTTCATTTCCTAGATTTAATCTACTAACAAGTATACAGCATACAAGTTTTTTAATTTCTCTCAGATTTTTTTAATTTCTCTCAGATTTTTGCTGAGACCTATCTCTATCTGTTCTTGCTTACTCACTCTAAGAGATGGTTTCTTTCAGTGAAGAGAAAAGCTGAGCACTGAGAACTCAAGTGTAAGTTCCTACAGATGTGATAATGAGGTAAAAACAATTGGGCAGCTGGCTTGTCACCAGCTAAGTGGTTTGCTCTTGCATAGGTACTTCACTTCATGGCACACCTGATTCAAATTACAAATTACTACATGCCAGGACCTCCTGAGTCACTGTTTCATGAATAATTGAATTCGTGAATGTTAAATCAATGAATCACAAGGGTCTACTGTGTTAGTTTCTGTGTAATGAATCTTGTATAAGTCACAGTTGTTTGTATTTAGCAATAACCTCCTATCTTTCTAACTCTTCCACACCCACTACACACTTAAGAACTGTTCAGAAGGCACCACATGGTCTGAGCCTCTGGTGAGAAAGCTGAAGCCAAAAGAGTTTGTTGTCAGTGAGCCACTTCTGGAGTCAGGGAGAAATTTCTCTATTAACAATACCCAAGTGCACCACAGGACCAAATTTCCATCCTTAATTATGTCACTGTGAAGAATTATTAAATAACCTATACTAACTTCTAATCAAAACATAAATAACGCAAGTTAGAACTGCCAGAAATATGCAAAACTGAGTTGTTCAAGTGAGTTTTAAGCAGTACATTACACTTTCGACTTTAACAGTATTCCCGGAGAGTTGGACCCCAGAAAGCCACTGTAACAGTGTGTGTTCAATGAACAGTCATCAAACTCATGAATGAAGACTGTCATATGAGGGTTGTCTGATCCCCAACCAGAAGCTCCCAAGATAAATAAAGCTAACTCAGAGCTTTAAAAAAAAAACAAAAAAACAAAACAAAAAACCCCAGTATTCCCGGCCAAAGGACTCTAACAGATCAACTCTGAACAATGGTTGTGTTGCTGGTATTTTAAGTCATGTATCTTAACAGCTAAGGTATTACTTCCTCTATGTTTAATACCTTAGGCTCTATAGGTTTTAAGTTGGAAATTCTATTATCTTTAAATCAGAGCACAAAAGAACACTGTTTCATTTACAAATATTTCCAGGAGCAACCTGGTACACAGTAGGTGAGCCACATGACCTCTTACCTCTACAAACTAAGGAAATGAAGAAGACAAGTGAAGCACCAGCCAGCATGGAACAGGCAAGCCAGAGACTCAGTCCTCAGGCTGGCAGTAACTGCTTACATGATTGTGCACAAGTGTTTAAGCCCTGGGGGCTTCTTTTTATCAGAAAGCTAGCAATATCTCCTCAGGTTCTTCCCAAGCAGACAACCAAAGAAAATAAAAGGCGCACACACATACACGCGCAAAAAAAAAAAAAAATCATCATTAAGGTGAACCAGGCAATGTGTCATTAAATAGCAAATAGTAAAGACAAAAAATAAAAAAAAAAGGTTTATGACTTTAAAAGAAGAGAGACTGCAGTTGTTGAGAAAGCTTCACAAAGGATATAAAATTTTTATCAGGGACTTGATGTATGTGTAAAAATTAAAGCAGCTGTAGTAAAGAAGCTGGAATAGCAACTATTCCTAGCATGTAATATGGCCAAAATAAAAGCACAATGATTCTGGATGGAGCACCCTTGTGTCACTCTCACAGAGCCACATTATATCCTTCCACTACAGAGCACACCATGCCCTTTCTCCGCCAGTGGTTTCAATCAGGCATGCTCATCTCCTACAATCCTCTTTCTCTACAATCACTCAGCTGCTCACACTGCCAGTCTGCACCAGTGAGACATTCAGCGTGCACCCATAACATTCGGAGCACAGCGAACACAGCGTGGATATTGGTGGCCGACTCCATGGACAGGTGCACAGGCTGCACCTCTCTGCCAATTCCAATCCACCAGCAACTCCTCTTAAGTGATTTACTGCTGCCTGGAAACCCACTAAAGGGTCAGTTGAGTCAGTGGCTCATTGAGGACAATGTTTTGAGTAAGACCCTCAAAGAGCATTCTAGTCATCTTCAAACAAATGCTATTTCCTCTATGAAAGAGCCCTTCCACCTCTCTCACCACAGTTCTTATTCCTTCCACTAGTCTATGTGCATAGGACTTTATACATGTTTATTTTATATAAGGTTTACATCACATCATTTTTAATGCCTAGATCATAGTAGATGGCCAATCAACTCTTACATTCCTACTACTCCCTATACTCCACCCAATCTTTCCTTCCTTCCTTCCTTCCTTCCTTCCGTCTTTTCCTTTCTCTCTCCTTCCCTTATATACAATCTATCATCTCTACCATCCACTAGTGTATTATTATCCAGGGTAATCTTTCCTAGGCTCAGTATTTCTCATCCATAAAATGGAGCCAATAAATGTCTCTATTTCATTGACTTGCTGAACAGTTTAACATAGAGAAAGAGCTCAGACTGATATGTGGGACATTCATAAGCAGAAATTTCTAGTTTTTATTACCATTAACATCTAACTTAAAGAACTACAAAGTAGTTGGGGATCCTCTTTTAGGTTATGGAATCAATCAACAATGGAAAGTCCAAGAATCAAATGTCATGTGGACAAAACATTGAATAATTTATCACAATAATAAGCACCAACCAAAAGCACAGCAAAATGTACCAAGTTCACAAAGTTTTCCTATCTTAGCTGTCCATCAACAAAAAGCCTTAACTCTTTCATAACTGTGTAATTATATTATCTCACTTTAGAAATGTCTGTGCACAATGAACTGCATGTTACTATAAATAATATTGTACTTCAGACTGTGACTTTTTTTAGAACAAGGAAACAAAGGAGCACTGTGAAACTGATGCAGCGCTGGAGCAGCTGAGCAGAGGGTGTGTCTCAAGCAAGGTGTAATTAACTTTATAGACTTTTCAAAGGTTTCCAACTCAGCATAGCTGGAAAAACATGTGGACATGTGGTACTGAAAATCTTAAGTGGGTGTACAGTTCAGTGAGTTCTGGCTGAGGGCCGCCACAAGTTACTTTAAGACCAAACCCAATGCAACCCATTCAATCTCAACTCCTAGTGATGCTACAGGACAGGGTAGAACTACTCCATAAAGTTGTAAAGGCTGTGTATCTTTGCAAAAGCAGACTGTCACATCTTCCAGAGCGGCTGATAGATTCCCACCACTGACGTTAGCAGTTGCGGTGCTGGAGAAGAGTCCTGACATACCATGGACTGCCAAGAAAACAAAAAGGTCTGTCTAAGAGGGTAAAACCAAGTCTCTCCTTGGAGGCTAGGATTTTGAAGCTCTGTCTCAGATACTCTGGGCACGTGGCCAGAAGGTACCGATCCTTGGAGAAGATCATCATGCTTGGAAGGGTGGAGGGACAGCTCAGGAAAGAAAGACTCCGGATGAGATGTATTGATACAGTGACTGGGGAAATGGGGGTTGGTATGTCGGAATTAATGAGACTGGGTCAGGACAAGGGAGGGTTCAGAACTGCTGTACACAGGGTAACTAGGGGTCTCAGGCAACTCAATGGTACATAACAACAACAACATGGAGTCAAGACGCTTTCCTTAGTGATCTTAGAACAATAGAATCAGGTCTGAAATACTATTTTCAGAGGGTTACAGTGCATGGAAGGTCTCTGAATAATACAAACTGTCTTACACTTATAACCTATAACCTAAAGATTGGCAGTTCTAACACACCCAGGGGCAAATAAGATGTGTTATCTGCTTGAATAAATATTACAGTCAAGAAATAAAATCACGTGGGATACTTCTGTTCTCTAACACATAGTCACAGAGAGTCAGAATAGATTTGATGGCAGTGTGAGGATTTTTCCCAGTTCCCAGTATTCTGAATACTAAAATATTCATACATGAATTCTAAAGTACCTAAGAATCTCTGATTTAGACAACTATGAGAGTCCAAGAGAGAAATACGTAACCTGCAAATTCCTTTCTTACCCAAACGACCTAGCTAGTGTGTCAAATAGAACAACAAAAACCAAACTTGCTGGCATCAAGTCAATCAATTCTAATTCAAAGCAACTGTACCACCAGGCTCCTTTGTTCCCATTATATGTACGTTTTATGTGCTTAAAAACTCCTTTGAGTTTAAGTAAAACAGGCTCTGATAGGAGAATCAGATTTCTGTAACCAGTCCTTGGGTCTGCCATATTGAAGGAAGCTGAGGAAACATGATGAAGGAGATCAACAGAGCAGAGTATGAGGACATTCAGCTCCCTACACCTCACTCTTTGAGCAGTAATAGAAGAGATCCTGGTGAGAACAAGCATTTCCTTAGTATTAAATGGAGCAATTAGCATTGCAAGAATAAAACTGGCATCATTAAAGCTAAAGAAAGGAAGTAGGGGTTGTTGTTATGTGCCATCACTTATTTTTCATTTTTTAACCTCAGGTATTACATCAGATGCAATGTCAGGTACAAACTAAACCTTTCTACAATTTTACTGGCAATTTATTTCTTTTAAATTAGAAATTTAACACGTTGCCGCAAATGACGGCAAATGTGTTTCTAAGCACGATCGTCAATTTAAAAAGTGTGCCGCAATGTGTTAATTTCTCCATACTGGGGGGATAAATAGGATGTTGTAAATAAAAACATGTAAATTAACAGTAAAATCATAGCAGCTAAGTAGTGAAATTAACTCTTAAAGAATAAACCCTGGCAATTACTGACAGCAAATATCTGCTTTTCAGAGTGCAAAGGAATCAGAATCCAATGAGTTCCTGATACTCAGACCTTTAAATGATACTTACAATCACTCAATTATAGAGGAGGGAAAAAATAGTCCTACTCTGTTACCCTCTATTAACTGGAGCCCTTAATTAATAGGTATTTTCCCACATATATACTAGTGTTTCTACTATTCAAATTAAAGACTAAGAGCTATCAGAGCATTACAAAATTCTTGTTGAATTAAAGCAATCCCAACCGTATTTAATGTATAAGATACAACAGTAAATAAAGGGACACAGATGCCCCATGAATAAACTAATAGAACTTCTGCATTCAAATAATGTTACTCTTCAAAATTACCTTAGGAAATTATATAGTTATTCCAATTCTGCCATTTCTGTAATGTTCTTTTTGACATTTTCTTTAAAGGCAGTTCATGAGCTATGCAATAAAATCACTTACAGTGCTTAATATTTTTTAGCAAAACTAGAATTCTTCAATGTGCTTACCCATTTGATTAATCACAAGAGGGCTCCAAATGCCTTTTGACTATTTCCCAAAATAAAATACAACTTTAAAGGCTGTAAATTTGCCACTACCAAAAGCACTGCAAAGAAAAATGCTGCAAACAGCAAAGGCAATTAAAACAAAGGAAGGAGCAAGAAAAATGTTCCTCCCTCATCCAAGGGTAGCCTCAGTGGAACAAGTACTCAGGCTTCCAATGTAATGTCTGAGAGAGAACAACTTTTAAACGATGTTAAGATTTGTTTAGAATTTGCATCAAATAGTCACCACCTAAAAATATCAATGTGAAGTATATTTAGTTTCTCTTTCCTGTTTCCTCTTTTTTACCCAGTTGTTTTATTCATTTTCTCTCTTAAGCCAGGACAATATTATTGATGGCCTGAAGTGTCACTAAGATAGTAGTACTTTTTCATTAGCTTTTCAGACTTAAAGTAGAAACAAATGAGTGTTTAAAAAACAAAAACCACCATGGTCCACATGTACCCATCATGTTAGAACAAAAAAGAAAAGAAAAATGACTGGCAAAGATGTTGTCTTGAAAAAAGAAATTCCATCAAAAAAAAAAGCTTACTTTATGAAGACAAATTTTAATGACAATGAAATAAAGAAAAGATTTCCAATATGATTTTCAATATTAGGGGTTACATCTCTTCAATAATTTCTAAGTGCCTCTGCATATTCACAGTAACACTTAAATACTTAATTTCTTTTTTTAAAAAAAAGGGGGGGGACACACACGGACTGTCTTAATTCAAAACCCCATCAGCAAATCTACAAAAACCCTCTGTGTGTGAGGCAGAAATCAAAAACTTGAGTATTTTCTACTAATCCAGAAGAACAGAAAAAAGTTTTAAGACTGAACCTTTTCAGAGGTGGAAAACAAAGCACAGTTCCACTAGTACCAACTTTCCCACTTCATTCATGCTTATATAAAAAACATCTTTGTGTAATACTTGTGTATTAAATCTTATGAGGTAAGGGTTTAAGAGCTGCAATTAAATTTTTGCTTAAAGCTTTGGATTTAACTTTAATTGTAGTTACAGAGGATTAAGGGTCAAAGAAACAAAAATACTAATTTTTACAGCCCCTACTGCAATAAGAAGCAGCTCTGATGGTGGCCTTTAATGGTAAGGAGCTGGGCTGGTAAGTCAAAGGCACATAGTTCAAATCCACCAGCTGCTTCACTGGATAAAGAGGGACCATCTCCTCCCATGCAATTAACCTGCTGGAGGGTAAGCTATGGGTCAATTCCAGCTTGACAGCACACAACAGCATGGCAGTAAGATTCTTCTCACTTCATCAAGGGGTGTTCTCACTTGGGCTAAAGTCAAGGTGTACCAACAGACCTCCAGGAGTCTCAATGGGAAGTGAGGGTCTTGGGGACACAGTATGGTCTCACTGGTTCCTTAATGAATATTCTATATTCCTATTAAATAAAGTCCTAATTTCCTCCCATGGCACTCAAAGCCCTTTCCCAGATGGATCTAACCAGCTCCAGCTCATTACTACCTGTTCAGACCCCTGCCCATCTACAGCAGGCAAATGACATTTAGGACTCAGAAATACAAGGGAAAAGGTCTTTCTTGCAGCTCTAATATATATGCAGTATACCTTGTATACCCTGAGGGACTAAACAGTAGAAACAATCAAGTAAAAGAGTTGATGAAGAACATGGGATTGGCAGGCCTGGGTTCCAACCATGGCTGGGTGTCCTTGGCAAATTAATCTACACAAAGACTACCTTATAACACCAATACATAGAATGCTGGTTGTGATTACATTTTACTCCCATTCTCAAAAATAAGAGATATGGAATCAAAGGGATATAGCTTGTTAGTTGGTAAGATCACATTTTAACCAGAGAAGAACTGAAAGAAAGAAAAGTTATGGGAAGAATTTGGAGTGGGGAAGTTAGCAAATAGGTACGTGAGAGTTCAGGGCTCAAAAAAATACAAAGACAGGAAACAATAAGTCTAAACGGATGTAAAGTCAGAAGTGAGTGACAAAGGTTTAAAATATTCAGAGAACTGAATGTGATTTTAAAATTCCAGAGGTCAGCAGAACAATGAAAGCAATCATGTCCTTGGACTTCCATGCTACTAAATTGGTAGAATTTAAAATTCATTCAAAATAACCATTATGTGTTAATCTTACAACTGAGTATGATTACAATCTGGGTATTTAGATATGCTGCACATGTTGTCTAAGTAAGAATATTTCTAAAAATCCCTTTCTTTATGTGTGCATTTCTCATCTTTACTGTAGTAACTGGCTTCAGAATAAAGAGGCTGAAAAAACCTTTATGAACAGACTTAACATAAGAAATATTTAAAGAGCTAGTTCCCTTGGCAGGAAGTATCCTTAAAATTTGTGTATTCAGTCTTTTTGACATAATAAATTAGTTTACCAGGAATCTGGTACATTAAGAATGTGGAATACCATGGCCTGGAAGTAGCCGTTTCATAAACTACCAATATCAAAAGCCAGTTTGGGATGTGATTCTCCTTCAAGTTGTAATAAAAGCCATCTTATTAATAATGCACATACTTTGGGAAGGTAGCTTAGGAGAAACCAGTTCTTGAAGGCTATCATGTTCAGAAATGCTGAGAAACAGCACAGGAGAGGAAGACCCGAGACAGGATGGATTGATACAATAACTGAGGCAATGGGGGTAGGTGTATCGGAGTCAGTGAGACTGGCTCAGGACAGGGCGGGCTTCAAAGCTGCTGTAGTATGAGGTTGCTATGAGTTTCAGGCAACTTGACAGCACATAGCCAACAACATACAAGTTTACCCTGGAGAGGATAAAACCAGGCTGTTCCTCAGAGTCAAGAATTCTGAATCTCCATCTCACTTTCTTTGGGCATGTGGCCAGGAGAGACCAGTTCCTATAGGAAGACATCATGCTTGGAAGGTAGAGCAAGACTCTGGATGAGAAGAACTGACCCAGTGACTTGGGTAATGGTGGTAGGTATGTTGGAGATAGTAAGACTTGCTCGGAAAGAGCAGAGTTCAGAAGAGTATTCTGTACACAGGGTTACTGTGAGTTGCTGGCCACTCAATGGCACATACAACAACAACAACAACATTAACATAAGCATTTTCAGTAACTATTGCCTTTACTGAACTATATGCTAATCCAGATAATTTTACTCTCCAAAGAGGACAAAACTACAGATAAAAAGGACCACATTTTAAGTACATATCAGAGAGCTGGAAAGAGTTGATGCATCCTCTCTCAACAAAATCACCAGGCTGTCCCGTTATGTACCATTGAGTAAGAACTGACCCAAAGCTGACCATCCCATGAGTTTTCAGAGGCAGTTAATCACACCGGAGAACACTGACCATCTTTCTTCCTCACAGCAGCTGGTGGACTCCATCTGTGTACCTTCAGGATGTCAGCACAACTTCTTAACGTCAGTCATCATATTCATATTGAGCATGAAGCCAATAAACCACTTATTTCCTGAATAATTAGAAAACATTCACTTATACTTACCACAGACATAGCGCCTGGATAAATCATGCTAATAACGACAGCAGAAGACAGGAAGGAAAATGGAGAGAGCAGAACAGAAAGAGCTGGAAAACAGGTAGATGAATAGGGTCCAACTTTTAACCCACTTCCTAACAGCAGAAGCACGGTCACCTAAGATTTAAGTCCAAGATCACCATTTAACAGATAAGCGAAGGCAGACCTCAAGATGTCACTTAATGAGTCAAAGCCAGGGAAACCTGAGGACTGAGACCACATGGACGCGATCTTTTCTGTGGAAGTAATCTTGCCTCCTCTCTGAATCTGCTTATACTGATCTGCCGAGATGTCATTTCTTACTGAGTGGCGGCAACCTTCCCAGTCTTTGTCTCACAACTTCACCCTCTTGGTACTAGACAGTTAGGGAACACTGACTTGCTAAATAGGGGCTGAGTACAAGAAGTCAAGAATTTAGACTTAAAAGAACTCTGCCACACCATCTGGAGCCCTGTGCTTTTGCTCTGTGCCATGAATATCTCCTGCTTTGCCAGCACAGACATACAGTTAGATTTCCATAATTTTAAAAGTAAAATAAATAAAGCATTTGCCAGATCTTTCTTTACCTTCAAGTTCCAAGTCTAACCTGTTTCTTTCATTATTACCGTTTTGAATGCAATGAACACTCATTTATATTCAACATACCCACCACTCCAAGTAACACCTCCGAACTTGCTCATCCTGGGTACGTACCAGGCGTCCTACCTCAGATAGCAAGATCTTATTCATCCTTCAAGGTTCAAATAAAATGTCACCTTCCCTAGGAAGGAAAATACTCTCTTCCCAGCACATGAGGACTTTTGCTTGTACCTCTCCATTCCCAAAGAAGCTATTTTCTTCTACATTCTATTTTGGCAAACTGTTTGCACACTCATCTCATCAGGAAAACCAAAAGCATCTTGCACCAGGGCCATGACATACTTATTGTTGTTTACCTGAATGAATACTAATAATTAAAATTTTCTTTTGCTAGAATTTAACTGTCACCAATATATTCTTGATTTTTATATTTTAAAATATCATAACCACATAATGCTTAAGCCTTTCCAAACTACTGGCACTCAGAAGAAAAAAAAAATAAAACCCTCATGAAATAAGATTAAATGTAGCATAAGGAAGACAGCTTAGCAGAGAATGTTGGAAATTAAATATGTAATGGGGCTATGAGAGTATTTTATTCTTTTAGATTACCAATTCTTCCATAAACTATACTTTTTTAAAAAATGGTAAATATTTTAGGTTGATAAAGATTTAAAGTAGAATAAAATGCTGCTAGAAAATTGGCCAACATGAAAGCTTACTTCCTTGTAAAGGAAGAACTTGCAATGGTAGAGTGAGATGGAAGAGAAGCAAACTGGAAGACATGGTAGAAAAGAGGTTAAAAGAGTAAAAAGTGGGTATCGGGAAAGGTTATGGAGGGGGGCAATCATCTTTACAGACTCAGAGAGCTCTAGTGCCCTAGTGGGTAAGGAGTTACACTGTCAGACATAAGAGCTAAGCAATCAGGATAAAATTCAAGAATTCAAGACAAGAACTGTGGGCAATGACGTACTTCTGAAGGAGGCATGGAACCAAACCTCAGTGAAGGGATTCTGACTAGAATATGCTGTGACTTAAGTTACCAATGGATGTGTAGCCATTTATTTGGGTGCTCTTCCCACCTCCCTGCTTTCCTCATCCACCACCTCCAACATGCTGAGGAGCAGAATCAGAAACAGAACGCTGGCTGTGGCTCCAGCCACGCATCTGGTCATGCTCTGAAGCCAGGACAGACCGGGCTCAGGAAGAGGATTTTTAGACTACAGAACAGATTCTCCCATTAATCAGGAATGCTCATGGGAGGATGAATCCGAGCCAGTCAGCTACTGGTCTGGATATGGCTAATAATTTCTCTCTGGTTTCTGGAGCACTAATGCCAGGGTTCCTTCCAACAGCATGCAGCAAATGGGATTTTTTGTCTTTGTATCTGGAAAACTGGCAGCAGTCATACTGGAGGGGAAAATGAGTGCGGCCAAAAGGGGAAGCTTAAATTAAATCAGGCATAACTAAAATTAAATGGCAGGTCAAAAATGGTATGTATTATATCCCCTTCCTCTTAGAGGTCAAAGGTAGTATTACAGTATGAGTTAGTGCCTGGTTTGTTATCAGCTGAAAATCTCTGATCATTCTCTCTCCATAGCAGGTCAACGATCATGAGCATGGCTCTAAAGTATTTCCAA
This sequence comes from Elephantulus edwardii, assembly GCF_000299155.1. NCBI lineage: Eukaryota > Metazoa > Chordata > Mammalia > Macroscelidea > Macroscelididae > Elephantulus > Elephantulus edwardii. The sequence goes on from NW_006399769.1 coordinate 20,587,704, forward strand.
ATACTACAATTTTGACACTCTAGGATACTTTATAATAATCACTCTGTTGCTGTTAGGTGCTATCAGGCCCACAACCCTAGGAACAGCTTGACCCTTGCCTTATCCTGTGCCATCCTCACTATCTTAATCCTGCTCAAGGCCACTGTTACAGTCACGTTATCATCTTATTGAAGGTCATCTTCTCTTTCTGTGACCCTCTAGTTCTCCCATATTTCTTCCCAAGGACTGGCCACTCCTGACAACATGCTAAAGAAGATGAGATGAACGTTCACTGTCTGCTAAGAAGCATACTGGCTGCACTTCACTTCTTCCAAGACAGCTCTGTGTGTTCATTTGGCAGGCTGTTCAACAATCTTTGCCTTCAACACAATTCAAAGGCATCAACTCTTCTTCAGCCTTCCTTATTCACAATCCAACTTTCAGATGCAGAGGAAGCAAATGACAACACAATGGCTCTTTAGCACTCTGATTCGGGCCTTGACAATAAATTTCCCCAATGTAGCAGGTCTTTTGATTTCATGATTGCTGCTACCACACCTACAGCATATCTGTCTATTGCAACTCTTTACCTGTTCTCAATCCAGGCAATACTGTCTCCATATGCCACCATTCTGCTTATAAGCCAGGAATGACTCCACAATGGCAGCTAGATAAAAATACATCTGTTGAAGTATAACATGCTGATAATTCATGATCTAATTTCAAGTCATCAAGGGTTTGTTTTTTGTTTTGTTTTTATAATCACCAGATGTTTATGAATGAACCTCTTGGTGCCAAGAGCAACCAAGCTAGAAGCTCAGGAATTTTGCTCAAGTGATCCAGACAACTGAGTACAATGATGACTTAACTTCCAAATACGATCACTGTAATAAAAAGGACTCAAGATCACCTCTATCTTGGGATACTTTGAAATATTTTGAGGAGTTATTTGGACTCCACTCAGTTTGTCTTCCCCACTTCAGATAACAGTATCAACTACTAAAATTACTACTGGCAACCATTCTGCAATCTACTCCTTAACCTGACTCTCCATTCCAATCAGTTGGAACCCTCTTATTGTACCTCCAAATGATACCTAAGTTCCACCTCTTTCTCTCAACACCTTTACCAGAACCCTCATCTAGCCACACCTTCAATCTCCTGGCTGCCCTTTAGGGGCTTAGTGCCTACTGACTCCAGACCATTTTCAACAAAACAGCCATACTGATGTTATTAAAAGATTCATCCCTGATTAAAGCCTGAAATGCTTCCATGGCCTTTCATTATACTTAGAATAAAACCCAAACATCTAATCTTATATTCCCTGCCTCATCTGTTTTCCCTATCATTCTCAATCCACACTTATTACACTGTTGTCGTCGAGTCACCTGCAACTCATAGCAACCCTGAACCATGTTGTATTCTAAGCCAATCTTACTGTCTCTGACACATCTATGACCATAACCCTGAGTCATTACACTGAGTCAATCCACCTCATCCAGGCTCTTCCTCCTCTGAGCTGTCCCTCACCACTCCTGAGCATAATGTCCCTCTCCAAGGACTAATCCCTCCTTGCAACATACCCAGAGTATGTCAGACGAAGCTTCAGAATACTTACCTCCAAGAAGCAGCCTGGTTGCATCCTCTCCAGAACGGACCTATATGTTCTCCTGGCAGTCCATGGAATATTCTATACTATTCTCCAGCACCACAGGTCAAAGGCAAAGGAAGTAACGTCAAAGACCCTGGTCTGAATCAGGCACATCTTAAGTCTCCAGACTGACACTGCTGTTCTTCAGTACTCTACAGAGTTCCTGACAGCAGATTTTTCCAATGTAATTCATCTTTTCATTTCCTGGCTCCTGGTACCAAGAGTGGTGACTGTGGAGCCAAGCAAACTGAAACTGTCAACAATCTCAATCTCTTCACCATCTATCATGATGATGCCAATCGGCCCAGTGGTGAGAATCTTTGTTTTCTTGATGTTGAGCGTCAATCCATATTGAAGGCTATAGACTTGTTATACTAGAGCCACACTAAATCCTTTCAGTATCCAGCATACAAGGATCTTCCCTACTATGAGGGCTCTGAATATACACTTCACTCTACCCAGAATCCCATCACAGCCAAGAGGTAGTATAAAGGAAGTTTCTTCAAAGTGTAGTGTGTTAACATCTTTAATCTCAAAAGGGATGGGAGAAGAGAACAGTGAGCAGAGAGAAGCCGGGACCTTGGCACCAGCAGGTCCGAGAGCCAGTGGTGAAGTGCACCCTCTGGACTCAGGCTGGGAAACTCCTGCAGACCTCGAATTTGGACCTCTAGTCCTCTCAACTGTAATAGAATAAAAATGTCTACTGGTTAAAGCCATCCATTCGTGGTATCTCTGTTACAGCAGCATGGGATAACGAAGACAAATGGAGCAAACGTGACTGAAATACCAGTAGAATTGACTGAAATAAAGCACACTTACTTGCCTCAATATATTACTTTCAAAAAATTGCAATTTAAATAATACATTATCAAAACAGGTTCTCATTTAATAATTTCTACACATACTGTTCAGTGACACTGGTTACAATCTTCATTGTGTCCACATTCTCATTATTTCTGTTCTACCTGTTTCACCTCCACTAAATTAGACTCTTGCTCCCTTTTTCAAAGTTCACATCTGTATTTTTATTCACTACTACAATTTTATATAAAAATAACTTTAAGTGCAATAATTAAGAATGTCATTCTCTTTCCCCCCCCTCTCTTTTAGGTAAAATGACTTTGTTTAAAAATTACTTCAGGGGATTACCTCATTCAAAATTGGCAAAGTAGTCCAAGGTAATAGTTTTAAGGATTCCTCTAGCCTAAATAGATCCAGTAAGTCTGGATTCTTTCTTTGAGAATTGCCAGTACAATTCCACATTCTTTCCTAAAAACTTTCTGCAAGTACTTTAATCGATGAAGTTTATATTTCAGCTATAAGGAAAAACAAAAACCAACAACTGGTGTCATCAAGCAGCTAAAAAAAAATCCAGATGAAAATCCCAAAACTATATACAAACTTCAACAGTGTGACAAATAAAAGATTCAGCAAGTTCAAAATACCATGGCCTTGACTGCATTCATTTTTCTGTATATATCCCTACATACATATGCTAAGTTTCAAGTTTTACATGAAATTTGTATTTGTGTGGGATTCTCTGTTTGGTTTCTGGTTCTAGCCTCCTTCTGAAACAACAAGCTATTCAATTAATGCCCTGCCACAGAGCAGAAACATATTGCTTTTGGCCTCATGACTGTCCTTTCCCACTTGTGTGAAAAGTCTGTGTTGACTGTACTATGAAAAACATTAAAGGAAAGAAAAGCCCTACTGTTGTAACTGTGCCAACAAAGTATAAAGAAACAAACTCAGATGCTAGAATTTGAGGCATTTCCTCTGCTATGTGACTATGTCCTTTAACTGAAGGTCAGAAGAACATTAAAGAGCTTAAATATTTTAAAGCTCTAAGTAGATATTTTTGTGGCGCTCCAGTTGATGCATGCCAATGACACACACTTAACTGACATTTAACAAGCAAAATTTATTCGGCAGCATTCAAAGAAAATCCTGGGGTCACTTTTCAAACACGATTTATTTAAATTTCTATTCCTTTATATTTATACAGATTGGTTCATTTCCCTGACAGCCTGAGTCCTTCCAAAAGTCTAGTAAGGGAATAAAGTCATTCTTAAGCCTATTTCACACTGACTATGTCTGAGCTCCTCAGTGTGTCTACGAGTTACAATTTCTTAACCTTTTTCCCCCCAGGGATACCCATTTATTTTTTTTATGACACAGATAACAGTAAATAATGTGATATATAAACATTTTCTTTCCTTCTAAGGAGATATTTGACACAGATTTATAAAGACTTGAATTATGTTTTCTGGTATTAGAAAAAGGCATCTCAGCCCTTGAGATATAAAACAAAATCAGTCATACTGTGTTAAGAAAATGTACCTATTAAATAAAATATGTATTTTGGGGAGCGCTGGTGGCCTAGTGGCAAGGAGCTGCAACTACAATCGTAGAGGCGCACGGTTCGAATCCACCAGATGCTCTGCCGGGGAAGGAGGGACAATCTCCTCCTGTACCAGTCAGATCTGATTTGACGGTACACTTACACAAAAATAA
>NW_006399769.1:20591947-20598299 GCF_000299155.1 Elephantulus edwardii
ACACTTACACAAAAATAATAAAAAAAAAAATAAAATAAAATAAAATATGTATTTTAAAATATAATGTTTATCAGTAAAAGCTTTCAAAATATATTTGAAACAAAGTAATCTTTTAAGAAATTGCAAAAAATGCCAACAGAGAGGTTAACTGGAGAATAGACAAATAACATAAAACCATGAAGCATCAAAGTCAGTAACTAATTAGAAATTCCTCCAAACTGAACAATACTATAACTTTGAGATGTGACAAAGTTCTAAAACCAATAAAAACAACAAAATCTCAAAAACCCAAGCGCACACTAGTGCTGTAGTTTCATTCATGGAAACTCTGGTAAGACAGAGGAAAATGGCCCAATGGCTGTTCTGAAGGCTGCAAATCCTCAGAACAGATTACTACCTCATCATTCTCCTTCAGAGCAGATGGTGGGTTAGTGAGCAGCCCAACAAACTGCATTACCACAGCTCCTCACAGTAAAGAAAGCTGTAAAACAGCCAAAAACTCCTAGGATAATTTTAAAAAATTATGTCAGTGAAACAAAGCAAACTTGTCTGCTGTTCCACCATTCATGCACATTTTGGCACCAGCAGTCAGGAAACTGAAAAGATGGACTGCATTAGGAAAATCTGCTGTCGGGGACCTCTCCAGAGTGCTGAATAGCACAGTATCAGTCTAGACACTAAGGCGCTCCTGTACTAGGTTATGGTCTTTGCAATTACTTGCTATGCATCAGAGAGCTGGACAATGATCAAAGATGAGAGAAAAAGAATCATCCATGCCTTTCAGTTGTGGTGCTGGAGAAGATACTGAACAAACCATAGGCCATCAAGAGAACAAAGAAGTCTGTACTGGAGAGGGTAACCAAGTTGATTCTTGGAAACAAGGATTTTGAAGCTCTGTCTCACATATTTTGAGTATGTTATCAGAAGGGACCAACGAGTGCTTGGAGAAGGACATTATACTTGGAAGGGTGGAGGGGCAGTGCAGGAGAGGAAGACCCTGGATGAGATGGATTGACACAGTACAACCATGGGGTAATGGAGGAAAGTGTGTTGGAGACAGTGAGATTCACTCAGGCTAGGGCAGAATTCAGAGCTACAGGCCTATCAGTCGCCGTCAACTCAATAGCACATAACAAAATAACTGCACTGTTCTCACTTCTACTTTGTAATTATTTCCATATTCCTTCTGTCCTACCGCTTTCTGTTCTCTAGGTTTTAGCCTTACGTAAATCTTGCTCTTTTGAGGTTATTCCGTGGTTATGCCAAGGAATATGTGTCTCCCTGGTGTTACTGGCTAGCTTACAGGCCTGTCTGCTGTGTTTGGCTGGAAGATGAGCCATGGAGGTGAGTTTTGTTCCAGGTGCAAAGGCTGACGAAGGGCCCCAGTCTCCATCAGACTATTTTTGGATGGAGGCTTTTCCAAAGCAGTATTCCACTTAGGCTCTTAACAGGTACCAATCCGAACTTTAGAGACCTTCATTTGACAGTGACCCTAGCCTTCCTCTTGTTTCCACCAACTACTACCATACACTAAAAAAATGGCAGCAATTAGTTTGCAAGTTAGCAACCACTGCCTTACGTTTTACCAGGATTGTGGGTTATTTACTTGGAATGTTTTTATAACATGTGGGGCGTCATCATGGTTACTAATAGACATACCATCTAATCATGACCCATAGCAATTCTTGTCTATCCAGAGGGAGACAAGTTTTGACTTGTTGCTGTAGAAATGTCAACAAAAGGAAGACAGTTTTCAACTTTATCTCTCATATTTCCTTTGCTATTCAATAGGGCTAGCTCCACTAGCGTGTGGGAAGCAGATAGACAACATAGTTTAATAGCAAGGCTGGGTGTGGTCGTTATAGTGATAAGGGAAATGAAAGTGGAAGGAGTTTGAATAATATTTACTTAAAAGTCACAGTTTTCCTCCATAAGCTATTTATGAAGTGTGTAATACTATACTAATATTTTTCTTAAAAACAAAACACCAGCTAGACTGTGTGGCCATGGCTTAGAGTTTATGACTAATTTCTCTTTATTAAGAAATAAAAAAATTTTTTAATAAATTTTTTTAACAAAATAAAGTTAAATGTAATCACATACATATTGAATAAAATAAAAATAATCAGTTACATTTATTTCTACATATTTATTCTATCACTATATATGTATACCTATACATACCTCTACAAACACATGGGGTATATGTGAATACAATGTGTTCACTGCCACAGAAGGCATACAAATGGGCAACAGACATTCACATTACCTTTTACAGAAATATATGTAAACATATCTCACTGCCATCAAATCCACCCCAATCCCTCTCAGTCCCATATATTTATTAATAGGGTGCTCAATAGCTAGGATCTTACAGAGATTACCAAAGCTTTCATTCACAGCAGTGCTGGGTAGTTCAAACCATCAACCTTCTGGGCAGTAAGCAAGCACCAACTACATATGCCGAGGCCCTCTGCACATGTATGCACACTATATTTGCAAGCCTACCACACTCACATAGTCCCTTTTTGAATGCAGACAGCAAGAATTTCACCACATACTGGGAGTCCACATGAAAGGACTCTTCATTACAGAAGTTTGTTCAGTCTTGATATGTTCTCAGCACCCACAAGGACAGCATTAAAATAAGGACTGAACTTAAGCAGACATGAAGCCAGGTGAAGAGACATGAAAGTCCACATACTTAACATTTTTGGGGAGTTCCACATCACACTGAGGTGTAACACCACAGCATAATCTAATCTGAAACCTCCTGACTGAACAGAAACAAGCTGGCTCTCCATCAGCATGCATTCAAAGGCTCTACTGTGATTAGCAATCAGAATTCTAAAGGGCACCAAGCACATATAAATGGAATAATATATTTTCTTCTTAATACCACAGAGGTAAATATCACCTTAAGTGAATGATATAGGCAGGCAATTTGAAAACCTCACCATTTGTCCTGGAGTCAGACGAAACTGAGAATTTGAGGTTCTGTTTCACTGCTTCAGAAAAGTGAACAGCCAAGGTCCTCTGGGGTCAAAGCAAGACCACGACAGGACAGGTCACTGGTTCCCTTGCGCAATGTCATTCCAAGGACACATGAACCCATTTAATGTACCTCTGCCAAGAACCCAAACTGCATCATAACAGTAAAACAAGAGTTCTTTCATGCCCACTGTTGCAAAAACACTCTAATATTTATAAGCACTCTGTGAGGTAGAGTGGACTTTTTCTGCCAATGGAGCAGGAACAGTAAATAATGGTCTTTTATATACTATAAACAAAACTGGAATGTATTCTAGGCATTCACATAATGTCCTGATGACAGATGATAATCAGTGATCTTACCTATCTTTCTCATTTTTAAGAACTTTTATACTTAACAGCAGAACACTGGAAAAGATCATGAAGGAATAAAAATATACTTCCCTTCTTAAACTTGGTGAAAGGAAAAACAAACAAGTATGTGATACAATATTGCCTTGTTTTACTCATACACAGTTCTCCTCTGTGTCTGAAAAACTTAAAAACAGATTTTATCTGCAGACAAACATATGGATATATTAAGAAGTATCAATTTTTCAACATGAAATTCCTACATTGTTCTTTAGTTATTAGAACAGGAAAAGAAAGGCTACTGATAAGGAGAAAGCACTTTACTTGCTTTTCGGGAAATTTAAAAAAAAAAAATCCCTGTGTCAGGGAAAAGAATAATGAGGTGTAGAGCAACTAGGAAGTTGTCAGTCAGAAACAAAGGAGCACATTCTCGATTCGGAGGAACATTCCAGGGCCTTAAAATCCACAAAAATATTTATGTCAAATAAAGTCCTTCCGACTTCACAGGTACCATTCCAGTTGTCCTGATGCAAAACATCTCTTCCTTTTGCTGCAAAAACACTTAGCAACGACAAGCACTAATCACAAAGGGAATGCTATATTCTATAGAAGAGTATTTTCTCAGCTTCAGATATATCAACAAGTGGTGTAAATTCACTATTCTTCTCTAGTAAGAGTTGTATACCTTTCTTTGAGTTGGAACCAAGGCACAGCTGACCCTCTGGAGGGTTTTCGGAGGCAGTAATCACACAGGAGATTGCCCATCCTTTCCCCGCAGAGCAACTAACAGATTCGAACCACCTGACTTCAGGATTATAGCACAGCTTTTTACCACTAGGCCACATACCATTAAAACAATCTTCATATAGATTTAAAAAGAAATTATTCCAATACCCCAAAATGGCGTGCTTTATGCAGGTTAATATACAGTAGGAGTGAATAAAATTTTATAATCAAAATATGGCTAAAACCAAAAGGAAAATTTAACGGGGGGTAGGGTAGTGTGGAAATTAGTGCTTTCAAATACTTCTATTAAGAAAAACTATGCATTCTACAAATAAAGATGCCTACAGAATCACAAATTAGTTGCTTAAACTGATTAAAATTAGCTTGCATGATTAATCTGATTTGTTCTCATCAGTATCTTCCAGACCACCCACCCTCTCTACACTTACAATGTGGATCCTCTAGTGTGGCCACTGGATGCTGATTGCAGCCACTCAGGGGTGACTGGTTTCTCTCTCTTGACTTCCTGAGGGCAGGTACCTTCCCTCAGGTATCTTCCCACAATGGCACTGTAAAAATGGGCCAGTCTCAGGTCTTCCCCAGGCCCTCCTAAAGGAGCAGGGAATAGATGGGGTGGCAGGCAAATTTAAAGATCTTTATTCAACAACTCCCGAACCCTTAAATCTCTCAATCAAGAAACGTGTGTGTATTTGTGTGTACACATAAAAACTAGCAATGCTAAGGAAGAAAAATAATCTCTAACCTTCTACTATAAAATTGTAAAAAGTATTTTAAATTATCTCTTTTGGACTGAAACAAATTCCCATTAAAGTGCTTTTCTACATGATCATAAACTGTTTCCTGAAGTGCCCTTTCTGTAGACTTCACCTGGACCTGGCCCTCCCCTCATAATAAGGACAAAAATAAACTAGTTGTCTAGTGGGTAACGAGTTGTGCAGCCAACCGAAAGGTGGGAATTTCTAATTCACCAGCTGCTCTGTGCGAGAAAGAGGAGAAATCTCCCATTCCATTTACAGTCTCTGAAAACCCACTGGAAGGTCACTAGGAGTTTCATCTTGATAGCACATAACGGCAGCTTGCCTGAGTTATATAATATCCCAGATCATGCATTTGCAATGCTAACTACACTAATTCAGGACGTTTTGGTGGCCATAGACATTAATGTAAGGAAAACTCAGGTGTGGCACCCCTTTATTCCTCACCCTCTGGTGGATGGACTTGGGAAGGCCTGGACCAAGGGCTCTGTACCACAGGAGGCAGGAGTTCCTCGGATGCTGACAGGACCATTCCTACTCCTTCTCAGGAAGGAAGCCCTGCTATAAGGATTGGTCTCCACAAAAAACTCCCTTTGCCAGCTGTCCAGGATGGCCTCCTGGGCCACGATTCCAGATCCTTTGCTCACGTCAGGAAAACCTTTGTGGCAGCCAGGGGTTAGCTGGACACAGCTGGGCAAAGCTGCAATGCTGCAGCTCTGTGTGACCGAGCACACACCAAGCAGGACCTAGGAATACCTGAGAGGTCACGTACAGACACAGCAAGAAAGACAAACCTCGGGGGACTGCTCCAGGCTAACCAGCAGCTAAAATGTTAACCCGCAAAGTCAGACTTACTTGTACATTCTAAGCAAGCTCTCATAAAACATCCCTCCTCTGGCTCAAAGATTTCTTTTTTAATAATGATAACTGTCCTTCGTTATGTATATATTAAGAACAATCTGTTTGATCTGGAAACAGTGCACATACTGGTAGCTAAAGCTGCTCACTTATGAATTCTGGCATTCTGTTACCTAAGTAGGTATCTGAAAATGACAGGTCCCAGGGTAGCAGCATCTCAAGTAAGATGGGGCAGCTTGAAAAAATAAGAGTTAAAAACTAAAGCAAAAAAAAAAAAAGAGGCAAAGGAATCAATAATGGTGGTGGTTGCGGTTATTATTAGGAGCCATGGAGTCAACTATTACTCACAATGATCCTATGACTGACAGATCTGAACTTTGCCCTATCCTGTGCCATCCTCACAATTCCAGATATGCTGAGCCTGCGGTTACAGTCACTGTTGTCAATCCATTTTGCTGAGGGTTTTCCTTTTTCTGACTCTCCAGATTAAGGTCTTTTTTTCTAAGGACTGGCCCTTCCTATCAACATGCCCAAAGTATGTGGGACAAAGTTTCATAATCCTTGACTCTATGGAGCACTCTGATTGCACCACCTCCAAGACAGATGTGTTTGTTCTTCTGACAGTCCATGAGATAGATGTTGTTGTTGTT
>NW_006399769.1:20600239-20626709 GCF_000299155.1 Elephantulus edwardii
TCAAAAGGGCCGAACTCACTCAGCATTTCTTAAGCTCAAGGAACTGAAGAACAAATTCAAACTTAGAGTTGCTGTTACCAAGGATGCTTTGGGCAGAATATTAAATGATCCAGGAAGTATTAAAAGAAGATGGAAGGAATATACTGAGTCATTATATAGAAAAGAATTGGCAGATACAGAGGAATTTAAAGAAATAACATATGAGCAAGAGTCCATGAGATACTCAGTGTTATTTTCTCACACAATAATTCAAAAGCATCAATGATTCTTCTGTTATCCTTATTCACTGTACAACTTTCAGATACAAAGGAAGCAAATTAAAATATCATGGCTTATATAGCAGGTCGACCTTAGTCTTTACACTAACACCGATGTTCTATAACACTCTGGAGAGATTCCTGATAGAGTATTTTCTAGATGCAGTATTTCTTTTGACTTCTTAACTGCTTCTCCCGTGGATGTTGACTGTGGATCCAAATGAAATGAAATCATTAACAACTTCCACCTTTTCTCCATTTATCACAATGTTCCTTTTGGTCTGGTGGTAAGGATTTCTGTTTTCCTGATGTTGAGATGCAATTCATACTGAAAGCTCCAGTTTCTTATCTTCTTGAGTAAGTGCTTCAAACCTACCTAATTTTATGCAACAAAGGAACTTTATGCAAATCTGCCTAACTTTATGTCATTTGCATAACACAGGTTGTTGATGAGTCTTCCTCCAATCCTGGTGTCACACATTATTTTTCATATGGTCTAGCTTCTTGAAAGATTTTTTGCAGCAAACAGACTGAACAGGCATGGAAAAAGGATACAAGCTTCCCTAATTTTAAACCACACACATTGCTCCTTTGTTCTGTTCATACAACTGCTTCTTGGTCTATATACAGGTTTCTCATGAGCCCAATTAAATGTTCTGGGATTCCCATTCTTCTCACTAACTGGTGCAGACCATTATTATATTCTTATGTTGATATAGAAGGCACCATTCTAAAGGCCAAATCATACCTTTATTACAGCAATTCATTTTTATAACCGCAATATAGTTGAAGAAAATGTTCTCCTACACACATATACTCACTCCTTTTGATGCTACGATATAAAATATTAATAAGGACTTGGGGTGGGTGTCACAAAACTCACAACAGTCAAAGGTCATTAAATGACTTCCAAAAGTAAAATTCAGGTTTACATAATAATTCAACAACTGCCCCTCTCCAACTGGTCTTATGCCAAGTTGAGTTTCCTGTTTTTATTTCCCAGATACTTGAAGCGGGTTTCCGCCTTTTGGAAACCTCTTTTTTCCTGTATCAGTTATTAAGACATCAAAACAAAAATGATTTTTTAAACAATGTTTCTAAGGACATGTGCCCCAGAGTTTGTACCTGTAATATAAAATTCTAAAACACTAACCCAAATGTCAACCAAAATAAAACATTTACTACCTAGTAAAATAAAGTATCCTACGTCATTTACCTATCACATTACTAAAATTTAAAATATTTATTTAGACTTTAAAGTCCTATGTGAATTCATATACATACGTGGACAAGCACATACATGATAGTGTTAAAAGTGCTCAATCCATTTTAATTCTGCTGTACAAATACATGTTAGTCTATTTCTGTAAAGAGTCACAGCCTTAGAAATAGATGGAACAGTGCTACTTAAGTACTATAGGGTTACTGAATAATTTTCATATTCTCAGCATCTTCATCAAGCAATGCCTTCATTCAGTTGGCACTTGGACATCTAAAGAAAAAATTAGCTGAGACTTCATGATAATAGGTTTTAGTAAAGCTCTCAGGTTAAGACAAGACTAGGAAGCAGGAGTGTCCATCCGCTTCTTAAGTAACAGGCCTCTGAAAACCCTAGGAACGGTAGATGAATACATTGTAATAAGGCTCCTTGGCATGAAAGATCAGGTTAAAGGAGCTTTTTAAGTTGTTCAAGGGAAGAGTTAGTGTTTCCAATATTGATAAGCAAGGTACCAAAATGAGCAACATAACAACAACAACAAAAATGTTTAAACAAGTTATATGGAGCGAAAACAATATAGTCACGTGCATAAATACTGTCTTCAGGTACAACTAGCCTACGAGGAACAAATCTATGATGATTAATTTTAATAAATAATTAATTTAAAATTATGAATTTGTGCACAGAGATGTCCCAGAGCAGAGGAGACATGCTTCCTGCAGTACACTCTGCTTGGCTTCAGAATAAATAATAATCAGTCTTAGAGACTTTGTTTTTTAGGGAAAGGGAGATAATTATAGACTATCACCAAGAATTCTACAATGCAGTCTGAAAAGGTTAAGAGCGTCCCAAAGTTTTCTCCTACAATTATAAAATGTGCCATATCTATCCCTTCAACAGAATAATTCTAATTTTGAATTTTCTAATATAGGAAAAGGAGCCCTGGTGGAGCAATAGTTAAGCACTTGTTTGCTAACAGAAACATCAGTGGCATGAACTCACATAGCAGTTCCTGAAGACAAAGGCCTGGGGGATCTGCTTCTAGAATAATTACAGCTGAGAAACCCCCTTGAGGTAGTTTTATTCCTTCACATGAGGTTACTGTTAGTCCGAATCCACCTGATAGCACCATACAGCAACAGCTCTAAGAATAACCTGACAGATATAACTTTGCTATTGTCGTAATCTTACGTAATAATCATAAATGCTCTAGCACAGAGCATTTCTTTTTGGAAAGAGTATATAATTTGACTCTCAGTATACGTGACCATGATAAATTTATTAAACCATTTTAATGAAAATACATACTGTATTATCAAAGATTCTAAAGCTGTGCCATTTAGAATGATCAAGTTATTTATATACATATTTTAAAACTACAAACACTATATTAACACAAAGTTATTAAACATGCTTCTAAATTTTAGTAAAGAACAAATGGATAAATTTATGTTAAAGGGGCATCTCTACTAGAAACAAAATTCTTTTCCAAGTATATAAGTACCGAGATTTACTTTGGTCTTTATTTACCACATGGTCCTTCCTATACATGTCATAAGAAATGCCTCAACTGAAGTGAAGTTTAATTCCCACTAATGTTTTCTTTATGGCAGAATAGAGTTCTGGTGGATCGGTCCACAGGGAACAGCACTGCTGACCCAAGTCTAGGCCTCTCTACAGGCAATCTCTTCCCAAGAGTCAAAATCCCACTGGAGAGTCACCTCTGAGTTAGTTTCAAAACAAATGAAATGAATTTGAGTGTTTTTCAGTTTTGAGGGCAAAAGAAACCTTTAAGGTTTGCATAATGAAACTATGAATGTGTATTCATATTTGAAGGAAGTATAAACTCTGAAAGAATAAAAAGTAGTAGACAGTAAAAGTTGGTCCAAGGATTACTAAAGATACAAGATATTCTCTCACACCATCACAAGTCCATTTCCCTGAGCAGAGAAACCTATTGACCCAAACCCTCTACAACCTTGCTATTCAAAAGTAACAGAGTGTGGTCAAAAAACAGGGACAGCAATTTTTGGGAGCTTGTTGAAAATATACACCCTATCCTTATTTCTCAGATCTGCCTAGTGGTAAGAATTCTTACCTAGTGGCAAGATCTGCACCGCAATCCTAAAGGAACATGTTTTGAAGCCACCAGCTTCTCTGCAGGAGTAAAAATAGGCAATCTCCTCCCATGCAATTAATTACTGTCTGCTGGAGGGCCAGCTATGGGTCGGTTCTGACTCAATGGCAAACAGCAGCAGCCTTACTTAGTTCAGTACTAGTAAATCAAAACCTCTGGGTGACAGCTAAATGCTCTCTCATATTTGGGAAATCTAGAAGCCTCCCTCTGCACCTGATTCCCTGGCACCACCACGGGACACAGAGAAGAGATGGGTGTGTCTGCCCTCCCCATGCTAATGTAAGACGGCACCTCAGATCTGCTACAGCTCAGTCTCCATCCAGCACAATCCTAGTGGCAATGGTGTCCAGAGTGGGGATTCTGCTGCAAGACCTCAAAATCAGTATGTATTCCCTCCATTTAATCACTTTCGTGGGGTGCTTTCTGTCAGCATTCTCTACAAACATACAAACTCCCCACATAATCTTTTGAGTAAAAGTATTCTATGAACATACTGTATATTTCTTCCTAAACACCAACTAAGGGTTTTTTTCTATTGACAAACATTATAGACGGCAGCAAGAGTTAGAACATTTGATTAGCCCACACATAGCACAGGTGGTAGAGCAGTCTAGAAGCCAAGAAAAAGATAATCAGCAAGAATAAAATTTAGCACTTACACTTGTGTTAAAAGAAAAAAAAACCGCTACAAGTAAAATGGAAAGAACTAAAAATGAAATAAGAAATTAACATAATATTAAGATTTTCTTAGGTAGGATTAGAACAATAAATTTAGAGCTCAGAATAAAAAGCTAGATCCCTGAAGTAACTCTTTATTTAGATTTTTTAAAAAATTTGAAAAGGTCTTTGTCTCCATATTAAAATCAGTTAACTTTTAGAAGACACTAGCATACAACAACACACACAAAAAAATATCACACTTCCTTTTAGTTTCAACAGAAGTGGGGGGAGTCATACACATTTTTATCATCCTCTTTTTATCTTAGTATCTGCAGAGGGAATATTTACGTAGCTCTCTTGGCATAGTTCATTATGTGGTAGGTTGGTTTGCTGACCAAAAGGCCAGCAGTTTGAATCCACAAGCTGCTCCTCAGGAGAAAAATGGACAATCAGCGAGCCTCCTCCCACAAAGATATACAGTCTCAAAAACCCAATGGAGTGTGTGAATGACTCAATTAAATCAAAGGCCATGGTTCTGGTTTTCTGGAAGAGCACATACTTCATTATAATGTACGTTTCTAAAATAAGTGACATGTTTAAAATATAACTTGACATATATATAAAATCTCTTTTTAAATCAAAAGCAAACTGCTAGGGTATATCTAAAACATGGCAATGACCAATACTTTAAAGATCATTTAGAAAATCATCTCTCAGTTTGAAGTATACAATAATGCTGAGTGGGAAGAATCTGAGATTTAGTGGCACGCTGCATGCGCTCAATACTTATTCTGTGAATGAAAGAATGAACAATTAGAAATTAGGGCATTTCTAAAAGGAAACGAATGGTCTCAAAGGCACATGGAGATAATGCTAACAAAAAGATTCTCCTGAACTAAAAAAGTCTGTAAGTAACATCCTACTTCTTAACCTCCTACCCAATTATTTAACCATCTTCGTGCTCCAATCATGAATTTGCTCTAGTATTAGGCTGGGTCTTGATCAACTTCATTAGCTATATTAAAATACTTTAAAAAGTACTTTTAAACAGGGTATATGTTGTTGTATTGTTATGTGCTGTCAAGTTCCTTGAAACTCATAACAACCCCTATGTATAACGGCCCTGAACTCTGCTCTATGCTGTGCCAACCTTATTGTCTTGGCACACCTACTCCCATTACCCCAGTCACTGAGTCAATCCATCTCATCAAGAGTCTTCCTCTCTTGCACTGTCCCGCCACCCTCTCAAGCATGACGTCCCTCACCAACAACTGGTCCGTCCTTGCAACATGTCCAAAGTACGTCAGACAAAGCTTCAAGTTCTGTCTTCAAGCCTTCAAGAAGAAGTGGTTGGGTACATGAACAATTTAATTTATAATTAATTAGAGTAAATGTTCCATTCTATGTCTCCTCAGACCACAGGCATTCAACACTGTGGGTTAACTCACACAGTAAAAGTCACTCAGGTCCCCCCAAGAGGTCACAGAGTACTTGGTATTTCCTGCACCACCACCTCTGCACAAGCCCTTTACTAATGTAAACATTTAAATAATGTTAACATTTATGCACGTTCCTTCATATTTTTCTTAAAAATTCTCATCTTCTTCACATCCACAATCCTATATATTCAGAAGTTACCAAAGGCAGCAAATACTCCCGAAAGTAGTTTGACTTACAAACCCTTATCTCCGGGCCAGTCTCCCTCCTGAGGTCCCAGACCTGTGACTGTCATCTCACTCCTGATATTCTATAACCCCAGCCACCAAGTCAGTGCTGACTCATAATGAGCACAGAAGACAGGGCAGAGCTTACCAAGGTTTTAATCTTTACAGGAGAAGAATGCCATCTCCTTCTACTTCAGAGAGGCTGGTGGGCTGAATGCCAACCTTCAACTCAACAGGTGAAAGCTTAACCAATGCCATCACCAGTGCTCTTTTGATTACTCCATAGACACCTCAAACGTAACAAGGAAAACTCCATCTCCACCTTCCAGAAAGCTCGTCTTCTTGTAGTCCATGTTCTAGTAAATCTATATATCACCACATTACATCCTAATCATTACCCCACCTGCATACTCCCTCCCTGAGTTCTAACTTCGCTATGGGAGGACAGTGAAAGAAGGGGTGCCATTCTTCACCTCCAGTGTTAGTCAATCACTTAAGCCCACTAGCTTGCCTACCTTAGTTTCCTATTTGCCTTTTCTGTGTATTCCCCCTCTTCTATTTTCAAGGCTGCTCTTTAATTCTCCTTTCCCTTCTGCTAAGCACCTAATGCACGTCTTCGCACTTGCTTTGGTTCTCAGTTCCTCCAGAAAGCCTTTCCTATTTTATCCATGCCAGGAATGCAGAGAAGTTCCTATTTGTCCATTCAAGCAAGACAATGCCACTGATCATAAACTAATTTATTATTATTTATTTATTAAATCTTTTCTTTAAACTACACTGTTGATTGGGGGGATTCTATAAACCATTTAACATTATAAGTGCTTATCACTGAAAACTAAGGAGGCATTTTGAAAGCTCCAATCTTGTTCATCTTTTGTAAAATGTTCACTGTGCAGCTCTAAACAGACATAAGTCTGATATCGTTCATACCACTGTGAGAACCCATGTGATATATACTGCTCTGTCAACACCAAGACAGATGATTCTGACTCACATGCTTCTTGTGAGTGGACTCCAATTCCTGGTAACCCATGTGTGAAGAACAGAGATCTCCACAAGATTCTCAGAGAGGCTTTTCACAGGCAGAACCCAACCTACAAGCTTTCAGCTGGTAGTCAGTGCTTAACCAGAATCACAACCTTGGCTAGTCCGTCTGGTGATAAATCAGTGTGGAGTGGATTTTTATGTTACTTTCTTTATGAAAAGGGCGGACTTTTCCTCAGGAATATGTCTTTGTAATCTTCAGTGTATTCATCATGTATAAATCCAACATACAAAATTAATCATGTCACAATTATCTAAATAACAAATAGTTCTAATTGGATGTCAAGTCTAATTTATTCAAAAGAAACTTCTTGAGTCCTCTTCAAACTTTCTTCTTCCCCTAAAAAGAGAATCAAATTTGCTTCATCTCTTCCCCTCACCGTCTACAAGCACTCTATCAACAAGTCCTGTTACCTGTATTTTCAAATGTATCCAAAATCTACAAATTCTCTCCAATGAAGTCTCAGGTCCAAATCACCATGAATCCCTACCTGACTACTAAAGGAATACTTAACCTATATACTATGTTCTCATTCTTCAATCCTCCTCTTCACTAGTTTCTTCAGCAGATTAATTTTTTAAAAAAACACAAATCAAAGTACATTACATCTTTCTTCAAAACCCATGAACATACCCTTAACATAAAATCCAAATACCTCATTACTGTCTACAAAGCTGTGGGTAGTCCAAACACCTCTCTCTTCAATTACATCCTTCCCTCTTCCTGCACTCCATTCTACTGACATTACTTTTTCCTTGCCATCCCCTAAATAAGTGTGAGCTCACATCAGAACTTCTGCGTCTGCCCTGCCCTCTACAGAAAATCATTTCTCCAACTGGATCATAAGGTTGACTCGGTTTGCATTCAAATTTCAGTTTAAATGTCATCCCTTCAGAGAGAACCTCTCTGACATCCGTATTTAAATCAGCTTCCCAAATAATTTTCTATCTTATCTTTCTAACTATTGCTTTTCATGGATCTTCTACAGAACTGCTTTGTTCATTGACATTTATTGTTACACATATACTAAACAGAAAGTAAGCTCCAAGTAGAATAGGGCCTAGTACACACTTACCATTAAAAAAGTGCTGTATAAGTCAATAAATGAGTTTTTTTCAGTGTTCTACATGTGTTTACATACCTTGGCATGATTTAATAGTTTGGGGTTTTTTAAATTCTTTACTGAATTTTTTATACCCACTGCTGTTGGGTCAATTTCAACTCAGAGCTTTCCAAAGCAAAGTAGAACTTCTACACAGGGCTTCCAAGGCCCTAATTTTTGGAAGCAGATGGCCAAATCTGTGTCTTACAGAGCAGATGATGGGTTCAAACTACCAATCATTTGGCTAGCAGCCAAGTACTTTACCACCGTGCCACTGGGGTTCCTGGCACACCTTGGGCATGCCGTCAGGAGGGGCCAGTCATTGAAAAGGGACATCATGCTGGGCAAGAGGGGAGGATTAGAGAAGAGGAAGACTGTAAACAAGATGGACTGCCAGAGTGACTGTAACAACAGACTCAAGTATATCAGAGATGAGGACAGCACCGAATATGGCAAGATTCAGATCTGTTGTTCATAGGATCATGATGCGGTGTCATAGATTCATGGCAACAGCACCACCACTCTGAACTACAAAATTAACAATCTGTAGACTGATCCACTTTTCCCAAACGTGGAGATGAAGGCAAACTTTAATGCCTAACTCATTCACTGTTAATGTGGAAATCTTTGGTGTCAACTTTAACTACCAATTAATAAGCCTAGAGCAGCCCCTCCAGGAAACCCAAGAGGTAGCTTCCCTGGCCACCTCTTTCTGCTAGTCTGATCCCCTCTTTTGACTTACAGTGTATCTACACAGTACATACAAAAAGGACTGAGAAATATATATACAACTGAACTAAAGAACCTTACTAGTACCATGGTTAAAGCAATAAGCTGCCATCCAGAAAGTTGTCAGTTTGAACCAACCAGTTGCTCCCCAATAGACAGACAAGACAATCTGTTCCATAGAGATTGCTGCTGTTAAGTGTTGAGTTCATAACACTTGCGCTCCTATTTACAACAAAAAGCAATCCAATCCTGCACCATCTTCACAATCTCCACTATACTTAAACCCAATGTGGCAGCGAATGATACCACTGATTCAATTCATCTCACTGAGTCTTCCTCTTTTTCTCTGACCTTCTCTTGAAAAGGTTAGACTTGGAAGCTCCATCGCAGTCTACTCTATCCTCTAGGGTCACTACAAGTTGGCCTGACTCAACTTGCAGGCACTTATTTTGGATTTTGCGCTTGTCTCTTTTTGCTGGGGTATGTGGGGTGGAAAAGAGGGTACACAGCACAGATGACAAGCCCCTGTGGAATCAAAGTGGGATAACTGGTCTTTCCCTTTATCCAACTCCCTCCTCCTTCCTTGGATAAACGAAACTATTCTGTCCCACGACGACAGGCTGATTTTAAAATAATCTGCTCACCCATTATAGGAGGAACTAGTAGGTAAAACCCAAGACTATCTCATTCTTGTTAAGCAAATATATATATAATAAATTTATAATGACCAGATATTGCCAGTATTCTCCATAAATCTATAAATATGGTATCAAATGGCCTGCAATATCTTTCATCTTCTTTTACGTTGTTGTGTTTGTAATTCATGCTTATCACCACTCCCAAGGGGACAATAAAAGGGGACCCATGTCCTAGTAACTCATCAAGCCCTAACACTAATAACATTCCTCCTACACAATAATCCATACTGTCCAGTTGAATACTATGAACTATCCAAAGTAAGTCTCTAAGAGAAATCCCTTAAAATATAAAGTTAACTAACTATTCACCTCTACACAAAATATCACAGAGTGAAGTCTAAATTTACCAGGTCTCTCTTCATCACTGAATTCACCCTTGGCTCTGCAAAAAGCACTCAAGCTCTCCAGATCTCACAGATCTTTCTACATTGCCTTTGGAACTCATGCTCAGCCATCAGTAAAACCCACCTCCCAACCTTCATTCTACCCTCTGGAGTTTCCTTTCACATGTATGCTTCAACTAGAACTTGGGTACCCTGTTGTTCTTTAATCTTGAAGCTCTCAAGCAGGAATACCATATCTATACCATTATGTCAGAAGTGACTCACAGCTAACCCTCCATGGGTTTTCACAGGCAGTAAATAGCACAGGAGGAGACTGTCCATCCTTCTCCCACAGAGCCTCTGAGCTGGCAGTTCAAGACCTTACCACTGAGCCACTACAGCCTCCACCTGCGTAAATGTTGGGGGCGGGGGCAGGTGTCCTCTCTGCTCTCACTGCTACCTTCAGAGCATTTCTTTCTCTTTTGAAAACACTACAACATTCTTCAATAACCAACTAAAAGAATTTCTAGATCAATGTCTCTTTCCTACAACTATTCCTATCATCATTCTTAGAAAATCCATTGTTGTTGTTGTTGTTGTTGTTATGTGCCGTCGAGTCGATTTCAACTCATAGCGACCCTATGCACAACAGCCCTAAACCCTGCTCTATCCTGCGCCAACCGCACCGCCTCTGACACACCCATCCCGATTACCCCAGTCACCGAATCAATCCATCTCATAGAGGGTCTTCCCCTCCTGCGCTGTCCCTCCACCCTCCCAAGCATGATGTCCCTCTCCAAGGACCCGTCCCTCCTGGCAACATATCCAAAGTATGTCAGATGAAGCCCGAGAATCCTTGCCTCCAAGGAGTAGCTTGGTTTAATCCTCTCTAAGATGAATCTGTTTGTTTTCCTGGCAGTCCAGGGTACATTCAGTACCCTTCTCCAGCACCACAGCTCAAAAGCAT
This sequence comes from Elephantulus edwardii, assembly GCF_000299155.1. Lineage (NCBI taxonomy): Eukaryota > Metazoa > Chordata > Mammalia > Macroscelidea > Macroscelididae > Elephantulus > Elephantulus edwardii. The sequence continues at coordinate 20,611,041 of NW_006399769.1, forward strand.
CCACTCTCCTTCTGTCCTCCCTAGTCATTGTCCAACTCTCTGATGCATAGCAAGCGATTGCAAATACCATGGCCTGTATCAGGCGCACCTTAGTCTCCAGAGAGATACTGTTGTTCCTGAGTACTTTAGAGAGGTCCCTAACAGCAGACTTTCCCATCGCGATACGCTTTTTGATTTCCTGACTGCTGGTGCCAAGAGTAGATAATCCACTTGAGCTCAGTGTCTGACATCTCCAATGCCAAGATTTTGCCTTTCATCCCTCCTCACACAACCACAACAAAGGTTATACCCTTATTCTAACCAATGACAACTCCAGCTCTGAAATACTGGCCTCAAGTGCAAACTCTCAAAATTCCCGCTCACTTCCTCAGATATCCCCTTTTCTAGCAATTTTTCAAGTCCATCAGGGCCTCCCCTCCACTGAAACTGGCTACGTCACTTGTCTTCTTCCCAGTACAGGTTATAAGATCCATCACCATAGATTAGCTTTGACATAATCCTCACCTCCCTTTTGTACCTCTTTTTACCACACTTGCCAGGAAAAATCTCAACCCTAGTTAAATCCACCTCCCCAACTATGCCACACCTGCAGCAGAGCTAGGGAAAAAATACACAACTGTGCTCACTGGTCTTCTTTAAATTTCTCGCTTCAAGTGAGTTGTCAGCACTAGTCGGTAGCCCTAGTCATTTTACTAGTTAATTCTCTCTTCCTTCTTTTGACTTGTGTATTTTTTTTTTGTTTCCCCTTTCTTTTCAAATTCCCACATCCCTTCTTCCACCTCAATTTCCATTGATAGCATTGTTTATACTTGGCGAAAAACAGAAACAATTTTGCTCTTCTCATTCCCTACAGTCTTTGCTCCTGTAATTATCCCCCTTTGATTTATCAGCTTCTCCAGCTATAATGTATCATTAGTATGTGCTGTAATATATCCCATAATTTTTTAAAAGCCTCATCTGACACTACAACCCAAATACCTTTCCCTTTTTCAGCGATCACCCCCCCACCCCACCCCCAGCCCCCCGGCAATTCTACTACTCGCATTATCATTAAGCTGTTTCTGGTTAGAAAGCCTAGACTCAACTTTTGACTCTCCTCATCCTTCCTCTAGATATTTGGGAGCTCTGGTGGCATAGACTGTAGTGAGTTGTGCTGTTAACCCAAAGGCTGTGTGTACCCTTCTGAAGGTGGAATCCAATGGCACTTCTTCAGGAGAAAGACAGGCAATCTCCTCCATTGAACACACAGCCTCCGAAACCAAATGGAGGATCAACTCTAAGAGGTTCCAACTCAACTGCAGTGAGGGCTTATTTGGGACCCCCTCCTTCTTAGTTTTACCTCAGAAGATACTCCAGGCTCTTCCTTCAAAATGAAATATATCCATCTCTTCCTTGTTGTTTCTACTGACAGAACCCTAGTCAAGTTTAACTAATTGAAGCAACCATCCAAAGAGCCCCTTTGACTGCAGCATAACTCCCCTCTGCTAGACCATTCTCATCTCTCCTCCCCTTCTACCCACCAGTCTTCTAAAGACCATGGTCCACTTCTTCCTATTTATAAACCAACAACGATTTCTGATAGCTCACATTACTAAGTTTTATCGCTCTGTATAATGTTTAAGACATTTCATAATTTAGCACCATCCTGCTTCCGTAATTTTTTCCTATTATCTGTAAACACTGAATTCTGTTTTACTCAGACTACTTCCTCAAATATCTTATGTGTTAGTAACATGAATTTTTATTTCTAGCTTTTATTCATTTGTCCATGTTGTCATTCTTGGAGTCCAGCTCATTGGCTTTTGTTTCCCCAGTCCAAATGGTTCAGACCTCTCCTTACCATACAATCCTAGGTCACGTTTTTCTGGTCCTGCATTCTTACAGCATTCCAACTCTGCTTATTATTTATGACCTAATTCTTTAACAATACTGTGCCACGAGGAATGTAAAGTTTTTCCTCTCTAAAAATTATTTCTTGACAAGAGAAAATTCTTTGATACTCTTCAAAAAAATTGCTGTAGTCTAAGTTATTTTATTTCAAACAATAAAGACACATGTATAGAAGACACATTAACTTGATGTGATCTCAATTAGTCCTACTCTGGTTTATACAAAGACTATCAAAATGAATAAACTTTTATTAAGAGTTCAAGAAATGTAATATTATATATATATATATATATATATATATATAGAGAGAGAGAGAGAGAGAGAGAGAGAGAAATAATTCCTCTCAGAATACCTCAAAATTTGAAGTGCCTGGTCTCACAGTCTTTCAAGAATCACTTTAAAAACCAATATAATCAATGTCCTGAATGTATATCTATTTAACAAATTCAAATGCTCTGATTTTATGTAAACAGGTATTGTGTTTCAGAAAAAAATTTCCTGCGACAGCATCAAACATAGATTACAAATCCACTGCAGCTCACACAAGTTAGATAGGTAGTGAATAGGGTGTGTTCCATAAGTCAGATTTAATGACTTGAAAAGTGGCCTAAGTGAAGAAAATGAAAGAATGAGTGATGCATCTGAAAGCACATGAATAAAACAGTTTCATCACTGTGTAAAAAGAAGTACTTCTAAATGGCTGTGGTGTTTCATATAATGAAATTACTAAATATTTACACAGATATGTGAGTACTTCATCATTACCTCTAAATACACTTGTTGTTGTCATGTGCCAACAAGTTGGAAGTGACTCAACAAGTGATTCAGCAAGTTGGAAGGGACCACACTCCAGGTGGTTTTCAGAGGTAATAAACCACACAGGAAGAGATAGTGCATCTGTCTCCCCTGGAGCAGCTAGAGGATTTCAACTGTATGCCTTCAGGTGGGCATTGAAAACTCCTTACCATTAGTCCAGGTGGCAAAACATCAGTTCTTGGTGGTGATATGGGTGGGGAAGATGAGTGAATAAAGGGGTCATGAGACAATAAAAATGAGTGCAGTATCTGACTGCACTGTCAAAAGTCACACAATTATAATCATTAGGTTAGGATGTTACTAATAAATTCTGTGGGTCATGAGTTCACACTCAAGATGAAATCTTACATGGTTCTCAATTTTTTTCTTTATTACTTCCTTCCATAATCTCTTTTGAGGTTTCAGCTGCACTGAAACAGCATTATAGAGAAATGCTGTTCTAGGGATTATTTAAAATGTCTTATTTTTATTATTGTTTAAAGTAACTTAGAAATCACGCAATTCAGAAACAGCAGTCCTGTCCTACTAGCAATCTTTATGTTACTGATTTTAAATCTCACAAATCCTTAGTGTTCAAATTAAATTACCAAGCTCTCTTTTGGAATAGCATGATTTCAAAGATAAAAAATATATGCAAGAATGTCTTCTTAAGCTCTTTTATTCCCTAGAGGAAGCTGGGGCTGGTCAGAACAGAGCTAAGACCAAACTCTAGGACTTACCGCTAGGTTAATTTTAGTTGTGAGGCTCTACATCAAGCTCTGTGTTACTCCATTTATGATTACTGGAGTTATATAACTAATCATTTTCAAGTACTCAATCTTTTGTCCCCTAGGATTTATGCATGAATGTACAAAACTTTATGGACATTATAGTAGAATTTTCTCGTGGCTTTAAAATAAATTTCTGACTTCTTTCCAGAGGTGAAGTGGCCAATGAGACATCTATGGCAATGTCATTTTTGCCTGCTGGCAGAACCAACGTGTTTAAACTTTCAATCATCACTACATAATTCTCCCATCTTTTCTACAGATAATGCTTTTTCTTGCCAGAGAAGCAGCATTTCTAATTAGCAGACTCTCCTCATGGAGCAACACCCCCTGGCAAATCGAGTGGAATGGGCCTGGTGTCAACAGACGCTGAGCTCAAGAATGCTGTTCACAAAATCATCCACCAGAGAGGTAACCGGGGTGATCTGGCAGTCACTGTCCTGCACACATGACTACAGCATTACTATCCCATGGCTTATAGGAAAGGACAGTCTCACACATCACTGCTACATCAGTACCTGGTGCATTGTATAAGACTTATTTATTTAGCATTATGAAAGTTGCCAATCTCTATCTTGCTTGTACTAGCCTTTTTAAGCTCTACATTATCACTACTCAGAGGTAAAAATGCTAAGGTTCACAGAAAGGGTTAGCTGAAATTCATGCTCACCTTCAATCCTCTTTAGAGCTGAAAGGCACATATCCTTCTTTGGAAACTCAAACGGATTATTGCAGGATCGAATGCTGTCACATTCACATTTCCCATTGATTATATTGCAGCCAGAGATAAGATTTTCATTGCATGGTTCAAAACCAAGCAGTTGGTCTTCATCCCAGTTCTCATCTGTAAAACAATTACCAACCAGAGAGTGTTTGCTTGTATTTTCGTTCAAAGGTCAGTTTAAGCTCACAAATTCACTGTAACAACAGTAGCATCCAATTCTGACATTATCAATTGGTCAAAGGCAGTATGGCTAAAATCTTACAAATGATTTAAACCCAACTTCCTTCTAGAAACTGAAAACAATCACTGCTCATTGTTGTGGAGTTGGAAAAGGCTCCTAGCTGACCCTCCAGAGGGTTTTCAGAGGTTGTAAATTATATGGATGGTGACTGCCCATCTTTCTCCCAGGAACGCTGGTGAATTCCAACCCTCTGAAAGGAGCTGCCGCCCTCTGTGTGTTGGCACTGCCAACTCAAAGACTATAACACCAGAACCCTTTCCAACTGAAAAGACAGAAACACATGCACAAAGGCAGAAACTAAGGAGCTAAATAGCTAGAAACAAATGCATGCCATCAAAAGCCACTACTATATATACATGCTATAGAGCAACAAATGAGATTCCTTTCGTATTTTAAATATTTTTCATTTTCCCAACTTTAATAAAAAGCATAGCTTTACTTGCTCGCCTACAAAATAATTGTCTAAAACTATGTTTTCACTCCATGTGGTAGAAACCAGTTTTTTATTCCAAACAGCTCTTCTACTTAATGTGTTGAGACAACAGAGAAAAACGTCAAGAAAGAGATGTGCTACAGGGGATCCCCTTGAGCGCATTCTAGTACTAATGCAAGTATCTATCATCACCCACAAACAAAGCCAGAAACAACAAGACTGAGGGCCACCGCCGCCTGAGGGACTGGCATGGTTGAGCCCTAAAGCTGAGACCAAACCACAATGTTCAGCACCTAGACTAAAGTGGACTGTAAGAAATAAAGTCGATTTCAAAGTCAGCTTTCCTGGGACTCAACTCAGACAGATGAAGCAAACATGAGAGGGCCGTTGGCAGGCTTGGTTCTTAATGATATTCCTTATAGCCAAAGTGTCTCTCATGGGAAACTAGACAATTAATTTGTTCTATGAATCTCTGGGATATCATGTGGGGAGTTTTTCTCCCTCTCAACATTATCTTTAACAGATATTTTATCTTAACATAACAGGGTACGAGTGTTAAATAGTAAACATGTTTCTGATAAGCGTTATCTGAAGAGAATTTTCAAAAGTACTTTAATTTAAAATACTTAATACAAGTTGTACAAACAGGTATGAATACCATCTTAAGAATCTGTACAAGAAAAAAATTAATTTTTCTTATAGAAGACAAGCATAAACAAATGGCTATGATTTTTGAGGATTAATTTTTCACTTTGGTGTCATTACTCACTTTCTGTATTAATCAGGCAAATGACAGCTGTCTTTTATTAAAATAAATAATGTTCTTGTCAAGGGGCCTTTAAAAGAATATCATCTGCAATATAAAGAGCTCCAGGGCAATTCTTTGAAAGGAGGGAACTGAAAGCCTTCTGTGTTTTGATTACAGATCAGGTCCATTTATTTAATCAAAGCTTCAGCTTTAAGTAAAATTATTAACTTTTGAATTACACATTTAAACAGAAACACAATTTATCTGTTTTAAAATGTTTTCCTCTTTACCCTGTGTTGGTCCTTAAAAATTATATAAATCTGTACATACAGAAATGCAGATGCCTATCTTTAAAGCAACAGTGAAATTATTATTCTGAAAGGAAAATCAGAAAAGAATATATTGAGAGAGTTAACAATTCAAAAAAAGTCCGTTTTTAGCCTTCACTTGAAAAATGACAAAATGGCACATCTGAATGATCTTTTCCCCACTGCATTTGGCTGTTGTTGACAGCTGACACAGTATTAGTAACACAGGCCTAATCCATAATTCTCTTAATTTTATAACAGTGGTCTTATATTTTGTCTCTTTGTGAGTAATTCACTCAGCATAATGTTCTTTAGACTCATCCATGTTATATATTGTTTCTCAAGATCTCCACTGTTGCTGAATAATGCATAATATTCCATTGTGTGGATTTACCATAGGTTCTCAATCCATTGATTTGTTGTTAGACACTTGGGCTGCTTCCATCCCTTTGCTAGAGTGAATACTGGTGCAATAAACATGAGTGTAAATATAGTTTTATCTCTGGTTTTAGGGGAGGACAGAGTCTTAATAATAGGATAGTTGGATCAAATAAAATTTCTATTTTCAGTCTTCTGAGGAAGCATCAAACTGCCTGTACCGCTCTACACTCCCACAAGCAACGTATGCAGGTTCCAACCTCTGCATCGTCACCAACACTTATTATCATCACCAACACTTAGCCACTGTTGCTAAGTTGAGACTGCAGTTTTTATTTGCATCCCTCTAATAGCTAGCAATCTCAAATACCTCTCCATGTGGTTGTTGCCCATCTGAATATCCTGTTTGGTGATGAGGATCTTCATGAAATCTTCTATTTGGCAATTGGGTTGGTTATCATCTTCATTTTGAGGTGCTAGAATATCCTATAGATTTTGGATATGAGTCTTCTATCAGGGATGTCATTAACAAGATTGGGTGGTTTTTGCCAGACTGTAGGCTTCATTTTTACTGTTGGCGAAGTTTCTTGATGCACGCAAGAATTTGACTTTTAAAGGGCCCATTCATCTATTTCGTCCTCTCTCTTTGCTGAGGATTCTTGATTATGGCTGAAAGTATTTTCATGTTCTTGCTTTCAAAAAATGTGTGAATGTACAGACAGTATCATATATGTGCATATTGGTCACTGGATGTCACAAATGGCTTGCAAATGGCTATAAATGTAAAGGCAGGTGATCCAAACTGCCCAAGAGACACACTTTTGTTTTTGAGCTGTGCCGAGTGAATCCCAACTGCGTCCCATGTGCCCGGAGTAGAGCTGTTCCACAGAATTTCCAAAGCTGTGGCTTTTCAAAAGCAGACCAGCAGGCTTTACTTTTCAGCTGTCATATGAGTCTGAACTGATGACCTTCCAACTAATAGTCCAGAATTTTATCTACTAAAGGGCTCCTCCTGTGAGAACCAAGAAAACTCCATAGAGAAGTTCTACTATGTAACAAATGGGGTCACCGTGAGCCAGAACTGACACAATGGCAGCAGGTGTGATTTTCAGACGTACACCTCAAAAACAACAAAGAAAAACAGGGTTTCAAGATATTGGGGAGTGCTTTTAACCAACAGAAAAGTCTTTAAAGCAATTACTTACACAGATCAAATTCTATGTAAAGAAAATAACAAATTTTCATGGTATCCAGACTTTCTAGAATTCTGAAACTATTATTCTGGGAGGGGGGGGAATCTTTAAACCTTAAGCCAAAAGTATCCCCTGAAGCCATCTTAAAAACAAACAATAGCTTGTCTTAACTAGCAAAGTATGTCTCCCTTAAAGGTTAGGCTTTTTAAAAACCTACTTATATGGGATCATTATGGAGTCCTCATCAGCCCCTATAAAGAAAAAAAAGACATGGCAGCCTTTTCCCATAAAGACTGCAGCCCTGGAAACCCTATGGAACAGTTATACTCTGCCCCTACAGCATTGCTATGGTGGGACTTCAACCTCAGGGCAATGCGTTTGATTTTAATTTTTGGCACTTGACCAGCTGTTAAAAACTCAGCAGAAAAGCCGGTGGTTCATACCTACCATTGGCTCTCTATGGCAGAAAGGGCCTGGCAATCTGTTCCCCCAACAACTACAGCCTAGGGGGCTGATCTATTCTGTCCTATAGGGTCATCCTACGTTGGGCTTGACCTGAAGGCACATAAAATATTTTTTTTTTTTCAGGGTGCCTTACATAAAATATTTTATAATCATAAAACTGGTAACAACTTGAATTATTAAATAGGAAAACTTAAAAGAGGATGATTTTTTAAAAATAATGGCGGATAGAAGAGCTCAGAAAGGTAGTGACAATGGCTGCATGACTTGAAAAATGGAATCAAATATCTGAACTGCACATGTTGAAATTGTTGAATTGGTGTACATTCTGCGTACATTCTCAAAAACAACAAAAGTAGATTATGGAAAAAAGACAAACTCCACATGAGCACATGATTTAAAGAAACGCTTAAGACCTATTCTGGCACATTTCCCACTAAGCATCACTTATCATTAGTCTCTTTCTCACTTCAGCTCGAAGATGTCAACCTCTTGTCACCTGGCTGACATCAACAGTCCTTCCAAAAGCCCATCACAGAGCCAATTTGTTTTCCACTGCCAGATGCTTTTCTCTTGGCTCTTCTTCACAGGAGTTCCCTGCTCTGTGAATGTGCAATCAGATCTAAAAGGTTAACTGCCCTTGATGATCTCTCAGCCCCATACTGGTTTTTGCTTCTTTTTTAGCAGCAGCAAGCAATAAGCTGCACCTGGAGATGCACAGGTGAGCTGGCCACTCCCTCAGGAAATGGTACTGTCACCAGGTCCAGCCTCAAGCTTACTGATCTGGAATCCAGCTTCTTTTCTGAGAGTAACCACTTTCAGTACTCTGTTCCTATTCCAATCAATACTCTATCTTCTTGGTAAATAATAGTTCCCTTAGCAATCTTGCTCTGTAGGGTCTACTACCATGATGCTTCAGAAACAAATGCCTTCAATCATTTCTATATTATACTTTAACTTAACAGAAAACAAGGATTTAAACTAAAATAAATGAAGTCTGATTACAGAAAGAAAATGCCAGAGCCCCAACATCCTGCTAACAGCACTCAGAAGACTCTCTATTTTCTCTAGTTTTTAAATCTCTATTTTCCTAAGTAAATTATATACACGGCACAAGAATCAAGTTTCAAGATGCTGATTTTCTAATCCAGTTCTTATATTCTCCTTAGCCTTTGGGGGCAGGGCAACAACTTTACAATAAAACATTGCCCTCTTTAGTTATTCACAGTAATTTTTTGTTTTATTTTCTTATTGTTTTTCCCTGGTACAAGTTGTATGACAAGATGTATGTAGTCTATTTCTCTACAGTAACAAAGAGAACTCAGAGAAGGAAACCAAGAAAGCAATACCATTTACAACAGCCAACCACAAATTGAGGTACTTGGGAGTGAACCTAACTAGAGACACAGAAGACCTGTACAAAGAAAACTATAAAACATTTCTGCAAGACACAATAAAAAACTTACAGAAATAGAAAATGTGCCCTGTTCATGAATAGGAAGACTCAGTATAGTGAAAATGACACTCCTACCAAAAGCTATCTACATATCAATCAAAACAGATTCCAAATTCAAATGAATTTAAATTCTCCTTTTTCAAGAAGATCAAAAGGGAAATTGTCACATTTATTTGGAGAGGAAAGATAACTTGAATAAGCAAAACACTTCTGAAAAACAACAATGAAATGGGAGGCATAGCACGCCCTGACCTCAAAAGCTACTACACATAGGTAATAACCAAAACACCATGGTACTGGAACAATGACAGGTACACAGACAAATAGAACAAAATATAGAACCTAAAAATGGACCTAGCTATCTATGGTCAATTGATACTCAATAAGAAAACAAAACCTATCAAATGAGGAAACAACAACCTCATCAGCAAACAGTGCTGGCAAAACAGGATCTACATCTCACATCATACACAGAAAACAACTCAAGGTGAATCAGAGACCTGAGAGTAAAGCCCAAAACTATAAAGTTCACTAGAGACAAACTGGGACCAAGTTTAGAAGGCCTAGTCTATAGCATAAAGAGAGTGATAAATACAGCCAGAAATGCACAACCAGGAGAGGATAACACCGATGAATGAGATGTTCTAAAGATTAAACCCCTGTGTGCATCAAAACCTTTTTCCAATAGTGTGAAAAGAAAACCTTCCAATTGGGAACAAACATTTGGCAATACCAGCTCAGTCAAGGATCTCATAATAAAAGTGTACAGAATACTCCTAGGCCTCCAGAAGAAAAGACTGATAATCCAATTACAAAATGGGCAACAAACATGGAAAGACTATTCAGAGAAAGACATTCAGATGACAAAAGGACACATGAAGAAATGCTCAAAATCACTGGCATCAAGAGAGATGCAAATCAAAACCACAATGAGATACCATCTCACCTCAGTAGTAGTAGCAAAGTTTAGCAGGGCAGCAAGCAATAAAGATGTGGAAAGGTGGGAATTCATAAACACTGTTGATGAGATTGTAAATTCGTACAACCACTCTGGAAGGCAGTGTGGCATTTACTCAAAGAGCTGAACATAGAAACTGTGTGACCCACCTATTTCACTAGTAGGAATATACCCTAAGGAAATTGTGAAACTATAAAAACATGTTTCTCTTATGTGACTTAGTTAACATGGAGTCCGTATATAATTAAATTATGTTGGTATAATGCAGAAGCTGTGCTGGAGCATGCAATTTTCCCTAACACATCAATGTTATGAAAAGAACCAGAGAAAGTTTTCTCATAACTAAAGGTAAGGTCTCAGCAATACATGAAGAAAAAGCTGATAATCACGTTGTGCAAGCAATGACTGTTTTAGCAGCTGAACTTCCCATTACAATAATCTGCACAGAAGAATGAAAAAAGGTACCAAGACATTTTCCTTTGCATTTGAAAATATATAATAAAACAACCCTTGAATCTTATTTTTCATTTTGGTGAAATTGGTCTGGAGAATAAAACTGAATGCCCTCCAGGTCCAACTGAAGGAAGTGGTGTGACCTCTAGAGAGTAAGGATGGGCTCTGAAGACACAAGGTGCAAATGAGCTAATTCTGTCAGAGTCTTAAATGAATTCTTACTCTCTATATTTATGATCTGTGCACACAGTTGAAGAAGCTGTGATTAACCTATACTGACATCTTTTTTCCCCCAAAACTCTCAAACTTTTAGCGTTGTTATTGTTATATGTAAACAAGTTGGAACTGACTTACAGCTGACCATCTAGTGAGTTTTCAGAGGCTGTAAATGGCATGGGAGGAGAATGCCCATTTTTCTCCCACAGAGCAGCTGGTAGATTCAAACTGTATGCCTTTGGATAGGTTGCACAACTCCTTACCTCTAGACTACTGAATGACTCTGCAGAAGAGCTGGTTGTTGTTTGTGTGAGATTTTTTTTTCCTTTTTAAAGAGAATACATGCAGTGGCAAAGCAGAAACACCTGTACTTTCAACAACCACTTTTAGTCTCACCCTGAACTTTGCCTGCCTGTTTTACAAAACATCTTCCAATATTCTTAGTGATGCCTGTAGAGGCTTCCTTCTATGACTTCATGAAAGAAAGAAGAAAGTAAATGCAAAAAAATTACTTGGGAGAAACTTTCATTTTTGAGATTAGGAAAAGGGGGAACAGAAGGAAAGGGTGTCAAAGAGAAGGTCTCTTTAAGAGTTCAATCAAGATAGCTTTCATCTAGATCTGGGCAGCACTGCACAGCACACACAGCCCTTGCCCCAAAGGGCTCTAGGAACCAGGTGCAGCAACCCCAGGCTGCCTGGTCATGGATCCAACCTCCGCCCTCCAACACAGCCCTCTATCTTCCTGCAAATGTCTGAAATTCCATTACCAAGGAATAAAACATTTTTGGTCTGGCAGTATTTATACTGGACAAAGTACGGTCTGTTAATCTGCAATCACAGGCAGAAGGCATTTTGTGCACTCAGAGCCTTAACTTTTTCTACCTTGTATCTGCTTAGGTTAATGGAGTTTACCCTAAACCAAGATATAGCTGCATCCTATAATGTGGCAATCCACTTGCTCAAAATATGCTATAGTAGATATTAAAAAGCAAGAAACAAATTCACAGTACATACTCAGAAGCTCACAGTAATAGAATTCTGTTGGCAGAAGAGAGGCTTCTGGGAATATATATCAAATTAATTCTCCAGCTGTTCACATATCCCTGTGGCTACAGTGAGATGCAAATAGCTAATATTGGCATCTCTTACCATGCCAGCCCAGAAACTCAAGTGTAATGTAAAGTTGCTGTTCTTAACTCCCCCAGGTCTGGACGGCTGTTATAAGGCATCCAGTTCTGCCTGAGGAGGAAGTGAATGAAGCACTGAGCTTTCGTTTCTCTGTGTGCTGTGTAAAGGCGGATGTTCCAAACACTGATGCTTCCCTTTCCCTCTCAAGCTGTAATCAGTGCAAAGCAGGAAGAGCAAAATTAGGGTTATCAATAAATGATTCAATTACACAAAAGTCAATTTTACAAAATTTCTATAAAGTGAAATACTCTAGTGAACCCAAGACTGACTCCAACACAGTAAAAGATACAAGACTGACTCTCCAAATAATAATTAAAATTATTATATTTTAATTATTGAAATATACAGATGTCCATGCATCTGTATAAATACACGCGTATGCACATAGAGATCAAATGACAACGCAAACATCTAAATATATAACAAAGAACTTGAACATTGATTCCTATCAAGTGAGGACATCTTTGAAAAACAAGCTTACTCAGTTTATTAATCAATTTACTGTAAAGCAATACATAATAATCAGTACATGTTCCAGTGTACTTTTTATCAGACACCTTAATCACTAGTCAAAGAACAGAGGACAAGACATGCATGAAAGAACAAAAATAAATTCATTCATTCATTCATTCATCTTTTTTTTCCACATTACATTGGTATTATTAGTATCTCTCATGTGCCAAAAGAGTCCTGGTGGCTTGGTGTATAAGAGGCCTACCTGCCAAGTGAAAGGTCAGCTGTTCAAATCCACCAAATTGCTCCACAGGAGAAAGATTAATAGTCTCTTACTATAAAACCTCTGAAATGGATGGAGTTGTTGTTGTTGTTATGTGCCTTCGAATCGCTTGCGACTCATAGCAACTCTATGTACAACAGCCCTAAACTCTGCTGTCCTGACCAATCGCACTGTCTCCGATACACCCATTTCAATTACCCCAGTCACTCAATCAATCCACCACCTTCCCCTCCTGCGCTGTCCCTCCACCCTCCTAAGCATGATATCCCTCTCCAAGGACCAGTCCCTCCTTACAACATGTCCAAAGTATGTTAGATGGAGCCTCAGAATCCTTGCCTTCAAGGAACCACCCGGTTTAACCCTTTGCAAGATGAATCTGTTTGTTTCCCTAGCAGCCCATGGTACCCTCAATACTCTTCTCCATCACCACAGCTCAAAGGCATCAATTCTCATTCTATCCTCCTTAGTCATTGTGCAACTCTCTGATGCATAACAAGTGATAGCAAAGACCATGGCCTGTATCAGACGCACCTGAGTCTCCAGAGAGACACCACTGCTCTTCAGTACTTTGGAGAGGACCCTAACACCAGACTTGCCCATGGCAATACGTCTTCTAATTTCCTGGCTACTGGTGCCAAGTGTGTTGATTGTGGAGCCAAGCAAACTAAAGCTGTGAATAATCTCAATCTCTTCACCATCCATCCTGATGCTGCCAATTGGTCCAGTGGTGAGAACCTTTGTCTTCTTGACATTGAGCCTCAATCCATACTGGAGGCTGCAGTCCTTGACCCTCTGCAGCAAGTGCTTCAGGTCCTCCTCAGTTTCAGCAAGCAGGGTTGTGTCATCTGTATAATGCAAATTGTTGATGAATCTTCCACCAATCATGACACCACATTTCTCCTCATAGAACCCAGCCTCCCAGATGATCTGTTCTGCATACAGGTTGAAACGGTATGGAGACAGGACACATCACTGGCATACAACCTTCCCAATTTTGAACCATGAAGTGTTTCCTTGCTCTGTTCTGACGACTGCCTCTTGGTCCAAGTATAGGCTTCGCATTAGCATGATCAAATGTTCTGGGATTCCCATTCTTCTCAGAGTCAGCCACAGTTTATGATCCACAGAGTCAAATGCCTTTGCATAATCAATGAAACACAGATAGACATTCCTCTGGTATTCTCTGCTTTCAGCTAAGATCCATCTAACATTAGCTACAATATCCTTGGTACCACGATCCATTTAAACCCAGCCTGGACTTCTGGTCCAGCCAGTTCTCTGCTGATGTTCCAGTCATTTTTGGATCATCTTCAGTAGAACTTTGTTTGCATGTAAAATCAATGATATTGTTCTATAGTTTCCCACTCTGTTGGGTCACCCTTCTTTGGGATGGGAATAAATATAAATCTCTTCCCGTCATTTGACCAAGTGGTTTTTCTCCAGATTTCTTAGCACAACTTGGTGAGCACATCTAGGGCAACATCTTTTAGCTGAAATACATCAATTTCTATATTCTCTATTCCTAGGCCCTTATTTTTTGCTATTTCCTACAAAACCTCTGAAAGCCCTATGTACAACATAACATACACAGACTAACAGAAAGGGCAACTGAAGTGGAGTTTTCAAGTATGGAAATGCAAAGGGAGAGGAACATTTCTAAACAGACACTAGTGATTGGAACATGGAATGTGAGAACAATGAATGTAGGAAAATGACATATTGTTAAGGAAGAAATGGAACACATAAATATTGACATACTAGGCATTGGTGAGATGAGATGAGATGGACCGGTATAGGGCATTTTGAATCGGATGATCATATATTACTCCAGAGATGAAAAGGGGAGAAAACATGAGGTTGCTTTCACACTTAAAAGAGTCTTTTCTGAAGTGGGACACACACCTGCAGCTCTGACCCACGACCCCCATCTTCAGGTCTCGCATTGGTCCCCCCAACCTGGCTCACGACCTCCTCCCAGCCAGCTCTGACCCGACCCAGCTCGCGAACCCCCCGCCAGCTCTGAACTTTGGGACTGGCCAAGGTGCCATGCCCAGACGCAGTGGACGTTAGGAGTGGACTTGTAGTGGGACCACGCCTGCAGCTCTGACCCATGACCCCCATCTTCAGGTATCGCATTGCTCCCCCCGACCCGGCTCGCGACCACCCCGGAGCTCTGAACCGACCCGGCTCGTGACCCGTCCACCAGCTCTGATCCGACCCGGCTCGCGACCCACCCTCGAGCTCTGAACATTTGGACTGGCCAAGGTGCTGTGTGCAGACGCAGTGGACGGTGGGAGTGGACTTGAAGTCGGACACACAGCAGCAGCTCTGACCCACGACCCCCATCTTCAGGTATCGCATTGCTCCCCCCGACCCGGCTCTCGACCCACCCCCGCCACCAGCTCTGACACGACCCAGCTCGCCACCCTCCCGCCAGCTCTGATCCGAACCGGCTAGCGACACCCCCCCGCCAGCTCTGAACTTTGGGACTGGACAAAGTGCTGTGCGCAGAGGCAGTGGACAGTGGGAGTGGACTTGAAGTAGGACACGCCCATACAGCTCTGACCCATGATCCCCATCTTCAGGTATCGCATTGCTCCCCTTGACCTGGCTCGCGACGTCCCCGCCAGCTGTGAACCGACTCGGCTCGCGACCCCCTCAGCAGCTCTGACCCGACCTGGCTCATGAACCCCCCACCAGCT
>NW_006399769.1:20626809-20645443 GCF_000299155.1 Elephantulus edwardii
GATTTTCAGAGTCTCTCCTGACATCCATTTTGCTCTTCTCTTCCTCTCCTGTCTTTCCAATGACCGTGTGCACTCTTCCTGGATGATACCCTTGATATCCTCCCACAACTCATCTATCTGGTCTTTACTCATTAGTGTTCAAGGCCTCAAACCTGTTCCTGTGATGGTTCTGAAATTCAGGTGGGATAGACTCAAAGTCATATTTTGGTTCCCGTGGATTTGGTTTAATTTCCCTCAGCTCCAGCTTGAACTTGCATATGAGTAGCTCCTGGCCTAGTTTTCACAGCTGGTATTGAGCTTCTCCAGCAGTTCTTTCTGCAGATGTAATCGATCTGATTCCTATGTATACCATCAGGTGAAATCCATGTTTATAACCTGCGTTTATGTCTCTTAAAAAAGTATTTGCAATGAATAAGTCATTGATTGTGCAAAATCATTCTCTCTCCAGCTCCATTTCTGTCACCGAGTCCATGTTTTCCAACTACTGAATCTTCTTCTCTGTTCCCAACTTTTGCATTCCAGTCACCCATTATTATCAATGCATCTTGATTACATGTTCGATCGTTCTCCGACTGTAAAAGTTAGTAAAAATCCTCTATTTCCTCTTCCTTGGCTCTGGTTGTTGGTGCATACATCTGAATATTATGGATATTATATGCGTATGGATATTATTCTGTCACTCACAATTTGACTCAACTCCACAGTAGTGAGTTTGGATTGGTTATTAAGCATCAGTCACTATACTGGGTGTTAAGTATTCAAGATGCTAAAAAAGAGGGTTTTTAGTGAAATTTCCAGTGATTTTAACTAAAATCATATCAAATACATGAGTAAAATGTATCTTAAAACACTGTGGAAAGTGAAGCAAGGAAACAATAACTTCCTTTAAAATAGCAGGAAGTTAATGGTAAAATAAAGAGAGGCTTAAGTTAACCTGTGTTTCTAGAAACGAATTAATGAAACAAAGTGAGAGGTGGGGGAATTGGAACTAGAAAACACACTCCTGTTCCATAATCATGCCTAAATTAGGAACAATTTTCAAGGTCAACTGCATATGGAAAAACAAAATACAACAGGGAAGAGGAAAGGTCCAACTCAGAGAGAGCACCTTAGTTCTGTCACCAGTTCAGAGAACCCTGTATCACGCTCACATCTTTAGTATCAAAATGCAGGTGGGATGGATGATTCAACGATATCCCCTTGCTTCTTTATCTTTGTGTCTTTGAAGTTACAAAATGCTGGTAATTTATTGAGATCAGTTTTAGAAAATCATAAAGTAACGTGTTTATTTATGGTAGCCAGAATTTAGAGAATAAAAGTTTTTAAATTGCTCTGGTACACATTAACAGGCCAATTTATAGTTTTAAAAAACTTACTACACATAAGCAGCAAACCAAAGATGCCTTCAACATAACTAATATCACTTTGTAGGATTTTTTAGCAACAAAATCACACAAATAGTAGAACCATTTCCAAACCTTCAACTTTACCAATTTCCCCTTGAGTTTCTTTTGAAAAGAATCAAATCACCATCAAGACAACTTTACACCTTTGTCATGAAGGAACAAATTAATGGTTCTTCTTCCCCAAAATGTCTTCTTGATAAATGCATGTCATAGCAAAATGCAAATTTACAACATCTTCTCTTTGTTTAAAAAGGAGAAAAAACTGTTTCAAGTAAAATCTTTTAAGTGCTAGCATCCTTACAAGATAAACTTGCAAAATATTTTTTAAAATTAAAAAATATATTGATAGGCTCTCACATCTCACAAAGTACTACAAAACATCTACAGATTAATACAACCTATAAATCTACCTATCCTGCGACAAATGAAATATATTAGCTATGTCAAGATATACTGAAAGCTAAAGAAAAAAAGGAGAGTATAAGCAGCCTAATGAGAACAGAAATGTCATCATCATTTTTATTGACTTGGTTGTTGCTGTGTGCTGTCAAACTGGAACCAATTCAGTGGGTTCTCAGGGGCTATAAATCTGCATGAGAGGAGACAGGCCATCTTTCTCCCTTGTAGCAGCTGGTAGATTTGTATTGTGTGCTTTTAGACTGGCAGCACAATTCCTTACCGGTAGGCCACCAGAGTTAAACACAAATCACAGTCTCTTTTCTCATAGCCATAAAGTCAGAGCCAACTAACAGCTGACCCTCCACTGGGTTTCAGAGGCTTTGAATCACCCAGGAGATTGTCCACCTTTCCCCCACAGAGCTGCTCATAGACTGAATGACCAGAGAGCTGGGACCTTTAGTTAGGTTAGCAGTGCAACTCCTTAGGAGCAAAGCCATCAAGTCACCCCAGTACAGTCAGAACCGACTCAAAGATGACCCACCAGCGGGTTTTCCAAAGCTATAAATTGCACATCTGTAAATCTGACCATTCTTCTCCCTCAGAGTAGCTGGTGGAGTCAGACCAGAATGCCTCTGGGTTGGCAGCTAAGTAGATGCTCTCATATTTACGTCCAATAATATCAATGGATCAGTTAAACAACATAAATTCTCAATGAGAGGAAAATGTGTCCCCTTCCTTCTAAACAATGGCTAATTCTTTCCTATTGGTTTCAGATCCTAACCTTTTCAATTTCTCTTATAGTTGGATCTGTTAACTATTTTCTTTTGTTTATCTTTCTCTCTCCACTTCCTTTTTTCCACTTCTATTCCACTTTACCTCAAAACACAAGTATATACTTAATTTTTGAGAAAAACATTCTTAAAATAATTTCATTATCTACAGTGTTCATTAACTGAAGACAGTTGCTTTAACAAGATCAAATAAAATCTGTTAACAATATTTTGTAAACACAATACATAAAACAGACTTAAGAAAATCGTAATAGAAAAGCAATTACAATAACTATAAATGTACTTAACTCATTAATTAATAGGAAAGACTGACATTATATTTTAGAAGATTTAACAACGGGTTATCGATACAAGAAACCACTATCACCCATCACCCCAGAATCAGAACAACTCATAGCTAACCCTCCGGTGGGTTTTCAGGGATTGTAAATCAGGAAGAAACTGTCCATCTTGCTACTGAGAAGCAGCTGGTGGATTCAAACTGCCCACCTTTAACAGAATAACCCCTTATCCACTAACAAGAGAATTAACATAAACTGAAACAGAATTTAACATATTAAAAAATATCAGGAAAAATTTGCAGTCTTGATTGTAATACAGAATTAAAACAAAATTGACAAAACAAAGCGGAATTTATAAGAAACAACAAAGCATGAGATGTGGACTTCCCACCCCTTCGCCCCGACTGCGGGTCAGTTCCTCACTTTGCAGTACACTCCTCCTCTGCACTGCCATCATCTGCATATTCTACGTTGTTAACAAACTTTCTTTCAGTCCAGATTCCAAGTTCTTTAATATGGAATTTCTACGATATTTGTTCAGTATACAGACTGAATAAGTATGGTCAAAAGATACAAACCTGACACACCCCTTTCTTGATATTTAAACTTTGCTATATTCCCTTGTTCAAGCAACTGCTTCTAGGCCTATGTATATCTCCACATAAATGCAGTAAAATGTTCTGGATGTTTGATGAGTTCTTCATTCTATTAGTCACTTTTCTTTGGAATAGATAGACGTATAGATCTCTTTCAGTTAGCTGGCCAGGCAGGTAGCTGTCTTCAAATTTCTTAGAGAAGGGAGCTCTCCCAGCATGTGTGTTTGTCAAAACATCTCACTTAGTAATTCATCAGTTCCTGGAGCCTCCCTGGCCCCACAATGCCTTCACTACAGCCTGTAACTCTTTCTTCAGTACCACTGGTTTTTTGTGGGTGGGTGGTTTGTGTTGGGTTTCCCTCCACCCTGTGTGTACCACTGACCTGGATCAGAGTGGCACAAAAGGAGATTACCTTTCCTTCTCCAGGAGGGCATCAGGTAGATTCAAACCACGTGCCTTTGGGAATACAGTGCAGCTTCTTTATACTACTAGGCCACCAGAGCTCAGTACCATTGGTTTTTTTGATCATATAAATGCAATTTCCTAAAGTGATTGTAAGCATGGCATCCACTTCCTAAACAACATGCCTCCAGAAACTCTATGAACTTCAGTAAATGTCAGTAATTATAGAAAGGCTTCAGACCTTTTGTTCATAGGGTCACTAAGAGTTAAGCTCAACGTAAAGGCAGTCAACAACAACAAAGTGATTGCACATCAAGCAGTTCTTTGTGGTACAGTGACTGTGTACTCCTTCCAACTTCTTTTGGTTTTTGTCTTATTCAAGATTTTGCTCATTGCTCACTTACTCATCAGTGCCAGGTTGGAACTGACTGTTAGCTGACCCTCCAAAGGGTTTCCAAGGCTATAAAATGCATAGTAGGAGATTGCCCATCTTTCTCTCCCTGGAGCTGCTGGTAGATTCTAACTGCCAGATGCCTGGGTTAGCAGCATAGCTAGCTCTCCACTTAGTCTAGAAAAACTGAGTCATAAACAATGAGATGAAATGCATAAAGAGGGCTATACTAGGTGTCAGTGAGCTGAGATGGACTGATATTGGCTGTATGGGTAGTTATGATAAAAAGAATTTCAATAATACTGACAACTAGTGTTATATTTCAAAGGAACATTCTTCTAAGTCATACAGAACTCTTCTGTCAATTTGTTGTACGGAGGTAACCTGGGATTGCTGTAATGCTAAGCCTTGTGCCACTGGGGTGTGTCAAGTATCATACTGGTTACCCAGGGTAGACAGTGTTTGGTAGAGCTCCCAAATTAAGGCAGGTCTGGAGGCAGGAGTGGCATCCACTTCCTAAACCACATGCCTATGGAAACTCTATGAACTCAGAGAAACGACGGTAGTTTTAGAAAAACTTTAGGACTTTTGTTCATTTTATTCATAGGGTTACTACGTGTTGTGATCAACTTGATGGCAATAAACAACACAACTGTGTGTGTGTGTGTGTGTGTGTGTGTGTGTGTGCGCGCGCGCGCGCGTGTATAAGCTATGAGCTGCAACACAGATGTACATATCTAGGTTCACTGTAGCTTTAGTTACAATAGCAGAAACAATCTAAATACCAATCAACGGATCACTGAATAAACATGGGTATTCTGTAGTAAAAGAATTCTATACAACATTTTAAAATAATGGAAAAATCCACAAAATATGGCATAATTTGGAGAATAGCGTATGAGTGAAATGAGTTACATAATGATAAATATAGTCTAAGTCTATTATTATAAAAAAGGTAAAGAAAAGTTTATATATTGAAACCAGCATTCTTTCATTTTAAAAATAAGAGGGGAAGGGGGAAAAAAATCCACCATAGATGTCAAATAGACATACGTAAAATTAAAAAGAAAGAGGCTTAAGAAATAATCAATTACAAAATGGAAGCTTAATTTTTATTCTAAGATCATTGGTCGTGCTATGCCCTAGCAGTTCTTCTCCACTTGCCCCTTCAAGAGGGAAAGCAGAGGCAGTCTGCTTTCCATTAGCCTTGAAAATACTATGGGGCAGGGCAAATCTACTCTATCCTACAGAGCTGTGTGAATTCAGAATGAACTTAATTGTAATGGGATCAGATTACAACTGAACATAAAACGAAAATCATTAGACACAGACCAATAAATATGATAAATGGCAAAAATACTAAGATTGGAAAGGATTTAATTTCTTGGATCAACAGTCAGTTGATCCATTAAAGCAACAGACAAGAAATGAAATATGTACTGTACTGGACAAATGTGCTTAAAGGATCTTTTTATAGTTAAAAAGCAAAAATGCTGCTGCTTTTAAGATTAATTTACATGTGACGCAAGCCATGGTATTTTCAATTACTTCATATGTGTGAACAGTAGAAGTTACAAATTTTAAATGTGATACTGGCACAGAGTATATACCAAACAAATGAGCCTTGAAGGGAATCTAGGTAGAATGCTCTTGAGAAGTGAGGATGTATTACTAAGAGGGTTCAATCTCTGGAGAAATAAGAAGAGGATTGGGGCAGGGGTGAAGGTGATCAATGAGATGGACTGACTCAGTGGGTGCAACAATGGGTTCCAGTACAACAATAATTGCAAGGATGGCACAGGATCAGACAATGTTTCATTCTTTTGTACTCAGGCTCCTATGAGTTGGAAATGATGGAAGGCAAAAACAGAAGTGTATGCCAGTGAGCTGCAATGAGGAGTGTCTTTAGAGCAGCCCTATACAATTTCTTAAGGTTGTAGAGCAGGAAACCACGAGTATACTAAATAAAGTTCTGTGTTTGGGCATTTAGGGCCTTGGTATGGAAAGGAAGGCCTATTTGGATTTAGTCAAGCCTATGTCTTCAACCTCATTGCCCCCACTTTTCACTCCGTATTTTCACAGTATTTCATGATTTTGGACAAACTCTACACTGTCTGGGAAGTCTTCTCTTTTTCTAATGGAAAACTCTTATTTGTTCTTTCCCCAGGTTTCTTCTATTCTACAGGAACAGAAGTATCTTCTTTGTAGTACTTCTATCATTTATGAAAGGATGCAAACTGATTTCATAAAGTTATTATACTTTAAAGATTCCTAAATGCTTCTTGTGTATCATTTCATCTTTTGCTTTTCTATAATATTATTTCACTAACGGGATATAATCAAAGTGCTCATCTAATGTCCTTCAGAATATGAATCTGTTCAAGTTTAGGATGTAGTACTAATCCTTTTTTTGTCACTGGATTATCACAGTCCTTGGCAAAAAAGAAGGAACAGAATAAATATCTGTGGAAAAAATGAACAGGAATAGGGAGGGAGAGAATAAGAGGATTTGAATTTAAATATGAATTTTTAAATGTTAACTTCTTTCTAGAGCGGAAGGTGGGCTCTGAATGAAAAAGATGGGCAATCTCCTCCCAGGAGACCTATAGTTTTAGAGACCCAATGGATGGCCAGTTCTGATTCTCCAGCAATGAGTAACTGAGCCTTTCTCCGGAAAGTGAGTTCAGTAACAGTGGATGAGAGCCAATTATTTACAAGGAAGGAAGGAAGGAACATTACTGGATCTCAGTCTTCCTATTTTTGAAACAACACTAACTCTTGAATTTTTTTTTAACCTTAACCCTATAGTAACCAAACCTGTTGTCTGCCAATACATATTTATGAAATGATGAATGAGTACATGAATACCCTTGAATTTGTTTAGTAAATAACAAATAATACTTCTCTCTCTCCTTTTGGCCACTCTTATTTATCACAAATTAGATAATATGGCACAATACCAGTTGCCAGAAAGGTACTTCTTCAGATGATAATGCACAGAATCATTTTATAAATATTAATGTATGCTCTAAATTAGAATCTGTTAGTCAAATGGTCTAGAGTAAAAACAGGAAATCTAAATACAGGAATACATTTTATTGACTGCACTCAGACAAAAGCCTCTAACAATAATGGGAAAAAAAATATCTAGAAATGTACCCACTATTCCCAACAACAGGAACAAAATGACCACGTGTTCGGAAAATAAGACCTTTGCGAAATATCACATTTTTATTATGCTAAGAAACTAGACAGCAGGCCCTCCTCCATGAGTCTTCTGATAAGTTAACACTTATTGAGACAGTACCATATGTGTCAGACTATACAAAGTGTTTTCTATGAATCGACCCATTTAACTGAGGGGAGATGTTGTGAAACCTAGGTCTGATTTCCATCCAGAGGATCTGCAAGTAAGCAACATGAGGAAATGAAGGATTTGAGACGTGAGATGCAAGGGATTAGGCAAACGTTCAAGTGTAAGTGATCTCAGAGAACCTAAGCATCTGGGAAAAGAAAAGACAGAACATGGCTAATTGCCCCTCTTGACCTGGTGAAGTAAATCCTGGTGGGTACTGCCTTGACAGTTCCCTGCTGACAGCCAAAGAACCACCATCTGGGCCAAGACAAGCTGAGTACTTTTGGAAATACCAGAGCAGAAACCCCAACAATAGAAACAAGATTTCAGTAACTAGTCTTATCATTCAGGAAACAAGGATTTCTTTGTTAAGGCAAACAATGTTTTCATACACTAATACTCCTAAGGAGTCAATAATGATTATGAAAAGATATGATGACACATAAGCAGTATTAAGGGCTCTGTGAAATCCATTCTTTTTTTTTTTTTTATAAGGGATACTTTTACAAATTCAACTTTAGACCTGTAAATTTTACTTTAAATAAAAATTTACCTAAATCCTTAAAAGCAAATCAAGTTAAAGAAGGCAAGGAGGCAAAAGTGATAAGATTAATTGCAACAATTCTATTTCTAACTAATCCTTATCACTAACATCAGTGGCACACTACAAAATAACAATGACAATCTTCACTAAATATCAAGCCTAAAAGCCCAAACCTTTGATCTCTTCTGTGAAGCAAGTTTATCACTATGTTTATCTTATTTATTCCTAGATACTGAATGAATCTGCTGGTATCTTATGCAGAAGCAATACATTAATTTCTCAGCAATAGGCAACAAACACTGTTTTGGGAGCACAGGATATACTTTCCTAGTGTTACCCAATTTTATCATAAAGGAAAGCTTGATGCATGTGTCCAGGATGACTCCTTAAAATGCATATTAAAATCCACATTGCTACTGTATGTTTATGTGGAAAATAATGCTATAAATTAAAAATGAGAACTAGAAAGACAATTGTAAGAAACTTCACAGAACAAAGGGCCTGTCGGATACAGTGAACTTTAAAGGCATCAAGTCATTCAAATTCATCTTGAAACTCTTCCAGAAAGCAGCAAATGTAGATTAGGGGACAATGAAAAGCAGGACTCTTGCCTCAGGGTATGTTAAGAAATGAATATTTATCTCTTGGTAGGACTATGCTTTATCCAGCAATGATTTCATTTCTAAGAGTCACGTAAAATATGCCACGTAAGCAAATATAACAAGAACTTTCCAGCCCACTGAGTTGTAATCTTTATGGAAAGGGATACTGGAAGCAAAGTGGTTAGCTCATCTGCTAAATGAAAGGTAAACAGTTCAAACTCATCTGATGCCCAAGGGAGACAGATGTTACTACCCAATTCCATAAATATTAAAAATCAAAACCAAATCTATGGCCATTGAGTTGGTTCTGGTGACCTTTTACGACAGTCCAGAACATTCTTACATTCAGGTGTGAATCACTGACCTTTCAATTAACACTTGAGCTATCAAGGCCAAGATACCAGCTTTAATACCCCAATTAAGCCATTCTACTCTCTTATGGGGATGCTATATGTCTAAATCAACTTATGGTATTGATTAACCACTATCACTATGGAAACAGACTGCTTACATCTTTCTGCTGCGGAGCAGCTAGTGGGTTCAAACTAGCGGGGAAACCTTTTGGTTAGCAGCTGCTAAACCACTGGGCATCCAGGGCTCCTTAGCACATTGTAGACTTTTCATAAATACGTATTCAATCTATTAATTCCCTGACCACTATGCACTTGGACTTCCATATTCCATTTCCTCTAAGAAATTAAGACCACCTGGAAAAATGTCTGTTTTCCTACATTCAGCTTAAATGTCTCCTCTCCCATCTCCCATTTCGAGCACATCCAACCACACTGTCTTAGAGTTCTTTCTGGCTTAGAGCAACCTTAAGAGAGTAGAAATGCCTCGGAGGTTCTCCAATATTATGTTTACAGAAGCAAGCCCCTGTATTTTTTCTCTTACAGAATGGATGGTAGATTCAAACCGTCCGCCTTCGAGTTAGTTAGTAGCAGAGTGAATAACCATTTTCATCACCAGGGTACCTCCTCAATCACCTAGAGGATTTCACTGACTCAAGTCACTGCAGTCAACTGTTTATACAGTTGAATTCCGAGCTGTTCCTGGGCCAGAAACAGTGACTTCCTTATTACTACAACCACTCTACACACCAAGCTAAGTATAGGGCACACAGCCAGTCCCTTAAATCCTCTTGCTGACTAGTGTACAGTGAGTGGCTTTGAATTGGCATTCTTGACTAATAAGGCCAGATGAAAAAAAGCAAGTAGCTTTAAAAATAACACTAGATATCTTAAGATTTTCATCTACTTAAATTTTTCACCAATTTTGCCCTTATATTTAATACTAAGGTTAATAAATTGTAAACTTTACACTAAATAATATACTAAACACGTGAACTTTATACTAATTGAAGCCTTCCAGGGACTAGGAAGCAGGTATATTTCCGGCATTTTAAAAGATAATACTGTGAACATAGAAAGCTTGTTTATTTCAAATCAAAACACATGTATGCATAAACAGTGAATAAGGACATTGTTCCCAAAAAGAAACATACACAATGCCTAGTCCCTTCCCATCTGCTACAGCAGTACATGCTCCCATATGTGTTTAGGCAGGCGGCTTTTTCAAATTCATGATTCTGTAATTTAAAAGTAGTTTTCAAAATCTAAGAGAAGTCACAGAAAAACTGTTCAAGTGATAAAATTCCCAATTTTTGGAACTAGATCTATTTTAACTCCTATCTGAAAATTTAAATATTACTTGTTATCAGGCCCACTATATATTTCAAGATTTAATGGTTCCTAGGTTGTAAATGAATGAAGAAATGCAGAAAATCCCAATAAGATGTCTTGATCATATCCGTACGCTGTTTAACTAAGAACAATCAATTTTCAAAGAATAAAAATATATATACACTAACCATTTTTTAAAAAAAGAAACCTCCAAAACATAAACAACAAACCACCTTCATTGACCCTCCAAGGATCAAGAGGCTGTAAATGACATGGGATGAGAATGTCCACCTTTTTCTCAGAGAAACTAAAGGATTTGAATGTCCTGCTTTTATCCTCTAGGTAACCAGAGCTCTAAACCCCCATATCGTTGTTGAAGTGTGCCATCAAGTCAGAACTAACAGCTCACCCTCCAGTGGGTTTCACAGGCAGCAAATCACACAGGAGATTGCCTACCCTTCTCCTGCAGAGCAACTGGTAGATTTGAACCAGGAGCCTTTGGGTTGGCAGTGCAGCTCCTGACCACTATGCCATCAGACTTAAAGTACTCCTAACAATTCAGCTGTTCTAAACAGTCAAATTCATGGAAGATCACTAGGTTATCAGGCACATTTTGGGAAATGAGATTTTGACTGCTTAGATGTTACTCTTCCCTGAAACATCCTGCCAAGCCTCACCTGCTGGCTCTGGTATCTATCAGGTAGAGGATGGGGTGCCAGTACCCTGCTGTGTCAGCCCAATGATAAAGAAAGTTCTAATAACAAAGACAGTTCCACTTAGCACAAGGGTCACTATTCCTAGGACTCTGGATGATGTCATGTGATGGAGGAGGAAAAGGGCTTAGTGCCCTCAATTAAGACAGGATGCAGCAAGACCACAACGCACCAAGTATCATCCAACACAACCCTGGGCACAGGAAGAGCATTATCCAGCCATGGAGGGCTTCCAGCCAGAAGAAACTCAATCCCTTCAGGTAAGGCAACAGCTAAGAATCATCTACTCTTAAACAAGCTTTTCAGAAACAGACTCTGCCTCTAGTTTCTTTTCCTTTCAAGAGTATAGAATTTAATTTTAAACTTCCCAAGTGAAGAGCTGGTTCGTCACCTTGACATGAAGTTAGGCAACAGCCAGGCATGTGACTGGCTCTTGGGTTTACAAGGGTTTGCAGGAAGTGAGTGTTTCTAAGTCTTTGTTCTGAATTCTGGTTCTACAAAAAGCTTCAACTCAACTAGGTTGTTGAAAGAAACAAGATTCTGTTACCCCCAAGAGAGGGAGGACTCGTGGGAGTACTCATCACTGAAGAAAATTCAGGTTTTCTTAAAACCTATTCTAGGGTTTCAAATCCATGGAACTGGGTGGGTCCTGACAGAAAACAGAAAAGGGCAGGTTAGTAGTTATCTGCCTCACACTTAAACATTCCCCAGTCCTTCAGGACTGTTCTGCTAAGATCAAGTATATAAAAGAGATCTCAAAACTAGGTCTGCTTGAAATGGAAATATGGTGGCAGTTTCTTTAAGAAAGTCTTTCTCAGAGTACAGCATTTTTAGTTTTTAGAAAAGTGAAAAACATCTGCCATTCAAAATAACGCTAGTTTTCCTTTCCTCCACTACCAGCATTTTCGTGGACCCAACCTCTCCAAGGGCATTCTGGATTGTGTCTTCCCTCCGAACTCTTCCTGACCACATCACTTCCCCAGTATCCAGCTTCACAGAGGCCTTCAGCACAGGTCAACTCTGAGAAAGCCAGACCCTACATGGCTCCTGTGTATGGGAGCCTGCTGCACCTACTTGGGGTTGTCACACTGCCCAACACTTCCTTTCCCTCAGTCCCACCTTAAGGCCATGGGGCACTCCTCCCTCCCTACTCCCAAAGGCCTTCCTGTTTCCCAGGCCAGGTCCATCCAGGACACTCAGTGCCAGAGGTCAGAGTGCCACATTCCAGTGGCTTCACACCACTGTGGGGAGGGCTGCAGATTCCTGCGTGGGGGGTAGGGGCGGGGCAAGGCAGCAGGAGGGAACAGCAGGGGCTGTGCCCCACACCCTGGGACCAAGGTCAAGTGTGTGGACATGAGGGGGGGCAGTGTCTACAGGGACCTCAAAAGTTCCTTTCTCCACCTCTTCAGTTTAGTTAGGAAAGAAAGAACATAACTGCAGAACAGCAGAAGCATGAAAAATCCTCAGTGAATGTAATGAACTTTTCATGGCTCTCAACTCCTTGATCTATAAATTGAGGAGGCTGGCACAGAGATGCTCTCTGAGCACCTTTCCAGAACTGTTAATTCCCCAAGCCCTGGTACAGCAAGAGTTCTCTGACCTCAGTCATTCTCAGCCTGGTGGAGTTTTTAATAACAAACAGAATGCCATGTAAGGCAATCAAACTTCTTTAACCTCTCAAAGCAAAATTCCCCTTGAAATACTGAATCTCTCTCATTCAGAATCAGTGTCTCAAGTACACTTTCAGTGTCTTTCTTCTCTATGGTTTCTGGGTTTTAACTCTGGAGCCCCAAGCTCAAAGCCTCCACCTCCCAAGGCCCTCAAACATCCTCCTGGTTGCAGAGCCCAAGGCTTATGAAATCACCTGTGGGCTGTGCATCCCAGCAAGATGCCCAGGAAGCTACAGCATGATGGGACTTGAGAATGCTATCCCCACCCTGCACCCAGGGGGGTAGCTGCTGGGAGCATCCTGACACTGTGCCCTGTGCAGGATCCCTCAAACAGAGGAATCAGGAACCCACAATAGGGGAGCTTAGAGAAGAGAGGAGTTCGTGCCCAAAAGGGGTCACTGTGCAGAGTAAATGGGTGAATAAACAGACTTACATCTGACCTCAGGAGCCTCCTACTCTCCTCCTTCCCTTGGAAGGGGAGGAAGAAAAGGAGGGAGCAAGAGATATGTGACTGGACTAGCATCCTATAAAGCACCCTGAAGGATGGAAACAGGAAAAGAGAAAAAAAAAAAAAGTTGGTGCTGGAGGGATTGAGCCCAGGGCTCTAAGATGAGGGGCATGCTTAGGACTGACATTCATGTGCCAAAGTCACAAAGAGCATGTGATAGCTAGGTTCGGCTTCGAGAAGAAAGTCCATGGAGACAACATCTGAGTGGTCAAAATCCATCAACTGCAAATCAACTAAACCCCTATCTTTTAAAAACAAATAAAACTAACCACTGCTTTTACTAAATCCCTGTCTGCTTGGATTTGCATTGCTAACTCTAAAGTGATGCCTCCCTTGACAGTTCAAATCCACCAGAGGCTCCAAGGGAGAAAGATGGTCAATCTCCTGCTCAATTTACGGACTCAGAATCCAGTGGAGGGTCAGAATTATGAGTCAGTTCCAATTCGAAGGCAATGAATTTGAGAATGAATACACATTTAACAGGAAAGACTAAATATGTCGAAAAGATGATACATGTCATTTCATTTCACTCTAGACAATTCCCTCTACTGAAAAAATCAATTGCTTGACCAACTATCTATCACCTTTTCTCCATCAAGCCAGAACCTAGCAGAGCACATCTCTTCTTTACTAAGACCCAAACACCATGGTAGTGAATACACTTTCTGTGAGGTGAAGCATCTGGAACGAACCAGAATTTGGCCTTCTTTCTCTCAAGTAGGCACTGTTGTTGTGTACCACCGAGTCCAAACCAACCAAAAGCTGGCCCTCCAGTGGGTTTTCAGAGGCACTAATCACATAAGGAGATTGCTCATCCTTCTCCCACGGAGGAACTGGTGGAACTGAACCATGAGCCTTCAGGATTGCAGAGCAGATTCTTACCACTAGGTGGCCAGAGCTCCCTACACTACCCTTCATTAAAAAAGTGGCACACTGTTATATTCATTAAAGACCACATCACTGTCACATGCTGTCCCCGCTTTAGCCCCTCTCACACTGCCAACAGACTGTACTGTTGTCAGACTTCATTTTGGCGCAAAAGTAGAGCACAAAACTGTAAAAGAAGAAATCAGACGGCCCACAAAAAGCATGCCCTACTATAGCCTCTTCTGAAGATTAGATTTTAAATATGCCAATTCATTTTTTATGAATGGACAAAAAAAGTGTTTGTATATTCTACTCATGAAAGATGACTTCTTCAAAACATCTGTCAAATAATCTTACCACTCACTCATTTGCATGGAAAGAAATTTATTTAAGTTTTAAAAGAAGGGTGCCAGGGTAGACTTTTGTGGTTCAAAAACTTCTAGACTACAGGGATACCTAAAGTGAAAGAAACAAAAAAGTTATTAAAGTAACAACAGAAATGGTGTTTAAAAAGACAGAGCAAGCTCTTCAAATCTATGTTTGTTGTAGGGAGCTCTGGTAACCTAGTAGCAAGAAGATCCACTGCAATCGTGAAGGCTCATAGTTCAGTTCCACCAGTTCCTCTGTGGGAGAAGGATGAGCAATGTCCAAAATATGTCAGATGAAGCTTCATTATATAAAAAAGAAAACCCTTATCTCCTTCAGATGGAATTTCATTCTTTTATCCTGAGTACATCTCAAACTGCTCATCTAAGAGGTATGGCAGCACCCAGTCCACACCATCTCATCTGGACCATTTGGAGGCCATTTGTTTCTCAGAGTACAGAGGACTGTTAACTCTGAGAGCAGTCCTCAAATTCAGTACCCCCACAGTGAGGGTGAGGTTAGCTCAAAATAGGACAAAGTTCAGAACCTTTGTTCACAGAGCCGCTATGAAGTCAACAGGACATAACAGCAAGCAATTATGTTTGGTAAGGCCTGCTTGGAGGAGAATCATGAACAAAACTACCTCACGAGCTCTGCCTTGGTTGATGATGTATAGATGTATGTACTATCAACAATCATTAATTTAATACTTATTTACTGAGTAACTATTTGCATTGCCCCAAGCTAGGCACTGATGGGGTTATAAAGAATCAAGTCAATCACCATCTAGGGGCTGTATGGTTCACAGATGCCTCATAGTTGACTCTTCAGGGTAGCCGGAACTGACTCATAGGTCATCCTCTAGGGTTTTCAAAGGCTATAAACTGCAGAGAAGATTGCTCATCTTTCTCCCTCAGAGCTGATGGTAGATTCAAACTGATTTGAGAGGTGTGGCATTAAAATTAGCAGGACAACTCCCAGTGGATTACACCACCATGGTATCCTATGTAATTAAAGATCACCTTTCTATTTATCTTCCAGTGGAAAATGAAAATTTAAGTTAAAACGCTGAGCAAACTGAAAGAAAAAGAGAGTCCTGTTAACAGGCCCACTGAATATGTGCTGAAGTTGGAAATGTTCCAACAGCAAAGCTTACTGGAAAAAAAAAAACCATCTGAGTGTTTCACCCTTTCAGAATTACGTTGGGCACCTGTAAATATTAATAAAAAACACTTCTAATTGCTAGGTGTGTTAGGTCTGATTAACAAAGGCAGTGACACGGAATTTGAAACACACTCTGCTCAATTCTCACCCAAGAAAAGTGAATGTCTTCAACTTAATCTGCACTAGATTCCAACAGAATATTACTTTATGAGGAAATAATTTTGTGGGCTTATTTACACTTGTTTGTAAACCATTTAAGGAGCATCTATTATTTATAAACTATAGTGTCCAATGATGCACTACAAAAGCATAGTGATACCTAACATTTACTGCTTGCTTACCATGCATAAGCCATTATACAAATTCTGTATACTATTAATTATTCCCCTGAACAGTTCCTACAGAGGAACTGTGGTGACCTAGCTGTTGAGGAATTGAGCTGCCAACCCAAAGGTGGGTGGTTCAAATCCACTAGGTGTTCCAAGGGAGAAAGCAAGGCAATCTCCTTTTGTGCAATTTACAGTCTCAGAAAAACCTCTGGAGCGTCAGCTGTCAGTTGAAACTCAATAGTACATAACCACCACCACCATCTATGAAATATTAGTCCCATAGTACAGATGGACACTGAGACACAACAGTCAAGAGCCTTGGCAAAGCTCACATGAAATAAGTGGTAGGCAGGACTGTCTACCTCAAAGTCTGATCTCCCTAGCACACAACATTGCCTTTCGTGAATAAAATGTGCCTTCTCCTTAATGTATTTACAATCTAAATTTCTCTCAGGTCCTTTTCATATACCATCCCTACCTTTCCTGGCAAATGGAAGTGTGTCCTGACTATGCAGGTGGACGAAATAGCACAAGACTAGGGTGATTTAGAGGCTGAGAAGGCAAGGCCACTTCCACAAGCACCAGGAGCTAAGTGCCTAGTGCCCAGGAAGTCACGAGTGGTGTCCTCAGTTTCCTGAAGGTAGAGAACGCCTGTGTGCAGGACCCAGGACAACAGACGGCTGCATGTGGGGGTACCTGAGCTCTCAAGGGTGGCGGCAAAGAAAGATATTCAAAACCTGCACAGAGGAAATCAGTAGCCAGCATGCAGAGTCTCGAGGCAGGACTCAGGAGTGTGGGCTCTGCCTTCTTTGAACGCTGAAGAAAGATTTCTAGATAGACTGAGTTACAAACTCCCAGATGCCACTACTCCAGCCCTAAATACTATATGCTTTTAGTATTTGCATAACTGCCTTCTCCCAAGAAGATTGAGGTTTGTTATTTTGAAAAGAAAAAAAACACCACAACTCTCAAAGTCAGTCAGGTAGTTACAGGGATTCAAACTCAGAGAGGAAGCAAAATCCCTGTGGTTGATGCACTTGAGCGATACCCCTGAGGACCACTAAAGTGAGATCCAGACACTCAGATTGACCACTTAGAAGCACCAAGGCAAGGTAAAAGTGTGAAGCAACTGTAAACAAATCCATCCAGTGTTTATCCCAGCAAGAAACATTGTATCTGTGACCTCCCTCAAACTATATTTATGCCTTCTACCACCACTGCCTCCCAATCCAACAGCCAGAAATAAACTTAGGGCTCTCAAAACTGAGCCTTTCCTCCTCCCCATCCGTAATGGCTGAGCTCCAAGACTCTGTGAGCATGGATAGACTGCCAGGCGATAGTGTACCAACACTCACCTACTTGTCACACATTTGTCCAATAGTGCTGCTTACACTCTACCAGACACACTGGTATCTTACCACATACCAAGGGCAATGTAAATCAGTTTCATTAAAATTGGTATAAATATTCAGAATTACATAATTAAAAATCTTTCGGTAAGAAAACCATCAGTTTCGGTTGGTTCAAAGATCACCTAATTGAAGATTAATTGCATAGTATTAGAGAAAATCTACTGATGGCCATTTGTAAATCAGATTTTACCAACTGGTCATAAATAAGAGACACAGGCATATATACTGGGCCAAAGAAAGTCCCAGGGCCCGAGGTTCCCTTTGCAGAGTTTCACTGATTTTCAACACTTTTAATACTAGGGACATGATTTCTACAAACTTATTGAATGATGTAAACATTTGCTTATTGATAATAAATATAAACTTTGTGAAAGTTATGATCACACGATATGGAATAGCTAAAACTCCACAAACATCTTCTGTCAAACTTTTCGGTCTGATATGACTTCACTTCCAAATTATATTTTCAGTATAAAGAGTGCCTCTTTGTTTTAAGTCAGTAGAGTGAGCAATAAAAAGAACTTTGGTGGCAAAGTCCAAAGTATGTTGTACAGCAAACCAGAAGAGGCTTCATGTTTCCAGAGGTTCAAATCCACTAGCAGCTCTGTGGGAAAAAAATGGCAAATTCCTCCCATTAAGATTTACAGCCTCAGTCTCTCCCCATTAAGATTTACAACCTTAGTCTCCTCCAATTATCATTTACAGCCTTAGTCCCTCCCATTATGATTTACAGTCTCAGTCTCCTCCCATTAAAATTTACAGCCTTCATGTCCTCCCATGATTTACAGTCTTGAAGATCTGATGGAGGGTCACTCTGAGTTGGAATCTATTTGATGGCAGTGAGTTTTGAACAATAAAATATTTGTTCAATTTGCACTTGCGTCACTTTGTTATGTGCTATGTTTTAAAGAAATCCATACAAGGGCCCTCTCTAAATAACAAGTAATTGTGTATTGTTTTTTAAACTAAATATTTGACTGGTATTTGATGCAGAAATTGTCAGATATTTGCATATCAGAAATAATAACTTACTAAATAGAGATACCATTTGACCCCGCAATACCACTACTGGGAATATACCCAGAAGAGACCATAACTGACACCCAAGCAGATATATGCACACCCATGTTTATTGCAGCTTTGTTCACAATAGCAA
>NW_006399769.1:20646545-20663848 GCF_000299155.1 Elephantulus edwardii
AAACTAAAAATTTAATTTAAAAAAAGAAATAATAACTTACTGTGAAAAAAGTGATATTCTTATCTTCCTTTTGAAAATCTAGAATAATTTAAGATTTCTATAAAATGTGAGTCTGCTGATTTGATTCTGCATACTACTGTTGCAACAGCTTTTAAAAAGTTACTTTGTTTTTATTAAAAAAAGAGATTATAGAAGTAAATCTGAAATATAACAAATACTAGGTCTATACATGAAACACACACACATCTTTAAATATGAAACTTGTATCTGAGTTGCAAAAACTATTTAGTATTGCACCAATACTACTAATACATGTATTTTCTGACAAGATGAAAAAAACCTATTTTCCTGGTAAAATTCTAACAGTCTTCACAATTACTTGCTATGCATCAGAGAGCTGGAAAATGACTAGGGATGACAGAAGAATTGATGCCTTTGAGTTGTGGTGCTGGAGGAGTCTTGAACATACCATGGGCTGCTAAGAGAACAAACAGGTCTGTCTTGGAGAAGGTGAAACTAAGTTTCTCCTTGGAGGCTTAGATTTTGAAGTTCCATACTTTGGGCACATAGCCAGGAGGGACTGGTGCTTGGAGAAGGACATCATGCTTGGAAAGGTAGAGGGACAGTGCAGGAGAATATGACTCTGGATGAGATGGACTGGTATAGCAAACTGGGACAATGATGGTAGATGTGTCGGAGTCACTGAAATTGGGTTAGGATAGGGCAGACTTCAGAACTATGAGTCACAGGTGACTTGAAGGCACATAACAAAACTTCATTTTATAAGTGTCTTAATAATTGGTAACTTTAGTTAGTAAAACAGTGGCATTATAAAACAGTTTTAAATTCTAAGATAAAAATCCTAACAAGAGCATGCACGTATGCAAATCAGAAGGGTTGCAAATTCATCTTAAAAGTTAAGATATAGTCCCTATTTAGAGGTTAGTTAATTATCCCATTTTTCATACTAAATAAACATCTACACTCTAACAATGCATTACTGAAAAAGCAACAAAATAAAAAGGACTCTACAGAAGAAAGTAAGATCCTCAACCAGATGGACTGACACAGTGAGTGCTGCAATGGGCACTGAGAGCATGATACAGAAGAGGAAAGGGTTCAGTTCTATTGTTAGTAAATTTGCTATGGCTGGTGCTCGGCTCAATGGCAACTAAGAAGAAGAACCTCCCAAGAACTAGTCATCTGCATAAAACCTACAATCATTTTTGCACCATTAACAGTCCTTTCAATGTCTTTAGGGAACCATGGTGGCAAAGTGGTAAGCAGTGCTTCTATCCTGAAGGCACATGGTTCAAATCCACCAGCTGCTCCATAGAAGGATGGGCAATCTCCTCCAGGGTGATTTACTGCCTCTGGAAAACTCACTGGAGAGTTAGCTATGGGTCAGTTCCAGCCCATCAGCACACAACAGAGGCAGGATAAATCCTACTGGTCACAAGGAAGTAAAACAAGAAATAAAGAGCCACAGAGCCCTGGATACAAAAAATAAGAAAACCAGTCTTGTATCAGTTCCTCAGGACAGGCAGAGGATATAATCACAACTCTACTTGTCATGTTGGAGATTTGAGGCACACAGAGAAAATTCTTTCTATTAAGATACAGAAAAATTCCTTTACAACTTTACCTGGAATAACTTTGTTATAGACAAGACATACATGTCAGAGACAAAGACAGAGATTAGTGCTTACGTTTGGAACAAGGGTCAATTTTGTTCTATTATTTCTGTTTCCAAAATTTGTCTAGCAAAGATATGTTTATGTGTATTTTATTATATATATGTGTATGTGTGTATATATATAACTTTTATACATTATCTAAACAGAACACATATGTTTACATGTATTTTATAATAATTCTCTTAAGAACAAAATGTGCCAATCAATATTTGGGCCTAGGACACAAAGCTGGTTTGGGAATTAATACAGTTAAGAAATAAAACTGCCCAGAAAGAATTCAAATAACATCATCTCTAAGTGATTGTTGGCTGCTTCTTAGAAAGCCAATCTCTTTCCCACACGCAAGTCTTCAAGTAAATCTCTGATTATGAACAGTTATAAGAAATCATTTCTCTGGTCCTTCTTAGTGGTCTACTTGACCTATGTCATGGATAAAACACAAATGACTACAAACCTGATGAACACTTTATTGACTGGTACGAGAAGCTTGACTATAGCATCATATAAACTGATTAGGAAACAATGTGTATGTATTTTCTTACATAGATTAATTAATGATGGTCAGAAATGTGTGTCTGTGTACCTTGTGGGCTACTGGAATCAACAGTACACAATCTCTGCCCATTAGAAACAAGTGCTACCATTATCACAGAAGAATAAACAGAAGAAACCATTAGCGATAGAAAATGACCTCTTGAGGAAGTTGTTGCATGCGGGCATGCGTATATATGGATGCATGCACAAACTATGCAATGTGTTCACAGCTGTCCACTATAATGACACAATGACCACTGTAATGAAAAACAGGCAGAGAGAAAATGTCCATGTTTCCATTAACTCCAATCACCTGTGGACTCGGAGACGCCTTCCCAGTGCCATTCCATCCACCCAATGGCTCATCTTCCAGGCTGTTTCTCAAGTCACTGACCACTGCATTTCTAAACTTCTGTACACGCATCAATGCTGTATGCTGTAACTTAAGTCTGAAAGAGTATTTTCTCCAAATAGCAATCAGAAAGCTCGTTTCTTCTACCAAATACCTTGACTTCTCCTTGCACATGCAGTTTCCAAGCCTACATATATAGGTACAATGGACCAGTCAAGGATGGGACACTGATTTTCTGCAAATATTTCTAAGAGATTCTTTGTAAGTCAGGACAAGCAGCTATCTGTATTGCTAAAAATGGTACTTGCTGGTTACACATCTCATGCACTCTGGTGAATTTTCATTCCAGGAAGTATATTTTTCAGTTACAAAGTCTGTTTACCTTGGCATGCAATTTGCAGGAGCCACTCCCTTCTTCAAGTATGTTTCCCAGTACTCAGTCTCCATTCATTTATTTTATTAAAGTTTAAGGGCTACTGGATTATGCTATTCCAGCAGCAAGATTAGCTCTAAGTCTTTCAAAAAAAACTTAAATTATGGAATGATGAGTTTTGAAATTCCCCTCCCTCCTCATTTAAACACGATTTACTATCAAATCAAATACGTTCAGAGAAAGCAATATTCAGAGGGAAGTAATCAAACTACTTGAAAGTTAACTTTACTAAAAAAAAGAGTTACAAAGAAAATCATCAGCAGGGCCTCAAAAAATTACTTCGCTCAGGATCTCCCTTTTCACTGCCAGTTAAGTATCAGAGACAACCTGAAAGAAATCTAGCATTAAAATGTTGCTTAGCACAATTGATAACAGTTCATCTAAATTCCAAAATCAATCTCCACAAAAGTCTGTTTCCTATTGCCAAAGGGGCCCTTAAGAGTAGTGAGAGAAGATCTTCACCCTGAAACCCACAGCGTCCCTATTCAGCAGGAAGTAGCTAATACGCCGTCCCCTTTTCCTTATGAATCAGGGTGAAGTTTCTCTCAGGGAGGAGTGATAGGGAATGGCAAAGGACACACTGACAAAGGAGATTAATCAGAACTGGCTTTGACAAGCACTGTGGCAATTGGACAATTAAAACAGACTTTCAAAGGGGGGGGGAATGGAAACCCAAAATCTCCGTAAATGTTCATTAAAATTAATAAAATTTAATAAAAAAAAAACCCAAAAAAAATGTTGCTTAGCCATCAGTTCTGCTTATCCTTCCCTCCCCCTCCTCAAAACTTCTACAAGTGATCAATAAAAGCCTCTAAACTGAGCACCTGGGACAACCGCCAACCATGCCATTTACATTACCTAAGCAGTTGCCATCAGGTATGAGATGAACTTTACTTAAAGGTTGTGGAGGCAAAAATACATGCTATAGCAGAGATGTGCTGGTCCAATCATTTTTTTGGATAATCTTCAGAAGAATTTTACTTGCATGTGATATTAATGATATTATTCAATAATTTCTGCACTCTGAGCACTATCGGTCACCTTCCTTTGGAATGGAAACAAATATAAATCTCTTCCAGTAAGTTGTGCAGGTGGTTGTCCTCCAGACTTCTTGGCACAACTTGGTGAGTACCTCTAGGGCTGCAACCTTCTATACAAATAAAAGCTCAATATCAAGAAAACAAAGATTCTCACCACTGGACCAATTAGCAGCATCATGATGGATAGTGAAGAAACTGAGGTTGTTAACAACTTTAGTTTGCTTGACTCCACAATGACTGTTGGCATCAGCAGCCAGCAAATTAAAAGATGTATTGGTGTGGGAAAGTCTGCTGTCAGAGACCTCCCCGAAGTACTGAAGAGCAACAATGCAATCTGGAGACTAAGGTGCACCTGATCCAAGCCATGGTTTTGACAATCACTTGCTATGCATCAGAGAGCTGGAAAATGACAAGGGAAGATTGATGCCTTTGAGCTGTGGTGTTGGAGAAGGGTACTGAATATACCATGGACTGCTAAAAGAACAAACAGGTTAGACCTTGAGAGGGTTAAACCAGGCTGCTCCTTGGAGGCAAGGATTCTGAAGCTTCGTGTGACATACTTTGGACTTGTTTCAAGGAGGGGCCAGTCCTTGGAAAGGGACGTCATGCTTGGGAGGGTGGAGGGACAACGCAAGAGAGGAAGACCTCAATGAGATGGACTGATTCAGTAACTGGGGAAATGGGCCAAGTGTGTCGGAGACAGCGAGATTGATACAGGATAGGGCTGTCATACATAGGGTGGCCATGAGTCGCAGGAGATTTGACAGCACATAACAACAACAACAGCAGAGATACCAAAATGAAAACTTGCCCTAAATCCATGAGTGCTCGATATGCAGTCATTAAAGTGATAAAAGGCTAAAGCTGCTTTGTGCTTCTACGCAGGATAATCTTGTATACGCACTTGATTCGGTGTACTTTATCTTGGCAAAGTCTTTCTTCTCTAGCAGTTGTACTGCTTGCTGTTATATGTTACCACTCAAAGACTCATTTTCTGGGCCTTAAGAAAGTGTCTAATCTTTTACTGTCTTAATTTGTAAACCACTTTTAAGACTTTCAGTGGGGGGGGAACTAACAAAGAATTCATGACTCGTGCTAAAGGAAAAACAACTCCACACTAATAAATAACAAGTTAGGAATCCAGTTACTCGTCATCAAAAATTCCTTAGTCCCTGAAGTCATAGACTTTGGAGTAAATCCAAATAGGATTTTGCCCTCCTAAAATTCCTTATATTGCATTCCTATGGATTTCCTGTTCAGATCGTTTTGAGGCATTTTCATTATTCCCAGCCACACATCCAGCCTTATGTTGCTCAAGATTTCCTTCCTTAAAGCAGCAGCAGTTATATTCTTCAGGACATGCGAAGTTCACCTGGAGCTAGAAGTATCTCAGATTTTTGTCATTCACAGTACACTGCACTCTCAGGACATCAGATAAATATCTCTCTTAAATTAAATGCCCTTCTGATGAGTCACAATATCTATGTCTGAGGCATAATCCTGAATGTGTTGTGAATACAAGAGTTTGCCTTAGGATCATCAAGTACTCATGGTCATCCAAAGTTGTGTCTATAAAATAATTCCTAATTGTTTATCAGTCACTGTTTACCAACGCAGCTGATCACCATAGTATCTTAACTGTTCAGTGCAACAGATTCCTAATGTAAGGAGGTTACAGAGCAGCCACCCACAAGGAAGAGTCTCCCAAGATGATGAAAAGCTGGTGAAAGATGACACCTTTATGAACAACTGGTAAGAAGAAAAGTTCTCCAAACTAAAAATCATCTTTGTAAGTATTTGCCAAAATAAACAGCTGAAACTAACCCACCATCAGAAAAAAATTGTATTTAAAAAAAAAAATTCTACAAGTCAGGAGGAGAGGCTCAGTTAAACCATCCTGAATGACCCAACAGACGGCTCACTGGGATTCTCCCAACAGGTAGAATGTCATTTGTTTCAATGTTCCACAATGCCAAGTATTCCAATGGAAAAGTTTTTGTTTAATATCTTGGATGACCTTGAGTCTAGATTTAGTCAACAAATGTTCATTGAGTTCTTCCTGTGTGCCAAGTGCCAGGATACCACACAATCCTGGCACTCAAGTGGGTAACAATGAGGCAGGGGGAACAGAAATGTGAACTCTGACACAGTGTGAAAAGTGCTGTAACAAAGGAAGGAGAGACTGCTATTTATGGATGCTGGGTTCTAGAAGGATGGCATTACTTTTTCCAGGCCAGGGCAGGAAGGCTGCACAAGTGAAGCAACATAAAGAGGTTGAGTATAACGGACAAAAAGACAATTTGAAGGATGAAAGGACAACTTTGGAGCATTTAATAGTCAACATGTCCAATTTCTAGCTGTAGGTTTTGCAACCGAAACTTTGGCTGTACTAGCTGTTGTTGTTTACCATCGAATCAGAACCAACCCATAGCAGACCCTTTGGCGCGTTTTCAGAGGCAGTTAATCGCATGGGAGGAGACTGCCCATCCTTCTCCTGCAGAGCAGCTGGTGGTGGCCTCGAATTGCAGCACAGCTTCTTGCCACTAGACCTAGGAGGTATACACTGAAATCAAGGACCTCTGGTGGCTTGTGGTTGTCACTGTCATGTACCATTGGATCAGAACCAATCCATTCCTGACCCTCCAGTAGATTTTCAGAGGCAGTAAATCTCAAAGAAGGAGACTGTCCATTTCCTCCCATGAAGTGGCTGGTGGTTTTGAACCAAGTACCTTTGTACTAGCAATGCAATTCCC
Organism: Elephantulus edwardii; assembly: GCF_000299155.1. Classification (NCBI taxonomy): domain Eukaryota; kingdom Metazoa; phylum Chordata; class Mammalia; order Macroscelidea; family Macroscelididae; genus Elephantulus; species Elephantulus edwardii. Next base: position 20,653,355 of record NW_006399769.1, read on the forward strand.
TACCACTAAGTCACCAGAGCAGTAAATGCAAAGGCACCTAGTAAGAAACCAAAGGTGGGCAGTTCAAATTCATCAGCATCTCCTCAGGAGAAATATGAGCAATCTCCTCCCTCTTGTGTGATTAAAGCCTCTGAAAGCCCACTCGAAGGTCAGCTATGAGTTGGTTCCAACTTGAGGAAACATAATGTTCCTCACTGACCTATAGGTTTTTGGTAATAATTTGCAAATTACTAAAGACCCATGGGAAGCTAAAAGTTTTTACTAAGATTTTAAAAAGAAGAGTTGGAATAACTCTGTGTGTGTGTGTGTGTGTGTGTGTGTGTGAAATATCTCTCTTCTTAAGAAAAAGAAAAAATTCTCATCATTTAATTACTGGTATTCTTTGAAGTTTCCACCCCTCCCCTTCTCAGCTCCTAATGCATTGTCTTTTTCCATTCTCACAAGAACTAGTATCAGTCAAATATTCTTGACTTAAGGACATATGTTTATATATTCACACATAGTTAAAAAAATACAATACATGGATGTTCCAGTGCCAAATGTAGCTAGAATTATTTCTTTTGGACATGTTCAATGTTATTAAGGCATGTAAATACATTATCTTCCTCAAGTTTTCCAGCTGGAAAAAATCCTTTCTTTCCCTTTCTCTTTCCAAAGGATCTAACACCATTTTCTGAATAGACAGTCAATAACCTTGGTTGCTGTGGGCTCACCTTTTCCCAGCAAAGTCTTTGAAAATAATTTCATCTTCTTAAAAAAAAAATACCTCTAGTGAGTACCTTTCATTTTGCTTCTCTCTTTCTCCAGAGGTCTTCCACATCTCACATTAAATTTTTGTTTTTCATTTCTGCTACTGAATCCAAAATTCTCAGCAAAGTAAAAAAACTATGCTTAATGATGACCTACTGCAAATCTGTCTGCATTTCTTTAGAGATAATAAAACTTACCTAAATCACCAAGAAACTAAGTAAGTCCTTTTCCTGAACTCCACTTCCCCACTTACTTACAGTCTAATTAGGTGTTCTCAAAGTACTTTAATAATGTTCTCTGTAAATGTTTACAAATAAACAATGCATAGTTTTAACTTATGAAGAAGTCACTTTCAGCTTACACAGTAGACACTATTTGCTTCAAACTGAATTCTTTCAGAACACCTGTAATACGATGCAAAGTACTGTTTGTCTAAGCTGTGTTCTCAGTAACTAGAAACACACACATATCTGCACGTACTCAGATCCAAATGCACAAACTATATCCTGAAAGAAGAAATTATCTTAACTTCCTGTCTCTCAGATGCTTGTGTAACTGTACCATTTCAGAGCTCCAGTTGCTGATGATTTAGTTCTGGGCACATCCTTTTGAACCAGTGTGTGTACTGTAACCTTGGGAAGATCTCTGCATCACTTTCTAACCCACAGTATCATACTCTAGTGTCAAAGAAATTTGATATCTTGGTAAACACTCTCCCTCTACCCATTTATCATTTTTACAAAACTCCCCATTCACCATGTGCTGACAGGACAGACATCATTATTGGAAGGGCTCCTCACAGAGGATTTGATGCCTGGCGCTGGACTGTTAATAAGTGGATTACTCATAGAGACACCCATGCTACCATGCTGGGAGAATGTGGTGGAATGTGGAAAGAAAGCATCCCCTTCCAATGGCTTCCATATTCAGCCTGCCCTGGTTGTGGAAGGCAGTTGCCAGCGAAAGCAAAGAAGGGCCAAAACCATAGACCAGCAGACCTATCTGGGAAGATAGGTATGCAACTGATCACCTCATGAAGTGTGATGGTAGCACACACATCAAACACCCTAGCTGATCCCAAAGGAAGAAATATTGTACCCAGGCATAAAAGATTCTCATTACTGCACTACAGCTTAAAAGTTCTTATGTTAATATGCTCCAAGCAAGCAGGAAGAAAACTAAATAAAGACCTATTTATATACCAAAGAAGAGTAAAGGAGAACCTATCTTGGGTAAAAGCTCAGGTTAGTAAATTAATACCACCCATCCCTCAATGGCTATTTCAGTCTGCCAATACTTTCAGTTATCCAGAAATCTAGCCTGGAAGAGAGATGATAAGATCCTCAATAGGATTTAACTTTTTATTTCATCTTAAAAAAGGAAAACCAGAGCAACCCACAAAACTTCACTAGAAATGTTTTCTTCTAAACAACAGAAAATGTTTACTCCAGTTATTAGCAAACTTAGAGCAGTTTTACATATTTGAGCAAACAAATAAATATATCTCAGGGCAAAAGAAAAACTTATTACAGAAAACTGAAAATTAAATTAGTTCATATTGCTCAGGATTGGTGATTTAGGTAATTGAATTGAAAGTGAGAATGATGGAAGAGATCTACATAATTAGCTGCTGAGTTTTCTCAAGTCACATACTCTCAAAAGGAGTATTTAGCATTCAGCAGACTTATTAATGAATAAATGCCCGACTAGAATTAACTAGCACCTCATTCTGGAAGGCTGCTCTTGGTAAAACATAATATCCAAAAGGCAAAACAAATATATAGCTGGTGCATGCTAGAGGCTATGTTGAGTGTCACTTTCTGTAGTGTAGTCACAACCAGAGATCTAACCATCCAACCTTGCTCAATGTCCTGCCAGTAGACCCCAAGACACAATTTTTCAAACTTCACAGGTGACCTGTGCTTGACATACATTCTGTGAAGATCTGCTGCCCACATACAGCTTCCTTGGTCCCAGACTCAAGAGACCCTGGGGCTTTGGGGAGCTAAGGGAACCTGAAGCCTGTCCCTCTGCAGGAGCTCACCATTTCATATACACAAACATCCCTCCCTCCCCTGCCCCCAGAGTCATGAAGGGCCAGGGTAAGCCAGTGATTTACCAAACTCCCTTTACTCTTCCTGTTGTATCTCTTTAAATTCAGTCTGTTCCTTAAGAAAACTGCTTGCCCAGTGTCTGGTGGGAAACTCCCTGGCAAGTGAAAACAGCAGCAAAGGTAAAGGAATGCTGAGAATTTGGCTGCTGCCTGCAGTATTCGGAAGAACAGCAATTACTCAACTCTCTCCTAGTGTCAGAGGCAGAAATGAGCATGTGAATTTGGGCGAGTTTTGGCCTGCCTTTGCTCAAGCTTCCCCGTTTGCAGTGTTTGTCACCTACCAACTTCACAGCTGCGGTAATTAATGCAGTGAATGAGAAAATGGAGAAAGAGTAAATAAAGGCAGTGGGCCAGGGCACACATAAAAAAGACACCTAAGTGTACCTTGAGTTCCCATTAGGCCAGTGAACAGAGCTTAAAGATTACAAGCATATAAAAGATGCCACCAACACCCTGGTCTCCACCACCTCACAGCAAACATACTATGAGAAACTCTTGATCCTCTTCTCTAAGTCTTTCCACCTATAACATCGGCAAAGAGTCTTACAGATACTACCAATTTTTCCTATCAATACAAGGTAATACTTAATTCCTGCTCAGCACTTTAAGGTCCTAAAGACATAGATCTTATGACCAAAGAGGCCTTAAGACATCATCTGCTTCAGTTCCCCTGCCTTCAGGTAAATAACTATTTCATTCTCTTTTGACAAATTAAAGCATATGAGGCCAAGAGAAGTTTTATCTAAGGGGTTTTATCTAAGTCACCAATACATTAAATGATGAAAGAGTATCCAGAAATCACAAATACTTTACTCAAGACTTTGTGACATTTACCTTTTTGAGTAGCACTAATTCTTTCTAAAACAAGCGATTTTGACTAAAATATAGAACTCTATTTGTCCTTTCTTTTTTATGTTGTGTATCATCAAACTTCCCAAAAATTGTAAGAACTAAGATGATTCAGAAATATATATCTGTCAGAAGAGTCACTGCTGGTGAGTCATAGTCCATACACAGCTTATCCTCCAGCAAGGTTTTCGGAGGCTGTAAATTACTCAGGAGAAAACTGTCCTCATCCTTCTCCAGAGGAACAGCTGGTGGTTTCAAAGTGCCTGAGAGGAGCAGCTTTTCTTTCAGCTAGCAGCACAAACCCCTATGAATGAATTATACCACCAGAGCTCCCTAGAAATGCACATAGTATCCTCACTTTTCCCCTCAGAACACTTGTAAATTCTACTTCAACTTTCAATCAGGAAATTGAAACTGAACCCATCATCTTTCCTCAATCAAAATGTAGCTACTCATAACTTTTTTTTTAAAGGCAAAGTTCCCATCTAATGAAATGTGAAGAAACCAATGTGAAAGAGCTTTCCAAGTTCTACATTTTGATAAGATAAAGGAATATTCTCCCTTTGCAAAATTATAAACATATAATGATTGGATGCACCTTCTACATCCTATAGTAAGATTCCTTTCACATTATATGAATTTAAGAGGCTCAACTAATCCTCAGGCAAGTCTTATTCAGGTCAAACTTCCAAAAGTCTGCCTTATTTTGGAGGAATGTGTGTAGTCTTTCAAATATGTACCATAACTCTATAATGCTGAGATACCTTGGGCTTATCACAGTTAAAAAACGTTTTGCTTGTGGTCTTTATATAAGAAGCTTAATAAGTTACCTCTTGTAGACAGAGCCTCTATCAGCTCAGGTTTCATTAGGCCCCTGCCAGAAATTCCTTTCTGTTTTTAATCTGAGATGTTTGTTTATGGTTTTTGTTTTTAAATGCTAAACAAGACAGGCATAAGTCTCTAGTTACAGCCTATATCTTTTTCCTTTCCTTTTCTTTAAAAAAACAGCAACAACAAAAAACAAACCCTTGTTATAGCCAGACAAGATTGATGTAAGTTTTCAAATTAAAGCTTTTTTTAACAGACTTTAGAATATAAAGTGGTAATACCTTAAAATAGAATTAACTTTATGTCCCTAAGACAAATTATTATGTTATTTCAAATTAAGCCATTACTTTTTTTTTTTTAATTTAACAGAAATCTTCAAACTATTTTTTAAGTCTCCGTTCACTTTTGCTTCTATGTTAACCATACGAATACTAGCATCTTGATTTAAGGGAGGCTTTACAGTGGTAAGCAGTAAAACAGTTTCTGGAAAGAAAGCAATTCTGCTTTATGATAAGAAGGTTTGGTTGTTGAAAAAGAGTAATTATAAATTACTGAGGTCCAGAATTCTGCCATCAAATCCTTCTTCCTTATTCTATAATAATCAATACAAGCTATGATTCCTCAATGAATATTCACAAGGCAAAAATAACTTATTTCTAGACATAAACACCATTAAGAATATGACCCTTTCAAACCAAACCCTGAACCCCTTTAAAGAACAACAAAACATAATTTAAAAAAAAAAACTATGACCCTCCACTCTTCTAAAACAGAATCTCACCTGCAGCAAAAACTAAAATGATGAGACTACCAAACATTTCAATTCTAGCTATTCTGCCTTACGAGCTACGGTGGCTTAATGGTAAGCAGTTGTGCTGCCAACCCAAAGGCAAGTAATTCAAATCTACCAGCTGTTCCATGGAAGAAAGATGTACAATCTCTTCCCACACACTGTACTGCTTCTGAAAACTCAGTTCCATCCGAGCTCCCAATCCAAAGGCCAAATCCACCAGTTGCTCTTTGGAAGAAAGATGGGACAATCTCCTCCCATGCAATTTACATCCTCTGAAAACTTGCTGGAGGGTCAGCTATGAGTCAGAATTGACTTGACAGCAGTGAGTTGACTGAGCTTTTCCAATGTAACAGACTCTCTGAAGTAACCACAATGGTAATATTTCACAAACTTACATTATCAATCCACCCTGAAAGGCAAATGGAACCCATGAAATTAAGCAATGAAATCCTCACACCATCAACTTTCCATTGGTCTAAGAATCCAAGCCTACTGGAGTTTTAGCACTAGCCAAGTCGGGCCACACTTCGTCCAACAGCCCCAGTGAGCCCAACCTTGCCTTCAGGATACTCCTGAGGACTCCAGTGTGCCCAGAAATACTCACAAAATTCAAACAAAATGACAATTAACTCACTTTCATAAAACCACACGATATTGATAGTAAAGTATGTTATTTTACAAAATTCATACTGACTTGAAAATAGCTCTCTGGAGGCTAGGATTCAACCACAGGAATCACACAAATAAATACATTCCACGGAAACTCTAAAGAGGATGGCAATTATAATCACCCTGAAGTAAATCATTTTCCTGGTCTCCAAAGTACTAAAGAGCAACAATGTCAGTCTGGAGACTAAGATATGCCTGATTCAGGCCATGGTCTTTGCAATTATTTGCTATGCGTCAGAGAGTTGGACAATGACTAGGGATGACAGAAGAATTGATGTCCTTGAGCTGTGGTGCTGGAGAGAATATTGAATATACCATAGATGGGTAGGAGAACAAACAGGTTCACCCGAGAAAAACCAGGCTGCTCCTTGAAGGCAAGGATTCTGAAGCTTCATCTGACATACTTTGGACATGTTGCAAGGAGAGACCAGTCCTTGGAGAGGAACGTCATGCTTGGGAGGGTAGAGGGACAGCATAAGAGAGGAAGGCCCACAATAAGATGGATTGATTCAGTGACTGGGCTAATAGGGGTAGGTGTATAGGAGACAATAAAATTGGCACAGGATAGAGCAGGGTATAGAGCTGTTGAATACAGGGTCACTAGGAGTCTCAAGTAACTGGCCAGCACCTAACAACAAGAGCTCCTGGATATGTGGCCCTTGTTCTCAGCCCTATCCATTCTGAAATACATCTAGAAATAGAATTCCGAGTACCCAATTAGCATGGCCACATATAAATAAACTGTGTGTACACAAAGTAGGTTTTTAAAAAACTTATATGGAGAGATAGACAGCAGAGCAGAATGTGAAAAAGGAAGGAAACATGGACCAAAAAAATAGAATTAACATTTTTATTCTTGTTAAGTGCCGTCAAGTTATATCATTCTTAAAATTTCTTTGATAGCAGGAACTACATGGATCATTATACAGAGACACACAATCTAATAATTATATGTAGAGAATGGCTTGGTAAAGTGGAAAAATCAGTGGAAAAAGAAAAAAAAGAGAAGACAATCAATTGGGCTGATAATTAACAATGGGCTCAAACACACCAATTCTGAGGACAGCAAAGGAGCGAGCATGTAGTGTTCTGTTGCACATAAGGTCACCGTGAGCCAGAAGAGACTTGACAGTACTACTGTTGAGCTGATGACTCAAACTCACACAGACCCTCTGGGATAGGGTGGATCTGTCGCTTAGAGTATCTAGGCACTAAATCTTTACGGCACACTGGTGGCTTGCTGGTAAGGAATTGTGCAGCCACAGCAAATGTACGCAGCTGGAATCCACCAGATGTTTCACAGGAGCAGGAGAAGGACGGGGTAATCTCCTCCTGTGCTATTTACTGCTTCTGAAAACCTGCCTGAGGGTCAGTTATTGACTCAGTTCTAAATCTAAAGGCTGTTTCTGTTCAGTACTATCAAGTCAAATATGATTTTTAGTGATCCTATGAACAACAAATCTGAACTGTGTCCTATCCTGTGTCAACCTCATAATCTAACATATTTGAACCCATTGCTTCACTGTGTCAATCCACCAGGTTGAGAGTCTTCCTCTCTTTTGCGGACCTCCACCTTCCCAAGCATGATGTCTTTCTCTAATAAACAGACTAGTAACGTGCCCAAAATATGTTGAAACAAGGCTTTATCACCTTTTCCTCCAAGGAGCACTCAGGTTCCATGTTCTCCAAGACTTATCCGTTTGTTCTTCTGGCAGTCCGTGTGGAATATTCAGTACATTTTTCACCACCACAGCTCAAAAGCATCAGTTCTTCTTCTGTCAACCTTATTCACTGCCCAGGTTTCAGATTCATAGCAAGTGACTGAAAAGACCATGGTCTGAATCAGATGCATCTTAGTCCTCAAACTGACAAAACTATGACTCAGTAATTTGGAAAAGTCCCACACTGCAGACCTTCCCATTGCAATGTTTCCTGATCTCCTGACTGCTGATATCAAGAATGTTATGTATAAAAAAAATAAAAATAAATAAATAAAAATAAAAAAATAAATTAAAAAAAAGAATGTTATGTAACCATATTAAGTCGTTGATAGTTTCAATCTTTTCTACATCCTGATGTCACCTATTGGTTCAGTGATATTAATTTTTATTTCCTTAATATCCCAATGCGATCCATACTGATGGCTATACTTTTTTTTTTAAGAGAGAAGCTCTGGTATATTCATACAATGGAATAGTATGCTGCACTGAAAAATAAGGAACTCATGCAATATTATTCAAAATGGGTGACCTTGGAGGACATTATGCTAAGTGAAATATCTCAGTCACTGAAGGCTGTATTCTTTGGTCTTCTACAGCAAGCACTTTGAGTCTTCCTTATTATAAGAAAATAAGGTTGCTGCATAGTGGAATGCATTAGGGGCGGAGGGGGATGGGGCAGGGTTGGGGGGATTGTATAACAATGAAGAAGTTTATCTTTTGCTCTTCAAAGAGAGGAGCGAACTGGGGGGAGGGGGTAAAGAAAAAAGTGCAACAATGAATGAGTGAAAATCCAAAGACTGTAAATGTTCATTAAAATTAATAAAATTTTTAAAAAAAGATGAAAGTAAGGTTGTGTCATCTGCATTAATGTAGGTTATTGATGAGTCTTCTTCCTATCTTGATGCCATTGTCCTCTTCAAAGAGTCCAAGAGGGAGCTCCAGTGGCCTGGTGGCAAGAAGTGGTGCTGCAATACCAAAGAGTCCAGCTTCTCAAATATTTTGCTCAGTGTACAGACTAATCAGGCATGGAGGGAGGATACAATCTTGACACACATCTTAAACCAATTTTTAAACCATGTAGTGATCCCGTGTTTCATTCAGAAAACAGCCTCATGGTTTGGGTAAAGGTTTCACATAGTGTTTTTGTGATTCTCATTCATTTCAATATTAGTCATAATTTGTTATGATTCAAACAACAAAATAAATGCCTTTGCATAGTCAATGTAGCACCAATAGACAAAATAAATGCCTTTGCATAGTCAATGTAGCACCAATAGACATTCTTCTTGTATTCTTTTTTTCAGCCAGGATCTATCTGACATCAGCAATGATACTCCAGGTACTACAGCCTTTTCTAAATCTAGCCTGAATGTCTGGCAGTTCTATAAGGTACTGCTGGGGGGGGGTGTTTTGTTTTGTTTTTAATCATCTTCAGAAATATATTATTACTGAAACTATTTGCTAATTTCCACATTCCAGTGAAGCCACTTTCTAGGGAATGGACAATAACGGATCTCTTAGAGTTGCCTGGCCAGGAGGCTGTTCCTAGATATTTCCTAGCAGAGTCTGGTGAGCGCATCCAGGACTGCATCTGTTAGCTCAAATATGTCAACCATTATCGCATCGATTCCTAAAGCTGTAATTTTTGCCAAGACCTTCAGAGCAGCTTGAACTTCTTCCCTCATGACCACTGCCTCTTGATCATCATCCTGCAGCATTTCAGAGTCTGCCAATTCTACCTGGTATAAAATGGCATGGTGGTACACACCAAGTACTCTTTACGGCAGCCCCCTGCTTCACCTTCCTCCTACAAAGTGGTTGGCAGGTTCAAACTACCAATGTTTCCATTAACAGTTGAGTGCTTAGCCACTATGCTTCCCAAGACTCCTTATTTACATGACAGAAATACAGTACCAGTCCAGGTTCTTTTTGAAAAAATAAAAATGTTTATTTAAATATATATACAAACATCATTCTAAACTCAGTGAATACACTTTGATCAAAGTGGTCTCTTCCTTTTCAGTGCTGAACAAAAGAAAAATATTTCCTTGGGGTATATTCCTAGCAGTTGAATAGCAAAGTCATATGGAATCTCTATGTTCAGCCTTTTGAGGACAGTCCTGTTTCAATAACGAGGAAACTGAGATCCAAACAAACTAAGCAAATTGATCTGATTTGAATGTATGTTTGTCTGGACCCAAGACCAATACTCTTTCTTCTAAAACAACTTGTACAAACGAAGCAGGAGGGAAGGGGAAGGGGAAGGAGAAGAGACTGGGATTTTAGTTCCTTTTGCTTCCTCCACTAAATCCTACCTGATAAGAGTTCACTAGTCCTGCTGACACAGTGGTTGAAAACACTTTCCTGCTAATCAAAAGGTCCAGGCTGAAATCCACCAGCCATTTTGAAGGAAGAAGATATAGCAGTCACCTTCCAAAAAGATTACATTACAGCCATGGGACCCTTTTGGAGCAGCTCTGTCCTGTCCTACAGAGTCTCTATGAGCTGGAATAAACTCACAGCAGCAGTAGAGACAGTCAGCTCTTCTTAGATATGTGTGAGCTGCTAGATTCTATCTCAAGGTTTAATTGTTGTTATGTGCCATCCGTTTGCGACTCATAGCGACCCTATGTACAACAGCCCTAAACCCTGCTCTATCCTGTGCCAATCTGATTGCCTCTGACACACCCATCCCGATTACCCCAGTCACTGAATCAATCCACTTCATACAGGGTCTTTCCCCTCCTGCGCTGTCCCTCTACCCTAACCAG
>NW_006399769.1:20664698-20675556 GCF_000299155.1 Elephantulus edwardii
TGCCAAGAGTGTTGACTGTGGAGCCGAGCAAACTGAAGCTATGAACAATCTCAATCTCTTCGCCATCCATCCTGACGCTGCCAATTGGTCCAGTGGTGAGAATCTTTGTCTTCTTGACATTGAGCCTCAGTAGCAGCTAATATTTTTCAAGTCTGTATACATGGCATACTTTGTTATATTCTTTACTCGTAGTCAATTTCTGCAACTTAAAGTGTGTTTCAAGGACCAAAAATAAGGGCATCAATGAAAGACAGCTGGAAATGCAGGATGATGCAGATGTCCTAAACCACAATCTGCCCTCCAGCAAGATCCCCAGGTGACCTGTACATACATTAAAATCTCGGAAGCACCATCTTCTTTCATTTTCCCCTCACAGCAAACCTAAGAAGTACCTATTACTACCATCCCTTTCTTACTGAGGGAACTGAGTCCTAGAGAAATTAACTAGTATCACTGCCATATAACAGAAAACAAGTTTACAACAGATGTTCAGTAACCATGTCTGAGGGGAAATGACAGGGAAGCAGGGTGGGGAAATGGGTTGGTTGAAAATCTGACCTTTAGTTTTGATTACTTTTTATCAATTGCCCACAAGCATAAACATATAAGCTCTTTTCTTAGCTCAAGCCAGCTGGGATGGGTGCAAGCCAAGAATGTGCACAACCCAAGAAGTACAGAGCCATCTTTGAATGTAGCAAAGGTGCCTGTTTTCCATGGGATCTGATTTCTATGCAACACTGCCCTTGTTTCCATCAGTTGTGACTGACCATTCTGAATTAGTTAAGATGTGGTTTGAATCAATAACAATTCTCTTCCTTTTAGAAAACCTCTATTCTTTAATTACTTACAATCAATTACTTAGGCAGACTGGGATTGAGTAGAGGAAGAGAATAAATTCCCATCACTTATACGGGCTATAAATATATAGCTTTATTGTCATTAAATATTTTCTACACCCCCATCTCTCATTTAAACATGCTTTATACAAATAATTCATTAAATTCTTACAGCAACCTTACCATTAATCCTACTATTCAGACAAGAAAACTGAGGCTCAAAGAAGCATATGAGTATGAAGACTGGACCTCAGAAACCAAGATCCTAGTCATTAAACTCTTTAAACAGCATGTGTGATGTTAAGGGTTTAATGTTTATTACGGCTTCCCTTGTCACTGACTGATTTTGCCCTGTGGACTGATGGAATATGTAAACTGGAGGTGTTAGCCTAACCACAAAGGGATTGGCTAGTCTTGCCATTAAATTGAGTGAAACCAGCACCAAAATTTGATAAATTCACCACCAGCAAAGCAGCTGCAAAAGAATGCATATACCCTTTGGGATCAGAGATTCTTATACCAGCCAGACCAGGGCCTATGGGAGCAGTAATAGCTGCTATGGCAGAGAAAAGGAGCCTGACATGAGACAGAGTGGACCTTGGGACTACTACCCTACTGAAGCTGAACAAGAACCCTCTGCCCAAAAGTACTGGATAATGGGGGAGAGGGGTGCTGGTGGAAGCCATAAATGGCAGGACTGAGAGCTTTTTAACACTGCCCTAAAGCCATGAAGATCAAAGCAGAGGTGTCTGCGAGCACCTTTTAGGTGCTACTCTATATTCTGCTACTAATCTGAATTATAGCCTTTTGACTTTCCTAATATGGTTCAGTCAAGTCTGTGAGCTATTTATTACAATGGATTCTGTATCCAGTAAAGCAGTAAGATTAGTGTTGAGGTGAGCAGAAAGAGGCGCAGTGCAGGAGCATGGAAGGTTTTGCTTGTTTTACAGCACGTTAAGTATTTCATGTAGAGAATTAACTGAGAGTAGGGAGAGGAGGTAAAAAAAAAAATCAAGATATTTTCATTTTGCAACTAATAAACAAAGGTTTTCCTTTTCCTTCCCCCACAAGGGCCTAAAATCAATCTGTACAGTTCAATTGTATACTCTGAAGGTGTTCTGAAGCTTCGAGATATTCAATGACTCCTCTGATTCAAGATCAAGGAGCTCTTGCCTTAAGCACATACATTTTGAAGGTGCTAATCTGACTAACTGACCAAGGCAAGTCCCAGAGGGCAGTGTATAAAATAAAGAGACACTGAAAAAGGGGCAACTCAAGTCTACTGCCCACAGCCGCTGGTCTAATGTAACAAGCTGAACCAAGATAAAAAATGACTCTCAAAAGGAAACTTACCATTTTGAACTACAGCTAGAAAAGCATAAGAACTACGTTCTTAGATGCTGAGAACACTATAGTTTATATTTATTTGCCCAGACTCCAAGAAGAAGTGGCAGGACACTCGCAGAAAAATAGAGACCCTACTAATTTTTTAACATAGTTTGAACTGTAATTCCCCTTGTAGGCTTTGCTGTCAGATCCTAAATAAATTATTATAGATCTTTTGATTTGTAGACAAAGTTTTCTTTACATATTTTATTCACCAATTAATCATATTCAGACTCCTAAAACCACTTCTTTTCAGCTTAAACTTACAATACTACCCAGACTTTATACTCTCAAGGTCTTATCTCCTAATCTTGATTTAAAGATCACAAAGAGCACTAAGAGCACATGTGAGAGGTCCATAAGTACTCCGACTGTTACAGTGCCCTAAGAGAAGGCCTTATACAGACTTGAGATCAAGGAGAGAATGAGTGATTTTTACATAAAGACAAGTTAGATTTTCGCAAATGCAGCCCTGGAAAATGCAATCTCTACAATGGAAAGCTTTTATCTTATTATTCATGAGTGTTCAGCTAATATACTGTTTCTTCATCAAATAATTAAATGAGATTTACTGATGTGACTCTAAAATCCAACTACAGGATATGCCACAGAGGCTGTATCACTAACAGAACTTCCTCCTGTTCTGTCATAGCTACATGCTAAGGCAGCACCGACACTACTGTTCTCTCATGCTCAGGCTATAACCTGAGAAAGTTAAACACACCCACATTTTTTAGGAATTTCACAATTAATGTCTGGAATGTGCTTTGGATTATTCTTCAAAGGATGGTATCATTGCCCTAAGATGAATTCAATATTTTCCCTTTCTCTCATTCATCATTCTTTATTCCTCCTACTCTATTATCTTTTGGGGGGTCATATTTTATCTACTTCCTCCCACTTACAAAGCCTAAAACCCTGCATTTCCAAGCTGTTCACTCATCCATCCAGATACTCACCTCTTAACCACGCCATACAACACACAGAAGCCTGCACGGAATCACCAACCACTACCTATAATTAGATATAATGCCCAAAGCTTAACAGTTTTCTCCTAAATTAACTTGACTGTTCACAAAACATTTTCCTTAAGAGATTTTCCCGGTAACTGTTTAATGTGTATTAATGGAAGCATATACTTCTAAACTTGCTATTCTTCCTCCTTCTGACAATATGCAATTCATTTGCCTTTTGCCAACTAGTTTTTGTGACTAGACTCCTCAAAATCAGTGAGAATTCTATAAGCTTCCTATGATGTACCATCAAGTCAGAAACGACCCATAGCTGACCCCTCTGGCAGGTTTTCAGAAGCAGTTAACCACACAAGACGTGCAGCTTCTTGCCACTAGGCCACCAGAGCTCCCTTCTATCAGCATAATAGTCAAAAAGTGAAGGTCACTGAGCCCTGTCACTTGTATATGTACAATCAACTGTCTTCCTATGTTGTATTAATATTTACTTTTTGGGAGGAGTAATTATTTCCTTGTTTACTTATAGAAGTTTCTCTTCTCAAATCCACTAATGCGATTTTATAAGCCCTCTGCTTGCTTCTCTCTTTCTGCCATGAGCTTGTTCAACTTTCAAGATGGAAAATGAAATACATTACTTAAAAAGAAAGTCTGGAACGGAAAGTTTAACTTCTCTAACTCTACTACAGAAGTATTAACTTTGCCTTTCCCTTCCTCTGTTTAATTAGTAATAATTAAAATCCATGCACTTTTAACCCCAAGTACTGTTACAGAATGATGAGGGCAGTTTCCATGTGGCTTGTACACAACCAAGTACACTATCTGGCCTCCGGTGACCTACTTTCTAGGGTCTTCACAGCAGACTTTCCATACTTCTCCTTCCTAAATGCCATCTTCCTCTCCACTGGCTAATATCCAGTGATTAGTTTAAAATCAAAACTATAAGCTTTAACAAGAGCTCTGGTGTGTAGCCAGTGGGCAGTTGGGCTAAAGCCAAGGCTGCATCTCGCTGACAGTTAAAATCCAGAGAAAGATCGGCAATCTCCTCCTGTGAAACTTACAGCCTCTGAAAACCCCCTGGACAGTAAGCTATGAGTTCCAACTGTAATGAGAGAGAAGGTAACCATGGGGAGGGGTGTGTGAATCCAACAATTCTGGTATTTGATGCAACTGTCTAGTTGTCATTAAATAAATTTCAACCCATGTGTGTCCTAGCAGAACTGTGCTTCAAAGGGTTTTTAATGGCACTTTTTTTTTCCAAAAAGAGATGGCCAGAACCTACTTCCAGATACCTCTCACACACTGTTGTTCAGTTGGTTCTGACTCATAGTGACCCTCCCACTGGGTTGGAGGTCACAAACTATAATGAGATGAACTGTTTATCTTTCTCCCTAGGGGCCTCTGGGAATTACAAGCTTGAGGCCTTGGATATCTGGGGGAGCAGCAGAACTGCAGAATATACCACCAGAGTGCCCCTCAGGCATCTTCTCACACCCAACCACTGCCCACCAATCCTAACAGTATGAGTCATATAGCTGACCCTCCGGTGGTTTTTCAGAGGCTGTAAATCACACGGGAAAAGACTGTCCACCTTCCTCCCAGGGAGCAGCTGGTGGATTCCAATGGCTGGCCCTTGGGTCCACAGCTCGACTCTATCCACTAAAATACCCCAGCACAAAAAACTTCTGGAGATTTGCAAACTCTGCTGTTGGGTGGTTATCAACTCAGTTCTGACACACTGTTATTCCTCTTGTTGTTGAAATTGACTTATTGTGGACCCTCCAGCAGGTATTCTGAGCCTGTAAATCCCTAGGAAGGAGACTGCTCATCTTTCTTGAGAGAAGCACCTGGTCGATTCAAATTGCCTACTTTTGGGCTGGCAGAACAACTTCTTTCCACTGAGCCACCAGAACTCCCTTAAGGCATCACTAAGTGGACATAACCACCAACCTTTCCATTAACATCTAAGAGGTTTAACCGTTCTTCCTGCTGGATGTAGTCAATCACAAACACTTAGATCTCCTATGTACCACTCTGTGAAATGCAAGTAGAAGGAAAAGTTAAAGCACCTGGAGGTTATAAAATAAGGTTGTTTTTAGGTGGCTGTGGTGAAAACCACAAAAAGTGAATTTTGGTAAAATCCCTAAGGACAAAAATTGGTGCTTATCTCCACTCACCTGTATCTAATGCAACAAAATTCTCAGAGTTGAGCAACTTTATAGTGTCCATTTGGTTCCATATTACTATCTCATGAGCTGTTTATTATTCAGGAGAGAAGGCTACCTACCTCACCCTACTACTTAACAGAAAGCACACAACACTGCTATTCCACATAGGAAAAAGGGAGCCTCATCCCTTCAACACAAAACACACTTTTCATCTGCCCTACTCAACATTTTCGCTGGAAATTTCATTTCAAGAATATTTCTAAAAATTTTATTTTATCCTCCCCAAAAGTCTCCCATTCAATCTTCTTCCTCTGAAGTTCAGAATTCAAATGTCTCTGACTATTTCCCTGGACGGAGGCAGGGTGACAAAGAAATAGGCCAGTCAGGAGACGACAAAGGGCAACAGCAAGATTCTACCAGATAAGTGGGAACAGGAAAGGAACTTGTACATTCCCAGGGGCCAGAAAGTTATTTGGGACTGAAAAGACTACAGGTAACTGGCTCCCTATTAAATTTTAAAATGCACTTAACCCACACAAAGAAAGAGACATCCAGACAGAAAGAGACACATCGAGAGCGAGAGAGCGAGAGCGAGAGAAAGAAGTAAGGAGGGATCAGAAGGAACAGAAGGAAAGGAGAGAGGACAGTACAGAGCAAGGTGGTAGTGTTATGTACCATGGAGTTGGAGTTGACCCTCCAGTGGGTTTTCAGAGCAGTAAATCATACAAGGAGAGACTGCCCATCTTTCTCCAGTGGAGCAGCTGGTGGATTCAAACTGAGAGCCTTCTCATTGGTAGTGCTACTTCTTACTAGTAGGCCACCAGAACTCCCTAGGGAGGAAGGTAGGATAATTTTATCAAGATCAATTTAATAAAATCTAAACTATGATTAAAAAAAATGAAGTGTACAACTTACATGGTTCACAGGACATATCACATTATTTACTTTCAGAAAATATTTTTCTTTCAGTATCTTTTCTATGGCACAGATAGTCCTTTTCATTAATTTAGTCCATGCATATTTACGAAGATTCTACTACATATGTGCCAATATTTTTAAGGATCAAAAACACGAGTCACAAGCTGTAAGGGCCCCATGCTCACTCCATTTATCGATTCACTTTGTGAGTTGTATTTAAAGCATTCTTACCCCTCATAAGGCCAGTTTGAGAAATACAAAACTACTGTTAGTGTGCAAACAAAAAAATGGATTTATATTTAGGTTACATCATCAAATAAATGTCAGATTAGTCATGCATTACACTATATATTCTCTTCTGCATAGCCTGTTAAATAAGAAATCTTCAAAAGAGCTTTCATTAACAGATATAACCAGTAGGGGTCATTTTAGTGCAAAAATTGTAGCAAAAAAAAAAGACTTCACAAGAAAAATAAAAAACACTACCATCAACTTGAATCCTATAGAACAGAACAGAATGTCCCACGGGGTTTCAAATGCTGGAACATTTAGAGAAGCCTGCTGCATCTTTCTCCTGCAAAGTGGCTGGTGAGTTGGATCTGCTGATCTTTCACTTCGCAGCCAAAGCCTTCAATTCCTGGGCTACTAGGGCTCCTTTTATGTGGATAAATACTATCAATTCTTATGCATGTTAGTTACGATAATTATGTTTCAGCATAGGAATTTCTTAAGAAAACTTGTACTGAGGGAGAAATTTATTCTAAAGTGTGGTGCAACATTGAATGCTTTTATAGGACCTTTCTTGCCACAGTCTTTTAAATTTTCACCAAATGGCCAGGTGGTACTACGTAAATTAGGTGCATCTAAGTCTCTAAGGGGATTGGATTGACTGTTAATAATTCAGATAAGGTACATGGTATCCTCATGGTGAGACTATGCAAATAAGGTATATGAAATGCTACAAGAGGATTGGTCAGTTTTGCCATTCAACTAGGTTTTAAACGAGCCATTCGAGAGGTAAATATGAGGATCTCACTAACATACCAAAAAAGAGATGAGAGCAGAGTATGTTCTTTGGACCTGGGGACCCTGTGTTAAGAACCTCCCAGATTCGGGACACAGGATGCTGCAACACCAGAGTAAGTCCAAGAAAGCAAGATGTAGCTAAAAAACCTCACCAGGCAGCAGCAGCAGAATCAGAAAATAAGGAGACAGCATGATCGGCTTCCACCATGAGAAAGAACAGAGCACCCTCAGGCAGGAAATCTGTTGGAGGACTGGCCTGCCTCTAGGTACTTGAGCCGAATAGATAGCTGAGCACCTCAGGACTAAGATTTATAGGTGGAGTACTCAACAAGCACCAAAAGAGCTCTGTAAAACTTACCCAGGAAGAGTAAAATTACTGAACAGAGGGGCCCAGCGCAGACAGACTTACCTGTGGCACATCTGAGAAAGTGTCCTAAATAAAGACCTGTATCCTGAGTTATTCCTGATCCTGATCTGTAAACTGTAGCTTTCCCTAATAAACTCCATAATAGTGAATATGGTCTAGTGAGTTCTGTGTAGCCACTGGCAACAAATTACTGAATCTAGCAAACTTTGGGAAAAAGAGTGTAGGGTGGAGATAAGTTTGAATTCCACCTAGGGATTAGCCTTGGGTGATGTTGACAATGAAGTTAGAAGACTGCTGGTGTCCTGCCAAGACAATGTTATGCAAAGTAACAGAAAAACAGGATAAACTCAACACTTTCTTGGCAAATACTGACAGGTAACGTTAAAAAAATCCTATACACAAAAGCACAACACTTTATTGCCCTCTAGTTGGAAGAACTCAGAGCTGACCCTCCAGTATGTTTCTCGGACTCTAAAATGAGTAAGAGGAGTGTGCTCATCGTTGTTCCTCAGAACTGCTGATGGAGTCTAACCTCTAGTGAGGAGAGGTCCTTGGGTTAGCAGCACAACTCCCTAGAGTCTAGGTCTTCAACGCCCCCTAGTTCTTAAAAAGATAAAGTTACTCTTCTCTTCCTCCCCATAAATTTTGAAGTTAAAAGGTTTGACGTTTTACACAAGTGGCTAACAGTATCTCTAAAGCCAGTCATTCTATCATGCATGCCAGGTAACACTGTCTTTCAGTTTTCATGGTTTACAATACAACTTGAGTGCCACTTTTAGAATTTTAAACCAATGCCCTTAAATGTGAAATTTTGGTAGATGAAAACAGGCCTGCTAAATTAAAAGTTTTGCCAGACAACAGTAATTGATATATAATCATGTCAACATCCTTTCCAAGCATTTTTTAAGGCTAATATCAAGTGCACAGGATGTTACCAAAAGAAATGAAGCTATGTGAGATCACATCACTTCAGAAGAAGGAAAGGCTCACCAACTGCCAAAATAACTCTATACTTCGACCTGAGAAAATGCTGCCAGAACATTTGATTACTGTAAATGTTCCCTTAGCTCCACACTTCCTTCCTGAGAAACGTGATAAGTAACAAAACAAGAGCAGGTTAGAATCAGAACCTTCTTAAGGTCCTTCTCAGAATATAACAGTTCCCCTTGCAAGTAACCATTTTCCCCTATTGCTTGTTCTTTTTTAGATCTACAGGAGGCTAGGTTAGTATGTTAATACATTCCAAGTGAACAAGTTAAAAAAACCATTCCTTTAGTTTAAGTCATTCCAAATTCCCAAAGTCAACCATAAAAAATGTTATCAGAAGTTAATCTGATCGACGATTTTCCAAACACTAAGAATAAAATGAGACTGAACACCAGGTGAGAGGGGGGTGTGTATTGCAGGAAAATGAATTCTTCAAAACCTACTAGCTTAAGTGTGCAGCGCAATGCACCCCCCCACCCCCTTCCATCTGAGGAAGGTCCTTTCCCTCATTACTGCCCACTAGCTTCCAGATGGGAAAGGCCTCCTGGGTTTTCCGGAACCATATAAACGCAGAAACCTGCAGGTGTAACTAAATGTGTGTGCATGTAAAGCAAATCACTGAACTGAAGCCTTTCAACACTCATTTTTTATCCTTAAAGTTACCACTCCCTTTTCCATGAACCCAGTACACTAAACAAATACCCACAAAATAAGCACACATACACACAGAGATGCTTCAAAATAAACCTTTCCCTGGCCTCCTATGGCGCTCATTGTGAATAGTAAGGGACTCCGGGCAGAGGGCGCCGCTCCCCGTCAGCAGGGCTGCGGTCCTCTGCTCATTCAGGATGCCCAGAACAGCATCACTGCCGTCAGCCAGAGGGGGATCCCATTTCTCCATGTGCCACACTAAAAACAAATCCAAGCATAAATACACTTCTCTCCCTCTTTCTAGACGTTTAAACTGAGGAGGCACCCACAGAAGCCGTTTTTCCAAGAAGGCTGACTATAGTAATCTACTATCTTTCGCTCTCCGTCAGTCTCCACACCGTGATGCACAATGCGTAGTGGAGAAACCAGCACAACGATCTTCGCTGTCAAACAAAAAGAACGAACCAGCAAGACGACTGGAAACACGCAGCATCCACTAAAAGAAACAACTTTTCCCTCCTAGGTGCAATTCTCTACACGCTCCCTCCCCCCCCCCCCCCCCCAATTCTCCCTTCAGAAGAGAAACCCTTTGACCGTTTTCAATAGGCAAATAAATGAGTAACCATCCTATGTTCACTTCCCCTGGGCTAACATATTCCGGAGCTGAAACTGATTTATATGCGAAAGAGGAGGAAAAGGGTGAAGGAAGAGCGCATGGAAAAAATAAGAGGCGCACAGGGAGTGTGAGCTGGCGACAGGGCAACTGAAAATGGACTTTCGTGGACAGTGTGTAGTATACGGTTCCTCACTGCGCCAGTGCGGGAGGACGGCCGCGGCTGGACGCCCCCAGGGGCCCTCTGGCAGCTCCGCAGTGCCCCCCGCCTTTGCGCCCCCTGCCTGGGGCCGCAAGGCCGGGCCACCCACCCACAGTAGGAACGGCACCGCATGTGCCAGTCTCTGCGGGGCCGGGCAAGAGCCTCCGCTTCGCCCGCCCCCACCCACCAAACCCAAGCTTGCCCGCAGCCAGCCAAGCGTCAGGGGGAGCAGCGAGCGGGAAGCGAGCCCCGGAGGGCGCTCTCCGGGGGCGGCGGCCGCCCCTCCTCCCGCACAGCCCTCTCTCCTCACAAAGTCGCGGCCAAACTTTGTTCGGCGCGGCGAGCGCCGAGGGGGCGGCGCGGGCCAGGTGGGAGGAGGCCCGCGGCGGGCAGCCGTACCTTCGCAGACGCCCACTTCGTACTCGGTGATGGAGTCGCCATTGAGCGGGGGGCGGATGACACAGCGCAGCCCCCGGTCGCAGGCTCCGTGGAGCCCGTAGGCGCCGCCGCAGCTCTCGTTCCTCTGGCGGGCGCACATGTAGCAGCAGCCGCAGACGCCCTGCACGATGCTCCCGGGGCAGCTCTTGGGCTCCTCGCACTTGGACTCGTCGCAGGGCAGGCACACCAGTGCCCGGGTGCCGGAGCGCGCCAGCAGCAGCAGCAGCCCCAGCAGCGAGACCAGGAGGTGCCCGCAGCCGGCCAGCCCCCTGCCCCCCGCCACCAAGTACATCCTCCT
>NW_006399769.1:20676359-20686436 GCF_000299155.1 Elephantulus edwardii
CAAAAGGCGCCCGCCCGCCCCGTGGCCGCCGCAGCTAGCCTGGGAACCCCGAGGGCCAAGGGGCTGCACCGCCTGGGGCAGTTAGGAGTTCCGAGAGTGACGGGGACCGCGAAGCTCCGGGCCGGAGGCACTGTCTGCAGCCTTGGCCGGGGCGCCCGCTTCCTCGTACCACGGGGAAGGAAAAGCGCAAGGAACCTCCGCAAACTGAATTAGAATCCATCTTCCACTTGAGCTGGGAATAGACTTTGTAAAAGATATTATGTAATGGAGTCTCGGGAAGCTCGAGACGTCTCCAGCGAAGCTGCTGGTGAATTAATTAAGTGCTTTAAACGGTCTAGGTAAATACTCAGCGAAGGGGCTGTTGGGCGACGAGGTAGCTTGAGTTGAATTTTAATTGTCCACATCCTACATTGTATGCTTTGTCGCTCTGCTGTTGTGGCGAGGTGACCGGAAAGTAACAGCTGAATTCTTCTCCCTTGAGTAAGGCCCGATAGTAGATTATTGCAAGTCTTGACTTGACACCAGACCCGTCTGTCTCATTCATCATTAATGTCATGTGACAGACATTGCCGGTCTCCTCCCCAGGCTGTAGGACTAGGTGGATTTTTGTTTTTGCTTTCATTTCTTGTGACTGTATAATAATTTTTTTTTAAAAAAGGTGATTAGTATCCTGTGTGAAAAATACTGGTAAAGAAAAAACTGACGCGAAGGAAAATGCGTTGTATGGAGATTGTTTCTCTTCAGTGGTTCTAAGAACAGTGGCCCCTTCACAGGATGCCTAACGGGATAGATAAAATTCGTGAAATTTGCAAAGTAATATGGATCCGTGGAAGCAAAAAAAGGGGGGTTGTTTAATCTTGTCTCATGGCAGATGTGAGGTGGTAATGGCCAACAGAGTCTGGCTGCAAAAAAGTGGCAGCAGAATAGATTCTGAAAACAGTGACTAAGGAACCCAAAGTTAATAGCCTGGCAGTGTAGGGAAAACAGAAACAAAGATGTCATTGAAATCCACTGTTTGAGGAACAAATTTATGCTTATGATAAATATTTTGGTTTAAGCACCTCTAATCCTGAAGCAAAGAGCCAGTAACCAGTGGAATATTCCCCAGTCACTAGCGTCAGAGCCTAAGCACTTCAGTAGTATTTGCTAGGGATGAAAAGAGTTTTTTGTCTGTCAAAAGACAGGGTTCAGGTATGTTGTTCATAAAAACAACAAAATCAGAGGTCATAAGGGAAATGAGATGTTCAACAGCAGAAAAGGTGGAGTGATAATACTATTTGAAAGCGAGCTAAAATTGGAGATGATCATTTCTACAACAGTGTAGATTAGACTATCTCCAAAGGCCTTCACTTAAAGACTCTACAATTCTAAATATTAAGTGGCAAAAATCATTCAAAATTTGCTAGCATTTCTGTTAGCAAAACTCAAGAAAAACTGAATACAACAGTTGTTAACCAGCTTAAAATGTTCATTTTGTACCTCATGTTATATGTTGTCTCCTGTACCTCAACAAGGCACCAGCACTTCACCATAGGATCTGCAAACAAATAGTCAGCATTGCATCATGTGTTAAAAGTTTCTTTCCAATCTTGTAGAGGAGATTATCTTTATTTCTCTTTAAATGCAAGTTTAAAGACATTAAGATGTCACAGATACTATTGTAAGACCTAGGAAAAACCAAGATCAGGTGATAGACAAAAATGTAGGAAAGAGAAAGCCACTATGATTTGGGAAAAGATGATAGGTAATAAGTTGTCAAGGTTATTCATGTGTATGTGTGTTCTTTAAGGCACTATATCATAGAATAGAGAAAGCTAGCGATTGAACAAAGACGAGACAATATAGAGTTCACCACCCATTGTTCCTGGGATTCTGTGGTAGAGTCTTTGGAAGGTAAATAGTTAATTGAGAAAAACTAACTTCCAAGAGCAACTTAACTACCCTTAGA
This sequence comes from Elephantulus edwardii, assembly GCF_000299155.1. Classification (NCBI taxonomy): domain Eukaryota; kingdom Metazoa; phylum Chordata; class Mammalia; order Macroscelidea; family Macroscelididae; genus Elephantulus; species Elephantulus edwardii. The sequence goes on from NW_006399769.1 coordinate 20,678,308, forward strand.
ATGCACTTTAAAGAATTTTAAAAAGTAAAGCCCAGAATATTCAAGTTCCATGTAGTCCTGATCATAAATATAATACAAAAAAGAAAGTGAGAAACCTGCAAGGGCCAACTGATCTGAAACCAGTGTGTGAATTAGGAGCTCAGTTATGAAGTCATTCTTTTCAATCCAAGAGGTTGCCAGAAGCCAGGGCTTTGGAATTGAGTTTCAAACACAAGAGTATCCACTCATTCCTAGAGACAAGATGAAATACAGAGGAAAGCTGGATGGACCTTACATGGTGGCAGCTGGGAAAACTGGTGGAAAGTGGACTGAGAAGAATCACTTGGGCACCAAATTTGGCTTAATGCTGTCTCCTCCTGAGGAGCCTATCTGAAGTTATTTCCTTATTTGTTTTACATTTTAAGTGCTCTGTCACAAGCTCTGGTGGCATAGTCTGTAGAGAATTGCAACTTTAACACAAAGGCCACACCTCTCTGGTGATTGGAATCCACCCAAAGCTTCAAAGCAATCAGATGAGCAATCTTATCACATGTGATTTATAGCCTAAGAAACCTGCTGGAGAGTCAGCTATGAGTCCTGACCTGAGGGCAATGAGTTGAGTGGGCCTGTCACATAACATTATATTATAGATAGTTCTTTAAGCATGTCTGAACCCCATTATAGGTGGAACCTAGAAAAAGAATGTATGAATAGGTTGAAGTGGGGGGAAGGGAAAACTAGAGAGGAACAATATTCACAGATGATCTGTGGGCTTTCTCCCTGGATTTTAGTTTCTGTCCCTGAAAGAAGCTCTTAAAAGGAGTGATTGAAGCTGAAGGAAGTCTTCCAAACTGGGAATGGGTGGAAGGATTGGAGGACAACAAACAGGTCTGAAAGGAAAAGGGCCTCAGAAAAGTTAAACAGCCAGTGGAGTCCTAGAAGAAGAGGCAGCCTGCCCTCTATTGGCCGTTGAGGTGGGGTTGGATGGAAGGGGTTTGCTAAGTTCTTGAAAATATCTGAAAACCAAAATGCTAAGTTAGGGGCGTGACAGAAGATGACAGTGATAGGATATTTAACAGAACCTAAGGTGGACCATGACTATTTGGAACCTCCTCCCTGACACAGCAACTGGTCCAGCTTCTATTGTTTTCACACATTGTGTGCTGCACATATTGCTTGCACCTTCTCTTCCTGGAAATGAAAACATTTAGAAGCTGCCATCTTCAGTCTGACTAGATTCCACAAGAGGAAAAGTCTCGCGACTTTGTAAAAGTGTGTGTGTATATACACATATGTATACACATATAAAATTTACAAAGGAACAGGGACAAACACACAAACACATCTGGCTCCTTTCCCCTTCCCCCCATCCTTCAGCTCTCCTCTCTGCAGGTTTTCACTTAATCTAGACTTGGACCATTTTAGGAACAGAGAAGCGCACCAGTTTAGGAACTCTGAACGTCTGATCTTGGGCCTTAGATCCGGTGCTTGTGCAACGTGTTGTTGTTGTGTATGATAGAGTCATAGTTGACCTTCCAGTGGATTTTCAGAGAAAGTTTATCCCAAGGGAGATTGCCCATCCTTCTCCCACAGTGCATCTGGTGGCCTTGAACCACAAGCCTTCGGGATTGCAGCTCAGCTTCTTGCCACTAGGCCACCAGTACAACGTGACCAACACTTATTATCCCACTTTCACTAACAGGGGCTTGTCTTATTCACTCCACCAATGTATGGCAGCTACTACCAATCAACTAATTAGCTGATTATCAAAGTAAATGCACAGAAGACAGCCACAGAGTTGCCCCTGAGTTGATTCTTATTCATGGTGCCCCCATTTTGTATCAAAGTGGAGTGTTTTCAGTGACTGATTTTTCAAAAGCAGATCACCAGACCTTCCTTCTGATGTGCTTCTGAGTGGACTTGAGCCACCAACCTTTCCGTAAGCAGCACGGCCCACAAGGACCACAGCAGGTACTATATGTTGTTGTTGTTGTTAAGTGCCATCGAGTCGCAGGCCACTCATAGCGACCCTATGAAGGAGAGACCTTGACGCTTGGGTGCCTTTCATCCTCTCTCCAGGTTCATAGGGTTTCCGGAGGCAAGCTATTATGGATGTGGACGCCACTCCTTCTCTCTCACCCCACCCCTCCACAAGCTTGAACAATGGGTTTATTTCTGAATCTGTTTCTTTCTTTGTGGAACATAGACAAGAAAACCAACCATATAAGGTATTGTGTAGATAAAATGGTGGCTCTTCTTTGCTATTGTACTATTTAGAGTCCTTGTAATTGAGTATATTAGGTTTCATGCCTACACTAAGCATCCCTGCTATCTAGTATCTCAGCATCCATTGTATACCTGCCCTGATGAGTATTTTTTTCTCCTTTTCATAACATTTTAATTGGAGGCATCTGTTTGGAAATCTCTCTATTCCTAGAGTTTTAGCTTTAATGAATGTTTCTCAGACCCACTATAGTCTGATACTTATTTTAAAGGGAAGTGCTCTGGTGGCCAAGTGATGAGAAGCTGTGTGGCAATCCCAAAGGTGGTTCAAATCCACTAGCTGCTCCAAGGGAGAAGGATGGGCAATCTCCTCCTATGTGATTTACTATCTCTAAAAACTGTTAGAGGGTCAGCTATGGGTGGATTCTGACTCAATAATAAGAAACAACAATTAAAAATAATCATAACAACAATAACAATATCAAAGCTTTATAGGAAACTTGTTAATTCCTAGTCACTATGCTATGCACTCTGTGACACTGATGTGTCAAATGCGTTAATGGTTGGCTACCCAATGCAGACAAAGAGTGGGGTGGAGCTCCCCATTAAAACAAGCTTGGAAGGAGGAGTGGCACCCACTTTCATAATAGCTTGGGTCTGGAAACCCTATGAACCTGGAGAGAGGATGAAAGGCACCCAAGCATGGAGGACTCTGCTTCGCCTGCAACTCTACACCACTTAACAACAACAACATGCTAAGCACTTTACAAGGGTAATTTCAATTAATCTACAGAATAATCTTATAAAGTCAATGCATAATAGTGTCTCCAATGGGCTGTATTAACTCCCATCTTCTAAGGAATCTGCAGCACAGGAAGTTAAGTGGCAAGTTAAGGTCTCAGAAGTCTGGGTATAGGTATGAGCTTTAGAACCTATATATTCTACTGTAAAAACATAAGTATTTAACTACCTCATTTACAAGGTTGAGTAATGGCAATGGTTGTTTCTTTTCAGTTGTTTGCTCAGTTTAAAATTATTTGCCCTTTTCTCTCATTTGCATAAGAACAGTTGAAATAGTGATTATTGTGTTTCTCAAAGTTGAAATATTTCTGTTTTCCTAATTCCTGAACAAGAAATATTTATAGACTGTTTCCTATGTGTTGATCTACTAATTGCCTTAATATATTATCACTTTTAATCTTTACCAGGAAGCTCTGGTCTGCAATACCAAAGGCACAAGGTTCAAATCCATCAGCTGCTTTGTGAGAGAAGGATGGGCAATCTCCTCTTATGATACTGCCTCTGAAAACTTACTGGAGGGTCAGGTTTGGTTCAGTTCCGACTCTACAACAATAAGTAGAACCCCATAAGGTAGATACTAGAAAATGTTTTTCTATCAAGTCAATTCCAACTCAGAGTAAACAAAATAGAGAAGTCCTGCCCCATAGGGTTTCCAAAGCTGCAATGTTTATGACAACAAATTACTATGTATTTCTCCCAAGAAGTAGCTGGTGGGATCGAATTACCAATTTATTGGTTATTATATGAGCACTTTAACAACAATGCCTAAAGGTACTTTAATGGCATTTTTAAGTGCATTTAAATACATTTTGCAGTTAAGAAAGCAAAGACAGAAAAAGTAATGCACCCAATGTCACACATCACACCACCTCATTGCCATTGTGTCAGACACAACTCACAGCTGACCCTTCAGCAGTTTCCAGATGCTATAAATCACATAGGAGATTGTCTTTCTCCCAATGAGCAGCTAGCAGATTCAAACCTCCTACCTTTGAGTTTGCAATCCACCAGAGTTCCTCGATATCATACAGAGTAAGTGGCAAAATTGGGAGTCAAATCAAGGCAGTTTCACCCTAGGATTTATTCTATGCAATATCACTATTAAAAATATGCCCTTAGTAAGTACATGCTCATTGGGGAGGAAATGAGAAAATAGAAACCAAGGAATAAAAGAAGTAGCACTTATAATCCTATCATTGAAGTTTGACAACTAATAACATTTGTTATATATTCTCAAAAATGTATTTTCCCCTCTTAAATATGAAATGTGATATATATCCTAGTTTACAATTGCTTTTTCACTTATACATATACATGACATATTGATTTTTTTGGATCAATACTGCATCCCTTTTACCACTGAATATCATTCTATTGAATGGATATGCCACATTGCATTTAACTAATGCCTTTAGATTTAAAAACTTTCTTTTTACATTTTTCACCCTGGTAAAACAAAGCAGCAACAAATTCCCATGTAGTCAAATCTTCAAACATTTGTCCAGTTATCTTCTTGAATACATTTCTAAATTGGAATTACTGATTGTGGGTCAGTCAATATGTCTATTTAGACATGTAATGCAAGCTCTCCTTTCAGAAAGCTCCATCTTCTGTGCATATTTCCTCAGTAAAAGTGTTTGTCCCTCCCAGCATGGTAGCATTTTACCCTTCAAGTTAAAAACCTTTCCTGTTGCTCCAAGTACACCTTACATTGTAACACTGTCATTTTTGTTTTTTCACTTTTAAAAATTGTTTTTACATTCATCATTTCATTTATCCTTAAAAAATGTTTAACATTTAGAGGTTTTAACTTTGGGTCAACAGATGACTTAACCTTGCAAATTACCAAATTGCGCAATCTAGTATAGTACACCTTTTGTGAATTTTAAGAGTAAATGTTATTACTCGAAAACTTTTCCTAAGGAGAGAATTCTTCTATAAAACAGGGCCAATTAAAAGGAATAAATAATTGATACCCCCCCCAAAGGGTGAAAATGTTGTTGTTGTTGTTGTTAGGTGCCGTCAAGTCGTAAATGACTCATAGCGACCCTATGAACGAAAGACCTGAGCGCTGTTCATACATAGAGTTTGCGGAGACAAGCCATTTCGGAAGTGGATGCAGCTTCTGCTTCCAGGCTTGTTTTAGTCGGGAAGCTCCAGCCAACACTGTCCACCATGGGTACCCATTACCACGTTTGGCACATCACTTTCACAGTGTTCAGCATCACAGCAGCCACGAGTTACCTCTGTACAGCAATGCACAGACCAGTGCTATACCACCTAGAAGAATGTTTGACAGAAAAGCAATTTGAACCCGGCCTGAGGCTTGGTAGCATACATAACATTCTGTCCACTAGGCCAACATAACTCTCTCTATGTCATCGTTGTTATTGTTGTTAGCGACCCTATGAACGAAAGGCTTGAGCACTATTCATATACAGAGTTTCTGGAGGCAAGCCATTTTGGAAGTGGATGCAGCTCCTGCTTCCAGGCAGGAGCTAATTAAAAGGAGTAAATAATTGAGGACCCCCCCAAAAAGATGAACATAGATGAGTTAATTTTTCCGAACTTGGATTCATTTTCCTGGAAATGTGAAAAAAACCAAGTATAAAAAAATTGAGAAGAATTAGCTATGTATAACTGAGAAGGAAGAATTTTCACTGACTATAATAGCACTGGTCTGTGCATTGCTGAACAAAGGTTACTCGTGGTTGCTGTGATGCTGAACACTGTGACACTGATGTGCCAAATGTGATAATGGTTACCCATGGTGGACAGTGTTTGGTGGAGCTTCCCAACTAAAACAAGCTTGGAAGCAGGAGTGGCATCCATTTCCGAAATGGCTTGCCTCCGGAAACTATCAACATGGAGAAACGACCAAAGTTATATAAATGTTCAGGTCTTTCATTTATAGGATCACTATGAGTCGTCTATGACTCAATGATACTTAACAACAACAACACTGTTTATCAACTATTATGTTTATCCAATTGTCCGGCCTACTGTGTAATTTCAAAAGCATGAAGATTGATAAATGTAAGTTATAGTTACTTTCCCCCAAATCTATATGGTATTTATGTTATTTATTTCAACAATAGAGTGGTTACTAAAAATGATCTTATAAAGTTTTTTGGAATTGCCTTTATTTTTTTTAATTTTATTTTATTTCATTATTTTTCGTGTGTACCATCAAATCGGATCTGACTGATACAGGAGGAGATTGTTCCTCCTTCTCCAGCAGAGCATCTGGTGGATTTGAACCATGTACCTCTGAGATTGCAGTGCAGCTTCTTGCCACTAGGCCACCAGAGCTCACCTGCAAGTTAGATTTTTTTTTTAAATATGGAACGCTTCATGAATTTGTGTGTCATCCTTGCTCAGGGGCCATGCTAATCTTCTCTGTATCGTTCCAATTTTAGTATATGTGCTGCTGAAGTGAGCACTGGAATTGCCTTTCTATAAGTCTTTTGAGAAAATTAATTCTCGTTGTTTAATAGGCTTATGTTGTTAGGTGGTGGCCCAACTCCTAGTGACCCTGTGGACAATAGAACAATACCCCATCTGGTCAAGCTCCCTCCTCACACTCTATGTTGTGCCTCTTGTTGCAATCACTGTGCCAGTCAATCTCTTTGACCCTCTACTTTCATAAGCATGATGTCCTTCTCCAGGGACTTGCCTATCCTAAGTATGAAGTCTCATCATCCGCTTGTTGTTAAGTGCCATAGAATGCCATCCTTACTACTCATAACGACCTTATGAACAATAGATCTGAACGTGGGCCATCCTGATCTTCCCTGACACACTTTAACCCATTGACACAGACACAGTATCAATCCACCTGGTTGAGTCTTCCTCTTTTTCATTGATCCCCCCATCTTTCCAAGCATGATGCCCCTCTCCAAGGAATAGCATCTCCTAACAACGTGGCCCAAGTATGTGAGACAAAGCTTTGCCATCCTTGCCTCCAAGGGGTATTCTCATTTCTCTCTCCAAGACAAATGTTTGTTCTTTTGGCAGTCCATGGGATATTCAGCACTATTCTCCAACACCACATCTCAAAAGTATTGATTCTTCTCCTGTAATCCTTATTCATTGTCCAGCCTCACATGCATAGCAGGTGATTGGAAAGACTATGGCTTGAATCAGGCACAACTTAATCTTTAAACTGATATTGTTACTCTAAACATTGTGTTGGAACTGACCTATGGCTGACCCTCTAACAGTGTTTTAGGAGTAGTTTTAATTGCACAGGAGGAAATTGCCCATCTGGTGGATTTGAACTATTTCCGGGGTTGCAGTGCAGCTCCTTACCTCTAGGAGACCAGAGCTCCTTAGTATCCAACATATTACAGTTCAGGTAGATTTTCTTCTTTATTCTCCAGCCTTTGTCTCTAACCTATTTTCTATAATCTCTTATTATCAAATTTATGCTCAAATGATGAAGGGTTCGGTTTTTTCCCACTGCTAGAAATATTTAAAATAATCAAAACATGCTCTAGAACTCTCTCAGGTCCTCACCTCCAAGATAACAAAGAAAAGGAGAAACAATGGTCATGACAAGAAGGGCCAGGGCCACGTGTGCCTATTCACTGCATGAACTGTGCCTGCTGCATGACCAAAGACAAGTCAATTAAGTTAGTAATTTGAAATATAGTAGTAGCAGCTGCTGTCAGGGACATTTCAGAAGCAAGTGTCTTTGACGCATATGTGCTTCCAAAGCTCTATGTGAAACTGCGCTGTGTGTGAGTTTTGCCTTCACTGCACGGTGATGAGGAACTGTTCTTGTGAAGCCTGGAGAGCAGAACACCTCCATCCAGAATTAGATCTGCAGGTGCTGCCTCACGACCACCACCAAAGCCCATGGAAGGCTTTGACTCTAAAGACTGAAAAAACTCCGCTGAAAAGAAAATGGAAATTGTTGTTTTTATGTGTTGTTGAATTGCTTGTGACCCATAGAGACCCTATACACAGCAGTCTCTGAACCTTTCTCTGTCCTGAGCCAGTCTCACTAATTCCAACACACCAATCCCCATCGCCCCAGTTACTGTTTCAATTCATCTCATCCAGAGTCTTCCTCTCTTGTGCTGTCCTTCCATCCTTCCAAGCATGATGTCCTTTTCCAAGGA
>NW_006399769.1:20687071-20689627 GCF_000299155.1 Elephantulus edwardii
GACTAAAAGAGATCCATATTTATTCCCATTCCAAATAAAGGTGATCTGACAGAATGTGGAAGTTATTGAACAATGTCATTAATATCACAGGCAAACAAGATCCTGCTGAAGATTACAGCAACAGTACATGAACAGTACATCAACAGAGAACTGTCAGATGTGTTGGCTGGGTTAGAGGAGACCGTGGAACTGGGTATATATATAGCCAATGTTAGATTAATTTTAGCTGAAAGCTAAAAGAGAGTACCAGAGAAATGTCTATGCCTGTTTCATTGAATATACAAATGTATTTAACTGTGTGGATCACAACAAACTGTGGCTAACCTTGAGAAGAATGAAAATCCCAGAACGCTTGATTGTGCTTACGCAAAACCTGTACTTGGACCATGAGGCAGTCATCAGAACAGAACAAGGAAACACTGCACGTTTCAAAATCAGGAAAGGTATATGCCAGTGATGCATCCTATCTCCATACCTTTTCCATCTATATGTGGAACAGATCATCCAGAAGGCTGAACTTTATGAGGAAGAATGTAGCAAGAGAATTGGAGGAATACTCATCAATAATCTGCATTATGCAGATGAGACAACCTTGCTTGCTGAAACTGAGGTGGGCCTGAGGCATTGCTGCAGAAGGCCAAGGACTGTAGTCTTCAACATGGATTGAACCTTATTATAAAGAAAACAAAGACTCTTACCGTTATACCAACTGGCAAATGGAAAAGAGATGAGATTGTTAACAGCTTCAGCTTGCTTGGCTCTACAATCAACACTCTTGGTACCAGCAGCCAGGAAATAAAAAAAGAAAAGATGAAATGCATTGGGAAAATCTGCTGTCAGGGACCTCTCCAGAGTATTTTTTTTAAAATTTTATTTATTTATTTATTTTATGTGTGTACAGTCAAATTGGATCTGACTGGTACAGGAGGCGATTGTTCCTCCTTCTTCAGCAGAGCATCTGGTGGATTTGAACCGCGTACCTCTGGGATTGCAGTGCAGTTTCCTGCCACTAGGCCACCAGAGTTCGCCCTCTCCAGAGTATTGAAGAGCAACAATAACAGTCTAGAAAATAAAGTGTGCCTGATTCAGGCCATGGTCTTCGCAATTACTTGGAATGCATCAGAGAGTTGGACAATGACTAAAGATAAGAGAAGAATAATCAATGCCTTTGAGTTGTGGTCCTGCAGAAGACTTTAAAATACCATGGGCTGCTAAGAGAACAAACAGCTTCATTCTAGAGAGGGTGAAATCAGGCTGCTTCTTGGAGGCAAGGATTCTGAAGTTCCATCTGACATACTTTGGGCATGTTATCAGTAGGGACAAGTCCTTGGAGAGGGACTTTATGTTTGAGTGGGTGGAGGGACAGCACAAGAGAAGAAGACCTGAATGAGATGGATTGACTCAGTGACAGGGGTAATGGGGATAGATGTGCCACAGACTATGAGGTTGACTCAAGATAGAATAGTGTTCAGAGATGTTATACATAGTGTCACTATGAGTCACAAGTGGCTCTACAGCACCTAATACCAACTAGAAAAAAATATGAAAAGACTGTTTTGGGGATTTTTTTTACTGCCTTTCCAAGTGACTGCTGACATGGGAATTACTCATTTGAATATAAAATCTGGTATAAGAATGTTCATTGGTATTTTGCTATCGTATAGGCATATCCTATACATTATGTCGATAATTTTTCATTCCAAAAAAAAATTCATTGCCCAATTTATGGCCAAAATATTGATTCCCCCCCTTCACTTGGAGTACACAGGCCTGCTTCCATGCAATTAAATGGTGACATAGGCAGCGGACAGAAGTGGTAGTTGTCTTTTCAGGTTTGTTCTCTAACATCTCTTAATGATCTATCACATTTGCCTTCCTCCTTCTCTGCTGGTTGAACACAGAACACATCACTAAGCACTCCAAAGTCCAAGAAGATTGTGGAACCAAGAGAGAAATGAGTCTTGGATTCTTAGATGACCGTATCAAGAATACCCCCAACATATGTATAATTTCACATGCACACACATTGCTAAACCTCAATAGACTGTGGCTAGTATAAGAAAGAAAATCTTTACGGTGACAAATCACGGAGCTTTATGCCCTATTTATTATAATGGTTTAGTTTCTCATACTGTTGTTTTGTACTATCAAGTTGGAACTAACTCATAGCTGACCCTTCAGCAGGTTTGCAGAGGCAGTAGGATGCAGAGGAGGAGATTACTCATCCTTCTTCTGTTGAGCAGCTGGTGGATTCAAACTGCATGTCTTCAGGTTGGCAACACAGCTCCTTACCACTAGGCTACCAGAGATCTCGGTTTCTCATACTGTTGTTGTTGTTGTTATGTGCCGTCGAGTCGTTTGCGACTCATAGTGACCCTATGTACAAGAGCCCTAAACCCTTCTCTATCCTGTGCTAATCGCATTGCCTCTGACACACCCATCCCGATTACCCCAGTCACTGAATCAATCCACCTCACAGAGGGTCTTCCCCTCCTGCGCTGTCCCTCTACTCTACCCAGCATGATGTCCCTGTCCAAAGACCTGTCTCTCCTTGCA
>NW_006399769.1:20690227-20696189 GCF_000299155.1 Elephantulus edwardii
AGGGATGTGTCCTATCTCCATACCTTTTCAACCTGTATGCAGAGCAGATTATCTGAGAGGCTGAGTGTCTCATACTAGTTTAGGTTAAATATATATATCATTAATGATTCATCATGTTTCAGGGATTGGAGCAAGATTCATTAACAATCCATGTTATGCAGATGATACAACCTTACTTCCCAAAACCAAGGATGACCTGAGGCATTTGCTGCAGATGTTCAAGGACTGCAGCCTTCAATATGAATTGATGTTCAACATCAAGAAAATAAAGATTCTCACCACTGGGTGAATTGGCAGCATCATGATAGAGATTGAATTTGTTAACAGCTTCAATTTGCTTGGCTCCACAATCAACACTTTTGGTACCAGCAGCCAGGAAATCAAAAGATGAATTGCATTGAGAAAATCTACTGTCAGGAAACTCTCCAGAGTACTAAGGAGCAACAATAACAGTCTAGAGACTAAGTTGTGCCTTACCCAGACTATGGTCTTTGTAATTACTTGCTATGCATCAGAAAGCTAGGCAATGACTAGGGATATTAGAAGAAGAATTGATGCCTTTGTCTTCTGGAGAAGAGTATTGAATATATTTTGGACTACTAGGAGAACAAACAGTTTCATCCTGGAGAGGGTGAAATCAGGCTGCTCCTTGGAGCAAGGATTTTGAAGCTCCATCTGACATACTGTGGGTATGTGGCAAAGAGGGACTAGTCCTTGGAGAGGGACATCATGCTTGGAAGGATGGAACAACAGCACAAGAGAATGGGGATAGGTATGTCAGAGACAATGAGTCTGGCTCAAGATTAAACAGGGTTCAGAACTGTTGTACATAGCATCACTATGCATCACAAGTGACTTGATGGCAATTAACAACATGTTCTTAGACTAAATGCAATTTCAATATGCACTTATATCTAACTTACATTTGTTTGTTGGCTATGTAATGAATGTATAGTGAATAAGTTACCAATTCTGAGATTGTAAACATTTTTAATTTCATGATATTCAAAGAAGACCTCAGCACTTTATTGGTTTTAATTACTGACAATCAAAAGTTATGCCAGGCACTCCACAAGTGAAAGAGTAATCATTTATATTATGCTTCTCACTGAGTTTTATTACTTAATTTCCACAGTCAGATTGTCTCTACTGATGGCCTTATTTTGAGTTACCAAGATTCCATAAACTTAAAAAAAATGAGTCTCTTCAAACTTTTTTCACTTTTCCAAGTCCTTTATACCTATTGGCCCTCCATATCCATGGATTCCTCAGCTGCAGATTCAAACAAAGGAGATAAAAAATATTCAGAGGAAAAAAAATGCATTTAAGTGGGTACAATAATCCCTCAATTACTAAAAGAGATCACAAAATGTTATTTATGTACTATTTACACTGGATTAGATATCATATGTAATCTAGAGGTGAGTAAAGGTATGCAGGAGATTGTAGATTATACGCAAGTACTATAGCATTTTCTCTAAGAGATTTGAGCGCTCTTGAATTTTGATAGAAGGGCATGGGACTTGGACCAATAGCTCTTGGAAACTGGGAGAAGACTGTACTTTTCAAGTCACCTTTGCAATACTGGCTATGTTCTTTCCCCTGTGGACTCTTTCTACTAGTGATAACTTCCATTGTGACATGATCCATAGGCTTATTATGGGCTATAAATCAGTACTTCCATCTATTCATCACTTCAGCTATTTTAGTACTCTGATATTGCATTCAAAGGTCATTGTATGTGTAACTCTTTTATCATTAATTATCTTTGATAGTCTAATACATCTTGATCATCTTATTTGCTTTATCGCTTGCTCTGAACCAGCTTTTCCACACTCAAACTACAACTCATGCAACAAATTAAGTTCATTGACCAAATGCTATCTCTTAATGAGCTGTGACTGTGCAAATGACTATTGGTCTTAGAATAGCTTGAAAAATGAAAGATTCAGCCTACAGTCATGAAAACAACATCAACAAACGCAATGCTATCAAGTTAGAATCAACTTTTTCAGAGGCTGTAAATGGCACTGGAGGAAACACACACGTTTCTTCCTTTTGGAGCAGCGAGTGTATTCTGTTTGGCTTTGAGTTTGCAGCACAGCTCCTTATCCACTAGGTTATTAGAGGTCAGAAACCATGCTGTTGTTGTTGTTGTTGTTGAGTACTGTCAAGTCAAAATCTACTCATAGCTTTCAGCAGATTTTCAGAGGAGGTAAATCAGAAAGGGGATACCAATCGACAAATTTGAACTAACAGATAGATACAGCCCCAGATATGCTCAGCAGTTTATGCCAGGAAATTTGGAAGACAGATACATGGCCAACTAACTGGAAAATATTCATATTTGTCTCCTATCCTAAGAAAGGTGATCCAACAGAATGTGAAAACTATTGAACAATATCATTAATAGCTCATGCAAGCAAAATACTGTTGAAGTTCATTAAAAAGTGGCTTTAAGAGTGCATTAACAGAAAACTACCAGAATTAAACCTAGTTTTAGAAAAGGCCATGGCCATCTGATATCAGATGGATCCTGGCTGAAAGCAGAGACTATCACAAGAATGTATATTTGTGTTTTATTGACTATGCAAAGGTATTTGACATACAAATTATAACTCACATTGAGAAAAAGGGGAATCCCAGAATACTTAATTGTGCTCATGTAAAATCTATATCTGTACCCAGAAGCTGTTGAATGAACAGACCAAGGGAACACTGCATGATTTAAGATCAGGAAGAGTGTGTGTCAGAGTTGTATCCTTTCTTTATGACTATTCAATCTTTATGCTCAACAAATAATTAGCAAAGCCAGACTCTGTGAAGAGGAATGTGGCATCAGGATTGGAGGAAGACTCATCAACAACCTGTGTTATGCTGTTGACACAATTTTGCTTGCTGAAAGCAAGGCTATAAAACTTTTGCTGCAGAAGTTTAAGGACTATAGCCTTCAGTACAGATTATATCCGAACATCAAGAAGACAAAGATTTTTACCACAGGCCCAACAGTCAATATTATGATAGATGAAGAAAAGGTTGAAGCTGTTAATGATTTAATCTTGCCTGAATCCACAATCAACACCCTTGGTACCAATAGTCAATCAACTAGGAGATGTATTGCACTAGGGAAGAGTAATGGTGTCAGTTTGAAGATGAAAGTGTGCTTGATGCAGGCCATGGTCTTCTTAATCATCAGACAGCTGGACAATGAATAAGGTTGAGAGAAGAAGAATGGATGCCTTTGAGTTATGGTGCGGGAGAAGAGTGCTGAATGGACATGGACTGCCAAAAAACTCAAACAGAAATGTCCTGGAATGCATGTGGCCAAAATGCTCCTTGGAAGCAAGGATGACAAAGCTTCATCTTTCATACTTTGAACATGTAGCTGGCAAGACTATGCCTTGGAAAGGGATATCGTGCTTGGAAAGGTGGAGGGTCAGTGAAAGAAACAATATGAATTGACACTGCGACTTCAGCGATGGGCTCTAGTGTGTCAGAGATGATGAGGACAGCACAAGATAGGGCAGGGTTCAGGATGGCTATTCATAGGGATGCTATGAGTCATACTCTAGTCAATGACAGCTAACAACAACAAAAATATCAGCAAGCAAGGGGCAAAGGAGGAGATTGCCCATCTTTCTCCTGCAGAGCAGCTGGCAGATTGAAACGGTGTATCTTTGGATTGATTGTCCAATTCCTTGCCACAAAATCACCAAAAGTTCCTTATTGAAACACTAGAAACCATGCAGGAAGAAAAGATATGAGATTCCAAGAGTGTCTCTATCATCAATTATTTCAAACACTATGACATTTTTCTCATTTAGATTTTGGCGGGAAGAGGAGCTAATCAGTCGTATCAATTGTAGGTGTTATAAGAACACCATGCAAATTTAACTTAACAAATCACTGACTAGAAAAGTTTTCAATGATGATAAAGTTTTGTGGGAATAAGATCGATCAGGGATCAAATTCTGGCTTGTATTCTTTACTATTTAATTGACCTTGAATTAAATTGTATATTTGTGTGTGTGTGTGTGTGTGTGTGTGTGTGTGTGTGTGTGTGTGTATCAACTGTTTAGGAAAACAGCAACTGTAAGCACAATGGTCAATATTTCTCCAGAATTTGTTATGATGGTATTTTCTTAAACCTTAAGAGATTCAAATATTCACCAAATAGGAGGCTCAAGTGCCTTAAATGGTAAGAAATTGAACAATCAACCAAAAGCATACACTTTGAGTCCATCAGCTGCTCCTTGGGAGAAAGATGAGCAGAAGAGTGACCCAGAGTAAACCAATTGCAACAAAGCTCCTAGATGAAGACAGACTAAAAAGCAGGGTTGGCCATTCATTTCGGAAATAGTTAACTTTAAAAATTCCTAAGAACAGTGTCAGTAGTTATAGTATTATGAGGTAAAATCCAGATGAGAACTCTCTGAAAAATGAGAAGAAACGGCTGCAAACAACCAATTAATACTTAGAACATGAAATGTACAAAGAATGAATATAAGAAAACTGGAAGTTGTAAAAAATAAAACAGAACGCATGGAGATTGATATTCTAGGCATCAGTGAACTGAAATGGACTGGCATGGGCCACCTTGAATCAGGCAATCATATGCTGGGAATAAAAACTGAGAAAGAATGGTGTTGCATTCATACTTAAAAAGACAACTGCAAGATCTATCCTAGAATACAATGTTGTGAGTGATAGGATCCTATCCATATGCATTCAAGCAAGACCTGTTAATATGACATTAGTCAAATATATACACCAACAACTAAAACCAAAGAAGAGGAAACTGAGGATTTTTACCAACTTTTGCAAACTGAAATTGACCAAACTTGCCATCAAGATGCATTAATAATTATTGATGAATAGAACAAAAAAGTTAGAACCAATGTGAAAAGAATGGTAGTTGGAAAAGCTCGAGAAAGGATAGTAGGAGATAATAGTTGGAAAGGCTGGAGATAGATTGACTAAATTTTGTATAATTAGTATTTATTCATACAAATATACTTATTAAAAACCACAAAGGCAACTTTACTCCTGCTGTTGTTGTTATGTGCTGTCGAGTCACCTGTGACTCATAGCGACCCTATGTACAACAGCCCTAAATCCTGCTCTGTCCTGTGCCAGTTGCACTGTCTCCGACACACCTACCCCAATTACCCCAGTCTCTTAATCAATCCATCTCATCAAGTGTCCCATTGCATCTCATTGTCAAGGAGACAAAGATCCTCACCACAGGGCTAACAGATAACATCATTACAGACTGAGAAAAGATTGATGTTATTAATGGTTTCATATTTCTGGATCAACAATTAATACCCTTGGCATCATTAATCTGGAGATCTAGAGATATATTGTATAGGACAAATCTGCTGTCAGGGACTTCTCCAAAATACTTAAGAACAACGATGTCAGCTTGAAGACTAAGGTGCTCCTAATTTAGGCCACAATCATTGCAATTACTTGCTATGCATATGAGAGCTGGGATAACCAAAGAAGAAACAATGCCTTTGAGTTGTGGTGCTGGAGAAGTGTACTGACTATCTCATACTGCCACCCCTCCCCCAACAGATATGTATGTACTTGGAAAAAGTACGTCCAGAAAATTCCTTGGAGGTGAAGGTAACAAAGTTCCATCTCTCATACTTTCAGCATATGGCTAGGAGATGCTGCTCCTTCAAAAAGGATATCATCATTGGAAATATGAAGGGCCAGTTAAAGAGAGAAAGACCCCTAATGAAATGGATTGACACAGTGACTGTAGCACTGGGTTCAAGTATATCAGAGATAATGAGGATCCCACAGAATAGGACAGGGTTAAGGTCTGCTGTACGTGACCCAAGGGCACCTAACAACTAGTCATTTGTACTTTCCTTAAATGTAACGTTGTTTCAAATGTCTGTCTTTCTAACTAGAGTATAAAGGTATTCTCCTGCTTTTCAAAAGCCCGTTT
>NW_006399769.1:20698219-20719169 GCF_000299155.1 Elephantulus edwardii
TGTCGCAAACGACTCGACGGCACATAACAACAACAACATATTAGGACCTGTTTTGCTAACTGGAAAAAATCCCGGAGAAAATTTTTGCTCTTTCCAGGATTGCAGTGCAGCTTCTTACCACTAGGCTACTCATCAGCATTCTGTGTTTGCTTTTTTAAAAGAAAAGAAAAATGAAACTAGTTTCAATGTTTGTTTTTCAGGAAATCTTTAAAAAGGCAGCACCCCCCAAGAAGTGAAAGTAGCTGTTAAACTCTTCCCAGGCACCACACTCAGCTTTGTATTATCAAGCTATGTTTGTGAACAGTGTGTGTTAGTGTTATTTTAGGCTTTTTGTTACTTAGTATCATTTCACAGATTATTTTTAGGGTCTGTAAATACTTAAAATGTTCCCATGTGAACTGATGGGAAATTGTTAAAAAAAAAAAGGAAAGCGGCTTTGCTTTACCAGTTCAGGTAACTAAAATTTTCATAGGAAGGGTCTACTTTCAGATAGTAAGGGTTAGGGAGAACCTGTATTGGTTTTATTTTATTTATTAGGTAATATAGTGAATTTGAAGCCAAGAAGCTTAATTACACATTCCTAAGCAATACTCTTTTGATTTCCTGGCTGCTGGTACCAAGAGTGTTGATTGTGGAGCCAAGCAAACTGAAGCTGTTAACAATCTCAATCTCTTTACCATCTATCATAATGCTGCCAATTGGCCCAGTAGGGAAAAACTATTGTTTTTTTGATGTTGAGCTTCAGTCCATTTCGAAGGCTGCAGTTGTCATTCTGCAGCAAATGCCCCCAGGCCTTCCTCAGTTTCAGCAAGCAGGGTTGTGTCATCTGCAGAACACGGGTTGTTGATGAGTCTTCCTCCAATCTTGATGCCACATTCCTCCCATAGAGCCCAGCCTCCCTGACAAACTGTTCCACATATAGATTGAAAAGGTATGGAGATAGGACACGTTCCTGGCGTACACCTTTCCTGGTTTTGAACCATGCAATGTGTCCTTGCTCTGTTCTGACGACAGCCTCCTGGTCCAAGTGTTGGTTTCACATAAGCATGATCAAGTGTTCTGGGAGTCCCATTCTTCTCAGAGTCAGTCACAGTTTGTAGTGATCCAAACAGTCAAATGCCTTTCCATACTCAATGAAACACAGAGTCCTCTGGTACTCTCTGCTTTCAGCCAAGATCTAGCTGACCCTAAGTAGCTTTAGTATCTCTACCGCCATGACCTCTTCTAAACTCAGCCTGCACATCTGGCAGTTCTCTGTTGATGGATTTTTTTGGGTAATTTCCAACAGATTCTTGCTTGCATGTGATGCTAGTTATTATAATTGTTTGATAATTTCCACACTCTGTAGGATCACCCTTCTTTGGAATGGGGACAAATATGGATCTCTTCCATCTTGCAGTCAGTTGGCCAGGTGGTTATGTCCAGATTTCTTGGCACAACTTAGTGAATGCAAACAGAGCAGTTTGTTGAAATATGTCAATTGGTATACAGTCAGTTTCTGGGGTCTTGTTTTTGTCAATTCCTTCAGAGTGTCCTGAACTTCTTTCATCACCACAGGCTATTGTTCATATATTGTTTCATGAAATTCTTCTGAGTCAGCCAATTCCTTTTGGTACAGTGACTCTGTATACTCCTTCCATCTTCTTTTAATGCTTCCTACATCATTTCATATTCTGCCCAAATCATCCCAGAATACTGAAGTGCAATGATGTCAGTCTGGAGACTAAGGTGCACCTGATCCAGGCCATAGTCTTTGCAATTACTTGCTGTGCATCAGAAAGCTGGACAATGACTAGGGATGATAGAAAGAAAATTGATGCCTTTGACCTGTGGTGTTGGAGACGAGTATTGAATATACCATGGACTGCTAGGAGAACAAACAGTTTCGTCCTTGAGAGGGCGAAACCAGGCTGCTCCTGGGAGGCAAGGATTCTGAAGCTCCATCTGACATATTTTGGGCATGTTGCAAGGCTGGACCAGTCCTTGGAGAGGGACATCATGCTTGGGGAGGTGGAGGGACAGCGCAAGAGAGGAAGAGCCCTGGATGAGTTGGTTTGACTCAGTGACTGAGTTAATAGGGCCAGGTGTGTCAGATACATTAAGGGTGCCTCAGGACAGAGCGGGTCTAAGAGCTATTGTTGTACATAGGGTCCCTATGAATTGCAAGCAACTTGATGACACATAACAACAACAACAACAACAAGGCAATACCCTAGTTTAAAAAATAATGAAGTCACTCTTCTTGTGCTAGAGTTGTTGTCAATCCTGTGTACGACAAAACAAACCTTGCCACATCCTGAGCTACCTTCACAGTTGCTGCTGTGTTTGGGCCCATTTTTCCCATCATTGTATTAGTCCATCTCACTGAAGGTATTCCTGTTTTTCACTGACCCTCTATATTTTCAAGCACGCTGTCTTTCTCTGACTGGCCCCTCTCAATATTATGCCCAAAGTATGTGAGACAAAGTCCCTCCATCTTCTCTTACCAGGAGTATTTTTGGCTCTATGTCTTCCAAGACATATATGTTACACCCTTTAGATTTCCTAACTCCAGACCCTTTACATTTCCTAACTCCAGTGTTTTGCAAATTTCATTATAATACTTTGCTTTGTCTTCTCAAAATAACCTTTGGAATTTTCTGTGCAGCTTTCTTCTTGGTTATTTCTTCTCTTTATATTAGCTTACCTACCTATTTTGGAGCAGATTTCAGAGCCTCTTCTAACATCCACTTTGTTTTTTTAACTTTATTTTCTATCTTCTTAAAAAACCTTTTTTCTTTTTTCATATATTATGTCCCTAATGTCACCCCACAATTTGTCTAGTCTTTGGTCATTAATGTTCATTCAATGCATCACTTCTGTTCTTGAGGTGGTCTCTAAATTAAGGTAGAATATACTGAAGGTCATATTTTAGCTCCGATACACTTATTTTTCTTTTCTTCAGCTTCAGTTTAAACTTGCTTAAGAGTGATTGATGTCTTTCACATCAACCCTTGGCCTTGTTCTGACTGATGGTATTGAGCTTCTCCAGTGGCCCTTTCCAAGATGTAGTTGATTCAATTTATGTGTATTTTACCTGATGGGTCCATGAGTATGGTCACAATTTAAGTTTTAAAAAACTTATTCATTTGCAATGAATAAACTTCTGGTAATACAAAATTTTATCATGAGATATTCAACCTCGTAAATATCACCAAGACCGTATTTCCCAAACTTAAACACTAATCTTTCTTAGTTTTCAAACTTTGCATTTCAATCACCAGTTACTATTACTGTATCTTGATTGCATATTTGAGTTAGAAATGTGCTCAAGACAACTGGTAAATCAACAGTTTCAACACAGTATAATGGAAATTAAAAAAATTACATCAAGATGAGGATATTGGAGAAAATTTTGCATTAATTTTGTCACCAAAGAAAATAGTATTATGTTAGCTCTTGAAGGAATGATAAATCTAATAGGTTTAGTGACAGAGGTCAGAAAAATGATACCCAAACAACAAAAACAGTGAAGTCCCTAAAAGGGGGCCTGATACTCAGCAGGTGTTGAATATGGGCTTATGGATGGAAAAGAACACATGATTTTTCACTGGGATGAAAAATTTCGAGGTAGCTGAGGGTTCAGTGACCAATGTTAGGAGATGATATGAGTAAAATTGGACTGGTTTATGAACCAAAATTCAGTTTAGATCTCATCATATGGAGAACAATTAGAGTTTTTAGAGAAAAGTAATTTTACAAGATTTCTATTTTATACAGACATTTAATTGATTTAGGACACATTTCTAAAATATTCTAACAACTGTGAAAATGTAGCCTTCAATTGATGGTGTTTTAGAGTTTAATTGAATGTTGTCTTTCTCTGTCTTTTTCTTGTTATTAGAGACTGTTGAATCCATTTTGGAACCATAGCAATGACATGTGACAGACTAAAACTGCATTATATAGTCTGCTAGGCTCCAACCCTTATGGATGCAGATGGTCCAATCTCTTCCCCACACTCTTTGGGTAAGTTCACACTGCTGACATTTATTAGCTAATGAGGAAGTTTCACCATTTTTGCTTCTAAAGACCACCTTCATTGCATTACCTACAAGACAAACTTGTTTGTCCTTTGGCAGTACATGGGATAGTCAGTACTCTTCCCTAACACTCCAAAGGCAACTTTGGACATGTTGGTAGGAGAGAACAGTCCTTTGAAAAAGGAGGTTCAGAGAAGAGAGAAAGACCTTCAATGAGATGGACTAACACAGTGACTGCAACAATGTGCTGAAGTAAATCAGAGATGATGAAGATGGCACAGGGTAGGGAAGGGTTGAGATCTGTCGTTAGTAAGGTAGCTAAAGGAAGTATGGTGAAAAATCATGCAAACTACAATAGATTTTGAAATTCTGCACAATTTGATGGGAAGGGAACAGTGAGGGAAATGGGAAGGAGCTGGTGTGAAAAATAATGTATTCAAATTTTGTAACTAAAAACTAGTATAAAAATAATGTAAAATAGAATGTATAGGAATGATTGTATGAAACACAATGTAAACGAAAAATTATATAAAACCCAATGCATATGAATGAAACATGCCGTAAAGGTATTATGATATGAAAATCAATAAAAAAATTTAAAAATAGTACTTGAATTTAATGTTATTGTTGTGTCTTGTAGAGTCAGAACCAACCCACAGCTGACCGTCTTATGGTTTTTCAGAGGCCGTTAATTTCATGGGAGGAGATTGCCAATCCTTCTTCTGCAGCGCAGCTGGTGGATTCAAACTGCATGCCTTCGAGTTTCCAGTGCAGCTTCTTGCTATTAGGCCACCAGAGCTCCATAGGTTATACTTAACTTCGCCTTTCCATTTCATTATTTATTTTGTCACATGACTGGACCTGAAAAAGCTTCCAACTTTTCATGGAAATTTTATTTCCTCCAATGACTAATATATTTATGTAAGCATGTAATATTTATTACCATATATTAGGCATTAATTAAGGGAGCTCTGGTAGCATAGTCTATTGGGAGTTGCACTGTTAACCAAAGGCTGCTATGCCTCTCTGGCTACTCCAACCCAGTGGCTCTGCAGGAGAAAGACAATGTCTTCCTGTGTGATTTACAACCTCAAAAATTCAACAGAAGGTGAGCTAAGGGAGTGATCTATTTAGCATCAAACTAGTATTGGATAAAGATTTATTAACAGAGAGAGTGACGCACAGAGTGTGACATGTAGCGATATCAATCATTCTTGTTTTCCCATACTTGCTTGGTACTTTGTGGGGATCACTATTGTTTCACCAGCCACAAAGGGCCCCATAAACTCAAATAGAAGGGGGCAGGACAGCTGGAGCTCAAGTGAGGCCGAGCAACCAGTTTTTGAAGGGAAAACCAAGGTTTCCTGATTTTCCATTCAGGTACTTTGTGGGGATCACTGCTGTTTCACTAGACCACATGGAAACCCTTAAGCACAATCAGAAGGGAGTGGGATATCTGGAGCTTGAGTGAGACAGACAAGTCAGTTCCTGAAGGGAAAACCAAGGCTTCCTGGTTTTCCATTCATGTACCTTGCAGGGATCACTGCTGTTTGGCTCTTGGCCCTGTAGGCCTTGGGCTAAGAAGAAAACACAAATATACAGGTCCTTCACAAAACATTGCCATAATCTTGGTCACTATATAGTTAAACAACTTAACATCTACTAAGAAAAGACTCATATAATGTCAAGAAAGCAGCGTCCTTCACAAAACATTGTCATAATCTTGGTCACTATATAGTTACAACAACTTAACATCTACTAAGAAAAGACTCATATAATGTCAAGAAAGCAGCAGTCTGACTCACTTATCATGCAAAAAAACCAAACAACCCAAACAAAACCCATCTCCTAAAAAAAGCAGACTCAATGAACACCCCAGATAGAACCAGAAGAAATATGCTGATGTGAAGTTATTTGAACAGTTACAGAAGAAGGTGAAAATGATGGAAGAAACAATTAATAAAGCAATTACCCCAGAGACAACAGTCCAGAAGAAATATATTGATGAAGAGCAACTTGAATAGCTATAGAAGAAAATGCAAAAGATGGAATTTCTTGGAATTTTATGGAATTTCATAAAGAGGTCCAAGAACTTAAAAAATCATCACAAGACAAAGAGGGTACAGCCAATACAGTACTGGGAATAACAGAAAAGCCTGGAAATGCATTCTAGAATATTAAGACCAAATTGGCAGAAATGTTCAACATGCTGGTAGCACAAAGGGGAAAAAAAAGAATTGAAGTGATGGAACAGAGACTCAGTGAGTCGGAAGATAAGAGCCTCACTGAAAACATACTAGAAGAAAAATCAGAGTTGAGTTGTAAGGAAAATGAATAAAATTTTAGAATCATGTGGGATAACATCAAACAGAATAACATACATATGACTGGAATTCCAGAACAGGGTGTGATAGGAAAATCACTTAAAAAATTGTGGAAGAAGTATGAGAAGAAAATTTCCCAGGTATTTTGAAAAACGGGAAAATCCACATTCAAGAAGCACAGTAAACACCAAATAGACTAGAGCCAAAAAGAAAAACACCAAGACATATCATAGTCAAATTCTCCAAATTCACCTACAAAGGAGAAACAATTAGATTAAGTTCTGATTTTACAGCAGAAACCATGTGAGCTAGAAGGCAATGGGATGCTATTATAACAAAAAGCTGAAAGATAACAATTGCCAGCCAAGGATCCTATATCCAGCAAAGCTCTCCATCAAATATGAAGGGGAAATTAGATCCTTTGTGGAAAAGAAGGACCTTAGGAATTTGTGAAAACAAGGCCAAAACTATAAGAAATTTTAAGTGAAGTCCTGCACATGGAGATGCCAAAAGAAAGTGTATGGACCACAGTAACCAGAAACAATAGAAAAAGAAACATGGCAAAACAGCAAAAATAAAACCTGGCCTAACAATAATCACACTTAATGAGGATGGACTAAATGCACCATAAAAGAGAAAAAGAGTAGCAGAATTAATAAAAAAAACAAAGCTCATCAATATGTTGCCTACAAGAAACACATCTAAAAAATGAAGAGAAAGACATTCTCAAAGTATAAGACTGGGAAAAAAAATATATGCCAAGCAAATGGCAAATGCAAAAAAGCAGGAGTGGCAATATAATATCTGATAAAATAAATTTCAGAATGAAAACCACAATCAAAGATAAGGAAAGACATTGCATACTGATTAAAGGCACAATAGATCAAAAAGAGACATAAACCTGGTTAATATTTATGCATCAAATGATAGACCTGAAAAATACATAAACCAATAGTTAACAGAATTGAAGAGAAAAATAGATAGTACCACAATAGGGGTAGGAGATTTCAATACACCACTATCATTAAAGGAGAGGTCAACTCAAAAGAAACTCAGCAAAGATGCAGAAGATCTAAACTCTACAATCAGTCAACTTGACCTTGTGGATGTACTCAGGGTACTGCACCCAACCAAAACTCAATAAAGCTTACAAAACCACTCATATGGAAACTAAAAAACTCTCTGTTAGGATATGATTGGGTTATAAAAGAAATAAAGAATGAAATAAAAGAGCTTCTTGAAACAAATGATAATGAAAATACAATTTACCAAAGTGTCTGGGACAGAGCTAAGGCAATCCTCAGGGGCCATTTCATAGCAATAGGCATACACGTAGAAAAGAAAGAAAGAAGAATCAATATCTAAATCAACACCTTCAACAAATAGAAAAGGAACAATGTAATCCTACAACCTCTAGAAGAAAAGAAATTATAAGAACTAGAGCTGAAATCAATGAGACAGAAAACAGAAAAACAATTGAAACCACCAATATAACTAGGAGCTGGTTTTTCAAAAGGGTCAATAAAATTGACAAACCACTGGCAAACTTAACAAAAAGAAAAAAAATGAGAAAACACAGATAGCTCGATTAAGGAATGATACACATGACATCACAACAGAACCAGAGGAAATTAAATTGATAATTTCAGAATACTATGAAAAGCTATACTCTGATAAATTTGAAAACGTAGAGGACATGTGCAAATTCCTTGAAACTCATGCCCAACCCAGGCTGACAAAGACAGATTTAGAACACTTGAACAGACCCATCACAAAAGAAGAAATTTAAAAGGTCATAAAAAGACTTCCCCATAAGAAAAGTCCTGGACCAGATACCTTCACAATGAATTCTACGAAGCATTCAGAGGGGATTTAGCACAAGTTTTACTTAAATTACTTCGAAAAATTGAAAAAAGAAGGAACATTTCCAGAGTCGTCCTATAAAGCAAGCATAATGCTAATAATAAAACCAGGCAAAGATATTACCAAGAAAGAAAACTACAGACAAATATCTCTCATGAATATAGGTGCAAAAATCCTTAACAAAATCCCAACCAGTAGAATCAAAAGCACGTCAAAAATAATTCACCATGACCAAGTAAGATTCATAATAGGTATGCAAGGATAGTTCAACATAAGGAAAACAATCAGTGTAATTCATTATGTAAACAAAGTAAATAACAAGGACTATATGATCTGAGCAATTGATGCAGAAAAGGCATTTGACAAAATCCAGCACCCCTTCCTGATAACGACACTCAGCAAAATTGGAAGATAAGGGAATTTCCTGAATATAGAGAAAAGTATATATACAAAACCTAGGGGAGCTCCCCAATTAAACAAGCGTGGAAGGAGGAGTGGCATCCACTTCCATAATAGCTTGCCTCCGGAAACCCTATGAACTTGGAGAGAGGATGAAAGGCACCCAAGCGTCAAGGACTCTCCTTCATAGGGTCTCTATGAGTGGCCTGCGACTCGATGGCACTTAACAACAACAGACCCAACATGGGTCTAATTCATGGCCCTCAGGCCTGTTTTTCATTGTTTTTTTGTCAAGCATTCTTCTAGGTGGTATAGTCCTGGTGTGTCCACTTTCTGTACAGAGGTAACTTGTGGTTGCTGTGAATCTGAACACTGTGACACTGATGTGTCAAATGAGATAATGGTTACCCATGATGGACAGTGTTGGGTGGAGCTCCCCGATTAAAATAAGCTTGAAAGCAAGAGTGGCATCCACTTCCATAAATAGCTTGCTTCCGGAAACCCTATGAACCTGGAGAAAGGAGGAAAGTCACACATGTGTCAAGAACTTTCATTCATAGGGTTGCTATGAGTCGCCTACAACTTGACAGCACTTAACAACATAGAGAGAGACCTGTTAGCTTAGTGGACCGAAAGTGATGCTACCAAGCCAAGGGTGGGTGACTCTTATCTGTGGCCCTTATGCCCCCCGTTTTTCATTGTTTTTGGTCAAACATTCTTCTAGGTCGTATAGCCCTGGTCTGTCCACTTGTTGTACATAGGTAACTTGTGGTGGTTGTGAAGCTGAACACTGTGACACTGATGTGTCAAATGCGGTATGGTGTTGAGTGGAGCTCCAGATTAAAACAAGCTTGAAAGCAGGAGTGGCTTATACTTCTGGTAAATAGCTTGCCTCCAGAAACCCTATGAACCTGGAGAAAGGATGAAAGTCACGCAAGTGTCAAGGACTTTCATTAATAGGGTTGCTATGAGTTGCCTATGACTCGACGGCACTTAACAACAACAACAACAGAGCCAACATTAGTCTCAAAGGAGAAAGACTAAAACCATTTTCCTTGCCTACTTTATGACATAAATAGACTGCCAAATATAGCCAGACATGCTCAGTCTGAACAGGATAAAATTGATGAATGGGACCTTCTAAAGTTTAAATCCCTGTGTACATCAAAAACTTTTCCCAACATGGTGAAAAGAAAACCAACTTACTGGGAACAACATTTAGCAATATCATCTCAGACAAGAGTCTCATAACAAAAGTTTACAGAATACTACTGAACCTTCACAAGAAAAAGACTGATAACCAAATTACAAAATGGGCAAAAGACATGCAAAGAAATTTCACCTTCATGGAAGAAGGTATTAAAATGGCCAACAGACAGACACATGAAAAAGAAAAAGCTCCAAATCACTAGCAATAAAAGAGATGTAAATCAAATGAGATACCATCTCACTCCAGTAACAGTGGCAAAGTTTAACAGGACAGCAAATAATAAATGTTGGAGAGGGTATGGTGAGATAGGAACTCTTATACATTGTTGGTGGGATTCTAAAATGGTACCATTGTGGAAGGCAATTTGGCTTTCCACAAGAAGATGAACATAGAAATTCTGTGTGATCCAACTATTCCATTGCTTGGAATATACCCTGAGAAAATGAGAACTGAGTCACAAATGGAGACTTGTACTCCAATGTTCATAGAAGCATTATTCACCATTTCAGGAACATAGAAACAGCCCAGATGTCCAACCACAGTTGAGTGGATTGAGAAATTGTGGTACATTCACATGATGGAATACTACATGGCATGCAGGAACAATGATTTTGTAAATTACTACCTAACTTGGAAGGGACTGGAGAGCATTAAACTAAATGAACTAACTCAGTCTCACAAGGACAAACACTGTAGAAAACCATTATTATAGAATGAGTATGACGGTCCAAGGTGGGGGGAGAGTGAAAGCAGAGGGATGAGGATCTGTGGGGGGTGGTGGTGGCGGATGTGGATTAATCCTGGGATTGTACATTTTGCTGGGGAGGTGAGGAAAATTAGAAGACTCTGGTCTGAAAAACAATGTATTTGAATTTTGTAGATAAACTAGTGTTGTTGCTGTTGACTGCCTTCGAGTCCAGTATGACTCATAGTGACCCTATGAATAAAAGGCCTGAAACCCCTCTACAGCTATCGATATTTATCGAAGTTCATAGAATTTCTGGCGGCAAGTTGTTTATAAAGTGGATGACACTCCTACTTCCAATAAAGTCTTCCTCTATTTCACTGACTCTTTGCTTTACTCATGTATGTGTTTCTTCAAGAAGTAATTTTCAACATCTCCACAATAATGTAGATGAAGAAGTCCTGCTATTCTTGCTTTTAATGCATTCTTTTGGCAGTCACAGAATATTTAATATTCTTCTCCAAAATTGTAATTCAAATGTATCAATTCTTCTTCCGTTTTCCTTATTCATTGTATTGCTTTTGCATGCACATGTTGTTGTTATTATGTGATATCGAGTCGCTTGCGACTCATAGCGACCCTATGTACAAAAGCCCTGAATGCTGTTCTATCCTGTGCCAACCTCGCTGTCTCAGACACACTCATTCCCACCACTCCACTCACAGAATCGATCCATCTCATTGAGAGTTTTCCTCTCCTGCGCCTTCCCTCCACTCTCTCAAACATGATGTTCCTCTCCAAGGACAAGCTCTTTCTTGCAACATGCCCAAAGTATGTCAGATGAAGCTTCAGGATCCTTGACTCCAAGGAGCATTCTGGCTTCACCCTCTCCAGGACAAACCTGTTTGTTCTCCTAGCAGTCCATGGTATATTCGATACTTTTCTCGAGCACCACAGCTCAAAAGTATCAATTATCTTTCTATCATCCCTATTCACTGTCCAACTCTCCAATGCATGGCATGTAATTGCAAAGACTATAGCCTGGACCAGGTGTGCCTTAGTCTCCAGCCTGATGTTGTTGCACTTCAGTACTCTTGAAAGGTCCCTCACAGCTGACTTTCCCAATGCAATTGGTCTCCTGATTTCCTGGCTGCTGTTATGAAGAGCATTGACTGTGGAGCCAAGTAAACTAAAACTGTTAACTATCTCAATCTCTTCATCATCCATACTGATGCTGCCAGTTGGCCCTGTGGTGAGAATCTTTGTTTTCTTGATGATGAGCTTCAATCCATATAGGAGGCTGCAGTCCTTGACCCTCTGCAGCAAGCGCTTCAAGTCCTCCTAAGTTTCAGCAAGCAGGGTTGTGTCATCTACATAACGTAGGTTGTTGATGATTCTTCCACCAATCCTGATGCCACATTCCTCCTCGTACAGCCCAGTGTCTTAGATGATCTGTTCTGCATACATATTGAAAAGGTATGGAGACAAAATACATCCCTGGCAGACCCCTTTATTGATTTTGAACCATCCAGTGTCACCCTGCTCTGTTCTGATGACTGCCTCTTGGTCCTAGTATGGGTTTTGCATTAGCACAATCAAATGTTCTGGGATTCCCATTCTTTTCGGAGTCAGCCATAGCTTGTTGTGATCCACACAATCAAAAGCCTTTGCATAATCAATGAAGCACAGATAGATATTCTTCTGGTAATCTCTGCTTTCTGCCAAGACCTGTCTGACATTAGCTATAATATACCTAGCACCACAACCTCTTCTAAATCCAACCTGCACATCTGGCAGTTCTCTGTTGATATATTGTTCCAAACTTTTTTGGATAATTTTCAGCAGAATGTAGCTTGCATGTGATATTAATGATATTGTTCAATAATTTCCACACTCTGTTGGGTCACCCTTCTTCCACTTGGCCAGCTGGCTGTTCTCCAGATTTCCTGGCACAATGTAGTGAACACATCCAGGGCAGTGTCTGTTTGTTGAAATAAATCAATTGGTATGTCATCAACTCCTGGAGCTTGGTTTTTGCCATTTCCTTCAGAGCAACTTGAACTTCCTCCTTCATCATCATAGGCTCTTGCTCACATGCTATTTCATGAATTTCCTCTGTGCCAGCCAATTCCTTCTGATACAGTGACTATATGTACTCCTTCCTTCTTCTTTTGATACTTCCTGGATCATTCAACTTTCTACCCAAAGTATCCTTAAGTATTACCACCTGTGGCTTGAATTTGTTTTTCAGCTCTGTCAGCTTAAGAAATGCTGAGTGAGTCCAGTCCTTTTGATTTTCTGACTCCAGCTCTCTGCACATTTCATTATAGTATCTTATTTGTCGCCCTGAGCTGCCTTTTGAAATTTTCTGTTCAGTTCTTTGATTTCTTGATTTCTTGCTTTTCTTTGACTTCTCGGTGCTCTAATGCAATACTCAGAGTCTCATCTGACATCCATCTTGGTCTTTTCTTCTTCAGCCTTTGTAATCTTTTGCATTCTTCATGGATGATTTTCTTGATATCCTCTCAGAGCTCATTTGGTCTACGTTCATAGGTGCTCAAGGCCTCAAACTCAAACCTGTTTCTGAGATGGTTTTGAAATTCAAGTGGGACAGACTTAAGGTCAAATCTTGGTTCCTGTGGACTTGATTTAATTTTCCTCAACTTCATCTTGATCTTGCATATGAGTAGTTGATGTTCTGTCCCACAATGAGCACCCAGCCTGGTTTTCTTTTTTGAAAATTATTCTTTATTAAAATATTTTCGTCTATAGTCCTTAGCTAGACCAGCCTGGTTTTCACTGCTGATATTGAGCTTCTCCACCGAGTCTTTCCACAAATGTAATTGATTTGATTCCTATGCATACCATCAGGTGAGATCCATGTGTATAGCCTGCATTTATGTTTCTTATAAAAGGTATTTGAAATGAATAAATCATTGAATGTGCAGAACTCTATCATTCTATCTCCAGCCTCTTTTCTCTCACTGAGCCTGTGTTTTCCAGCTACTGATCCTTCTTTCCTGTTCCCAATTTTTGCATTCCAGTCGCCCATTATTATCAATGCATCTTGATTGCATGTTTGATCAATTTCTGACTGCAAAAGTTGGTAGAAATCTTCCATTTTCTCCTCTTTGGCTCTCGTTGTTGGTGCATATATTTGAATGATAATGGTATTCACTGGACTTCCTTGTATGCGTAGGGATATTATCCTGTTGCTCACCACATCTAGGAATGACTTTTTAAATTATGAAACCAACCCCATTTTTTCTCAGCTTTTCATCCCCGGCATAGTAAATCAGATGATCATCTGATTCAAAATGCCCCATGCCAAGCCATCTCATTTTGCCAATACCTAGTATGTCAATATTTATGAGTTCCATTTCTTTCTTAACAATGTCCAATTTTCCTACATTCATGCTTCTCACATTCCACGTTCCAATCACTAGTGTCTCCTTACAGCTGTTCCTCTTTCTCTGTGTTTCCATTTCTAAGATCTCAGTTTCAATTGCCATGTCTGTTAGTCGAAATGATAGTCTAAGTGTGCTCTATTGTACATAGGGTTTTCGAAGGCCTGTAATTTTGGAAGTGGATGGTCAATCCTTCCTAGTCTGTCTCAATTTTTAAGTATATATAATAGTATCTTACAGACAAGCATTCTACAGAAAAGAGCAGATGAAATACGTTTACCAGTTAGAAAACGCCCAATATTCAATGTTGCTGTCCACCCAGCTACATGTTTGGTTGGTTGGGTTTTTTTTGTTTGTTTTGTTTTGTTTTTGTTTTGTGGGTATGTTTTTTTTTAATCCACCCCTTCCCTACTCCACCACCAACACTTCCTACTTTTGCCTACAGCATTCAACACCCGTCTCCCCTTGATCAGCCCCTGTTGTGATGGCTTAAATCTCAAGCAGTAAGGATTTCTCTGATTCTGTCCATGTCATGTTGCTGTCAGTCTCTTATGATGCAGGCAGTATGACTTCATTTTAAAGTTGTTAAGTACAAATATCATGTACAGCTTCTGTTCCTGGAAGGTCCTGAGAAAAAGTCCTTATTCTTAAACTTCCACTCCAGGATTGACTTCTTGTGGGTTAATACCACTTGTCTTCCATTTGCAACCTGGTGCTGATGCAAGCGGATGGCTTCCCAGGAGAGAGAATATGTCCTCCAGGACCAGTGCACAACTTTTGTTTCTTGGCCCAAGGGCTGCAGGCCCGAGGGCCCAAAAGGAATTCTCTGGTGATGGTGTGCTCTGGGGCCCCTTTCCCATCTTCCCAGGGTACCTTAGGTGAGGCAAGGCATGGGGATGAGAAAAGCTCCACCTCTCTTCTGTCCCAGAATCCCTAAACTAATTCTCTGGCGATGGCACATGCACATGAGGCAATTGAAAAAATCAAGGTTTGGTTCAGGTAAACCTTAGTCCTCAAGGTTACATCTTTGCTTTTTAAGCCTTTGAAGAAGTTATTTCAGAAGATTTACCCCATATAATGTGTTGTTTGGTATTGTGATTGCTGTTTCTGTGATGTTGGTTGTGGATTATGAAATCCTTGGCAACTTAAGTATTTTCTCTGTTACATCTGTATGCAGAACAGATCATTTGGGAAGCAGGACTTTATGAGGAGGAGTGTGACATCAGGATTGGAGGGAGACTAATTAACAGCCTACAATATGCAGATGATACAACCTTGCTTGCTGAAACTGAAGAAGACCTGAGGCACTTGCTGCAGAAGGTCAAGGAATATTGTCTTCGATATGGCTTGAAGCTCAATATCAAGAAGTCTAAGATTCTCACTACTGGGCCAATTGGAAGCACCAAAATAGATGGAGAAGAGATTGAGGTTGTTAACCATTACAGCTTGCTCAGATCCACAATCAACACTTTTAATACCAGCAGTTAGGAAATCAAAGGATGAATTGCATTGTTTTATTTCTTTTTAAAAATTTTGCATTGGTTTTCATACAAAGTCCTAAACATTGTGTTTCACACTGTCGTTCATTCACAATGTGTTTCATCAGGTGGAAGAATCTTAACCTGATAAACTGACCCAGTGGCTACAACAATGGATTCATTCCTAGCCAAGATTATGGAGATGGTGCAAGGCCACACAGTGCTTTGTTTTTCTATATATAGTGCCACTGTGAGTTGGAGCCAACTTCAGAGCATTTAACCGTAGCAACAGAGGCACCATAATTTTGTGAAGAAAGCACAAGCCTATTGAGACAGGGAACTCTATTATTCTAATCAGTTGTATTATATTTTTGCCTGAGATTTCTGTTGTAGTTGTTGTGTACCGTATAGTTGAAATCAACTCATAACTGACCTTCTTGTGGATTGCTGATGGCACAATACCTTACCACTAAGCTTTGTTCCACACTTTCACTTAAGATATTGGGAAATGACATCTCAGAGTGCTTAATTGTATTTCCTGACTCTCAGAAGTCTCACTCATGGTGATTAACGCCTGGAACCCTCCTTTATCCTGTTCTGTATTAGTTGATTACCTGTTTCTCAATCTCTGAAATTGTCCTGATTTGTGGGAGTTCTGGTAGCCTAGCAGAGCTGTGTTGCCAGCCCAAAGGCATGTGATTTGCATCCACCAGCTGCTCTGTGGGAGAAAGATGAACAATCTCCTCCCATGCAATTTACTGCTTGTGGGCCAGCATTGGGTGGGTTTCAACTCAACAGTATATAACAGCAAGAAGAACAGCATCATCAGCTCTAGTTGTGAGTACACATGACTAAAGGACTTTTGTGCTCTTGCTTCCAATCAACACAATTAAGAGTTAATAATTCTTGTTGCTACTTCACCTCTCCTTTTAAAATGACTTTATGCTCTCCTATATTTCCTTTCAAGGAGGACGGTCCAATCCTTCCTTTGGGATGTAATTTTCTAAAAAAAAATCTATCTTTACTTTTTATCTTTAAAAAGAATGACTTTACAATAGTTGAAGTCTTGCTCTGTTTACCTTATTCTCCTGGTGGCTTTACTGTTAACATTTGCTGAATAAGCTATGACCCTGGGTTTGGGCTATGTTGCCTAGGCATTTAGTGTCTGAGTTTCTGATAGGCACCACCCAGGCATTCTGTGCACTGCTATTGTTGTTGTTGTTAGGTGATGTCAAGTCAAGTACTACTCATAATGACCCATGAACTAAAGATCTGAACTCTATTCTATCCTGTGCCATCCTCACAATTCCTGATGCACAAAAGCCCATTGCAGCAGTCACCGTGTCAACCCATCTGGTAGAGGGTCTTCCTTTCCTTCAACAACCTTCCAGCCTTCCCATGTCCGTTACCAAGGAATAGCCCCTTCTAACAACAAGTCCAAATTGTATTACCATACATAAAGCACTTATTCTGGTTCAGAGTAGCAGTCTGTGGACAAAGAACATCCTACATTTCTGTTTTTCTTCATTCCAGCTGACCCTAGACAATTTATCTGGCATACTAAGTAGATCATTTGAATATGTGCTTCCCCCCCCCCCCCCCCCCACCCGTTTGAAGCGTTTATTTAATCTGAAAACTCCTCTTTTTTTTCTTTGTCTAAGAAACAGTTTGCAACAGAAAGATTTATGAGGTTGGGTCACTTCTTATTGGTTGATTCAATTTTTTCTATTCTTTGGCAATTTCTTCTAGTCTCTGCTATTGGTCAGAAATCTTTCCTGCTTGATAAGTGCTCATACAGTTTAGTTCTTCAATATACTTAAAGTTAGCTTTCTAGCAACTGTTAATAGTGCACAGAACTGAGTGTTTACTAAATGCTTTCAATTTTGTTTCTCTTTAATCATCATAGCAATCTCATTAGGTATGATCAACCATATGTTACAGGAAAGGAACTGAGGCTCAGAGAAATTATAGAAGTCTGCCAAGGACTTTGTCCCTTTAACTGGGTTAGAATTTATGTCTAGGTCTCAGTGACTTCATACATCATCATGACACTGTAATAACTTTCTCTTGGGACCAGTTCATCCTATATTGAGTCTATTATGCTTAATCTGTTCCCGGATACTAATATCTTGGCTAGTTGCCTGGGTTCTTCCACACCATACTCACTGAGAGGACAGTAGTCATTTACCTATTCAGGCCTACGATTTACCCAAACCTCTGACTAACTCGGTTCTGGGCCTTTCCTAGTCCTTTATCTTCCAATTCATCCTTGTTGTGCTGTGCGAATCTTGCTTTTATGATTCATAAAGTGAACATACCACTGTCAGAGTTACCCAAGAATATGGAAAGCTTTCTTTATTCTTTTGTTGCTGTACTATAAATGTCCACCAAGAAACTAAGGAAGAGATCCTTTGAGTTTCTGACTTATTCCTTTCTCTGGTATACTTATTTTTAAAAAAAAGTAAAGAAAATTTGAAGAATTTAGGTATCTCATCAGGGCAACTTATCTGCAAATAGAGCAACAGGACACAAATGAAAACAAGTGTTGCAGGAAACCGCAAGGTCTAGACTGGAACATGTCACGTATGCAAACAATACTATAACTTCTGATATTCTGCTTAGTTACTGTCAAGTCAGCTTTGACACATGGAGTCATCACATATAACAGAATGAACCATTGCCTGGCCCCACTCCATCTACATGACTGGGATGCCCAAGTCCACTGCAAGGGCACTTTGTACTTTGAGTACTTTCCAAACAAGGAGGCTTATTGTCTAACATGGAATGTAGTTTTCAAAGAAGTCCATTTTCAGAAGTATACTGCCAGGAATTTCTCCTAGTCTGTCTTAGACTGGAAGCTCTATAAAAACCTGCTAATCACAGATGACTTTGCTGGCATTTGAAATACCTGTGGAATAGCTTCCAATATCAAAGCAACCACAACAGAATGATAAACTGAAAGACAGTGGTAACAAGTAATAACTATTATTTATTGTCATTGAGTCTTTTAATTCTCATGCCACTTTCTTCTTTGTGTAATCTAGCTTCTTAGATTATTTGCTCATGATAAAGATTGTATAGGTATGATAAAAGAATATAATCCTGGTGCACATCTTTCCTGATTTTAAACCATACAGTATCTCCTTATTGTGATTGAATGGCCGTTTCTTGTTCTTTACAGGTTTCACATGAGCACAATTAAGTTTTCTTGAATTATCATTCTTCTCACTGTTCTTCATAATTTATTAATATCCACCTAGTCTAATGCCTTTACATAGTCAATAAACACAATTAGTCATCTTTCTGGTCTTCATGGTCAACCAGTATCCACCTGACATTAGCAAGTATATCCACATAATCTTCTTAACCTAGCTTGAATTTCTGGCAGTCCCTGCTTTCGGAAAGTGAAGAAAAATTCAAGCACTTACTGAAGATAAAAGACTACAATACTATATGGATTATACCTCACCATAAAGAAAACAGAAATCCTCACCAATGGTCCACTAAGCAAAATAATGTTAAATGGAGAAAAGATTGTCAAGAACTTAATTTACTTTGATCCATAACCAATATCTATGGAAGCAATAGACAAAAACACAAGTGATATATTGCAACGGGCAAATCTGCTGCCAACGGCTCCCTTTAAAGTAATAAAGAGCAAGGATGTTACTTTAAATTTGAAGGTGTGTCTGTCCAAGCCATAGTATTTTCAGTTGCTCCATGTGCGTGTCAAAGTTGAACAATGAGTAAGGAAGAAGACGAGTTGATCACTTTAAATTGTGATGTTAGCGAAGAATGTTTCATGGTCTGCCAAAATAGCAAACAAATCTGTCTTGGAAGAAGACTGTTCTTTAGAAGTAAGGCTTGTGGTACTTTTTCTCATCTGCTTTGGACATCTTATTGGGAGGGACAGTCCGTGGGAAAGATGTAAGATAGTTAGGAAAACAGAGGAAGACTCTCAATGAGATATGTTGTTGGCACAGTGGTAGCAACAATGATGGGCTTGAGCACAACAGAGATTCTGACGATGATGTAGGATTGAGCCAGCTTTCTTCTGTAGTGCATAGGGTGATGTAAGTAGGACACAACTCCATGATTCCAAACGTATGTTATTTATTGGACATTTAAACTATTCCTAACACTGTTCTAAATGCTTTATGTACATCTTCTCATTTAAATGGAAACATGGACATTATTCTCTTCGTTTGACACACAAAGAAGACTAGGCACAAAGTAGTTAAATAACATATCTAGGGATATTTAAGTTATAAACAGAAGATTCAGAATCTGAAGATATGCAATTTAATCCCAAAGGCTCTTAATCAAACTTAATCGATTAAAAAGGCTTTATTTTGAATAAATTTACAAAAATTAGATGTTTAGATGAGCACTGGTTTTCAAAGCATTAAGGCTGCCACTTTGAGAAATTATACCCATATCTAACAACATGGTATATACCAAAATATTTTAGGAACTTACCTCCAACCCAAGTACAAATATATAGGAAAATTAAACGCTTTAAAAAAAAGTTTTATTTTATTTTATTATTTTTGTGTAAGTGTACCATCAAATCAGATCTGACTGGTACAGGAGGAGACTGCCCCTCCCTCCCCAGCAGAGCATCTGGTGGATTTGAACCATACGCCTCTGGGATTGTAGTTGCAGCTCCTTGCCACTAGGCCACCAGCGCTCCCCTGAAAATTAAACTCTTTAAGTGCATATGTTGTTTTGATTAAAAACATTAAGAACAAAACAATCCAAACTCATTACTAGATAGTCAGTTCCAACTCATAGTGACCCTACAGAAGGAGGTAGAATTGCCCCATCGTGCGTCTGAGCCTTGAGTCTTCATGGAAGCAGGCTGTCACCTTTCTCTTGTAAAGTGATCACTGGTGGGTTTGACAGTCAACCTTTCAATCAGTAGTCATATGTCACCAGGACCTGTAAAACATCACATACTATCTTTAGTATAGGAATGTATGCTATGTCTAGTACAGAAATACAATTGATGATCATCCCTGTCCCAAATGGAAATATACAAGAATATGTGACTCATGAAAGATGTACAAATGATCAATAAATATATGGAAAGCTGTTCAACAAAATAATCTCAAAGACATGTTAATTAAAAGAAACAATTTTCATTTCACAGATCCACTAACATTTAAAAAGATTGTTAATGTCAAGTATTGACAAGGACAAGGCAATAGACACTTTCACAGATGTTGGTAGTAGACATAACTTGTTATAAATTTTTTGAAAGTCAACTTGGCAATAATACATATAGATTACATATATGTATATGTATATGTAAATGTATATACATTTTTAAGAGGCATAAACGCAGGTTATATACCTGGATTTCACCTGATGGTATGCATAGGAACCAGATTGATTACATATATGGAAAGAACCGCTGGAGAAGCTCAATATGAGCTGTGAAAACTAGGCCAGGAGCTGACTGTGGAACAGACCACCAACTACTCATATGCAAATTCAAGCTAAAGCTGAGGAAAATTAAACCAAATCCAAGGCAACCAAAATATGACTTTGAGTCTATCC
>NW_006399769.1:20721054-20735666 GCF_000299155.1 Elephantulus edwardii
AATTGGGATGGGAGTGTCAGAGACAGTGCGATTGGCACAGGACAGAGCAGAGTTTAGGGCTGTTGTACATAGGGTCGCTATGAGTCACAAGCGACTCGACGGCACATAACAACAACAACAACAACAACATATGTATATGTATATGCATATGTATATGTATATGTATACTTGTTTTTGATGATTGCCTTTGAGTTGAGCACAACTCATAGTGACCCTATGAACAAAAGGCCTGAAACCCCTCTGCAACTATCAACATTTATAAAAATTCATAGAGTTTCTGGAGGCATGTTATTTTATTTCTGAAGTGGATGTCACTCCTGCTTCCAAACCTATCATAGCATGTTACTGTTTTATGTTGCATTGAATCACCTACAATGTATAGCAACCCTATGTACAGCAGCTCTAAACACTTCCCTGTCCTGAGCCAGTCTCACTAACTCTGACACACCAACCCCCATCACTCCAGTTACTGTATCGATCTATCTCATCCGGGGTCTCGTCTCCTGCGTTGTCCATCCACCCTTCTGAGCATGATGTCCTTCTCCAAGGACCAGTCTCTCCAGGCCACATACCCAAAGTAAGTGAAGCAGAGCTTCAAAATCCTAGCCTCCAAGGAGAGATTTGGTTTCATCCTCTCCAAGACAGATCTATTCATTTTCTTGGCAGTCTGAGATATGTTCAAGACTGCTTGAGCATCACAACTCAAAGGCATCTATTCTTCTGTCATTCTTAGTCATTATCCAGCTCTCTGAAGCATAACAAGTAATTGAAAATACCGTGACCTGGATTAGGCATACCTTTTTATTTAAACTGACATTGTTGCTCTTCAGCACTCTGGAGAGGTCCATGACAGAAGATTCTCCCAATGCAATTCGTCTTTTGATTTCCTGACTGCTTTTGTTAAGAGTGTTGATTGTGGTTCTGAGAATGGTGTTATTGTTTAGGACCTCAATCTCTTTTCTATCTATTACGGGGCTGTCAATTGGCCCAGTAGTGAGAATCTTTGTCCTCTTGGTGTTGAGCTTCAACCCATATTGAAGACTACAGTCCTTGACATTCTGCAGCAAGTGCTTCAGGTCTTATTCAGTTTCAGCAAGTAAGGTCGTGTCATCTGCATATCGTAGGTTGTTGAGTCTTCTTCCAATCCTAATGCCACACTGCTCTTCATAAAGTCCTGCTTCCCAAATGATCTGTTCTGCATACAGATTGAAAAGGTGTTGGGACAGGATGCATCCCTGACACACTCCTTTCCTGATTTTGAAGCTTGCTCTGTTCTGAGGACTGCTTCTTGGTCCAAGTATAGGTTTTGTGTAAGCACAATCAAGTGCTCTGAGATACCCATTTTCTTCAAGGTTAGCCACAATTTATTGTGATCCACACAGCCAAATGCTTTTGCATCGTCAATGAAACACAGATAGACATTCTTCTGATACTCCATGATTTCTGTCAAGATCCATCTGAAATTGGCAATAATGTCCCTAGTGCCACGACCTTTTCTAAACCCAGCCTGTATTTCTGGTAATTCTCTGTCAATGTACTATTCAAGTCTTTTCTGGATGATCTTCAGCAGGATTTTGCTAGTGTGTGATATTAGTTATATTTATATTGTTCGATAATTTCCACACTCTGTTGGGTCACTTTTTTTTTCTTTGAATGGGAATAAATATGTATCTTTTCCAGTCAATTGGCCAAGTAATTGTCTTCCAGATTTCTTAGAACAACTTGGTGAACACATGCAGGACAGCATCTCTGTGCTGAAATACATTAACTGGTATTCCATTAATTCCTGGGGCTTTATTTTTTGCCAAGTCCTTCAGAGTAGCCTGCACTTCCTTCTTCATCACCATTACCTCTTGATCATATGTTGTTACTAGAAAGTCTTCTGCATCAACCAATTCTTTTTGGTACAATGACTCTGTATACTCCTTCCATCTGCTTTTAATGCTTCTTTAATCATTCAATATCCTGCTCATAGCATCCTTAAGCATTACAACTTGACTTTATTCTTTATTTCTTTCAGCTTAAGAAATGCTGAGTGAGTTCTGCCCTTTTGATTTTCTGACTCCCGCTCCTTGCACATTTATTTCATGATAATATTTTGCCTTGTCTTCCTGAGCAGCCCTTTGACATCTTCTATACAGCTCTTTTTTAAAAAAAATTATTTTATTAATTTTAATGAACATTTACAGACACTTGAATTTATTCTTTAGTTCTTTCAGCTTAAGAAAAGCTGAACAAGTTTGGCCCTTTTGATTTTCTTACTCCAACTCCTTGCACATTTCATTATAATATTTTGCCTTGTCTTCCCAAGCTGCCCTTTGAAATTTATTCAGATCCTTAACTTCTTGATTTCTTCCCTTTGCTTTGGCTTCTCGATGCTCTAGTGCAAAATTCAGAGTCCCTTCTTATATCTATTTTGGGTTTTTTTTCTTCTTCCTTCTTAGTATTCTTTTTTGCATTCTTCATGGACGATATTCTTGCTATCTTCCCTTAGCTTATCTGGTCTTTATTCATTAGTATTCAAGGTCTCAAATCTATTCCTTATCTGGTTTTTAAATTTATGGGAAATAGACTCAGGGCCAAATTTTTATTCCTGTGGATATGATTTAACCTTCTTTAGTTTTAATTTGCACTTGCATGTGAGCAGTTGATGGTCTTCTCCACAATCAGCACATGGCCTAGTTTTTACTGCTGATATTGAACTTCTCCAATGGTTCCTTCCACAAAAGTAATCAACCTGATTCTTGTGCATCCCATCAGGTGAAATCCATTGTATAGCCTGCATTTTTGTTTTTTTATAAAAGGTATTTGCCATGAATAAATAACAGATTGTACAGAATTCTATCATTCTATCCCCAGCCTCATTTCTGTCACCAAGTCCTGATCCTTTTTCATGATTCCCAACTTTTATAGTCCAGGCACCCATTATTTTCAAAGCATCTTGGTTACATGTTCGATCGGTTCCTGACTGCAAAAGTTGATCGAAATAATCTATTTCCTCCTCTTTCTCTCTGGTTATAGACACATAAATTTGAATGATAGTGGTATTAACAGGTCTTCCTCGTATGAGTACGGATATTATCCTGTCACTCATAATAGTGTATTTCAAGATGGATATAGAAATGACCTTTTTAACTATGAAATTGACAACATTTCCCCTCACCTTTTCACTTCCAGGATAATAGATCATATCCCATGCCAATCCATCTCATTTCCCTAACATCCAATATGTCAATATTTTTTAGTTCCATTTCTTTCTTTACCATGTCCAGGTTTCCTACATTCATGCTTCCCACATTCCATGTACCAATTGTTAATTTCTTTTTCTTTGTGTTTCTAAATTTGAGGGCTCAACTTCAGTTGCCATATCTGTTAGTCTTCTTTAAGTGTGCTCTGCTATACAGAGGGTTTCCAAAGGCCAGTTATATTTCAGAAGTGGGTGGCTAATCCTTCTTCCTAGTCTGTCTTAATGTAGATGTTCACGGTTAGAAGAATATCTTACAGACAAATATTTTTACCTAGCAGGTGAAAGATACTTTATATAAATATACACTGGAGTTTTACCTGATAAAGAAACTAAATTTAAAGTTTATTATGATAATTTTTATTATAAGATACTTATTCTAACATATTTTATTATTGTTGTTGTTGTTATGTGCCGTCGAGTCGTTTGAGTCATAGCAACCCTGTGTACAACGGCCCTAAACCCTGCTCTATCCTGTGACAATTGCATTGCCTCTGACACACCCATCCCAATTACCCCAGTCACTGAATCAATCCACCTCATAGAGGGTCATCCCCTCCTGCGCTGCCCCTCTACTCTACCCAGCATGATGTCCCTCTCTAAATACCTGTCTCTCCTTAGAACATGTCCAAAGTATGTCAGACGAAGCCCCAGAATCCTTGTCTCCAAGGAGTAGCCTGGAGTAACCCTCTCTAAGATGAATCTGTTTGTTTTCTTGGCAGTCCATGGTACATTCAATACTCTTCTCCAGCACCACAGCTCTATTATTACGATTTTATTTTATTATTACAAGAACAATTATTATTTTATTATTACAAGAACATTTTTCCTTAAACAAACCAACACATTTTTTTTCTAAGAACATTTTTTTCTAAGAAGTCTGGTAACCAGGGTGTTCATCATAGATTTGTTCATAACTGTAAAATACTTGAAAATAAAACAAACATCTATTAATTGTTTTTATACAAAGAAATCTACTTCTTTAAATTTTTTTATTATAATTTAGTGACATTTTGGAGCAAATTGGTTTTCCATTTACCAATGTTTACACATTTTATTTCTTGACATTGATTGCAATCTCCACCTTGTGCCAATATTCTTTCTACTTCCTCTTTTTATTTCCTACTTGTTTCCATTATCCTTCTTTCCATTCATCTCTTTATGCCCTCTAACTTTAATGCTTGGGTAAATGTTGCCCTTTTGATTTTGAATAGTTGATTGTTCTGAGAAGTGCATTCCTCCCTGGTGGTATTAATTGCTTTATTTCTTGGCTGGAAATTGAATCATAAGGGTGATTTCAGTTCTAGGCTTAAAGAATGACAAAGGACCATAATCTCAGGGGTCGTGGCAGTCTTTCTTAGTAAGGCTGATCTTTATTATAAATTTTTAGTTTTGCTCCACATATTTCTTTCATTTTATTAGGGACTTCCTATTGTGGTGTCTTTAAGAGTTGTCAGCAATGGTAGCCAGGCAGTATCTCACTAACCTAGTCTCAAAGTTGTAGAGACTAAAGAAACCCTGGGTTATATTAGTTCTTTGTACTAACTGTCTTAATATTTCTTCATTCTTCTTTGCTCTGTACTGGGGGATAAATTGGGAACATCTGGGAGTAGACCAATAAGTGCAGCTGTTTGAAAGCTTCGAAGAACCTAGCCACCACTAACCAAAATAGGATGTAGAACATCCTGCAATAACACATTTTGCTCTGGTAGCTTAGTGGTAAGAGTTGCACTGCCAACCCAACGATATGCAGTTTGAGTCCACCAGCTGCTCTGTAGGTAAAAAAAAAAGGACAATGCCTCATTTGATTTACTGCCTCTAAAAACTCTCTGGAAGGTCAGCTATGAGTTAGTTCCAACTCACCAGTACACAACAACATAACTACAGCTGTGAGCTTCCAGGCCTAACCCCAGTGACTCATTCCGTCAAGATATTTGGTTATGACTATGGCTTTTTCATAATTCTTCCCCTCTTCTTTTCTCTGCTACATATATGAA
Organism: Elephantulus edwardii; assembly: GCF_000299155.1. Lineage (NCBI taxonomy): Eukaryota > Metazoa > Chordata > Mammalia > Macroscelidea > Macroscelididae > Elephantulus > Elephantulus edwardii. Next base: position 20,726,296 of record NW_006399769.1, read on the forward strand.
TCTATTTCAGAATAATTAGATATATGTGTAATCTGTCAAGTACATACGGTCTTAGCTATGATCTCATTTTACCTATAAGGGAAATGAATTGCTGTTAATTTCCACTGAATCAGCTTTGACTCATGGTTGACCTTATTATATAAAACTAAAGAGAATATTGCTTGTCTTGCATGATCTTAATGATCATTGGTAAAATTGAGCTCATTGTGACAGCCGTTTTGTAACTCCTTCCCACCTACAGAGTTCATCTTCCTGCCGGAAAACATTTTGCTATAATTCATGGGTGGTTTGTTTTTATTTTTGTTTTTTTGTCATTTGAGTGAAATTTTACAAAGTGTAATGATTTTTCATTCCAACTCCCATACACATTTTGTTTTATAACATTAATTATGACAACCACGATACTTTCCCCACCTTTGCCTGTAATTTTCACAACTATCAATCTTTCTGTCCTACTCCTTCTTACCTTCAGGGCTCTATCCTTGGGCAAATATTGCTCTATTGACCATATTTAATTGGTAATTCTAGGAAGTGAGAGCTTTGCTGGTGTTACTGGTCACCTTATAAGCCTGTCTATATGTCTGGAGACTAAAGTTTGCCTGATCCAGGCCATATTCTTTGCAAAGAGCTTGCTTGTCTTTGCTTCTTTCTCCCATTTGCTTCAGATGTAGCTGCTGCGGTAATGGGGGTAGGTGTGTTAGAAAGAATAAGGTTGGCCCACAATAGAGCAGGATTCAGAGCTGTTGTACATAGAGCCACTATGAGTTGCAAGCAAAGCAATGGCACCTAACAACAACAACAACAACAACAACAACATTATTTGACTGAAAGGTATGCCAAATAGAGATGAGTTTTATTCCAGATTCAAAGTCTGACTGACATAGTTTCATTGGTTCCACCATTCTCTATAAGACCAGTAAGCCTGAATTTTTTAATGATTTTTAGTTTTGTTTTATATTTCCTCGACTCTATCCAGGATTTACTGTGATCTCATTTAGACTCATCATTGAAGGTAGCTCCTGGCACTCTCTACTTTAACCCATTGGCTAATTTTTCTAAGTAGATCCTCAAGCCTTTCTTCCTCACCTGTCTACTGAGAACTCTGCTGAAACTTGCCAACCTCAAAGCAGGTATAGTCTGACAAGCTAACAAGTGGGTGGCAGAAATGGAAAATTATATAGTTATCAAAATGTTGATTTGGTTCTGTATTTACTGCATTGAAAATATATCCATGATTTAGCATTGATTTTTCAAAAGCAGAAAATAATAAAATATTGATAATACAATTTTTTTTTCATTGCAGCTTGACACTTCTTTATTCTGGTAATGGTGGCCACCTGATAATACAATTTAATTCTTCATCTTATGCACATGTGTATTTCTCTCTGCATCTCTAACCATGTATTGATAAAATTCTGAAAGAGATTCATTATTATATTAATATTCATTGTCTTTCTAAATTTTTTATTTCATATTAGTTTGCATACAAAATTAATGTATATTGTGTATTATTCATGTACATTGAGTCTCACACATTCATATGTTCACATTGTGCTTCAAATGACCATACAAGTACATTGTTTTAGAAAATTAATCACCATTTATAAAATTGATCTATGCCCACTAGTACCCCATCTTTTTAGGTCCCCACTAGATCTTTCCTAATTCCTTCACCCTTTCCCTCTGTCCACCAAACTCTGGTTGTCTTTTTGTATTAAGATTGAAGGCATTTTTTTATTCTTTTAAACTTATTTTTGTGTTGTTTCACTTTTATTTTACAGTAAGTATTCTTGTGATAGTTGTTGTGCACTGTCAAGTTTGAACTGAACATATCTGACTCTGCAGTGGATTTTCAGGGGCAGTTAATTGCTTGGGAAATTGCCCATCTTTTTCCCAGGAGCAGTTGGTGGATTCAAACGGTGTACCTTTGTGTTGACAGTGCAATTCCTTACAACTAAGCCACCAGAGCTCCTTTCTTATAATTGGAAAATAATCCAATAATTTTAGTCATGCTTTGAAAAAAACATTTACTATTACCTAACTGTATCATTCCCATTTGTTTCTGGACATAGTGTGCAGTAATTTTGGACTGCATTTTTCAAGAAGTGAAATATACTCCCAAATTGATTTTACCATAACAAGATATTCTACTGCCATATGAAACACAGATCAATCCAAAAAGACAATTCACATCCCCGACTCCCATAACATCCTTGAAATAAACATAGTTTGCAAATAGTGATGACCCTAAAATATTCAACATTTATAGGGAGGTAAAATCCTGGAATATTTGCTCAGAAAATAATCTTTTGACTTTATTGTTGTACCTCATGTGCTCTGTTCATTTACATCAACTTTCATAAAAAATTGAGAAGGCTGAGCCTTAAAGAAACACTCTCACCGAGAGCATGAACAAACTGTAATTTCTTTAGCTTTGGCATCCATCGGTAAATGAATGCATATTTTTACTTGCTTGATCAAGTTCAGGAATCTGCAAGTCTGCTAACATTGCATTATATGCATGGTGCCCTGAATAATACCATGTGCCCTGTCGCAAAAGCGGAAGATGCGCTTGTGGAATTTATTTCATTCCGATTTATGAGGACTGCTGCACACAAATAGATTATTGTAGTGTCTGTGATTAATGGGACACCACACGGCTGCGTGGACTTCATAAATCATTTGATGCAATGTCTCAGTGAATTTTACTTGCAAAATCAGTTTCAATCAGCTTGACTCGAAAACTAGGTAAAGCAGAAGGATGCGTCCAGTTGTGGGAGGTATTGAGGTGGTGCCACAGTCGGTATTGTGTCCAGTTTTATGTCTCTTGTTATCAGTGATGTGGAAGAGTGAATAAGAAGCACGTTAATTAAATCTGCAGATGGAATTGGAAATGTCACAAATGCTGAGAAGGCCAGGGAAATGATACGAATTGGCCTGAAGTGGTAAGTGGGGGTTGGGATGAAGACCAAAGCCACACGAGGCCTGAGTGTGTCCACACAGACACATATGTGCACACTAATAAAGAAGTGAATAAGGAAGGAGCTAATTTCATGACACTCAGAAGACCAGACCCAAATATCATGTGAAATAGTTTGGAGAATACTACTTATGAGATAAGGTGACTGCAAGGTTGTAGTCCATGATCAGTATTTGTTGTTGCTGTTGTTGTTATGTGCTGTGGAGTCGCTTGCAACTCAGTGACCTTATGTACAACAGCCCTAAACTCTGCTCTGTCCTGTGCCAATCGCACTGTCTCTGACACACCCATCCCGATTACCCCAGTCATTGAATCAATCCACCTCATAGAGGGCCTCCCTTCCTCCTGTGCTGTCCCGTCCCTCCACACTACCAAGCATGATGTCCGTCTCCAAGGACCGGTCCCTCCTTACAACATGTCCAAAGTATGTCAGCCTCAGAATCCTTGCCTCCAAGGAGCGGTTTAACCCTCTCCAGGATGAATCTGTTTGTTTTCCTAGCAGTCCATGGTACCCTCAATACTCTTCTTCAGCACCACAGCTCAGTATTTAGCACGTGTTAAGTTTTAAAACCAGGATTAATTTTTTTAAAATGCAGCACTCATTACTATATGTGAATTTTGGTCCGCGATGACCCTACAGGACAGAGCAGAACTGCCTTGTAGAGTTTCCCAGAGGACCTCAGGGTTCTCCCTGAAGTGACTGTTGAACTTGAACTGCTGACCACCTTTCTGCTAGTGGCTGAATGCTTTAACCACAAGGGCACCTTTCAAGTGAATAGTCGATGCATCAGTAATACATATTGTCCATGGAATAATCAGAAACTATATAGATCAGTACCTCCTAAAAGTTATTCTCTTTCATCGTACTGCTCAGTAAAAATGACCCACAACATAAACTAAAAGGAGAAAATTAGAACCTCTAGCAGTGCATTAGGGAGCTCTGGTGACCTCCAGCTTTATTCATAGAAATGTATGAGATCAGAACAAAAACAAAAAACCAGACTCAATTCAGTCAGCAGCTGAATGCTTTAACCACAGCACCAATAGGGATCCTAGAAATTTGTCAAACATCTTTTTTTTTTTAAAGAAGACTAGGTCCCTGAGAATTGGGCTCTGTCCTCATTTTCTTTTGCTTGTTGAATTTGTTCCTTCCAATCTTGGTAATTAGGAGCTCAGGGAGAATGGCACAGGGCTGATATTTATAAACGCTAAAGCTGGGGAGTTTAAAAAAAAAGGAGAAGCAATTTTCTTTGGCTATGCTGCTTGCTCTGTGCAGATTCCTGACACCACCAGCTATCCATTCATTCCCTGAGCCCTGATGGGTCAGCCTTTCATCAAAAAATATCGGAATGAGTATAAGGATCCAAGAGGGGAGGGAGAGCTTGGAAGCAGAGGGATGAGGATATGCGGGGGAAGGGGGCTTAATCATGGGGTTGTACAATTTGTTGGGGGTGGTAGTCAGGGAAATTGAAAGAATTTGTTCTTGAAAACAATGTATTTGAATTTTGTAAATAAACTAATAGGAAAAAAATGTTTTCCTATTTCTTCTGATCAAGGTGGTGGTGGTGATGGGGAGTCTGCTTGCTACCACTTGCACCAAATACTAAAAGACGGAATTCTCTCCCAAGATAAGATGGATTAAACAGGGGCTGCAACAGTGGCCTTGCCCAGAGCAAGGATTGTAAGGATGATTCAGGACCTGCGAGGGTTTCATTCTGTTATATGTGGGTGGAGTCACTCTGATACAGAACCAAAGGTCACTCAATAGAACATCAACAAGAGATTAATTACAATGACAAGGTCCTTAAGGATGGAAGGAAGGAAGAGTTAAGTAAAACACAAGAGGGAAAGAAAGGAAGGAAGAAAAGTTTTTTCTCTCTTTGAGAAAGAGTGCTAACCTTGCATGGACGTAAGATGAAATTTTATCTCTAAGGAAAATGGAATAAATGAAACGAAAACTCAGTTCACACAAACAGGCAGAATATTAATCTTACTCTAAATAAAAACCAAGAGCATAGGGAAATGATTGTAAAATCAAGGGAGAGCAAAATTGGGTGGGACTCTCCCCCTGCCCCCCACCCCAGTTCTGTGTTTTGCTTTGTTTTATTTTTAGTTAGTGTAGGAATGTGAAATCCGGTATCAGCTAGACTACAAAGGAATACAATTTCTTTTTTGTACGTTTTGATTCTAAGTGAGAGGATCACAGCCAGGCTGGGCTGGATCAATCTGTCCTCACTGTAGCTGGATGAAAGTGAAAAGGTATAGATACCTGGATACTAGTTACCATTTCCCCATCATCCTTTAGGTACCAGTTCCTTCATCTTTGAGATGAAGAATTTGTCCTGTATCTTTATAGCATTCTCCTCAAATCTATCAGTGGCTTTCCAAGACAAATGTATCTGATATTCAGTACTTCCCCCAACACTAATTCAAAGGCATTGATTCTTCTGTCATTCTTACCTTTCAGATACATAGGAAACAACTGAAAAGAGCATAGCTTGGATCAGGTACACCCTAGTCTTTCAACAGACATTATTGCTCATTAACATCTTGGAAAGGTCTTGACAGGAAATTTTTCTCAGTGCAACACATTTTTTGCTTTCTTGACCTCGGCACAATCTGTACCTGTTGATTGTGGATTCAAGCAAAAGGAAATAATAAACAGCTTCAATCTTTTCTCCATCTAACATGATGTTGCCTGTAGGAACAGTGGTGAGAATTTTTGTTTTCTTGATATCGCGATATAGTCCATACTGGCGGCTGTATGTAGTTTTTGATCTTCTGCAGTAACTGCTACAAATCTCTTGCTGCAAGCAAAGTAATGATCTGAGTCTTCTCTAATCCTGGTACCACATTCTTCTTCACACAGTCCAGCTTCTGAAATTATTTGTTTAGCGTATAGACTAAACAGTTTTGGAGAAAGCGTACAACCTTGACGGAAACCTTTTTTATTTTAAACGATGCAGTGTTCCTTTGTTCTTGTTTGTTCTATTTGGACAACTGTTTCCTGTTCTATGAACAGGTTTTGCATGACCGCTATTAAATGTTCTGAGATTCCCATCCTTCTCAATTTACTTATAGTTTGTTATGATTCACACAGTTAAATGCCATTACATAGTCAATTTAGATGCAGAAATAGAGGGTTAGAGCGATTAAGTGATTCATCTGAGATTATCTAGGTATTTGCTATTGTTGTTAGGTGCTATTGAGTTGAGAATGACTCGTAGCAACAGAAAATCTGAACCTTGTTCTATCCTGCACCATCCTCACACTTCCTGACTCGTGAAAGCCCATTGCAGCAGTTACTGTGTCTGATTGAGGGACTTTGTCTCATTGGACGACCCTTCAGCCTTCCCAGCATCATGTCCTTCTCCTAACAACATGTCCAAAGTATTTGAGGCAAAGCCTCACCATTCTTGCCTCCAAAGAGCACTCCAGCTGCACCCTTTCCAACACATATCTGTTCATTCTCTTGGCTATCCATGGGATGTTCAGTGCTCTTCTCCAACATCACAGCTCAAGGGCATCAATTCTTTTTCTGTCATCCTTATTGTCCAGATCTCAGATGCATAGCTAATAATTGGAAAAACTATGACCTGAATCAGACATACTTTAGTCTTCAAACTCACATCACTTGTCCTCAATAATTTGGACCGGTCCTTAATTGCAGATTTTCCCACGGCAGTGCATCTCCTTATTTCCCAACTTCTGGTACCAAGGGTGTTAATTGTGGATCCAAGCAAGTTGATAGTTTTAATCTTCTCTACATCCGTCATGGTAGTTGGTAGATAGTATTCCATCCTAACTATTGAGATTTGATCCCAGAACCCAAGATCTGACACACTAAAACTTACTGCTTCCTAAAAGACCTCAAGTATTTGATTCTAACTCATGACTACCCTCTATTGGGCTGTAGATCTTTATGGGAGGAGGCAGCCTCTCTTTCCTCCACAGGGCAGCTGGTGGATCTGAACAGCTAAGCTTTTGGTCAGTGGCTCCATACACGCTACATATTATAACATCAGGGCTCCTAAAGTGAATTGCAGCACAGACATTTGAACAGGCTTTAAATTTAAATGGATTTAGGCTTTAGGTACTTTATATAGTTTCTATTTTCCTCAGGTAATATAACTCTGTGACAACATTTTTTTCCTGGTTTCCGCTTCCTTTCTCCATTTGTAACTGTGTTAATTTATTTTAATTTTTTTTTTTTAACTCTGAGTAAATTCAATAGAGGCTTGGGTTTAAAAACATCCACACAAGTATTGTCACATAGTGTTCACTAGTACCTATATACAATATTTATTGTATGCAAGTCACTAATTTATTTTAAGTGTTATTATGTTGAGCATTTTTTCCCAAAAAGAATATGACATATTGTGGCTCCTTCCTTTAAAAGGTAGAGACTATTTCTATAGCTCTTGACCATATGATTTGCTTTGGTCAAAGAGGTATTAATAAATGTGGCACATGAAAAGTCTTGAAAAATGCTTGCACACTGGTGTGAGCTCCCACTTGTCCTGCTTTTAGAACGCAGGCCAGGTGCTACATGCTACCCAGGCTAGATTGCTACATGCTAGGCACTCATAACCCAGCTACCCAAGCCAACTGTAAGACAGGGGAGCGAGGTCAGCTGAGTTCAGCCAATGTACAGCTGGCCTCCACTCATGCGAATGAACTCAGCTGAGAACAGGAGAAAAAAAATGACCTAGCTGAGCTCAGTTCAAATTATCATTAAAAAAAAAATCATGAGCTAATTGTTATTTTAAGCTGTTAAGTTTTGGGGCAGTTAGCAATGCATTAAAAACTAACTAATGTGCACCTATTAACTCCCCTGTTCTTTGCTTTCTTTCTTGACTGATAACAACAAAGGATTAGTTCTCATTCACTTACATGCCCACTGTGAACGGACTGAGGGGCTTGTCCCTTCTCGTTTTCACCTGGGGACCCAGGTGTTGGAGTGAACCTTATGTGGAACATTGCCAGTCATCCTTGAAGAAATACTGAAGTCATCTTTATGTTGAATGAATGACTAGAAGAAATGAGTCATTCAGGTGGGAGGCAGAAGAGAATTCCTGGCAGAGGGAGCAGCTAGTGCCAGACCCTGGGCTGAGAACAAGTTTAGAAACATAACATAGTGGTAAGTGGAAGAATAGGAGGAAAAGGGGGAAAATGGGAAGTGGAGAGAATAAGGCAAGGACGGTGGTGTGGAAGTCTTATGAATTACTGGAAAGAATATTCCAGAGTAAATCATCTATAAAGACAGCAGTCCATGGACAGAGGACAGAATTTTTGAAATAGATTTCAGAAGGTCTTTAGTTACCAATGATGACAAGGTCAAGGATATGAAGGTAGGGTGAACACAGATGGGGAGAAAAGAATATTGTAGAAAAGGATGTTTTATTAAGACTGTTTTGGCTAACCAAGGTTCATTGAGGAAAAAAAATGAAGAAAAAATCAACAATAAAGAAGTGATTGAGAATAAACAATCAGTAACTCCTGGGATATCTTTAATATCAGGATTATTTATTCTATTGTGCTAAATTGCAGACAAATTCTTATTCAAACAGTCTTCAGGATAATTGTAGTTTAGCCTTAAATAAGATTTGAGAATAAAATTTTGATCTTAATGTCAATTCAATAAAAGTATATGAGTTGGAACCAGTTAAAGTATGGTTTTAGTTTTTAATTTCATTTTTATTAGGCAGTGTTTTGAAAAGAGAAAGTCTAACTGATAATATATAGAGTTGTGTCTCCAAAAATGTGTATTGTAAATATAAACTCCTCCAATTATGGTATTGGGAATAAGGTATCCTTTGTTATGTTAATGAGACTATATTCATGCAGGATATGGTTTCAGCCAATCATGTTGTAGTTGTTGTTAGATGGTGTAGCAGGACTCATAGCAACCTTATAAACAATAGATCTGAACACTATTTTATTCTGTGCCATCCTCATAATCTTTGACATCCATGAACCTATTGCTGCATCTCGTTGAAGGTCATCCTCTCTTCCACTGATCCTCTACTTTTCCAAGTGTGATGTCCCTCTCCAAGGAAAGCTTCCTAACAACATGCTTGCTTATGGGTGTTGGATATATCATATCTGTTTGTTCTTTTGATAGTCTATAGGATATTCAGTACTCTTCTTCAACATCACAATTCAGAGTCTTCAATTCTTCTGTCATCCTTATTCATTGTCTAGTCATTAAATGGAACACGGAGAAGGAGGAATAGCTGTAAGCAGACACTAGTGATTGAAACATGGAATGTGATAAGCATGAATGTAGGAAAATTGGACATTGTTAAGAAAGAAACGGAACTCATAAATATTGACATACTACTCAACAGAGAACTACTAGAAGTCCAGGCTGGTTTCAGAAGGGGTCGTG
>NW_006399769.1:20738421-20741440 GCF_000299155.1 Elephantulus edwardii
GCATGAACCTATGGTGATGAAGGAGGAAGTTCAAATTGCTCTAAAGGAATTGGCAAAAACCAAGGCACCAGGAGTTGATGGCATACCAATTGACATATTTCAACAGACAGACACTGCCCTGGATGTGCTCACTAAGTTGTGCCAAGAAATCTGGAGGACAGCCAGCTGGCCAACTGATTGGAAAAGATCGATATTTGTTCCCATTCAAAAGAAAGGTCACCCAACAGAGTGCGGAAATTATTGAACAATATCATTAATATCACATGCAAGCTAGATTCTGTTGAAAATGATCTAAAAATCGTTTGGAACAATCTGTCAACAGAGAACTGCCAGATTTGCACGTTGGATTTAGAAGAGGTAGTGTTACTAGGGGTATTATAGTTAATGTTAGATGTATCTTGGCAGAAAGTGAAGAATACCAGAAGAATGTCTAACTGTGCTTCATTGACTATGCCAAGTATTTTGACTGTGTGGATCACAACAAGCTATGGCTGACTCTGAGAAGAATGGGAATCTCAGAACATTCGATTGTGCTAATGTGAAACCTATACTTGAACCAAAAGGCAGTCGTCAGAACAGAGCAAGGAGACACTACATGGTTCAAAATCAAGGAGGGGGTCTGCCAGGGATGTATTTTGCCTCCATACCTTTTCAATCTGTATGCAGAACAGCTTGTCCAAGATGCTGGGCTGTTTAAGGAGGATATGGCATCAGGATTGGTGGAAGAATCATTAACAGCCTGTGTTATGCAGATGACTCAACCCTGCTTGCTGAAACTGAGGAGGACCTGAAGCGCTTGCTGCAGAGATCAAGGACTGTAGCCTCCTATATGGACTGAAGCTCAACATCAAGAAAACAAAGATTCTCACCACTGGGCCAATGGGCAGCATCAGTTTGGATGGTGAAGAGACTGAGATAGTTAACAGTTTTAGTTTGCTTGGCTCCACAGTCAACACTCTTGGTAACAACAGCCAGGAAATCGAGACGAATTGCATTGGGAAAGTCAGCTGTGAGGGACCTCTCAAGAGTACTGAAGAGCAACGACATCAGGCTGGAGACTAAGTTGCACCTGGTACAGGCTATAGTCTTTGCAATTACGTTCTATGCATCAGAGAGTTGGACAGTGAATAGGGATGATAGAAAGAATTGATACCTTTAAGCTGTGGTGCTTGAGGAGAGTGTTGAATATACCATGGACTGCTAGGAGAACAAACAGGTTTGTCCTGGAAAGGGTGAAGCCAGAATGCTCCTTGCAGTCAAGGATTCTGAAGCTTCATCTGACATACTTTGGGCATGTTGCAAGGAGGGACTAGTCCTCGGAGAGGGACATCACATTTGGAAAAGTGGAGGGACGGCGCAGTAGAGGAAGATCCTTAATGAGAGGGACGGCGCAGTAGAGGAAGATCCTTAATGAGATGGATCGATTCTGTGAGTGGAGTGGTAGGAATGAATGTGTTTGAGACGACAAGGTTGGCACAGGATAGAACAGCATTTAGGGCTCTTGTACATAGGGTTGCTATGAGTCGTAAGCGTCTTGACGGCGCATAACAACAGGAACAACAGTCATCAAATGCAAATTGAAAAGGGCTGAATAAGACACATGTTAGTTCTCAAACTGACATAATTGCTCCTCAATAATTTGGAGAGGTCCCTGATTGCAGATTTTCCCATTGAATATTGCCTCTGGATCTCCTGATTGCTTATACTAATTGTATTGATTTTGGATCCAAACAAGATGAAGTCGTTGACAGTTTCAATCATTTCTCCTTCTATGATGATGTTGCCTATTGGTCCAATTGTGAGAAGTTTTGTTTTCTTAATGTTGAGATGTACTCAATATTGAAGGCTGTAGATTTTAGTCTTCTGCAACAAGTGCTTCAAGTCCTTTTCACTTAAAGCAAGCAAGGTTGTGCCATTTGTAGAATGCATGTTGTTGATGAGGCTTCCTCCTATCCTGATGTCACATTCCTCTTCATAAAGTACAGTTTCTCAAATGATTTGCCAAGAGTACAGACTGAATAGTTATGAAGAAAATATCCAACCCTGATAGAGTCCTTTCTTGATTTTAAACCATGTAGTGTTCCCTTGCTCTGTTTGTACAAGTCTCTTTGTCTAGATATAGGTTTCATGCGGGCACAATTCTGGGTTTCCAATTCTTCTCAATGTTAGCCACTATTTGTTATGATCTACACAGCTTTGTATACTCAATGACACATAAATAGACATTCTTTTGGTATTTTCTGCTTTCAGTCAGTATCCATCTGATATCAGCTGGTGTCACAGCCTCTTCCATCCAGCCTTAATTTCTGGCAATTCTCTGTCAATGTAATGTTCTAGCCATTTTTGGATGATCTTCAACAGTATTTTTCTTGCTTTCATGTGATATTAAAAAGATTGTTTGATAATTTCCACATTTTTTTATTACCTTTATTGGGAATGGGAGCAACTATGGACCTATTCCAGTTGATTGGCCTTTCTTCCAAACTGTCTTCCAAATTTCCTGGCACAGACTGGTGAGGACATCCAGTGCTGTATCTGGTATTTGAAACATGTCGACTGGTATCCAATTGATTCCCTAAGCTTTTTTCCCCCCCAATGTCTTCAGTGCAGTGTCAACTTCTTTTTTCATCATTATTGACTCTTGACCATATGCTACTTCCTGAAATATTTCAGCGTCAGCCAATTCTTTTTGGTTTAGTGACTCTGTGTATTCCCTCATCTTCTTTTATTGCTTCCTAGAACATTCAAGATTTTGTCCATAGCATCACTTAGTATTGCAACTCAAGGCTTGAATTTGTTTTTCTATTCTTTCAGCTTGAGAATGCTGAGCGAATTTTCCTCTTCTTATTCTCCAGTTCCAGGTCTTTGCACAAGCCATTATAATATGTTGCTTTGTCTTCTTGAGCTGCCTTTTGAAATCTTCTGTTCAGCTCTTTTACTTCAGCATCTCTTCCATTTGTTTTGCCTTAGGTATACTCTAGCCCAATTTTTTTTTTCTTCTTTTTTTTAAATTTATTTT
>NW_006399769.1:20741540-20757350 GCF_000299155.1 Elephantulus edwardii
CCACCAGAGCTCCCTAACTCTAGCCCAATTTTAAGAATCTCTTCTGACAGCCATTTTACTTTTTCCTTTCTCTCCTGTCTTTGTAATAACCTATAGCCCTATTCGTGGATGATACCCTTGCTGTGATCCCACACCTCATCTGGTTGTGGATCACTGAAGTCAAATGCCTTAAACCTATTCTAAAGGTGATTTTTAAATTCAGGTGTGATAAACTCAAGGTCATATTTTGATTCTTGTGGACTTGTTTTTATTTGCTTCAACCCCACTTTGAACTTGCACATGAATAATTGATGGTCTGTTCTAGAGTCAGCACCTGGCCTAGTGTCTGCTGATACTGAGCTTCTCCAATGATTCCCTACACAGTAGTGAATCTCATTGGCATGCAGTCCGTCCATCAAATGAGGAGAAACTGCTGCAAATATCCTTTAATAGTTGGAATGAGGAATATACATGTATGACAAAAAGTTTTAGAAAAAAACCCGAAGTGGAACAAATGAACATTGACATTTTAGGCATTAGTGAGAGTGAATCGACTGGCATTGTTGTTGTTGTTAAGTGTCGCTGAGTTGTAGGCGACTCATAGAGACCCTATGAATGGAAACACCTGGACACCTGTATAACTTTTGTCCTTTCTCCAGGTTCACAGGGTTTCCAGAGGCAAGCTATTATGGAAGTGGATACCACTCCTGCTTCTAAGCTTGTTTTAACCAGGGAACTCCAACAAACACTGTCTCCCATGGGTACCATTCTTGTATTTGACTCATCAGTGTCACAGTGTTTAGCTTCACAGCAACCACGAGTTACTTCTGTACAGTAAGTGGACATATCAAGGTTATACGACCTATAAGAATGTTTCACCAAAAACATGAGTAATCTTTGTTGTTGTTCTTGTTGTTATATGCCATTGAGTCGCTTGCGACTCATAGCGACTCTATGTACAACAGCTCTAAACTCTGCTCTGTCCTGTGCCAATCTCATTGTCTCCGACACATTCATCCCGATTGCCCCAGTCACCGAATCAATCCACCTCCCAGAGGGCCTTCCCCTCCTGCACCTCCCTTCTCCCCTCCCAAGCATGATGTCCTTCTCCAAGGACCAGTCTCTCCTTACAACATGACCAAAGTATGTCAGATGAAGCCTCAGAATCCTTGCCTCCAAGGAGTAGCCCAGTTTAACCCTCTCCAGGATGAATCTGTTTCTTTTCTTAGAATCCATGGTACCCTCAACACTCTTCTCCAACACCAAAGCTCAAAAGCATCAGTTCTTCTTCTATCCTCCGTGGTCATTAGTCACTTTTAATCAGACAGTCACATGCTATACTATGCTAGAAATGAAAAACAGAGGAGAAATGATATTTCATTCACAGTTGAAAATACAATTTCAAGTTCTATTCTGAAATACAATGTTGTGACTGACAGGATTCTATCCATGCACACACAAGGAAGACCTATTAATAGGACTATTATTCAAATGTTGTTGTTGTTATGTGCCATCAAGTCGCCTGTAACTCATAGTGACCCGATGTGCAATAGCTCTTAATCCTGTTCTATCCTGAGCCAATCTCACTGTCTATGACACAGCTACCTCCATTATCCCAGTTACTTTATCAATCTGTCTTATCCAGGGTCTTCCTTCTCCTGCTCTGTCCCTCTACCATTTCCACTATGATGTCCTTCTCTAAGGACTGATCCCTCCTGGCATCATGACCCAAATATTTCACACAGAGCTTCATATTCCTTGCCTCCAAGGAGAAACTTGATCTCATCCTCTCCGGGACAAATCTGTGTGTTCTCTTGCTGGTCCATGATATGTTTATTACTCTTCTCCAGTACCACAACTCAAAGAAATCAATTCTTCTTCTGTCATCCTTATTCATTGTCTAGCTGATGTGTAGCTGATGTGTAGCAAGTAATTGTAAAGAACATGGCCTGGATCAGTTGGACGTTAGTCTCTAGATTAATGTTATTCTTAAGCACTCTGATAAGGTCCCTGAGAGAGGACTTACTTTATGCAATTTGTCTTCTGATTTTCTGACTACTGGTGCCAAGAGTCTTGGTTTTTGCAACCAAGCAAGGTAAAATTATTAACAATTTCAATCTCTTCTCCATCTATCATGATACTGCTAGTTGGCCCAGCAGGGAAAATATCTTTGTCTGGTTGAGCTTTAATCCATATTGAAGAGTGCAGTTCCTGACTTTCTGCAGCAGATACTTCAGGTTATCCTCTGTTTTGGCAAGCAAGGTTTTGTCATCTGTATAATGCAGGTTGGTGCTGAGTCTTCCTTCAACCCTCATGCCCCATTCTTTCTCATAAGGCCTAGCTTGAAAAGGTATGGTGACAGGATGCTTCCCTGATGCATTCCATTCCTGATCTTGAACCATGTAATGTTTCCTGGCTCTGTTCTGAGGACTGCTTCCTGGGCCAAGTATAGGTTTCACATGAGCTTAACCAGGTGTTCTGGGTATACCATTCTTCTCAATGTTAGCGACAATTTCTTGTGATCTACACAGTCTTGTGCTTTTGCATAGTTAATGAAAGCCAAAGAGGATGAAATTGATTATTTTTACCAAATTTTTCAGCCTGAAATGGACCAAACTTTCAATCAAGATACATTAATGATAATTGGTAACTAGAATAAAAAAATTGGAAACAATGAATAAAAAGAATAGTAGCTGGAAATTATGGACTTAGTAATAGAAATGAAGCCTGAAATGGAATTATTAAATTTTGAATACTCAATTATTTATTCATTGCAAATACATTTTTTTAAAAAAAACCACAAACAGCAACTTTGCATGGACCTCCTCCAATGGATTGCATAGGAATCAGATTTACTGCATCTGTGGATAGAAAAATTGGAACATGCACATACATACACATAATAGATACATATAATTTTCTAAAATACAAAGATAAAGAAAAAGAAAGCTGTTTGTAATAAAGATACTGTGTATTTAGTACATAAATGCATAGACACAATTATACTAGAAAGCACAGCAGAGTAGACATAGGGCTATAAATGTACATAGCAAAAGACGCTCTAGTGCTGTGCTGCTTAACATACTGGAATGCTAACTGAAAAGCTGACAGTTCAAGGGATATAGTTGGATATGTGTTCCCATTATGATTTACAGCCTTGGAAACAAGGTGGAGTCTCAAGGAGTCAGAATAAATTCAATAAAAGTGAGTTTTACATATTGTTGTTGTTGTTTTGCACCACAAAACAACAACAACAAGAGTTAGAACTGACTCATAGTTAATCCTCTGGTGGATTTTCAGAGGGAGTTAATCACACTCAAAGAGATTGCCCATCCTTCTCCCGCAGAACAGCTGGTGGCCTTGAACCATGTGCATTTGGGATTATAGAGAAGCTTCTTATCATTAGGCCAGCACAGCATGCCTTTAAATATAATAGCCACAAATGTAGATTGATATACATGTGTTCTGTTAGTGACTTAAATTCCAGGAATAACATTGCTTTGAATAGTATTTTTCTAAAATGATGAAAGACTCTTTATAGAGTTCTAATCTTAAAAAGGAACAATTTTTATTTAGTTGATTCATAGATCTCTGAAAAATTCAGAGTATTAAGTAATATTATATAAAAACTCTTATTTTTATGTTAAACAGAGCAAGGCTCTAGGATAAGGTCAACAATAACTTTTAGTACATGAAAAATTTAGCAAGACATTGAAATAAATAATGGCACAGAAAATCTTGGTTTTAGTAGGATAGTTTATAATGCATGCCATTGAGTTCAAATTGATTTCAAATTATGGTAGTCCTATAGAACAGAGAAAGACTGGTACATAGAGTTGCACAGTCTATAATATTTTTTAAATAGCCCATTTATTACAGGCTAGAGATGCTTCAAATGGAAGCTTCTCCTGGTCTTTCAGTTTCTTCAGTCTTCTGATCGCAGACTTCACTGTGACTGCGGAAATGCTGTTGTGGGTCCAGGTACCACCAGCTACTGTCTTCATGCAAGAACTACAATACCAGATGCCCACAGCTCCTATCTTCATTTTTGTTTTGCCACAGAAGGAGCTAGTGTACTTGGTATGCTGGCTTATGTCAATTTTCTTTACTCTCTTCCTGATAGAGACAACATAATGAGTCTAGTATTTACCAAAATCCCAACTTTCTTGGTGTGTTTGGCCATTTTTCTACAAACCAGCACCAAACCCAGAGAGAAAGCACAACCTATAATCTTTACAGGCATTTATCATGAGGTCCTTTCTTCCGCAGAGATAATGGATGAATTTGAACTGCTGATCTTTCAGTGAACAAGTGAAGACTAATCATTGCACCATCAGGAGTCATTCTTCTGACTATAAGGTCTCACCACACAGAGTCATTGCGGTCTCAGAAAACCATCCCCAGAAATCATCTGAGGGGTGATGATACCCTAACAAGCACAAATACAGGGTATCTGGTCCCAGATTTTGTTCTCTGTTGTAATTACGTTCAGATCTTATATAGACTGATATTTGGATCAAACCTCCAGAGTCTGTTTCATTGCTCTAAGGTGTGGCCAGTATCAAACCATTTACATCAGGAGAAGTTAAGTGGAAACTAGGAGAGTCTCCTCTTTGTTCTACTATAAACTGTCTTTGTGCTGAAGGACAGGTCCTTTGTTTTACAAGATCACCAAGAATAGTTGCATAGGCCATGCCCTCTACAGCCCTAGAGTGCACTAGACAAAAAGACTGAGGTGCTCTTTATATGTGAAAGAGACCACTGCTTGCTAGCTGGTTTCAGTGGCAACACATGTGAAGAAAGCATGTGCATATTTAGATGGCATGAGGGTTTTCTTTAAAAAACTTAAATGTAATAGCATTTTAAATTATTTATGGTGTCTCTCTTTAGAAAAGCCTGATATTATTGCATATATTAAAATTAAGCTCTATGAAGATTTTTTTTCAAATGAGAACTCTAGCATTTCTACAAACTTACAACCCACACACCATCTCTTGTCTTTTTTCAGGGAATCTGTTCTATGAGCAGTTGGAGTAAAACAGGTCCTGAAGCACCCAGGAGATTTTGGGCAGAAAGTTCCTAAATTAGAATGACAGTAGAAATGGCAGATAGTCTTGAAAAATTATAGGCATGCTACCATACTGGGATAAGCAAATTTATGAAAATTCTTACTACGAAGAGAAATTAACAGTTGTCTCTTTGACACGACAAAGCAATTCTTTACAAAATGGTTCTCCAGTTTACATAAGGATTTACTTTATACAGCTTATTGAAGTGATAAAACGATCTGTAAAAATAGTATTTGGGGCGTATTTCTAGAGAATCTGAATATTTAACAGTATTTGCTGAGCCATTACAATATGCCCCTGACTATACTAGGCTCTGGGTACATAAATTAAGAAGAGACAGTATCTCTGCCCACAAGTAACTTACAACTTTCAAAAGAGTGAATACACTGACAATTAAATAATAACATACAGCACAAAGGTAAAATAAGAGTTGTGGACCAGTATCCCAGGAAAGAATACATGCAAAGAACAAAGAGATGGTGACTAAATTAAGTTTTAAAATACTAACAGACTTTTGCACTGTGGCATTTGGACAAGAACAAACTGGGAGGAGGGTAGAGAGAATAGTGCAACAAGAATGAATGGAAACCCAAAATCTCTGTAAATGTTTATGAAAATTAATAAAATATAGAAAAACAAAAAAAAAGATGAATTAGTAATAATTGGTGGCTGCACTACAAAGTTGAAAACAAGAAGAAAATGTAGGTGGAAAATATGGCCTTGGTGAGAGAAATTAAGCTGGGTAACTGGAGGACAACCACCTGGCTGACAACCTGGCAGAGATCCATATTTGTTCCCATTACAAAGAAACATGACCTGACAGAATGCGAAAATTATAGAACAGTACCATTGATATCACCTGCAAGCAAAATTCTGCTGAAGATTATCCCAAAAAGATTGGAACAACACATCAACAAAGAACTGCCAAATGAGCAGACTGGGTTTAGAAGAGGTTGTGGTACTAGTGATATTATAGTCAATGTTAGATGGATCTTGGCTGAAAGCAGAGAGTACCAAAGAAATGTCTATCTGGGTTTTATTGATTATGTAAAGCATTTGACTGTGTGGATCAAAACAAACTGTGGCTAACCTTGAGAGGAATGGGAATCCCAGAAGACTTGATTGTGCTTATGCGAAGCCAATATGTGGACCAGGAGGCAGTCGTCAGAACAGAGCAAGGAATCACTGCATGGTTCAAAATTGGGAAGGGTATATGCCAGAGATGTGTCCTATCTCCATACATTTTCAACCTGTATGCACAACAGATTATCTGGGAGGCTGGGCTGTATGAGGAAAAGTATGGCATCAGGATTGGAGGAAGACTCATCAACAATCTGCATTATGCAGATGACACAACCTTGTTTGCTGAAACTAAGGAGGCCCTAAAGTACTTAGCTGCAGGTCAAGGGAAACTGCCTTCAACATGGATTGAAGCTACGGCATATAACCACAACATCAGCATATCTGCTTTGAGTTTTGTCTTCATCACTCCTGTCATTGCAGGCGTGAGCTAATGTTTCATGATTATTTTTCCCCCCTCATGATTGGTTTGGTGGTGGTTTTTTTTTTTCCAAAGCATCACTGAATTTATTGAATTGGGTATATATTCTGTGGTGTCTAATTTTGCAAAAAACGGGGGAATATTCTACACAAATGTAACTGAACTAAAAATAATTTTGTGCCATACAAATTTCCCCACCAATAGATAATAAAGGAAGACATTAATATATGGGAGAAAAAAAATACTAACAGACTTTTGTCTACCCAAAGAAAAGGGACAAGGGCCATTCAAGCTGAAGAGATAGCAAATGCAAAGGTACTGAGGTTAACAAGTGAGTGGCCAGATAAGTGAGTAGTTGGTTAAGTGAGTTAAGTGACAGAAATGTAAAGCTGAGGGTGGAGGAAGGGCCAGTAACAATGAGGCTGAGGACTTTATTTAGTTACAGGCGCTCCTGCTTTGGATGTCATACTGAGGTGCTTGGACATTATCCTGTAGAGAAAACGTAAAGTCTAGAGGAGTCTTTAGGCAGAGACTGACAAATCTGTTTTGTTCGTTAGGAAGATAACTGGCAGCTGTGTGGAAGATGGACAGCCGGGGGGAAAGACAGATGGCACCAGGAACAGCGTGGAGACCTGTGTAATGAGCATCATGCCCCAGTTGCTCTCATGTGTAGATTTCATTCTCTGTAGACAGGTCAGGAGGCGCCGTAGGCTAGAAGGTAGATTGGAAATGAAGCGTAATGAGGCAGTAGGAAGGACTTAGAGCTTTCATAAGCAAACAAGTCAGGGATGGAGCCCAGAAAAATGTGTGGAGAAGGAGAAAGCAACATAAAGTCCGTTTCCTGAAAGGTCCTTGGGAGCTGGACCCAAGAACTTAAGTTAGGAGAAATAAAGTGACAAGGACAGGAAACAGTGTAATAGGAAACTAGGACAAAAGGTCTGGGACAGGGTGGGCAGGCTTAGATCAGGGGTCAGACTACTAAGGCTAGAACGAGAAAACGAGCAACCTACACTTCTCAAACTTCAGTGAACATCATAACCACGCAGATGGACCCATTCATACACTGGTGCCCGGGTGCCCCTCCCAGAAATTCTGATTCCCCCCCCCCCCCGGAAATGAAAGAATTTATTTGGTTGATAGGCAGTTAAAAGTCTGCCACTCACGTCTGCATCTGCTCAGCTGTCTTGTCCACCACGCTGACAAAAAGGGGCAGCCTTGCACGGAGAAGCACAGGGGCTTCTGGGTCCACTCTCCTGCATGGCCAATGCCCATCCGGGCTGCTGCGACTACGGCTAGCTCGGATCCCGGGAGGCCGTGCTCCATCCAAACCGCCCGGTCTGTAGCCATGTCCCGCTGGTCGAAGGTCTTGTCGATGGCCCGAGCCTGGCACAGCTTGGAGGGTCCATTGCAGAGCTCCCGGCCCTTGAGGGCCTGGCCAGAGGTGCCTTTTCAGAGGCACCTGTTGCATGCTCTTTAGACTCTCAACGGGGGTCCAGTGCGTGAAACGCGATACATGCGTCCTTCACCCTGGCTGGAGACACTGAGGCAGAAGAAGTACATGCACGTACGAAGTACACACACCAGTGCCTGGCTTCGTGAATGTGCTGCGGTTCCAGGCTGTCAGCCAGCCGCCCCTCGAGTGCTCTGCCTCGTCCTTGGAGCCCAAGTATGCTTCGGTCTCCACGATGCCGCCTCACAGCTCTGTGCCATCATCCAGCCACCTCACCAGGACCTGTGCCAGGAATGCCTGTGCCAGAGTCATCCCCCGCTGGTCGAAAAACTTGGGCCCCAGTCAGGCAGGGAAGTCCTGTGGACTCAAGAAGTGGATGCTACGCTGGGGGCCTACGGTGGCTGGTGGCTCTAGGTGGGTTCCCTTGGGGAGAGGTGTCCTTGCCACCTCAGATGGGCTCTGTCTGCTTACAGTCACTGCTTCTTCTGCCCCATCTTTCGGATAAGCTGGACACTGCCACTTGCGGGCATCAGGTGGCTCAGGTGGCCGGCTGAGCCCACTCCTGAGCAGTCCCCAAAACACACCCTGGAAGAACCCCTGCTATGACCTCAAGCCCAGAAATGCCATCTGTTCGAGAACGAGGCCTGCATAATCTACAAGATGCTTAGACTGCTGGTCCTTGGACTAAAACTCCGAGTAACAAGGCTCTAATGGGACTTCCTACTCTAAAATCCCCTGAATTAGTTTCAGATTAAAGAAACTCTTCAATCTTCAGTTTGAAGTACAATCTTTGAGTACCAGACTGGAGAGAGCTGAGTGGGTGGAGGAAAGCCGGCTCCAGACAGATCAAACACACAGAGAGTCACGACAGCAAAGCAGGCAGAGCTGTACATGAACACCAAGTGTGACTTGATTGTTGGGTGGGCGGGTGGGGGGATTAGTACTGCCTCTCTCCAAGCAGCTGCTACAAAACGGGACTGATAGTTGTTTGAGGAGAAGTGAGAGAAAGGGGCAGGTCTGAGCAAGCACTGTGCTCAGACGCTGAGTCTTCTGAAACTGCGTCTTCTGAGCTGGGAACTTGAGGGGCTGCCTGTTCAGTGCTTCACCTCCCAGGAAACTCCACACCTGGAGCGTCCAGTCTGTCTGAACTAATTGAACTCAGCGTCATTATACAGCCCACTAGGTTTTCTAGGGCTGTCTTAACATGAGAATGAAGGGTTTTGGTGTACTACGAAGAAAAAAATTAGGTGAGAATAATAAAATTCTTGGATTGATTAAATTATTGTGCATCTTTTAATATGACAGACTGAAGAGGCTTCCAGAAACTAGGACACATTAGCTGGAGAGCTGCCAGCAATCATACCGCATGAATACATATACAAGCAGGATGTTAATGCTTAGCATTTCTTTTTCTTTTCTGACTTAAGTGTAAAAGTAAGGGTAAGCCTGAAGCCATGCTAGTACAGCCCAAGCAACAGATGGCAATTTGTTTAAATTGCAGGATGGATTTGAAATTAGAAGTGATTAAAGCACCAGTGCCTATAGTAGATGAAGAGGAGTTGCTTCGTTTTCCAAGATTCTTCAAATATGGAAATTATTAATCAGTGAGTTTGCTGGTTTATGACTAGGTATTATTAGCATGTTGAGACAGAAATTCCGGTAACATTCTTTCCTGTGTGACATAAATGCCTTTAGTTACTCGAGTAAACAAACTCTTCATTCCACATCAATGAATAAACATAAAAAAAGTAATCAGAGCAACAGAGAAACAGAGCTGGGTATATACAAGGTAGCTGAAATGCCTCCGTCGAACAAATGAGTGAATGAATTAATCAGCAGCAAAACAATAGGCTCTGGTGGAACTCTGAAGGTATGCTCCACAGGCAATTGCACTGCTAATCCAAAGGCTTTGCTTCGCTGGAGTGTCAAATCTCCCAAAGACTCCGCAGTTAGGAGGACTATGGCCTATCTCTTTCCCAGTGATTGATAGCCTCAGAAACCCAATGGAGGGTCAGCTGTGAATAGGTTCTGACTTGATGAGTAAGAGTTTGTTGTTTGTTTTTTTTCCCCTATGGCTTTTTTTTTTACAAAATTATTATTAATTTCAACGAAAATTTACAGAGACTTTGGATTTCCATTCATTTATTGTTGCACTTTTCTCCCCTCCTGTCCCTCCCCACCTGGTACACTACCCTCTTGGAAAAGTAAAAGAAAAAAATCTCTCATTGTTTTACGATCTCTCCTCCCAGGTCCACTATGCAGCCTTTGCTCTGGACTCCTGTCATGACAAAAATACCTAATAACATATCCCTTTTAAACAGTTTTCTCCCTCATCTGTTTCAATGACTGCATTATTGAACCCATCTTTCTCAGTCTCCCCCTAACCCTGAGGTCAGTGGCACCATGCAGTATTTGTCCTTTTGTGACTGAGATATTTCACTCAGCACAATGTCCTCCAGGGTCACCCATTTTGAATAATATTGCAGGAGTTCCTTGGTTTTCAATTCAGCTTAGTATTCCATTGTGTGAATACACCACAGCTTCTCTATCCATTCATTTGTTGATGGGCACTTAGGTTGTTTCCAAGTCCTTGTTACTGTGAACAAAGCCGTGATAAACATGGGTGTGCATATATCTGCTGGGGTGTCACTTATGGTCTCTTTGGGATATACTCCCAGTAGTGGAATTGCTGGGTCAAATGGTATCTCTATTTGCAACTTTTTGAGAAAGCGCCACACCGCCTTCCACAGTGGTTGCACCATTTTACACTCCCACTAACAGTGAATAAGGGTTCCGGTTTCTCCACAACCTCACCAGCATTTGTTGCTTGCTGTTCTGTTAAATTTTGCTATTGTTACTGGGGTGAGATGATATCTCATAATTGTTTTGATTTGCATCTCTCTTAGAGCTAGGGATTTTGAACATTTCTTCATGTGCTTATTAGCCATCTGAATGTCTTCTTTGGTGAAGTGTCTGTTCATATCCTGTGCCCATTTTTCTATTGGATTATTTACCTTTGTCTTGTTGTGGTGCTCAAGTATTTTATAAATTCTGGATATAAGTCCCTTCCTTATCTGATATGTCATTACCAAATACTTTTTCCCAGTCTGTATCTTTCTTTTTTACCCTGTTGGAGAAGTTTTTGGATGTGCATAGGGATTTGATTCTTAGAAGGTCCCATTCATCTATTTTATCTTCTCCTGGTTGTAGGTTCTACGGCTGTTTTTAAAGTAACAGGTGAAGGTATTTGCCAAACTGGCAGTAGGGGAGGATTATAATATTGGAGAATGTGTTCGTTGTTTGGCTATTGGCTTTTCAATTTAGAAAGTAGGAGATGCAGAAGAACAGGTAAGAGAACAACTGGAGAGGCAGAGAGGGATAGTAACTGTGAGTGAGTTGTTAGAAGGGTTGGTGTGACCTGAAAGATGAGCACAACACGTTGTTATTTGTTGTTGTTATGAGTCGTTGAGTCACTTGTGACTCATAGCAACCCTATGTACAACATCCCTAAACCCTACTCTATCCTGTGCCAATCTCACTGTCTCCGACACACCCATCCTGATTACCTCAGTCACTTAATCAATTCACTTCATAGAGGGTCTTCCCCTCCTGCGCTGTCCTTCCATCTTCCCAAGTATGATGTCCCTCTCCAAGGACCGGTCCCTCCTTGTAACATGTCCAAAGTATGTGAGACAGAGCCTCAGAATCCTTGCCTCCAAGGAGCAGCCTGGTTTAACCCTCCCTAGGACGAACCTGTTAGTTTTCTTAGCAGTCCATGATACATTCAATACTCTTCTCCAACACCACAGCTCAAAGGCATCAATTCTCCTTCTATCCTCCCTAATCATTGATTGTCCAGCTCTCTGGTGCATAGCAAGTGATTGCAAAGATCATGGCCTGTATCAGACGCACCTTAGTCTCCAGAGAGACACCATTGCTCTTCAGAACTTTAGAGCGGTCCCTAACAGCAGACTTTCCCATGGCAATACGTCTTTTAATTTCCTGGCTGCTGGTGCCAAGAGTGTTGACTGTGGAGCCAAGCAAACTAAAGCTGTGAACAATCTCAAGTTCTTCACCATCCATCCTGATGCTGCCAATTGGTCCAGTGGTGAGAATCTTTGTCTTCTTGCTATTGAGCCTTAACCCATATTGAAGAGTATAGTCCTTGGCCCTCTGTAGCAAGGACTTCAAGTCTTCCTCAGTTTCAGCAAACAGGGTTATATCATCTGCATAAGCAGATTGTTAACGGATCTTCCACCAATTCTGATGCCATACTTCTCCTCATAGAGCCCAGCCTCTCGGATAATCTGTTCTGCATACTACTTGAAAAGGTATGGAGATAGGACACATCCCTGGCGTACATCTTTCCCAATTTTGAACCATGCAGTGTTTCCTTGCTCTGTTCTGACAACTGCCTTCTGGTTCAACTATAACATAGAACTGAATAAACGGAATTCCTGGTGAAAAACACTGTAGCTGAGTGATTCTTCAGACAAGGCATGGAATAAAATTAGCATTGACATAAATAAGCTCTGGGTTCCTATTTTATGGCACGCAAATGATGAAACTGTCAAAGAAAATAGTGGGAGAAGCTATTTTTGGGTTTTACTTAAGCATCTTGCAAATTTAGGGAAATAACAAGTTTTGGATAGCTTGACATTTCAGGGATATTAATGTATTCAAATGTTTGTTTACCTTCTTTGATGGTGTCAGTTTAAAGAATAAGGTGTGCCTGATTTACCTATGATCTTATTAGTTACTGGAAGACCATAGAGAAATTGGTGCCTTTGAATTGTGGTGTTGGTGAGGACTATTAATTATATCAAGGACAGCCCAAAGGAAAAACCAAATCTGTCTTGGAGGAAGTACAATCACAGTGCTCCTTAGAAGCAAGGATGCTGAAACTTCATCTCACTTTGGACATATTCTCAGGAGGGGTCAATTCTTGGGGGAAAAAAGCATTGTTCCGGGAAAGCTGGAGACTCAGTGAAAGAGTGGAAGGCTCGCAACAAGATGGATGGGCACAGTAATTTTAACAATGACCTTGAGATCAGAGATCATCAAGATGGTGCAGCATTGGACAAGTTTCAGCTCTATTGTTTATAGGGTTATTATGAATCATAGTCAATTCAACAGTATCTAACAATAACAACATGTACAAATCAACTAGGAAGTGAAGAAGAGCTGAAGTACTTACTGAATAAGATCAAAGACTATAATCTTCAATGTGGTTTTCATCTCAACATCAGGAAACCAAAAAGCCTCACTATCAAGCCAATAGGGAACATCATGATAGATGGAAAGAAGATTAAAATTGTAATGACTTCATTTTACTTGCTCCCACAATCAAGACCCATGGTAGCAGCAATCAAGAAATCAAAATATGTGTTGCGTTTGGGAACTTTGTTGTTAAGGACCTCTTTAAAGTGCTAAGAGAGCAAAGACATTAAAGCCAGATGTGCCTAATGCAAGCCATGGTATTTTCGATTGCTTCATATACATATGAAAATTGGACAATAAATAAGGAAGACCAGAGAAGAACTGGTGCCTTTGAATTGTGTTGGTTATGAGTATTAAATGCAACCCAAACAAATCTGTCTTGGAGGAAGTGAAACACAGTGCTCCATAGAAGATGCTGAAACCTTATCTCACATACTTTGGGTATATTATCAGAAGGGATCAATCCTTGGAAAAATACATCATACTGAGAAAGTATGCGAAAGGTAGAGAGACAGTGAAAGTGAGGAAGGCCTTCAACAGAAAGGATTGACACAGTGACTATCACAATGATCTTGAGTGTGACAGAGATGTAAGTATGATACTGGATAGGGTAAGGTTCAGATATGTTGTTTATAGAGTTGCTATGCGCTACAGTTGACTTGAGTGTATTTAATATCATCATATACAAATATTTATCAATATTTATTCAAAGATGTTTTCATGGGCTATGGAGTCAGACCAATCCAAAGGTGACTGTCCAGCGGGTTTGCAGAGGTAATAAATTACACAGGATTTAGTGTATCTTTCTTTCAAAGATCAGCTAGTGGATTTGAGCCACATGCTTTTGGGTTGGCAGTGCAGGTCTTTAGCATTAGGACACCAGAGTTCCTTTTCATGCAAAGGTGATTAATGTGTTATTCCTTCATTATGTATAATAGAATCTAGATGAAGAAGACAACTTATGTCCAGAAAGAATTCTATAATGGGATGAATTTTGACATGTTGTTCTCTTTTGTGCCTTCAAGTCAGAACCAACTTACAACTGACCTGCTGTTGGATTTTCAGAGACTGTAAATTGCATGGACCAGGTGCCTTAGGATTAGCAGTGCAACTTCTTACTCCTAGAGCACCAGAGCTGTCAATGAATTTTAATACTGAACTTTGATAAGTAACCACAAATATGGTAATGAAATAGACTATCCAATATTAATTTATTTTTAAACTGTACCATTTAATGCAAGGCACATGGTTCAAAGTCACCAGTCGCTCTGTGGGAGAAAGATGGATAATCTCCTCCCATGTAATTAACTGCCTCTGAAAATCCACTGGAGGGACAGCTTTGGGTCAGTTCTGACCCAGTGGTAAAGAACAACAACCACTTCATGCCTCTTACTATATTCACAAAGTTGTATAATTATCACCATTATGTAACCAAGAACATTTCATTACCCAAGAAAAGAAACCTCATGTCTTTTAGCTTTCTACTCCCTGTTACCTCCAGTCTCTGGCAAGTACTAGATTAGTTACTATGGATTTCCAATCCTGGACATTTCATATTAATGGAATCATACAATATGTGGCATTTTGTGACTGTATTCTCTCACCTAATGAATGTTGTTAAGTGTAATTTATGTTGTAGTTTTTGTTAGGAGCTGTTGTGTCCAGTATGACTCAGCAACCCTATGAACAACAGATCTAAACACTATCCTCTCCTGTGCCATTCTCACAATCTCTGACACACTCAAGCCTCTTGCTACAGTCATTGTATCAATCTATCTGGTTGAGAGTCTTCCTCTCCTTTGCTCTCCCTCCACATTTCCAAGCATGATGTACCTTTCCAAGGAATAGCCTTTCCTAGCAACACTCCCAAAAGATGTGAGATGAGGCTTTATCATCTGCCTCCAAGGAGCACTCTGGCTGCACTGTCTTCAAGACATATCTGTTCTTTTGGCAGTCCATGGATATTCAGTACTTTCCTTCAACACCATTGTTCAAAGGCATCAATTCTTCTATAATTCTTATTCACTGTTCAGCTTTCAGATATATGGCAAGGGATTGAAAAGACCATATCCTGAATCAGGCACACAGTCCTCAAACTGACGTCATTGCCTCAATCATTTCGGAGAGGTGCCTCACTGTAGATTTTCCCAGAGTGATATGTCTCCTGGATGCTAGCTAGTATCAAGTATACGGATTGTAGATCCAAGTAAGATGAAGTCATTTATAGTTTAAATCTTTTCTCCATCTATCATTATGTATCTGTCAGTACAGTGGTGAAAATTTTTGTTTTCATGACATTGAGACACAATGCATATTGAAGATTATATTCTTTGATCTCTGCAGCAAGTGCTTCCTTACTTTCAACAAGCAAGGATTTGTCATTTGCTTAAGCAAGGTTTTTGATGAATTTCCCTGCAATCCTGATGCCACATTCTTCTTCATAGAGTTCAGCTTCTTGAAAATTTGCTTAGCATATAGATTGAATAGGTAAATCCTTCATCAGATAGATGATTTGTAAATTTTTCTCTCATTCTCTGTATTGTCTTTTCCGTTTTTGATGGTGCCCTTTAAAGTTCATATGTTCTAGATCT
>NW_006399769.1:20757450-20759882 GCF_000299155.1 Elephantulus edwardii
TTTATTTTATTATTTTTGTGTGCGTGTACCGTCAAATCAGATCTGACTGGTACAGGAGGAGATTGTCCCTCCTTCCCTGGCAGAGCATCTGGTCGATCCAAACCATGCGCCTCTGGGCTTGCAGCTAGATCTTTCTTAAAGATTTATCTATTTATCTCTTTTTCCTTTTGTTGTTTGTGCTTTTCACATCGCATCTATGAAACTAATGCCAAGTCATGGTCACAAATTTTTTCTCCTGTTCATTCAAAGTTTGTCATAGTATTAGTTTTTATATCTAGGTTTTTAATCCATTTGAAGTTCTATTTCTATATGTGGTAATTAAATAGGAGTCCAGTTTTGGGCTTTTTTCATGTTGGTATCCAACTGCATCATGATTTGCAGAAAAGATTATGCTTACTACACTTTATTGACTTAGCACTTTTGACAAAATCAATTGGTAATCAGTATAAGAGTTTAATTGCTGATTTTCACTTTCCTCCATTGATATTTATGACTACCCTATGAGTTGTGGTGCTGGAGAAGGATGTCACAAGATAGAACAGGGTTCAGATCTTTTGTTCACAGGGTCTCTATGAGTTGTACTTTATTTGATGGCACTTAACAACAACAACAACATGAACTGCCATACTGGAGAAAGTGAAACTAGGTTGCTTCTCTGAGGTATGACTTATGAAGCTCCATCTCACATACTTTGGGCATGTTGCCAGAGGGGACTGGTCCTTGGAGAAGGACATCATGCTCAGAACGGTGGAGGGTTGGCACAGGAGAGAAAGACCTCAGATTAGATGGATTGATATAGTGACTGTGGCAATGGGGATAGGTGTGTTGGAGAAAGTGGGATTGACTCAGGCTAGGACAAGGTTCAGAGCTCTGGTTCATAGGATCATTGGGTCACAGTTGACGCAATGGTATAGAACAGCAACAAGGTCATGCTAGCACATACTATATATTTATTACTGCAGTTTGGAATGCACTTTGAGCGAAATCAGGAATTTGAAAATTTCCAAATGTCTCTTGATTTTTAAAGATTACTTTGGTTATTCTAGGTTCCTTATATTATCATGTGAACTTTAGGATCAGCTTGCCAGTTCAGCTGAAGTTTTGATTAAGAATTGCATTTGATTACTAGGACAATCTGGGAAATACTGTTAGCAATATAAATTTAATCTTCTGTAATTTCTTGTAAAATTTTTTTTGGGGTTTAAAAAAATATATTTTTATACTAGTTTATTTAGAAAATTAGACTACGTTGTTTTTCACATAAGATCCTTTCCATTTTCCTCACCCCTCCACCCATCAAATTATACAACCCTGTGATTTATTCCCTCCCTGCACATTCTCACCCTTCTGCTTCCATCCTTCTTCCCCTTGGGTCCTCATACTCATTCTATAATAATGGTTTAAAACAGTATTTGTCCTTGTGGAACTGAGTAGGTTTACCCAGCATAATGCTACAGTCCCTCCCAAGTTATGTAATATTTTATAAAATCATTGCTTTTGGGTGCTGTGTGAATGTACCATAATTTCCCAATCCATTCCATTGTGGTTGGACATCTGGGCTGTTTCCATGTGTTACCATTTTCCAGAAGGACTTGAGGACACTGCGCTGCTGAGGAAAAAATAACAAAAACAAAGACAGACAAGCAAAAAGAAACAAAGCAAGGCACAGGGGACCAAGGTAAAGTGAAGGCTAAAACCAAGGCAAAAACCAAGGCCCTGTCATTTATTCCTTCAGTACATATAGAAAATACAAACTTCTATTATTAAGTTTCTCACTACACAGCAAGCAGTTACCTCTTTGAAAAAAACTGTTTTCAACATAGTTGGTGCTCCATAATAGGGTGCCCAGAAGATCCTAACAAACACACAAGAACCTTACCTCTGTTTTCTGCAAAATCTCAAGGACAGTAGCTTCTTGTTAGTCTGTGTTTTCTATAAGCGCTGAAGGACTTTAGTTTCTCATTAAGCCTTCACAGCTGCTGTTTTGGGTCTTATGAGGCCACAACTACTCTTCTGGGTCTTATGAGGTCTCATGCATGCACCTGACTTTCCATGGGGACACGTCCACATGCTTTGTCTAGTAAGTTGTTTTTAGCTAGCTTCCTGCTAAGTTTTCCCTGCTGTCTTCTAAACTACACATGTGGACAGTCAACCAAAGTACAGGGCTTTCAGAAACCCTCACATCCATATTCTTGTGACTGTGAATAATGCTGCCATGAACATTGGTGTACAAGTCTCCATTTGTGCTTGAGTTCTCATTTCCTCAGGGTATATTCCAAGCAATGGAATATTTAACAGTGTTTTATAGTTCTTAGAGAATACATTTTATACTTCTTTTGTCAAACATACTCCTAGTTACTGTATTATTTTTTATTCTATAAAAGTGAACTTAGGCTCTTAGTTAAATTTTCAGATTGCTCATTAGTAAAATT
>NW_006399769.1:20761527-20775362 GCF_000299155.1 Elephantulus edwardii
GGAAGGAGTTTAGGGCTGCTGTACATAGGGTCGCTATGAGTTGCAAGTGACTCGATGGCACATAACAACAACAACAACAATCATTTATTGCATAGACTTTGACCAAGTTTATGTGTTCTTGATCCATTGTGTCTTCAATCATTATTTAGTGTCCTCCTTATCTTTTACAGTGATTTTCATTCTGAGGTTTATTTTATCAGATATTAATATTGCTACTCTTGGTCTTTTGTGGGTGCCGTTTTTTTGTATATATTTCTAGCCTTTGATTTTCTATCTTTCCCCTCATTTTTTAGATGCACCTCTTGTAGGCAACATATTGATGGGCTTTGTGTTTATACATTATGCTACTGCTTTTCTCTTAATTGGTATATTTAGTACCTTCACATTTTGTGTGATTATTGACAGACCAGCTTTTTTGGGTGCCATTTTGCTGTGCTTCTTTTTCTGCTCTTTCTGTTTACTATGGTCCATCCAATTTCCTTAGGTGTCTCTGTAAAAGACTTCCCGTAAAATTTCTTGTTGAGTTGGCCATGTTTTCACAAATTCTTTAAGCCCTTGTTTTTCTGAAAATGACCTAATCTCTCCTTCATATCTGATGGACAACTTTGTTGTGTACAGGATCCTTGGTTGTCAATTGTTTTCTTCCAACTTTCTGTATGTATCATTTCATTGTCTTCATACTGGCAAGGTTTCTGCTGAGAAATCAGAACTTAATCTTATTAGTTCTCCTTTGGAGGCGACTCTTTGTTTCCCTCTCACAGCTGTTAAAATTCTAGTATTGTCTTTTATTTTGGCAAATTTGACTATGATATGCCTTGATGCTTGTCTTTTGGGGCCTAGTCCGTTTTGGGGTTTGTTAAGCTTCTTAAGTGTGTATTTCTTCATCCTTCATAATGTCTGGGGAATTTTCTCCTACACAAATTTTCTTCTGCAATTTTCTCAGTCCTTTTCCTGACCTCCTTGTATTCTGAAATCCCAGTCATATATATGTTTTACCTTTTGATGGTATCTAACATGGTTCTAACATTTTCTTAATTTCTCTTCCATCTCCTCTTTGTTGTTTTTTAACCCCTAGTGTATTCTTATTGATATTCTTGTCTTCTAGCCCACTGACTATCTGTTCCATTTTTCTGTTCTTTTTTTAATTTTTTTTTTCTCCAGCACATTTGAAACTTCTGCCATTTGGTCTTGATATTCTGGATTGCATTTTCATGCATTTCAGTTATTTCTAGTCTTTGCTGACTATATGCTCTTTTCTTGTGATGATATTTTAAGTCCTTGTGTGTCTTTACCTATAGTTTCAATCCTTTCTTTCATCTTTTGCAAACATTTTATGTAGTTTTTCATATTCTTTCACATTGATATATTTCTTCTGTTTCTCTCTCTATAGTATTCATAGGGTCTGCAATATGTTCTACTTTTTTTTTTTTTTAGGAGAAGGATATTTTGGTTTTCCCACAATGCTTGAGGTTGACTGCTGCTTTCTTGACATTATTTGAAGTTTTTCTTGGTGTGTGTTAGGAAATTTCTGTTATGTTTGAATAAGTTACTGACTGTTCTTTACTTTTATAATGTTACTGATTTGTGCAAATTTAAAGTGTTCTCTTTATATGGATGTCAACTCGCTATACCAGTCCTTTCTGTCTGTGGGGAAGCTCACTTCACCTTCAACTTCTCTCTGGACTGCAGTCCAATTTTATGGAAATCTCAGCTGAACGCCTTCCACTTCTTCTAAACTTTGTAATTATCCTTGGTGCTTCTGGTGCACAGAGCAGTTAGAGACCAACTTCCTGGACTCTACTCTTCTCTCTCTACCTATTTAAGTGTCAAAGGAGTTAATGCCACATATATGCTGCTGCCCTCTTAGGTGTTGCTGGTGCTCATAGCAGCTGGAGGCCAACTTCCTCTACAACAGCACTTTCTCTATCCTACAGTTGATTTTTTTTATGTTAAATTTCTATACTGTAGACTTGCTGAGCTTGTTTATTAGTTCTAATAGTATTCTATGAATTTATCAGGATTTTCTGTACACAAGACAAACATGTCTACAATTAGAGATGGTTTTACTTTTCCATTTCCAATACAGATGCATTTTATTTCTTTTTTTGCCTGCTTTCCTTGAGTAAAACTGCTATTACAGTGCTGAATGGATGCGTTAAGAGTGGATATTTCTCTTTTCAGTGGGGAAAATTTTAATCTATCTCCATTAATTCCAGTAAGCTATCACTTTTCCGTAGATGCTTTTCCCCAGGTTGAGGACGTTTCTTTAATTTCTAATTGGATAAAATATACTTAATATTTATTAAAGAGTGTTAAATTTTGCTAAATGATTTTCCTGTCTCCACAGGGATAATCATGTGAGTTTTTCCCTATAATCTATACATATTATTTTTTTTACTAATTCATTTTTATTTATTGATTCAACTTTGAATTTCTGGGATAGATCTTACTTAGTATGTGTATATAGTCCTTTTTATGTTTCTGCATTCAATGTAAAGAGGTTTTCTGTAGAATTTTGCTTTAAATACTTCAAGAATATTGATCTGCAGCTATTTTCCCCCTCATGATATTTGTCTATTTCAAGTTTTGATATCAGAGAAATATTGGTCTTACGAAGTAAGATAGGAAATGTTCCCTAGTCTTTTCTTTTTTTCTAAACTGTGCTGCAATCCTGAAGGCACATGGTTTGAGACCACCAGTTGCTCTGTGGGAGAAGGATGGCAATCTCCTTCTGTGAGATTGTCTCTGAAAATCTACCAGAGGGTCCACTATGGGTCAGTTCCAATTCTATGATGTACAACAACAACAACAGTATTAAGTGTTCAGATGTTTGTTGTTTGGTAGAATTTTTTGATGAAGCAACTTCATTCATTCTCTCTCTCTCTCTGTCTGTCTCTGTGTTCTTGATTAATATTTCAATTTCTTCATATAGACTTCTGGAGGTGCAGTAGGTTTGAGAACTCCAAGCACGTGTGGTGGTTCTTTGAGGCCCACGAGGGGGTTGGCAGAGTGGACTAGCCAGATGAATGGGGTCTGGGGCAGGGAGTTTCCCAGCAATTTGGCGTGTCAGGCTCCTAAGACACTGAAAGGTCATGCCCACCTAGGGTCTTGGGATATTTAATGCCAGCTGGATCCTATCTTTGGCTTCTGGAGGCGTGGTAGGTTTGAGGACTCTGAGCACATGTGGTGGTGGTTCTTTGGGGCCCACGAGGGGCTTGGCAGAGCGGACTAGCCAGATGAAGGGGGTCTGGGGCAGGGCGTTTTCCCAGCAATTGCCTTTCATTGTTTTTGTTCAGACATTCTTCTAGGTTGTATAGCCCTGGTGTACAAGCTGCCGTACAGCGGTCACTTGTGGTTGCTGTAAGGCTGAACACTGACACTGATGTGTTAAATGCGTTAATGGCTGGTTACCCAATGTGGACAGAGAGTGGGATGGAGCTCCCCGATTAAAACAAGCTTGGAAGGAGGAGTGGCATCCACTTCCATAATAGCTTGCCTCCAGAAACCCTATGAACCTGGAGAGAGGATGAAAGGCACCCAAGCGTCTAGGACTCTCCTTCACTGGGTTGCTATGAGTCGCCTGCAACTTGAACGCACTTAACAACAACAACATATAGACTTATTCAAAAATTCCAGTTAAGTAATTTTTCATAGTTTATATATTTTTATAATTTCTTGATTTTAAGCTAGGTGTTAAAAGAGCAAGGGCCACTTGGGAAACATCATATCTGACCTTATCAACTTCACAGAGGGAAACTGTTCCCATCCACAGCATCAGTTACACAAAACCAATTCCCATGAGGTTAGACATATTCCACATGCTTCAATACGTCTTTCTACTCATCTCAATACCAATCTTACTGCTTTAGTGGATCCAAAATTTGATGTGATAGCTCATAGATCACACAAAACCATATTGAGAAAGTAAAAAGATTATAATTCAGATTAATAACAATACAGTCAAGACAGCTTCCAAAATGTGCACATAGGCAACCCAGCCTTGAGCCTCATAGTGTTGCCAAGTTCTCAGTCCTGCCAATTTTGATTATTCCCCTTAAATGTTCAACAACGTTTTCAGTCCTGCCAATATTGGCTTCCCTCTCCCGACCACAAGGTTTCATTTTATGTCATGTCTTCAGTTTGGCCATGGCTGCTGCCACCTCTAAGTGTGTCTTACATTTCATTGGTTTTAGAGAGGTCTCCTTCCTCTTCTGATGGAGAAGAATTCCATGTCTGCATCTAGAGTTGTTCAATTTATTGGTGAGACTAGCCAATAACTTGTAGATGGCTGAAACTGATCAATCCTCTTGTGGAATGGCAGATCCCTTTGTGGAGAGGCTAACATCCCTCCTTTGCACAGTCCTTCACATCCACGTGGTTCAGTCATCCATGCTAGAAAGACAAACTCCATACCAGGGTCCTAATGTACAGTTAGTTGTTTCTTTTAGTCTTTTATTTTTTATTACTATATATTTATTGTTCTTGTTGTATACCATGTAGTTGGAAGCTGACCCCTCAGTGGGTTTCCAGAGGCAGTAAGTTGCACAGGATGAGATTTCCCATATTTCTCCCATGGAAATGTTGGTGGATTAGAACCTCATATCTTTGTGTGGGCAGAGAAATTTCTTATCACTGAGGCTCTTAGATATTTTCTTGGTTTGTCTGCTTTAAACACTTGTTAATTCTGTTGATATTTTTTAAAAAATCAACTTATGATTTCATTGATTTTTTTCTTCCATCATTTGTCTGATTTTAATTTCATTCATTTCCATGTAAAATTTTATTATTTGCTTCTACTGGTCTAGTGGTTAAAGTGTTTTGCTGCCAACTTAAAACTAGCAGTTCAAGCCCACCTGGAACATTCTAGATAAAGACAGACAATTTCCTCCCACGCAATTTACAGCCTCTGAAAACTCACTGGAGAGTCAGCGATGAGTTGTTTCTGACTCATTGGCAATAACAGTAGCATTAGTTTGCTTTGAGCGTTTTTTAACTTTAAATTTTAAGTTATTAATTTGAGATCTTTATTCTTTTAAAGTTTAAACACAACATAAATTTCCTTCTAAGCCTTGCTTCAATAAGTTTAGACGTTTTATTTCTTATTTTCTGTATCAGTGTGCTTTTAAGCCCTTCATCTGATTTATTTTTTAACCCTCTGGTTACTTAAGAGTATTATTTAATTTCTACATGGTTTGGACTTCCCAAATATCTTTCTGCTGTTGATTTCTAATTCCATTCTGTTGTGCTTGGGAGTATGCTTGATATGATTGTAATTCTTGATATTTATTGTAATTTATTTTATAGTCTATTATTTTGTTTATAATAGAGACTGTTTCATGTGCACTTGAAAACAAATGTATACTGCTGTTGTTATAGTTTTTGCAGCTGTCTCTTGGTCTAATTGCTTTGTAGCATTGTTAAAGTCTTCTGTTTGTTGCTAATTATATGTCTTGTCTTTTACATAATTGCCACTGAAATATTAAGGTCTCCAACCATTATTGTTGAATTGTCAATTTTATCTTCAAGTCTATGTATATTTTGGAAATCTGTGATTTGTGTGTGTGTGTGTGTGCGCGCGCGCGTGCGTGCGTGGGTGTGATTTGAATGGAAATTTACAGACATTGAATATTCACTCATTTATACAGATTTCTCTCCCCCTTGCCTCCTCTTTCATTCCTCATGTTTGTTCTGTACTAGCTTGTTAGTCACATTACTCATAATGTCTTATCTCCCATTCTTTTCATAATTATCTTCCCCTCCTGTCATCTATGCCAATGCTATGTTCCTTATCTATCTGTTATCTTCCTATTCTCCCTGCCTCCCCTCCCTCACTGCCCTGTAATCTCCTTGGATTTTAGGTCTTATATTGGTCTTGTCCTTTTATGACTGAGTTAATTAACTCAACATAATGTCCTCTAGACTTATGTTGTATAGTGTTTCTTGAGACTGTCATTGTTTTTTAATGCTGCATAATACTCTATTGTGTTGGTAATATTGTATGTATAATACTCTATGTACCATAGTTTCTTTATTCATTTGTTTGTTGATGAGCACTTGGGCTAATTCCATTTCTTTGCTATTGTGAATAATGGTGAAATAAACAGGGACATGGATGACTCTATGTTTTATCTTTGTTTTCCTTGGGGTAGATTCTTAGTAGTGAGATAGCTGAGTCAAATGGTCTTTCTATTTTGTCTTCTAAGCAATCACTAGACTGCTTTCAATAGTGATTGTAACATTTTACCCTCTCACCAGCAATACATGAGGGTTCTAATCTCTTGACATCCTTGCCAGCATTTATTATTTGTTGTCCTGTTAAACTTTGCCATTGTTGTGTGGGTGAGATGATTTCTCATTGTTATGACTTGGGAATTTTTGAGAGGAAAAGATTGTCAAGTATTGTATATTTCCCATATACACGTATACACATTTAAACAATGCTGTCCTGCTTTTTTACCTCTCATCGACATTTAGGAAGCACTTAGGCAACAAATAAGCAAGCTTCCAGCTAAGCACCAAACAATTCTCCATTGAGGTAGA
Organism: Elephantulus edwardii; assembly: GCF_000299155.1. Taxonomy (NCBI): domain Eukaryota; kingdom Metazoa; phylum Chordata; class Mammalia; order Macroscelidea; family Macroscelididae; genus Elephantulus; species Elephantulus edwardii. Next base: position 20,768,068 of record NW_006399769.1, read on the forward strand.
CCAGAGTAAGGAATCATGAGGTGAGTGGGTAAAGTAGAAATAGAATTGTTTTTTCTTTCTGTCACATGGAAAATTATATTGCAACACCTTCAAATAAAGGAAGGAATGATTGCTTGAATGGACCAAAATGTTGTTGAACTTGTGTGATTTCAAGTCACCTTAGGATCATGAGTCTATTTCTAAAGAGGTTCATGCATGAAAATTGAAGAATTAAGAACATTTGCCACAAGCGCTTGACATTTCCCAGACACATCAGGAATTTTTTCCAGTCAATCTCTCTCTCTCTCACACACACACGCACACACGCACACACACACACACACACACAAATATACACACCTACACCAACATATATTGATACATACATACATACACACACAGATATTTTATCTTCCAAGATTTCACCTCAAAGTTTACAGATGTATCACAACCATTTCTGGCAAAGAATGAGTTGAAAATTTTCTTACACAAATTTATGTTTTCAATTAATCACTCTTCCTGGGGAGTTAAATTTAATTGTGTTTTTCCAAATTGGCTTGACACCTACAAAATTTAGTTTATAAACTTACAAAAACCAGTCCTCTAATTATTTCTTCTAGAATATGAACTGCTTTAACTTCCTCCAACTAATTCTCTCCTTCAGTAATTTTTGTACACCTGTTACTTATTTTGGCATCCAACAGCCATATTTATTATATCGGACTTGTTTTGTCATCAGATGGTATTTAAATGAAAGTTTAAATATCACAAATTCTCGATGGGTTTTCCCAAATTTAGGGAGCTCTGATGGAATAGTACATAGGAAACTGCATTGATAACTCAAAAGTGGTAGGGGGCATTCTCCTCCTGGGCAGCTTATAGCCTTTGAAAACCCACTGGAAGATCAGCTCTGAGTCCATTCTGATGTGATGGTAATGAGTTGAGTTGAGATGAGCTGAGTTTTCCTAATTTTAATTTTGCATGACATCTAAATAAATATTTAGTTGATTTTTGGTTGTGGTTTGTTTTGATTTTTATCTAAACAAACAAACAAACAAATAAAAACCCCAAAGCCAACAAGTCTTTCTCAACTTAGGCCATAGGAGGTCAAATCTAAAATTCTTTGGGGCCCATTTAGAGAAGATTTGTGATAAAAGGATATAGATATTTTCCTCAATGAATCAAAGATGAATTTTAAATTGTTCACGCATGTCAGCAGATCACTGGAACACGTTGTAATTTTATCTCTTTCTATTGTAAAGGTCTTAGCTTCCTAACTTCCCCATCCAGTCAGGAATAAAGATCGGCTACTGGACAGGCTCATTAGATGACGGTTCAAGGTAGAATCCTACTGAGAATGGATTCTGGAGAATCCAACTGCAAAAGCCATCCATCATTTTAATTTTTTTATTTACTTGGATTCTGTGATTTTTTGCCTGTTTTTTTTTATTCTTCATGTGAGCATAACCTTTTCTTTCACACACTGACATCATCTCCAGCCATCCCTGGCCCCATTCTCTTTGCTAGGTAGCGTTTCTGTTATGCTCAAATTCAAATATTCGTTTCTGTACTGCTGGTTGTACTGGGGCTATGCGGCTTAAAACATCTGGTATTAAAATCAAAACCAATTAGCAGTTACATTTATTCATAGCTTAGGAAAAAAATGTGCGTAAGTGTATCTATTGCTTAAAGACATGCACACAAGTTCATTATTCTTACTATTAAAGGAGTTCTGGAGACCACTAGGTGTCACTCTGCACAGATCCCTACACTCCGAGGTGCAAAGGCAAGAAAATTCTATTCCTTGGTAGATTTGTTCTTGTTTTCTTTGGGCAACAGAAAAAAGTTACTACACACATTGGGTTTGATTCTCCCCTCTCTTATTACTAAGAGCCTCTGCCTGTTATTTATATCAAAAAGAAAACCCACTTGGTCTCCCTCCTCTCTTTTCAATCATCCCTCTTTTAAGTTTACAACTAAGGAAAGACCATTGCATAATAAACATGTTGGGGGCTAAAAAAATCTTGTTAAATGTGTGAAGAGTCTTCTTCTAGGGGATCATTTGGGGTTATGTTTAGTTTAGCATCTCTTTAGATTCAGGAGCTCCTTTCAGTAGGGAAAGCTCTAAGAGGACAGGTCACTTCTGCAGTGTGATTAGAGGGAGTGACTGTTCATTTCCTCTGTTCAAATATCTATTTCATTAGTACGTCTTTCCTACCTAGCATGAAAGTAGCACAATTGTAATAGTATCTCTAGGTTAGATTCATTATCTAAGTAAAATCATTGCTGTTTCTATGGATATGTTGCATAATTCTTTCCACTGGCAAATTAACGTTACATTATATGAAATTTAAAATATACTATCTATATTACATGATGTGAGACACATAGAATATGGATTTGAAGGTGTGTATTTCAACTAATAAAGAGTATGAAATAGGATTCATCATACTATTGGGGCAGATCTTGATTAGGACAGATTGATTGGAGTAGGCATAGTAAACATGAAGGGGCTAAGAAGATAAAAGAATAGGAGAGGTATTATTATCTACTCTTGTTTCCCTCATGCTTATTTGTCTCCATGTTTTCATTACCTCATGCAAGCACTCTTTCTCTGTAATTAATAGCACTGCTAATTATTTAATTAGGAAGATAGGAAGCTCTAGTGGTCCAGTGGTAAGAAGCTGCATTGCAATCACAAAGGCACACAGTTCAAATCCACTAGCTGCTCCATGGGAGAAGTATGAGCAGTCTTCTCCTGTGCAATTTACTGCTTCTGAAAACCTGCCGGAAGGTCAGCTAAGGATCGGTTCTGATGATTGCTGTTGTGTGCCATCGAATCAGAACTGACCCTCCGCCGGGTTTTCAGAGGCAATTAATTGCACAGGTGCTTCTCTTGCAACAACAATTAGGAAGATACAAAATATGAATCTATTTTGGATATATTTCTTCAGACACTTGATGAAACCCATAAAGTACTATGTGAAATAGAGTACTATTTCTCTCATCAAGTTTATACTATATTTCGTTCCTTTTTGAATATGGATCCATTTAAATTATTACTCTATACTCAACTGGGAAAAATGAGGTATCATGCCCAATCTCTCTAACTGCTAAAAGGCAGAGATAAAGCTAGTACAGATGAGAATTTTTATTTGGCCTTATAGAAATAAACTGGTAAATATTCACAAGAACTCAATTATATATATATATTTTATATATATATATAGACATTTACTGCAGGAAATTTGATACGACTTTATGTGAGAAAACTAGAAATTACTTCCAAGATCATGTATTGGATATGGTTAAATACATTAAAGATCTATTATAAAGAAGAAACTAGTTTTACCCTAAAAGCACTTGATGTTAAAATGATCAAAGACGTTACAGGTAAGATGAGATGGCAAGATGAAAATGACTGTGCATACCCCCATTGCATCCTTTTTAAAATAGATGTGCATGCCCACTAGCTTACACTCTCTAAGAGAGCTATTTTTTTTTTCTTCTTTTGCTCATTAATATAATCCCATTGTCTCGAGCATTGAGTAGTGGAGAGGAACCCTCAATGCTCTCCACCTCCTGGTGTTGATCTCTTTCTATAATGCCTTTCCTTTAGCCACAACTAGTTTCTATGATTTGCATTAAATCAATAGACTATACAACCTAATGGGCTATCACTCTCATTTTAGGTTTGTTTACGTTAAGAGAGTCGGTTTGATTAGGTTAAGAGGCTCTATTAATTGACTGGAGTGAAAAACTCTTCGGTTGGGCTTCAAGAAACCTGGACATTTTGAGAAAGATGATTTTGTGCCAAAGACTGCATGCAATTACTAGAACCTGATGTGGCTTCCCACAAAAAACTGGGTTCTTAGTTATACAAGGAAATGAACTCTTCCAATAACCTAAATGAGCTTGAAAGCAGTTTTACTCAGAAGAACCCTCAGGTAAGGATGCCGCCTGGTTGACACCTTGATTTTGATATAGTGTGGCCTGGAGCAAAGGATGAAACTAAGCCAAGTTTAGACTTATGATCCACAGAAACCATGAACTAACAAACACATGTTGTTTTAAGTCACTATGAGTTTGTTGTGGGGTTTTTTTTTTTTATAAGATTGTAGTATACTAGTTGTCTATAAGCTTGTCATACTGTGGTGGCTTACATGTTTCTGTGATACTGAAAGTAGTAAAAAAATAAAATGCATGAAGATCATCATCTTAGGTGTTAATGAGCTTAAATGAACTGTGTTGTACATTTTGAATTAGACAACCAGTCTATGCTTGGAATGACAAATTAAAAAGGAATGGTGACTCAATCCAAACCCTCATTTAAAATTATTTAACTGCACACCGATGTTTATTGCAGCTTTGTTCACAATAGCAAGGAGTTGGAAGCAACCTAAGCGCCCATCAACAAACAAATGGATAGAGAAGTTGAGGTATATTCACACAATGGAATACTACGTTGCATTGAAAAACAAGGAACTCATGTAAAACTCATTCAAAATGGGTGACCCTGGAGGACATTATGCTGAGTGAAATATCTCAGTCACAAAGGGACAAATACTGCATAGTGCCACTGTTGTGGAATGGGACTGACATGAAGGTTGGGGTAAGACTGAGAAGAATTGGACAAATTATGTATACTGTATTGAAACAGATGAGGGAAAGAACAGATTAAAGGCAATATATGATTGGGTATTATGGTGTACACAAAGAGTCCAGAATGCAGGTTGCATAGTGAAGTGTACTAGGGGTGGGGTGGGGTGGGGTGATGGGGGTATTGTATACCAATGAAGGAATTTTTCTTTTTTCTTTTCAAAGAGAGGAGTGAACTGGAGGGGAGGGGTGGAGAGGGAGAAAAGTGCAACAATGAATAAATGGAAATCCAGAATCTCTGTAAATGTTCATTAAAATTAATAAAAATAAAAGAAAAATATTTAAAAATTTTTTGAGCATTGTAGTACGATGCTGGTAGGATAATGTCTATGTAAATGCAAGGAGGACCAATCCATATAACTATTGTTCAAATTTACCTACCAACCACTGAAGTTGAAGATGAAGAAATTGAAGATTTTCACCAACTTTCATACTCTGAAATCAATCAAACATGTAATCAAGAAGAATTGCTAATTACTGGTAATTAGAAAGCAAAAATGGAAAACAAAGAGGAAGGGTTGTTAGTGGAAAATATGACCTTGGCAACAGAATTAATACAGCAGATTGTGCAATATTATTTTGCAAGATCAATGATTTATTCACTGCAAATACCTTTATGGAACTGCAATGATAGCCTAAAGGTGGCTTTTTAAAACATTACCTTAGCTCCCTCTGGTCTCCAGCTACCTTAACTGCAGATGCATGGTTTTGCAAATCTCCAATAGCTGTGGGACTAGGATAAGTGAAAAAGTGCTTTCCACACCAAGTAGCTAGACTTGTGGTGGGCAAGACTTGAGGGAGACTGGAGCAAGATCCTGGTGATGGTGGTGAGACTGTGACATTGTTGTGGAGAAACTGTGGCAAGATATGACCCGAGGTTTCTTGCATTTGTACTGGCCACAGTTAAAAGGTTTTGCTGTTTTGCTGGGTACTTGAAGGAGAAGCTGGCTTATCCTTTTGAAGCAGACCTTGCTGGATAGCTAAGGAAACTAGGGGCTTCTTGTGTTTCTAAACTGAAACCATAGCCTGGACTAATTGAGAAATTGTGCCTTGGAACTTTTGGGCTACAACCTAAGTTTGCACTGGGTAATATTCTTAGCTGCCCTCACTCTACAACTTACTTTCCTAATAGACCCAATTCTTGGTACCACAACTGTGAGTTTGAGAGTCAACAACAAATAAACAGATCTCTTGCTGGGCTTTAGAGGCATCAGAGGGCTGGGCTACTGGATGTTAGCTGCATTCTACTCTGGGGTGGTGAGGGGCTGTGCTATTCTCACTCCCTCTAGCCCTTTCAGAGAGATTCTCATGGCCCTGTGTCCCCATGCCCAGTTTTCTGCTCTTTAGGCAACAACATAGAGGATTATTGTTCATGTGACTCTTGAATGATGATGGAATGTACAGAAATAAAATAGACTTACATGTCTGGAATAAGATTGTGGAAGAGTTTCACATTATTAATCAGAAGAAGGCCAGGGACTGAATTGTTCATATCCAAGTTTAAGCTGAAGCTCAAGAAAAGAAAAAGTCCAAGAACTAAACTATGACCTTCAGTAGATTCCTCTTAGAGACCATTTCAAGAATAGGTTTGACATATTTAGCACTAATGACTGAAGAGCAGATGATTTGTGGAATGACATCATAAGGCTACTACACATAAAAAATCAAGGTAAAATAGTTACTACAAAGACAGGAAAGAAAAGACCAAAATGAATGTAAATGTACAAAGATCTAGAGTTGGAAAACCAAAAGAGAAACTTTGCATTTCCCAACCTGAATTAACGGAAAGAAAAAAAAATGTGTTTTTTTTCGAGTATAATATCTGGAAAATTTAATCACAAAATACAATAAATATAAAGTAACCGAGAAAAAATTTCTACAGATATTGCTATTGTGCATTTCATATTTCCCATTGTATTGTATGAATTGCAAACATAAATATGCAAAAGATTTCTGAAAAATCAAGATTGTACGGACGAAACAGTGAGCAATACTGGAAGCATCAAAAGAAGGAAGAAATTTTGTGAAAAAAAAATCAGTTACTTTTCAATCATTTCAAGAGGTGCACATGATCAAGAATTGATTGTTCTGAAAGAAGTCAAAGCTGCAGTGAAGTTATTGGCACCAAATAAGACTCCAAATAAGACTCCAGGAATTGACAAATTGCCAGTTGAAATGTTTTGACAAATGGATACAGTTCTAGAAAGTAGGGAAACTGGTCAACTGACTAAAAATTACCAGTTCATTCCCATCCCCCAAAAAAGATAATCTACCAGAATGCAAGCTATTGAACAATAATACTATCATAAACAACTACAGGTTTACTGAATATATTCTAAAAACAATTACAGCAGCACATTAACATGAAACTACAAGAAATACAAGTCAGATTTAGAAGATGTGGGATGAGGGATGTGATTGCTTGTATAGGAAAGGTCTTGTTAAAAGAAGAGAATATTAGAAAGTTGTTTACTTATGTTTTGTTGCCTGTGCAAAGGCATTCAACCATGTAGATTATAACAAGTTACAATATAGCATTGTGAAGAATGAGAATTTGAGAACACTCATTTGTGCTCTTATGAAAACTATATATAGATCAAGAAGTAATAATTTGAACAGAACAATGAGATTTTTTAATGAATTAAATTCAGATACAC
>NW_006399769.1:20779037-20786972 GCF_000299155.1 Elephantulus edwardii
ACACACACACACACACACATGAAACTTACGTGTTTTTAATCAAATTTGCAAATAATGATGCCTATTGCTTGCTGTGCTCCTAGTGCATCTTGTCCAGTGACAAACCTGTTGCCCCCTTTTCTGTGGCAGGGCTGTATTGTGATATCCTGAGGCTACTGGGAATTTGGCTGGGATCCCTATTTTCAGCTGGATGGATATGAGCAGATGTAAGCCCCTCTAATGTGTATCAGTCAGCTTGCATTTTTGCGCTAGTTGACAAGGGTCCAAGGGTGGAAAGAGCATTTGCTGAGTGTGTCTTTAAAATTCCATAGGGTGTGAGGGCCTATGGCCCCCAGCCATATTTATTAATATAAGAAAGAATATTCTTTAAGTGGTACAGCAGTCTTCTGTCTATTTACTGTACTGAATAACTTGGAGTTGCTAATCAATGTGCCATGTTGTTGTTGTTATGTGCCATCAAGTTGCCTGCAACTCATAATGACCCTATGTACATCAGCTCTAAACTCTCCTCTATGCCTTGCCAATCTTATTGTCTCCCCATTACCCCGGTCACTAAATCAATCCATCTCTTTGAGGGTCTTCCTCTCCTGCAATGTCCGTCTACCCTCCCAAGCATGACGTCCCTCTCCAAGGACTGGTCCCGCCTTGCAACATGTCCAAAGTATGGCAGATGGAGCTTCAGAATCCTTGCCTCCAAGGATGAGCCTGGCTTCACCATCTCTAGGACAAACTTGTTGGTTCTCCTAGCAGTCCAGGGTATATTCAATACTCTTATCCAGCACCACAGCTCAAAGACATCAATTTTCCTTCTATCATCCCTAGTCATTGTACAGCAAGTAATGGCAAAGACCATGGCCTGGATCAGGTGCACAGCTGTGTCAAATGTCATGATGGTTACCTATAATAGACAGTGTTTAAGAGAAGCTTCCAGACTGATTCAGTTTTGGACGGAAGAGTGGCATCCACGTCCCAAACCAGATGCCTCTGGACACTCTATAAAATCTATAAACATAAAGAAATGAAGAACCAAGATGGCGGTGGTGGAGGAAGCAGCATAAGGATTTGGAGGAGAAGCAAGGTGCATAGAAACGGGCCACCATGGCTCTCCACAGTACTCGTGTTGTGGATGATTTAACAATTAAACAGTTGATTACTCGTTTTCAATATGAATTGAGGCTCAACATCTAGATAAGAAGGATTCCCCCCAAAAGAATAAGTGACTTCCATGCCTTCCAGGGCCCTGCTGTCAAGCCCATGTTACCGCCACAGCTCCATGGAACATCTGCAGCCAGATTCTAGGGATTCCCTTATCTGGCTGGTGAGTGCTAGGCTCAAGAGCTGGTATGACAGGGCCTCCACACCGCCACAGGATAAACCTATTCTAAAATAAATTCTCAAAAAAAGAAAAAAATTATCAGACTCAAGATGGCAGCAACAAGAGACAGTGTGAGGAGTAGGTGGCCCAGCAAGCTATATTGAAACATGCCACATAACTTGTAAACAGCCAAACAGTTGACTGCCAGCCATCAATATGGACTGAAGTTCAACATCAAGAGGACAAAGATTCTCAGAAGAACATGGTGAGTCCCCCTCCTGCCCGCTACCCACCACTGAGCCTGTGCTGCTGCGACCCCATAAGGCCATCATGGCCGGAGCCCCAGGTCCCTTAGCCTAGATCAGGCAACAGAGTCCCCACATGGCCTGTGACTGTGGATGCCAACAACCACAGGTCCCCAGTGCAGAAGGGGACGGCAGATGGCAGGGGCGGGACGGGGCTGCGGGAAGTGAAGGACTTGATATGGGAAAACGTCTTGCTGTCAGTGAAGAAGATTTCCTTGGATAGGTCAGAGAAGAAACGATCATCAACAAAATGGATTGATAAGGTGTCTGTTGCAATGGACTCTAGCCTGCGGGGACGGTGTAGGATAGGGCAAGGACTAGACCTGATGTTCATGGAATTGCGGTGAGCTATAGAGAGATCTCTGTTTGTCTAGTGGGTAGAAAACTATGCTACCAACCCAAAGGTTGGGGATTTTAATCTGTGGCACTCAGGCCTGGTTTTTATTGTTTTTGGGCAAACACTCTTCTAAGTAATATATCACTGCTCAGCCAATTGGCTATATAGAGGAAACTTGTGGGTGTTGTGAAGCTAAACACTGTGACACTGAAGTGACAAATGTGATCATGGTTACCCATAGTAGACAGTGTTTGATGGAGCTCTCAGATTAAAATAAACTTGGATGCAGGAGTGGCATCCACTTCTGAGATAGCTTGCCTCTAGAAACTCTGAGTTTAAAGAAATGATGAAAGCTATACAAATGTTTACATCTTTCATTCGTTGGGTCGCTATGAGTTGTCTCTGACTTAATGACAGTCAACAACGACAACAGATCTGAGACAGCAGACCTCTTCAGTACACCACATCTTTTGATCTCTTGACTACTGCTGCCAAGAACTGTTTAGAAGACCTAGGAAGAGAAGGATCTGTTCACCATCCTTAAAGCCCCTTCTCCATTTGTTGAGGGGGAGGGTAGTGATGCCTACTTCGAATTTCAGTTTGACCACTTGGGGGGGGGGAGCAATAGTGGTGCCACTGGAACCGGGGGTACTGTCCAGAGCCATGGTCTTCAGTGAGGCACAGGGTCCTGACTTCGGGGGAGAGAGAGCTTCAGTAGGGGGGTGTGCCACCTGGCCCAGGGGGTATGCCACTCGGTCCCCAGGATATGTCGCCTGGCCCCCAGGGAGAGCCGTTTTGTCCCTGGAGTGTGCCTTCTGGACTCAGGGCATGCCGTCTGGCCCCCAGGGTGTGCTGTTTGGTCCCCAGGGTTTACCATCCCAGCCCCCAGTGACAGCCGTTAGCCCCTCGGGGTGTGCCAACTCAATGACATCTACTGACAACAAAACCTATCAAATGAGGAAATGACAACCTCTTCAACAAATGATGCTAGCAAAACTGGAATTCTACTCACAGAAAGTTGAAGCAGCTCATATCTCCTACCATATTTAAAATAAAAAAAAAATCAACTCAAAGTGGAACAGAAACCTAGCGATAAAGCCCCAAACCATACAGATAAAATGGGACCAAACTTAGAAGGCCTAGCCTAGGATATAAATACACTTGCAAATACAGCCAGAAATTTACAACCAGGAGAAGATAAGATCTATGAATGGAACCTTCTAAAAATGAAGTCTCTGTATGTATCAAAGACCTTTTCCAGTAGGGTGAAAAGAAAACTTACAGACTTGGAAAAAACATTTGACAACGTCATCTCAGACAAGAGTCGCATAACAAAAAGTTATAGAACACTACAGGGACTTTATAAGGAAAAGACTCATAATCCAATGAAAAAATGTGCAAAAGATATTGAAAATGTTTTTTACAGAGGAAGACATTCAGATGACCAACAAACACATGAAAAAATGCACAAAATCACTGGCAATCAGAGATATACAAATCAAAACCACAATAAGGTACCATTTTGAGAAGAATATGAAAAGACTGGAACACTCATGCACTACTAATGGGACTGTAAAATGGTACAGCCACTCTGGAAAGCAGTTTGGCGTTTCCTCAAAAAGCTGAACAAAGAAATCCCATATGATGCAGCTATTGCACTGCTGCAAATATAGCTCAAGAAAAAGAAAACTGAGACACAAACCTGTGTGTATAGCAATGCAATTCACAAGAGGAAAAAAAAATGGAAGAGCTCAAATGTCCATCCACAAATGAATGGATTTAGAAATTGTGGTACATTCGCACAATGGAGTACTTATGCAACACTAAGGAGCAATGATTTAATAAAAAACAATATAACACGAGAGAATCTAGAGAACATTATGCTGAGTGAGCTAACTCAGGCTCAGAAAGATAAATACTGAATAAAACCATTATTGTAAAAAATAGAAGGATAGATATTAAGATGCGTCTAAAAGTTCAAAATGGTTAGGGGAGGTGAGAATGGGGTGGAAAATAGGAAAAAGGGGGGAATTACTAGGATATAAATTTAGTTGACAGATTTGGGGGGCAGTGTAGGAACTAGAAAAAAATCCAAAGGGGACCTGAAAAGATGGGGTAATGGTAGGCATAGATCCATGGTGATTAGTTTTATAAAACACATTACATAGGTACGATTGTATGGAACATAATATGAGTGAAAAAATGTGTGAAAGACAATGTACAGGAATAAAACACAGTGTATAAAAATTTTATATGAAAAACCAATATAAAATAAATACCCCAAGCCTTCAACTTGGGGTAATTTATTACACAGTTTAAAAAGCTAATGTGCCCAGCATATCAACAGATTACAGAAAGATTGATTGCCTATCTCTCTCCTGAGGAACCACAGGTACATCCAAATGTCAGAGAGGTGCTGCCTTAGGGTGAACAGTGCAATTCTCTATATGTTGCCGCTGAGCTTCCTGATTTACTGCAAAGTGGTATATTTTTTCCATCTAATTGAGCCTCAAGTAAGTCTGATGGAGTCATTCTTCTCAGTCCACGGTTAGAACATCACCATTGCCTGTAAAGTGTCCCTTTCTTATTTTATTATTTATTTTTCCTTCCTTCACTAGGCTCATTACTTAGAGTTAGAACCAACTCATAGCTGACTTTCAGAGGCTCTAAATCTCAAAGGAAAGATTGCTCATCTTTCTCCCATGGAGTAGCTGGTGACTTTAAAACACCTGCCTTTGGGTTGGCAGCACAACTCCTTATCCGTTAGGGCATCAGAGATCCCTGTTGTAATTAAGAGACTAGAAAAAGGTTTCTCTCTCTCTCTCTCTCTCACACACACACACACACACACACACACACACACACACACACATCTTCATACAAAGGGACAAGATAAGAGATGGAACTGAAGGGGATGTAAGAGTGACATGAAATAAAAAAGGCAGGTTTAAAAACAATGATGATTTGGGTAAAAGGATGAATTAGGAGACAGTGAAAGGAATTTTTAACACAAATGAGCTTGTGTGTATGTGTGGAATAAGGGTAGAGGAGACAGGAACATTAATTTCTGCTTCATCATGTATTTTAAGCCATATCTTTCTATAGAGCTAAACACTGGAAATTCAATGCATCTAAAGAGAAGTAATTAGTGCTGTTGTTCTTGCTTGTTTGGGGGAATGGGATAAAGGTAGAATACTGAATTACGCATGAGGGTCATGTCAGAATGACCAGCTTCCTCTCTGTATTCGTCCTTTACAGCTAAATTGCCCAGGTGCTGGAAAAGAAACATGCAACTAGCATTTCCTCATCATTAAATATTATGTTTTAATTGTTAACTGTGCCAGTTTTAAAAGGAAACCACCATATCAGTTATTTGAAGCACATAAAGTGTGGGACTTTAAGTGAAATTGTAGTGTATATGGATTTTTCCTGACAAATTTAGCTTAAAAAATGTTTTTAAAAATAGCAAATGCTTCCTCTTTTACCAATTTGATGACTAATTTAAGTGTAACTGTCTCATGTAAATCAGCAGCAGGGAGTATGAATTTATTAAATGATAATCCATGCTAATGGAAGGTTCTGAGGGTTAGGTAATTGAAACCAATGGTTAACAAAAAATAAAGAATAAAATGGACATTACAAAAATATAATTACTTACACACACTTATGCTTTGCAAACATCAGGCTGGCCCTTTCAGGGTTATGGTCTTTTGTCTCAGAAATTAGGAGCCAAAAAAAAAGAAATTAGGAGCCAAAAAGAAGATCTAACTTCATTCTGCCTTCCTTCTATTAGTGTTATTATTGGAAAAGTAGGGGTTCTGCCTGAAGGCTGATAAAAAGATCTGGAAAGTCATCCAATTCCAGTCCTTATATAGCACTTAATTCTATTAAGTTTTGTGACATGTGACTATCCAGAGTACATTTGCATATCATTAAGTATTAAAAGTTCACTACAGTCCTTGGAGAAGGACATCACACTTGGAAGGGTAAAGGGTCAGCACAGAAAAGGAAGACTCTGGATGAGATGGATTAACACAATGACTGTGGCAATGGACTAAGGTGTGTCTGAGATAGTAAATTTGGCTCAGGACAGGACAGTTCAGAACCATTGTTCATAGGTTGCTATGAGTAGTAGTTGACAGGATGGCACATAACAACAGTACTAAGAACAGTGGAAGACAGGGAGTTCTGGTGGTTTAGTTGTAAGGAGCTGTGCTGCCATAAAGCATATGGTTTGAATTCATTTGCTCCTCTGGAGAAAGACAAGCAATCTTCTCTATGCAACTATACTCGGAAAACCTCTGAGGGTTACTATGGACTGCTTCTGATTTGGTGGTTCATAATAACAACAGTCAAAGATAAACTAGCAGAATTTTACCTGCATGTGATATTAATGATATTGTTGGATAATTCCCACACTCTGTTGGGTTACCTTTCTTTGGAAGGGGAACAAATATAGATCTCTTCCAGTCAGTTGGCCAGGTGGTTGTCCTCCAGATTTCTGGCACAACTCTTTGAGAACATCCAGGGCAGCGTCTATTTGTTGAAATATGTTGATTGGTATGCTGTCAATTCCTAGGGCTTTGTTTTTTACCAATTCTTTCAGAGCAGCTTGAACATCTTCCTTCCTCACCACAGGCTCTTGCTCCTATGTTGTTTCATGAAGTTTTTCTGTGTCTGCCAATTCTTTTTGGTACAATGACTGTATATTCTTTCCATCTTCTCTTAATACTTCCTGGATCATATAATATTCTGCCTAAGCAGACTTGAATTTGTTCTTCAATTCTTCAGCTTAGGAAATACTGAGTGAGTTTGGCCCCTTTGATTTGCTGACTCCAGCTCTTTGTACATTTCATTGTAATATTTTGTCTTTCTGCATGGAATGGGTTTAGAAGAGGCTGTGGTGCTAGGGACACTATAGCTAATGTTAGATGGATCTTGGCTGAAAGCTGGCAGTACAGGAGAAATGTCTATCATTGATAACGCAAATGCATTTGATGGTGTGGTTCACAAAAAACAGTGGCTGACTCGGAGAAGAAGGAAAATCCCAGAACACTTGATCATGTGAAACCTATACTTGGACCAGGAGGCAGTTGTCAAAACAGAGTAAGGAAACACTACATGGTTCAACATTCAGAAGGGTATACAACAGGGATGTGTCCTATCTCCATACCTTTTAAATCTATATGCAGAACAGGAAGTTGTGTTCTTGGAGGAGAAATGTAGCATCAGGATTAGAGGAAGACTCATCAAAAATCTGCTTTAAGCAGATAACACAATCCTGCTTTCTGAAACAGAGGAGAACCTGAAGTGTTTGTTGCAGAAGGTCAAGGATTGCAGCCTTCAATATGGATTGAAGCTCAACATCAAGAAAACTAAGATTCTCACCACTGGGAGATTGGCAGCATCATGATAGATGGTGAAATGATTGAGATTGTTAATAGCTTTAGTTTGGTTGGCTCCACAATCAACACTCTTGATACCAGCAGTTAGGAATTAAAAGATGAATTGGCTGATTTTTGTATGTTGATTTTGTATCCTGCTACTTTGCTGAATTGGTCAACTATGTCCAATAGTTTTCTTGCTGAGTCTTTAGGGTTTTCTAAGTATACTATCATGTTGGATTTCTCTACAGTGACCAAGAGAATACAGAGCTGGAGCTAAGAAAAATAATACCCTTACAATAGCTAATCACATGGTTAAATACTTGGGAATAAGTTTAACCAAAAGCACAAAGGATCTATTCAAAGAAAATTACAAAACATTATTACAAGAAACAAAAAGAGACCTAGAGAAGTGAAGAATATCTCCTGCTCATGGATAGGAAGACTCAATATTGTGAAAATGGCAATACTACCAAAGTCAATTTACACATTCAATGCACTCCCAATACAAATACAAATCCCATTCTTCAATGAGATGGAAAAGGCAATCTCCAGCTTCATTTGGAATGGAAAGAAGCCCCGAATAAGCAAAGC
>NW_006399769.1:20789572-20794209 GCF_000299155.1 Elephantulus edwardii
AAAAAAAAAAAAGATGAAATGGTCTCTGCTGTCAGAGACCTCTCCAAAGTATTGAAGAACAACGATGTCAGTCTGGAAGCCAAGATGTGCCTGATCAAGTCCATAGTCTTTGGAAATACTTGCTATGCATAAAAAAGATGGACAATGAATAGGGATGATAGATGGAGAATTGATGCCTTTGAGCTGTGGTGCTGGAGAAGAGTACTGAATATACCATGGACTGCTAGGAGAACAAACAGGTTTTCTCTAGAGAGAGTGAGACTAGGATGCTCCTTGGAGGCAAGAATTCTGAAGTTTCATCTAACATACTTTGGAGATGTTTCAAGGAGGGACCTGTCCTTGGTGATGGACTTCATGTTTGGGAGGGTAGAGGGACAGTGCAAGAGAGGAAGACCCTGGATGAAATGGATTGATTTAGTGACTAGGATAATGGGAATAGGTGTGTCAGAAACAATAAGGTCAGCACAGGATAGAGCAGGGGTTAGTGCTCTTGTGCACAGGGTCAGTACGAGTTGCAAGTGACTCAATGGCACATGATAACTACAAGAACAACAAAATAGACTATGCTATTTTTAGTCAATAATTGGAAAAACTTTACTCTTGTGCTTTTTACAAAGAAATCTGTACTCATTTCACATACTTCTATTAGTCCTAGTTTTCACATCTTTCTAGTGATAGCATTGAGAGATATCTCTCATTTTAATATCAAAGCCTTTTCTTTGTTGGTGTAACCATCTCCACTCTTTGCCAATTTCTTGTGTCATCCTTTTAAAGTGCATATACCGTCTTTGACATTAATATGGGGATCTTCTCGTTTTTCTAGTGATCCCTTAAGTGTAGCATTTGGAATCAAGATAATTCTCAAAGAAGAGTAGGAGGTTGGGTAGGAAGAGTGATTTCCCAGAATAAAGTGCTATCAGAGAGTATGAGTAAGTATAAATCTGAGATGTTACCTCTTTCTCTTTTTAAATGTATTTTATTTTTTTATAACTTCTTTCAATGTATGTTTTAAAATCCAAGATGACTGTTATAAATTTGTAGGTGATACAGTGAAGACTTGGAAAAGATTTTTAAATATTGTAAAATGATACAGGGAAGAAATAAAATGCTAAAATGCTTTATGTTCACCCAAATATGACAAAGAATATCAACAAGTGTGGAAATGAAATAATTCGCAGTGTCAGAGTTTTTGAGTCCCAAGATAGTATTAAGAGTGAGAAGTCAATAATAGAGGAACCTCATGAATTTTTGCTCATTAGTCTGGAGACTAAGGTGTGCCTGTTCCAGGCCATAGTCTTCACAATTACTTGCTATGCACCAGAAATCTGGGCAGTGACTAGGGATGATGGAAAAAGAATTGATGATTTTGAGCTGTGGTGCTGTAGAAGAGTGTTGAACATACCATGGACTGCCAGGAGAATACACAATTTTGGCCTAAAGAGGGTGAGTGAGCCCAGGCTGCTCCGTGGAGGCAAGGATTCTGAGGCTTCATCTGACATACTTAAGGCATGTTGTAAGGAGGGACTGGTCCTTGGAGAGGGACGTCATGCTTGAGAAGGTTGAGGGCCAGCGCAGGTGAGGAAGAACCTTGAGGAGATCGATTGATTCAGTGACTGGAATAATGAGGGTAGGTGTGTCAGACAGTAAAGTTGGCACAGGGCAGAGCAGGTTTCAGGGCTATTGTATATTGTGTTGCTAAGAATCCCAAGTGACTCGACTGTATGTAACAACAACAACAACAACAACAGCTCTCAGAGAGTTTTGGTGTCATTGTCTGTAGAGAATTATGCTGCTAATCCAAAGGTGCTTGGAATCTACCAGTCTCTGAGAGAAAGACAGGCAATCTCTTCTCAAGTGATTTACAGCCTCTGAACCCACTGGAATTTTCAGCTATGGATCAATTTATGCTGGATGTTAATGAATGGAATTTGTGCTCATTAACTCTAGACTAAATTCCTGAAATAACTTCTTTGCATTTGCTATGACACCTCTTCATTCATTTTTAACACTGTAAACAGTGTAATCTATGCTAATAACTGTCAAGAATCAAAAGATGTGTTGCAGTGGGAAAATCTGTTGTCCACGACCTCTCCAAAGTGCTAAAAAACAATGATGTAAGTTTAAATGCAAGGTATGTTTGATCTAAACTGTGGTATTTTGATTTTCTCTCTATTCATCTGAAAGGTGCCCAACTAATAAGGATAATGGAAGAATTGATGCCTTTGAATTGTGTCAGAGAAGAGTACTAAATATCCCATGAAGTGACAAAAAAATGAACAAATCTGTCTTTGAGAAAGCGCAACCACAGTGCTCCTTAGAGACAAAAATGGTGAAACTTTGTCTCAAATACTTTGGGCAAATCATCAAGAGAGGCCAGTCTTTAGAAAAAGATGTCATGCTGGGCTGGAAGAGATGGAAGGTCACAGAAAGAGAAGAAGACCCTCAACAAGATGTGTTGACACGGTGACTGTAACCATCAGAGCGTATCAGAGATAATGAGAATGACACGGGACAGGACAAGTTTCAGATCTGTTTTTCATGGAATTCCTAGGAGTCATAGTCAACTAGACAGTGCCTAAGAATAACCATGCACCAGATACTACTTTTAATGTTAATGATATAACACGAGAAGGAGATCATCTTAAGAAAAGGATCTGTCCTAAACTCAAGGACTATGACTTATTAAAGAAAGTGATATTTGAGTTGAATTTCAGTGATATGCAGGGATTAAGTAGACTGAGAGAAAGGGGGAAGAAACTGCATAGCAATGAGTATGTGATGAGTGTTACCACGTAAGGGTTGGACAAGGGTCAATGTGTGGCAGAGGGCAGAGGAAAGTGGTGCAAGGTGAAACTGAAAAGAAGTTATTACATAGATTAATTAGTCATATTGAGGACTTTGATCATTGACTCCACAAAAATGAGAAGCCGTTGAAAATATTTAAGTACTCCTGACCCTTGAGTTTAGGTCACGGTCTACTCTTAAGTGTTCTCAGAGTTTTCTTCAGAGCACTGACCATAGTTTCTAATTCATGATTATCTGCGTAAGGAGAGCATGTTTAATCAGTGTCTCAATTTGTGGAAGAAATCTCACCAAGATTGGCCAAGGTCATTCTTCTCTTTCACACATCAGCCACTTTATATTTTTAGGATCTTATCTTTCACCTGGCATGTGGATGTATGTGTGTGTGTGTGTGTGTGTGTGTGTGTGTGTGTGTGTATGAGTGTGTGTTCAAATTAAATATTTCATACTTACATCTAGGCTTCAGCTTTTAAAAATTGGAGTAGGAATTTAGTTCTTGTTATTCTGTGTCCAGAGACATCTCTGATGTGGTGGATGTCTCATGTTCAATTGCCCAATGAAGGAGGGTACAGAGAAAAGTGGATTCAAGTAAAAGCATATTGTTGACAGTCCCAAACTTTTCTCCAACTCCATCTCTCATGTGTTATTACACAAACATTTACTCATCACATGCCTCTTCCCTTCAGCTTGAGGTGATCCCCTCTCTTCATGTTGTGTCATTAATATCAAAAGTAGTATCTGGTGAATGGTTGTTCTTGGGCACTGTTCAGTTGACCATGACTCCTAGCAACTCCATGAACAACAGATTCGAAACTTGTCCTGTCCTGTGTCATTCTCATTATCTCTGATACGCTCCAGCTCATGGTTACAGTCACTGTGTCAATATATCTTGTTGAGGGTCTTCCTCTCTTTCTGTGACCTTCCACCTCTCCCAGCATGACATCCTTTTCCAAGGACTGGCCTCGCTTGATAATTTGCCCAAAGTATTTGAGACAAAGTTTCACCATTTTGCCTCTAAGGTGCACTGTGGTTGCACTTCCTCAAAGACAGACTTGTTTGTTCTTTTGTCATTTCATGGGATATTTAGTACTCTTCTCTGATACAATTCAAAGGCATCAATTCTTCCATTATTCTTACTCATTGTCCACATTTCAGATGAATGGGAAGAAATTATAAGTACTATGAAGGTGTGCCTACTTCAAGCTATAGTCTTTTCAACTGCTTCCTATGCATCACAAAGTTGGATAATAATAAATATAACAGAAGAAGAATTGATGCCTTCAAATTGTGATATTAGAGAAGAATACTGAAAGTTGCGTGAACTGCCAGAAGAACAAACAGGCCTGTTTTTGAGGAAGAGCAACCTTAGAGCTAAAGATGATGACACGTTATTTCACATATTTTGTACATATTGTCAGAAAGGGCCAGTCCCTGCAAAAAGACATGCCGGCAAAGACAGAGGGGTCAGAAAAATAGAGAAAGATCCTCAACAAGATGTGTTGACAAAGTGAATTACAACCATGGGCTCCAGCATAGCAGACATCAGGAGGATGGTACAGGATAGGCTAAACTTAAGATCTGTTGTTCACAGAGTCGCTATCAGTTGTAGTTGACTTGATGAAACCTAACAACAGCAACAATAGTAGTCTAGTCCACGGGGATTTGCTCTGCTAACCCAAAGGCTGTATTTCTCTGGAAGTCCAAATTTACCAGTATTCTGGAAAAGAAAGATGGACAATTTTTTGCAGTGGGTCTTTTAGCTACAGAAAATCAGTGGAGGATAATCTGTGAGTTGAATCTGACTCAACAGCAATGAGAGAGAGAGAGAGAGAGAG
>NW_006399769.1:20794349-20818355 GCF_000299155.1 Elephantulus edwardii
AGAGGGAGGGGAGGGGGAGGGGGAGAGGGAGAGGGAGAAGGAGAGGGAGAGAAAGACTCTGTGAGCATCTTGCCTCATAACAGCTGCTTGCCCATCTCCAGGGGCAAACCAGACTTCATGTATATATAACATGTGATGCTTTCCTATTTCTTTTCCACCAGTGTTAACCAGAGAGGATGTACATCTGACGCAGAGATCATTAAATTCTATGTGTGGCCAGAACTGAGGGATATGTGCAGGTGAAGCTCTGTTATGAGATGGAAAAGGAGAAGCTGGAGAGGGGTTGGGGTTGGTGACAGTGAATTAAGAAGCATAGAAACCAGATTGTCATGAAGAAGGACTCTAGCATAGAGAATAGTAGAGATAAGAAAAGAAGAGGATATAGCTTTTGAGTTCCTAATATAGTGGCAGTTACATTTTCACTTCTACCTGCAGATTTGATCACATTCCCATAAAATTAGTTGGAGGCAGATTTGATTCTTTGTAGTGTCCTAAGTGAAGTTCGGTGCCAGTCACATGTTACCTCAGTTTTGGCCATGAGAGGACTGAGCACCAGGAGGAGCAGGCCTGCACCTAGGCCATCAACTATCTACAGCCTTGTGACGGATGACCATTACTTAAAGATGTATACATTCACTTGGGACTTCTCAGAGTATGTTGTGGTTGTTAGGTGCTGTGGCTATGACTGTGAACAGTGTATCTGAATCATGCCCTGTCCTGTGCCTTCTTCCTAATCTCTGATATAGTTGAGCCAGCCCATTGCTGCAGTCACCATGCCAATCTATCTAGTTGAGGGTCTTCACTCCACTTTCTAGGCATGACATCGTTCCCCAAGGACTGGCCTCTCCTGACAAGTGCTCAAAGTATGTGACAGAAGGCTTTATTATTTATTCTTGCCTCCAAAGAATACTTTGGCTGGACTTCCTCCAAGACAGCCTTGCTTGTTCTTTTGGCAGTCCAGGGGATATTCAGTGCTCTTCTTCAACACCACAATGCAAAAGCATTATCTTCTTCTGTCTTTTTCGCTTGCTGTTCAATCAACCAAAAATTTTCTGCCATTGCCTCAATTTTGACTCCTAGTAACCCTATGGGACAGAGTAGAACTGTGCCTGAGGGTTTCCAAGGCTGTACCATTTTTTGAAATGAAATCTTTATGAAAGCATAACATCTTCATGAAACCAGACTGTCACATTTCCTCCTGCATGGAGCAGTTGCTGTGTGTGAACTGCTGATCTTCTGGCTAGCAGCGCAGTGCCTAATCTACAGGGCCAGCACGACTCCTACTCTGAGCACAAAACTTGCTAAATTATTCCAGGATTCATTTCAGTGGCAAAGGAAGGAGGCTTTTGATCACCCAGAAGGCAGATAAATATAATAAGAAACCAAGTGTTCATAGGACTGTTTTCTATTTCTCCTTTTTTAGTCACTATGGCAGCAGTATCAGGTTTTACTTTAGTTTCTTCTTGGATATTTTTCTATATACTCTATAATTATGATAAGTCTAGGAAATGGCAAAGTACCACAATGGGAGACAATGCTGTAACTAACATTTATGCAGGGCTCCAGAGTTTACAAAATATTTTCCTATACATTATAGTGGTGTAATTTATAAAGTACTTATTGTTCACCAGGCACTCTGTCAGGTCTTGGCGTAGGAAAGCTTTAATTCCTACAACCGTATTCAAAGGGAAGCATACTTATCCTCAATTTAGCAATCAGAAAACTGAGGCTCATGGAGGTTCCGTGAGTTGCCTGGGATTATTTAGGTAATTGGTGTATCAGGGTTTAAACCGAGCAATCAGGCTGTAGAGGTTATAGTCCTTTTATGTTTCTACTTTTGATTCAAATTTATTCACGTAGCTGAGGGGTAATATTCTTTTCTACGAAGTGCACGATTAGGTCAAACTAATGGCAATTAAGGCATTCAAATGTAATTGAGTTTTATTATTTTCCAATTATAAAATGGAATTATAGACCAAGTCAATGACATTAAAAATGAGAATATCAGATCAATACCATCTGATTGTCCCTGGCAAAGGTGAAAAATGAGGCTGTCATTAATTTTAATATAATAAAAAAATTTGACAAATGGACACAAAAAAGTCTATTTGTGCTTTATTTTCTATGCAAAGGCATTTGACTGTGTGGATTATACAATTTGTGGCTGACATTGAGAAGAATGGGAATCCCAGAATACTTAATTGTGCTCATGTGAAACCCATACCTGGACTAGGAGGCTGTTGTGTGAACAAAACAGGGGAACACTGCACATTTGAAAACTAAGAAAAGAATGTATCAGGGTTATATTCTCTCTTGATATCTATTCAGTCTGTATGCTGAGCAAATTATTTGAGAAGATGAACTCTGTGAAGGGGCATCAGAATTGGAGGGAGAGACAAAAATAACCTACATTACGCAGATGACAAAATCTTGCTTGCTGGAAGCACTTGCTGCAGAAGATAAAGGAATGCAGCCTTTCGTATGGATTGCAATCAATGTCAAGAAAACAAAGATTCTTTCCATTGGAACAATAGGCAACATCATGATGGATGGAGAAGAAATTGAAACTGTTAACAACTTCATCTGACTTGAATCCCAAATTAACACCCTTGGTAGCAGCAGTCAGGAAATAAGGAGGTATATTGCACAGAGAAAGTCTGCAGTTAGGAACTTCTCCAAATTATTGAGGAGTAATGATGTCAGTTTGAGGACTAAGGTGCATATGATTCAGGCCATGGTCTTTCTGATTACTTGCTATGCATCTGAGAGCTGAACAATGAATAAGGATGACAGAAGAAGAATTGATGCTTTTAAGTTGTGGTGTTGAAGAAGAGCACTGGGTTGCCAAAAGAACAAACAAATATATCTTGGCGAGGGTGTAGCCTTAGTGCTACCTGGAGGCAAGAATGATGAGGCTTCACCTCACATGCTTCAGGCATGGTGTTAGGAGGGTCTATTCCTTGGAGAGGGACATGATGCTGGGGAGGGTGGAGGGTCAGTGAAGGAGATGAAGACCCTTGACAAGGTGGATTGACATGGTGACTGACACAATGGCATCTAGTGTATCACGAAGTATGAGAATGATGGCACAGAATAGCACAGGGTTCAAGTCTGTTCTTCATAAGGTTGAGTTGGCACCTAACAACAACAAACGTTGATTAATACTTGCTGAAT
This sequence comes from Elephantulus edwardii, assembly GCF_000299155.1. Lineage (NCBI taxonomy): Eukaryota > Metazoa > Chordata > Mammalia > Macroscelidea > Macroscelididae > Elephantulus > Elephantulus edwardii. Next base: position 20,797,524 of record NW_006399769.1, read on the forward strand.
GTTTGTCTACTCTGTACCAGGTGTTGTGCTAGACATAATAGTGGAACATGATGGAAACACAACAATCCATTCCAGAGATTCATAGACTCAAAAACCACTGAGAGAGAGAGAGAGAGAGAGAGAGAGAGAGACAGAGAGACAGAGAGAGAGAGAGAGAGAATATGAATTAGAAGCAACAGCAATACAGTCTGTGAAGGGTACTTGAGGGAGTTACTATACACACTGGATGCAACTGAGACAGAAGTGATTTGTATGTAAAATGTTTGTATTTTATAGGGAGTAGTATGTGGTGCCAGGGTTTGAAAGTATGACAGAATAGGTAGTGATTAGAGTAGGCTATTAAAGATGAATAAGATTCATTAGTTGGGCATGGAAGTTGGCATGAAAGATACCACTGCCTATTATATTTGCTTCAAGAATTCAGGTGAAAGAGAAGAATTCTCAGAGTTCATTTTTCCACTTGTATATAAATCTATTTTGTTTTTCTTGTGAAGCACATGTGTTAGAAGATAGAGTTGAGCAATATTGGAGGGTATTTAGCTTTGACTGTGCTGCTATAAAATTCCCTGTTCCAAACTCATCATATATGTCTGCATACAGTGAGTGCGTCTGTCTAGACTCATCCTGTCTAAGCTTTTCTTTCATATGTTTTTGGAAGAGGGAGAACAGCAGCACTGTGACACTATGTAATCCTTTAAAGCATTCACTATACTTTTTATCTGTCTGGCTCAATAATAAGCATTACAGTAGTAAGTATCCTGTTATATGTGATACTTGTGTATGCATATCTTTAGTTGTATATTTATATATATCTTTATTTATTTACATATAATCTTTATTTATTTATGAGTTGAGCTTCTATACTAACTGTGCACTGTTTGAAAATGTATTGTTCATTTTTTGTTGCTGAATTATTGTTCAAGAGTTGGATATTCAAAGTTGTCGAAAAGATAACAATCTGAAACAAGAGGCGCATTGCAAATTGAACTGGGGAGGGGCAAGAGAGGGGGAAGGGGGAATGAAGAGGGAGGATGAATAGAGGGAGAGGGAAGAAAATTTGCAACAATGAACAAATAAAACTCAACCTCTCCGAACCATTGTTAAAATCACAATTAAAATAATGTTGTTGAACAATTACAGCTAGGAACAGACACTACCAAAGCACTTTACTAGAAATTTTAATTTGGTTGTGAATCTCATGAATCAGTAAAAAGAGTCAACTAATACTTAAGAATGTAACAGTAATTGTATAATTACACTGAAATGGTAAAAAATATTTTGTTGCATACTCTGAGTATTTCAATAGCAACAATGTATTATTTTCTACTGGGATATGGAGCTGTTGAGTGGCATAAAACATCTGTAGCAATCATATAAACCTTATGAAAACTTAACCAATCTATTTTTCCAGAGCATTCACAAAAGTGATTCAGTGTGACATATTTTAATAAATATATTAACAATTTGTTACTAAAATGAGTACTGATTGTTTTGCCCATTTGTCTAACACATTATTGACCAGACTACTAAATGCATGTTGATCATGCATTGACAAAGACAGTTGTTTTTAAATATGTTTTTGCCAATATAATCATACTGGAAATCATTCTCTGAAGCTGTAATTGAAAGTAATCACTTTACTTAAATTCTTAGGAAAATATTGAATGCCTAATGCAAAACCAAGAGAGCTCTGGTGGCCTGTTGGTAGGAAACTGCACTGCAATGCTGAGGGCAACCAGCGGCTCCATGGGATAAGGATGGGCAATCTCCACCCATGTGATTAACAGCCTCTGAAAACCCGATGGAGGGTCAGCTAGGGGTCAGTTCCAACTAGATGGTAAACAACAACAACAATGCAAAACCAAAGTAGCATTTATGTTAAATAAGTAACTAAGTAGCTACACCTGGTTTAAACCTTTAAACCTTTGACAAAAAAAAAAGACATCAGAAACAATCCCATGATACCCATTTTGCATCATAAAGGATTAAAAACTCTAATTGGTAAATATAAGCAAGATTCAGGACACTGCATGGTCATTCCAGCCATTTTATGAAGAGCTGATCGTGCTAGATTAATTTCCTCAGAGCATTGTGATGAAGAAACTAATACCTATACTTAGGACCTTAGTGAGTTTTACTTCAATTCACACCAACAAAAGTGGTTTTTACAGCAGTACTGGATTAATTTCTATCCACTTGGGTTGATACTGTCAGTGAATGATAGAGGATTAGTATTTAATTTTTTATTGCTAACTTGGGTAATATAATTACGGGCATTATCAAGCTTGTAGACAATACCAAGATACAAGAGCTTAACATGTGAAGCTCACACATAAAGAGCTCAGTCTAATCTTTAGAGTCAAGAGGCTTACGAGCACTTCCAAATCCTCACCAATGACCTGAATGTGTTCTGCAGCTTACTATTGAAATAAGCCAGTGCAGGATACTGTCTTCTGTAGGGTGTGATTAATTTTCAGAATTATGCTGGTTAATTTTGTGTTCCAACCTAGCTAACATATAAGAGACAATAAAGCATTATTGAAAACTCTTGACCTGGCTGCATGATTTTGGCTATGTTCTGGTAGGCATATGAAGATCTCCTTTTTATAACTATTAATTTCCTTCATAGTACTTTATTTTCATTGCTGTTGTTGTTATGTGTCCTCAAGTTGCTTGAGGCTCATAGCAACCCTATGTTCAAGAGCTCTAAACCCTCTTCTATCCTGTGCCAACCTCACTGTCTTCTGACACCTACTCCCAGCATCTCCAATATTGAATCGATGCATCTCATAGATGATCTTCCTCTCCTGCACTGTCCCCCCACTCTTCCAAACATGATGTCCCTCTCCAAGGACTGGTCCCTCCTTGCAACATGCCCAAAGTATGTCAGATGAAGCTTCAGAATCCTTGATTCCAAGGAGCAGCCTGACTTCATCCTCTCCAGGACAAACCTGTTTGTTCTGCTAGCAGTCAATGGTATATTCAACACTCTTCTCCAGCACCACGGCTCAAAGGCATCAATTCTCTATCACCTCTACTCACTGTCCAGCTCTCCAATGCATAGCACGCAATTGCAAAGGCTATAGCCTGGATCAGGTGCACCTTAGTCTCCAGCCTGACATCGTTGTCCTTCAATTCTCTGGAGAGGTCCCTCACCGCTGACTTTCCCAATGCAATTCATCTCTTGATTTCCTGGCTGCTGTTACCAAGAGTGTTGACTGTGGAGCCAAGCAAATGAAAACTGTTAACTATCTCAGTCTCTTCACCATTCATATTAATGCTGCCAGTTGGCCCAGTGGTGAGAATCTTTGTTTTCTTGATGTTAAGCTTCAATTTGTATTGAAGGGTGCAGTCCTCGACCTTCTGTAGCAAGCACTTCAGGTCCTCTTCAGTTTCAGCAAGCAGGGTTGTTTCATCTTAATTAGTGTTATCTTAATCAGTAATTATATAATGTATTTGTTTCTTGGGTTTACTAGTTCTAGCAACACAGGGTCTAAATTTGCTTTTTTAAAATTATCACTATGTCTCCAATACCTATCACATAACATGTTTTGTTGTTGTTTATGTGACTCATTGCGACATTATGAACAATGGCTCAGGAACCTTGCTCTATTCTGAGTCAACCTCAATGTCTCTGATATACCTGACTCCATTGTGACAGTCACTGTGTCAGTCCATTTTATCCAGGGTTTTCCTTTCCTGCATGGACCGTCTACCCTCCCAAGTAGTCCTTCTCCATGCACTGGTCTCTCCTAGTAACATGCCCAAAGTATTTGAGACAGAATTTCAAAATTCTAGCCTCCAAGGAGTAACCTGGTTTCACCTCCTCAAGGACAGACCCCTCTGTTCTCTTTGCATTCCACAATATGCTCAGTACTCTTCTCCAGCATCACAATTCAAAAGCATAGATTTCTCCCCCCGCCTTCTGTCCAGCCATCGTATGCCTAATGAGCAATTGAGAACACCATACCCAGATTAAGTACATCTGAGTCTGTAGACAGCTATCTTTGCTCTTTAGCACTCTGGAGATGTTCTTGACTGAAGCTTTCCAAATATGTCTCATCTTTTGATTTCATCACTGCCGATGTCAAGAGTGTTGATTGTGGATCTGAACAAGATGGAATTGTTAACAACCTCAATCTTTATTTTAAGTGAATTCTTATTGCAGACTATATGAACCAAATGAGTATTTCTGGACTTTTCCACAACATGTTTTGAATTCAGAGGTCTTTCCTGAACTCCTGAATGAAGTCTCCAGTTAAAACTTGAATTGTGCTGGCCACCAGCTTCAGATACGTCTTGTTCTTTTGGGAATAATGGAAGACATCAGAATGTCTTTTTTCAATGAGTAGAGAGAAAAAAGAGGAGGAAGAAGAATAGAAACCAAAGTCCACCGTAACAAGTGCCAGGATTAGAGCGGAACTGCAGGCAGTAACTGAACAACTTGTTTCCCTGAGAGCTCTGGGAGACACGAGAACATACAAGGTGTGTAATACAGATAGACATATGGATATTGAGCTGTTGTGTATCCATAACGATCATCCATTGTGTTTCTGAGGCTATCAATCTTTACAAGAGAAGACCACTAATCTTTCTCCTGAGGAATTACTGACAGGTTAGAACTGCTGATTTTTTTTTTTTTTTTAATTAACAGCCTACTAAAGCATTTTGAATGACACCACTAGGGCTCCTTGACATAGGTAGATGGGAGACAAAGGTTTCATCGCTCTCAGGTCTTTGTTGCCATGATATGGACAAAGAATTCTCATCAGAGGAGAGGGCTTTGTGGTAGAAGAAACCCTGTCCATGAAGTGGACATCAAGAGAAGGATAGAGGTGAAAAAAAAATGTAGCGATATATAAATTTCACAGACTGGTCCTTACTCCCAAGAGATATCTGGTCAGTATTTTCACATATAAATAGGGAGAGCTTTGGTACTTTTTTAAAAAGCCAATAAGATGTTCATTATTTCTGATTCTGTGACATCTTCTGTAGTCACAGGTTCTTGAAGACAGAAAAGACTAGGTTGCTTTTTTTACGAGGGAATTTTTATACCTTGCTGTGACCTAGTGGTAAGAAGCTGTCCTTGCAATCCTGAAGGCACGTGGTTCGAAGCTATCAGGTGCTCCATGGGAGAAGGATGGACAATCTTCACCCATGATTTAACTGTCTCTGAAAACGCACTGAAGGGTCAGCTATGAGTGGGTTCTGACTATATGGTATAAAACAACAACAACAACAACAACAACAACAACTCATTCTTTGTCAACTCTTAGTTAATGTGGACATTGTTGACTTTCTCATTGGGCCTCTAATATGTTGTTGGTAGGTGGTGCCATTGGTAGGCTCTCAACTGTTGTTGTTAAGTACTGTCAAGTTGTAGATGATTCATAGTGACCCTATGAATGAAAGACCCGAACTTTCATTGCTTTTCCAAGTTCATAGAGTTTCCAGAGGCAAGCTATTTCAAAAGTGGATGCCACTCCTGCTTGCAAGCTTGTTTTAAATGGGGGGAGCTTCACCAAACACTGTCCACCGTGGGTAACCATTATAGAATTTGACACATCATTGTCACAGTGTTCGGCGTCACAGCAACCATGAGTTACCTCTGTACAGCAAATGGACAGACCAGTACCTGAAGGGTGCAAAAATCTCCTTGTTCGAGATTTATTGCTTCTGAAGACCTACTGGATGTTCTATTGTGTATGAGTCCATTCTGACTCAATGGTACACAATAGAAACATGTGTATACAACAGGATAAAATCCTGTATCATCCTTGTGATTTCTGCTGTGTTTAAGGTCATTGTTGCTTCTGGTCAAAAAGGGAATTCTGATCTAGAAATGGAAATAAACAAAACAAATCCTTTTCTAATTCTCCATGTGCATGGCCCTGTTGTTATACGCAGAGACTGTAGATTTTGAGTGCTACCTTCTAGTGTAACTGAGAAGCTCCAGGTGGGAAAGGTTTGTTATCTTATTCCTGCATTTTCTATGGCTAATGCGAAACCTGTACTTGGATCAAGAGGCAGTAGTCAGAACAGAGCAGGGTAACACTGCATGGTTCAGAATTGGGAAGGGTGTACGCCAGGGATGCATCCTGTCTCCATACCTTTTCAACATGTATGCAGAGCAGATTATCCGAGAAGCTGGGCTCTATGAGGAGAATTGTGGCATCAGGATTGGTGGAAGATCTATTAACAATCTGCGTTATGCAGATGACACAACCCTGCTTGCTGAAACTGAGGAGGACCTCATGCACTTGCTGCAAAGGGTCAAGGACTGCAGCCTTCAGTATGGACTGAGGCTCAATGTCAAGAAGACAAAGATTCTCGCCACTGGACCAATTGGCAGCGTCAGGATGGATGACGAAGAGATTGAGTGTTCACAGCTTCATTTTGCTCAGCTCCACAGTCAACACTCTTGGCACCAGCAGTCAGGAAATCAAAAAGCGTATCGCGATGGGAAAGTCTGCTGTTAGGGACCTCTCGAAGGTATTCAGGAACAACAGTCTCTCTGGAGACTGATACAGGCCATGGTCTTTGCAATTGCTTGTTATGCATCAGAGAGTTGGACAATGACTAGGGAGGACAGAAGGAGAGTGGATGCTTTTGAGCTGTGGTGCTGGAGAAGAGTACTGAATGTACCATGGACTGCCAGAAAAACAAACCGATTCATCTTGGAGAGGATTAAACCAAGCTGCTCCTTGGAGGCAAGGATTCTGGGGCTTCGTCTGACACACTTTGGACATGTTGCGAGGAGGGACGGGTCCTTGGAGAGGGACATCATGCTTGGGAGGGTGGAGGGACAGCGCAGGAGGGGAAGACCCTCTATGAGATGGATTGATTCGGTGACTGGGGTAATCGGGATGGGTGTGTCAGAGGCAGTGCGGTTGGTGCAGGAGAGAGCAGGGTTTAGGGCTGTTGTGCATAGGGTCGCTATGAGTCGGAAACGACTCGACGGCACATAACAGCAACAACAACAACAACCCTTATTTTAGGCATAAAAGAGATGCTCATTAAAAGCTTGTTAAATAAAATTTTACTTGACTTAAAAATCACCACAGGGCAGAGTATATGGAAGTTGAGTGTAAAAAGAAAATAATTATTGTAATGAAAGTAGACAAAAAACCCAAATGAATTCAACAGATATTACAATGTAAGGATTTCAAATCTTAAAAAAAAGATTGATTTTTTCCTATCTCTTTCTTATTCTAACAGCTGCTGCTCCTACTTAACGTTTTCTTATGACGTTAAGGATGCCATTTTAACCTGTCAAATGGGGCAGTATCAGCAGGCAATGCAGTCCATGCAGGAAAAGTTTTTAAAAAGTGCCCAGTGTATTTTTTCTCTGTCATTCTTCATTTGGAATATTTTATGTTTAAATTGCATTGTGGAGGACAAACTCACTGAGATTTATAGACAGAAATGCCTGGCTAAGAGGCAAGAATATCCCCGAATACAACCTATCTTCTTTCTACACCTGCCCCATCTATTCTCACCTGGAATCTCACAGACTGGCTGCCTGATTTAACGGTAGCTGTGACCTATAGTTAAAATAACAATTGCTGAAAAGAGCAAACCCCGAAATATCTAGGTACACAATTTCTTAGATTTTTGTGTCCTCATGGAACTTCTAATTTCAAAATAAAATGTGTTTGGTTTCTTGTCAAATTATAAAACTGTCGTTCTCTCAACACTTTCTACCAACAGGGAGGATCATCTCAGCTGGCTCCCCAGGAATGGAGCACGGCTCAGTGGTCCTCCCAGAAGAGAAACGCCGTTATGGGTGACTTGAGCTCAGTGATGGGCTGGGAGATTTATTTCATTTACATTGATATTAGTGTCCAGGCAATGGTAAATCCTACCCTGCAAGTGCCACATCCTGCTCTGAGCTATGGCTTTGAAGAGGACTTAATTTTTTATCCTAAATGTTGCCGTGTTTTTGGTTTAATTTATTAGAAATTACTGTTTTTTTAATTCTATTTATATTTAACAAAAAAGATAATCAAATTTCCTTCCTTCCTTGGTTGAGACATATAAATGAATTTGCCCACTCTATATACAATTTGAGCTTGGAAGCAGGAGCGGCATCCACTTCCAAAATGGCTTGCCTCTGGAAACTCTATGTAGGAACAGTGCTCAGGCTGTTTGTTCATAGGGTCGCTATGAGTCATCTACGACTCAATGGCATTAAACAACAACAACAACAACATCATATACAGTTTGAGTGATTTTATGTGCTAAAATCCTCTTTCAAAAGTACCTGGAGAATGTATCATTGGATAGATCTTTACATAGCTCTTCAGTTTAGATTTTATTTCATTAGTGTTATGTTTCCACTGTTTAAAGAGTATGGAAGGCATAAGATAGTAAGATCTTGCACTATAGTGGTGGTTTGTTTTTGGCTTTTGTTTTTTTTCCTTTTCATTCCACCTCCCTCACATTGTCTGCTGTTCTTATGGAAACATTAATTCAATTATTTCTTCCAATTTTCTTCTCTTCTGTTCTCCTTCTTGCTCCTCTCATTATTTCTTTTCTCTCTAACGTGCTTTCTTTCCGGCAGTGTTATTCCAAATGTTAGAAACTTATAAAAACAAAGTGATTGACGATATAATAACCAAAAATTAAGACCTTGAGCAGTCACTTGGAAGTAGAAAAATAAGAAGGTGGAGACACAAACGCACCACTGTTTTAGAAAGAAAGCTCTACCCACACTGTTAATTTTCCTTTTTTTCTTCACAGTTTGGTGACCTGTACATTTAGAAACATTAGGTCTACACTTATTGTGTTAGCTAAGTGATGAATGGTGCAGTAGCCATTACATGAAAGGGTCATCAGATTCTTTCTTTCTGAGATTCTCCTATCTTAAATCTACCTGCCAATTAGTATCTGCAGACACATGCATCTAACTTGACAGAAAACATGTTACATGGGGAGAAAAGGTGACAGGGACCTGACCTAACATTATTTGTAGGAGAGATACCTTTTATGTAGAATTCTCCTGAGCTGGGGGGAAGCAGAATTGTCATAATTTATGTCTATTTACACTCAAAAAACTCTTAACAATTTATTATTCTGCCCACAGTATGCAAAAATATTTTGTTCTGACTTCTAGTTCCAAGACCTCATCTCTTTCCACTCAGAACACATTTACTTAGTCCTCTTATTATCTCTGACGTTCTTCTGCTCATTACTTTGAACCTGAACCAATTCACAGATGACACATCATTGGGATTTCCAAAACTGTAGATGGAGTGAGACTAGATTGCTCATTCTCCCCCTTGTAGAATCACAGGTGGATTTTGAGCCGTATTAGGCTGTAGTGTTTGGCTTCTTAGAAGAAGTGGCTGTGGAAGAGAAGGGACCATAAAGGGAAATGAATTAAACTGTTCTGGTAGATCTTCCAGAAGGCTCTGGAAGGTCATTCTTCTCTCAGAATCTGCTGGACGCTGCCCTGATCCCCATTTCTCATGGTGTCCTGCTGACGTGCATCCACACACTATACCATGCACTGATTCTGTAGGAAGGGAGCAAGATTTGCATATACTGATTCCAAGCCAGCTTTGGTGGCTCAGTCCTTATGGGGTTGTGCTGACAAGTCAAAGGAGACACTTTTCTGGAAGTTTGAATCAGTCAGTGGCTCCAAGGGATAAAGATGGACAATCTCCTCCGCCCTTACAGCCCCCCAAAAAAACCCACTGGAGGGTCAACTGTGAGTCAGTTCTGACTTGATGGCCGTGAGTGAGTACGTTACTTGTGATTCTTGGCTAGGTTCATGCATCTTTATGAGCATATGTTGCTTTTGTCCCCATTTAGTTTGTATTCTACTTCAGAGTTGGTGGTCTTTTATGTTTTTCTTTGATGCAAATTTTCCTCCTCGCCCCCTCCTCCAATTCACTTTGTCGTGTACTTCTTGCTCCAGATTGTTAATTGTCATAATATAACTCTTAATTATACATTCCTCTCAGACAGTCCTTTTCTTCAGCTCTTCCAGTGCAGTGTTTATTATCTATGCACTCTTTTCCTGTTCTTTCCCCACCTCAAGTTAATATTATTTTATACAAGCAGTCTTATTTTCTGCTATTTCAATAAATACTAAGCATTTATTATGTGTTAGGCCTAAGAGTAGAAGTGAGTCAGTTTTTGTTAGTTTTCCTGATGCTTTAATTTACTTATTCATTTAGTCTAATTAGTCCACACGTTTTCTTGGACACCTACCTGCTTTGTGCTCCATGTTGAAGACATGGCAATAGAGCAGTGAACAAAACAGACAACCTCTCTTGCTGAGATAGTCTAAAAAGGAAAGATGAACAACAAACAAGTGCATGAACTGTCCTGATAGGTGCTTTGGATAAAAATGTAGGAATGGGAAGGCTGCTGTTTTTGAACAAGGTGATCAGAGAAGTCTCTTTCACAAGGTGGTATTTGAGTATTTAAATTGAATAAATGTTTGTATAAATTCATTTCCTCCTATCCCTGGATTGCTTTTGCCCCCAACCTCCACATGGAAATTCTATGATATCCTAGAACCTTACAAAATAAAACTCCAACAATTTCCTGGTTTGGCAAATACAAATACTGCATTTGGCACACTTGTACTGGGGGTGGGGGTGGGGAACACAACAAAGCACACTGATATATATCTGAGGTGCCTAGATCATGCAGTGGAAAAGTTTACCAGATAATCTATCAGCTGCTACTTAGGGGAATGATGAAGCAATCTACTTCTGTAAAAAATGTACAGTCTTAGAAACCATAAAGGGCAATTCTACTATACCCTCCACGGTTACCACCAGTCACTTTGCATCTTCTCTCCTCTCATAGAAATTTGTTAAAATAACTCTGCGATGGTTTATTTCCTGCTATAGGTTGATGCTTTTTTTTAAAAAAGATTTTTTTAATAGATTGACAAGTTCTGTTTGCCATCTTTCAGAAGTCCTCACTGCCATCTTAAATGTCCCACAAGACTCCTATCATTCTATAATATTCTTAAACCAGTCAAATCTAGTTGTGATATTCTGACTCTTTGGCAGTAATGAAAAGAAAGAGAGAGAAAGAAGGAAAGAGAGAAAGAGAAAAAAAGAGAGGGAGAGAGAGAGAAAGAAAGGAAGGAAGGAAGAAAAGAAAGTAAGTAACTAAAGAAAGAAAGTTGTACAATACTCAGGGTGTTTGGGAGCTCAGCCAAACCAGCTTGTGAGCGGTGGGTGATTTGTGTATCTCTCCTGAGATCTGTCATGTTACTTGCATAACATTGGCTATAGTGGAAGTATTTGTTGTTGTTGTTGTTAAGTGCCATCGAGTGTCAGGAGACTCACAGCAACCCTATGAAGGAAAGTCCTCAACACTTGTGTGCCTCTCATCCTTTCTCTAGGTTCATAGGGTTTCCTGAGGCAGGCTATTATGGAAGTAGATGCCGCTCCCGCTTTCAAAGTGGAAGTATTTACACCATGGAAATTGGTGCTGCCAATTACAGCATATTATTGATTTACGTTTTGGGGAGAAGTGATCTGGCTCATTTTGTGAGGAAGAGATTAGTGTAAGATTAAACCCTTTTCCAGAAATATATGATTCTTTAAAAAAAATTATTTTATGATGGTTTACTTACAAACTTTGTATACATTGTTCTTCACATTGGATAGTTCTCATTTCCTTTCCCTATTCTTCCCTCCACCCATCAAATTGTGCGACCCACCGCGCTGCCCCCTAATCCTCACCATGCTGCTCCTCTTCTCCTTCACTTGGATCCTCATACTTGTTCTACAATAATGGTTTAATTCCATATTTGTCCTTGTGTAGCTGAGTTCACTCAGCATAATTCTCCCTAGTCCCTCCCAAGTTAGGTAGTAATTTACAAAATCATTGCTCCTGTATTCTGCATAATACTCCATTGTGTGAATATACTGTAATTTCTCAATCCATTCCATTGTAGTTGGACATATAGGCTGTTTCCACATTCTTGTTATGATGAATAATGTCGCTATGAACATTGGTGTACAAATTTCTTTTTGTAGAATTACTTTATCAGCCACGCTGAGCATTGCCTTGAAAGTCTGAAAATCAGAGTCTGAGAGAGGAAGATTATAGACAAGAAGTTTTCGTCGAGGTTGACAATCAGGTCACGGAGGCCCAGCGCACAGCGAAGTCCAAATGAGCTATTTGAAGGGAGCTCATCGCTAACTGGGAGCAAGAGAGAGTGTCAAAGCCAAGTTCGAAATTACCTGGGGGTTTAGAAAACCAGCAGTGATGGTACTTGATGCAGAGGCAGAAAGTTTGTGGTTCTTTCTGGAAGGAGCTGACCTTGCTGGAGCTGGGGTGAACCATTTTTTCACCCTCTTTTTTTCTCTCCAGCAGGGACCTGACACATATGCTCAACTACCAGGAACAGCAGTAAGTGCAAACACCCGCTGGCGCTGCTAATTACCAAACACCCCCCATGAGAAGGGCCACAGTTTAACACCTGGGCAGAGAGGTGGAGGACTCTGTTAGAAGCAGGGATGTTGAATTTGCAGTTATTGCAGATACCAGGATCATTAATCAGAGAAAGCATCCTCAGTACCTGAGAAGAGGGGCCAGAGTGAGTCTTTCATTTCCGAATAGCTGGTGTTTGTTCAAAAATAGCATAAACAGATTTCCTTTGTGTTTCTGTAGTGGAGAACCTTGGCACATTCAAGGAACCTGATGTGAACTCATTTGTATTTAGGTGAAATTTGTTGCCTGAAACATTAATGAAAGATGCACTCACCAGGTCTCCTCTCTAAATTGCTTTAGTGTTTCTGTATGATCAGATCCATTTATTTGAAACCCAGGCTATTTGATAATGTGGTCAGTGTAGTGACTGCTAATAGCCTTCAGGAGAACACCATTTAAAAATTTTCTTTTCCTACTTACTATGCCCTGCAGCCTTTTCAGTATTTCTAACTTATATATTTTTAGAGGACTGATAATGACAAGGGTTTTTAAAAAAAAAATTTTTATTTAATAGCATTATTGAGCAAGGCATTGTGTTAAGGATTTCAGAAAAATTATTTTATTCTTCTAACAACTATGAGGAAGGACAGTCCTCTCACTTTCCTCTACACACACACACACACACACACACACACACAGAGCAAGAGACAGAGGGAGACAGAGAGAGCGAGAGAGAGTGAGACAGAGCAAGAGAGCGAGAGAATGAGACAGTGAGAGAGAGAAGAGAGAAGTATGCTTTAGAGATGAGAAAATTGAGGCTTTCAATGTTACAGGCTTTGACTAAGGTTCTGGTTCTTTTTAACTGACAGGCTAGTCTGCCTATTTTGATGCTTTTGTGGCCATGCTGGGGAGCAGCTTGCCAGGAGAGGGCTATCAAGGGCTAGACATTGGCCCTTATCTCTCTTTTATATCTGGAAACACTCTGACATTCACTTTTGACTATTTGTAGGCCCTCAAGTTCTTTACCACAAAGCTCTTCTGTCTTCCAGGAGCTATGGGTGACTAATGTACACTGTCCTAAAGTAAACACTAACAACTTATACAAGGAAATCACATTAAGATTGAATTTGGATTTAGAAGTTAAGTCATGATTTTTCTGGTTTCATGTATTATCATCTCACTGCCATAGAGTCAATTCCAATCCATAGAGGCCCTACAGGATAGAGCAGAACAAGCCGTAGGGCTTCTAAGGCTGTAAATCCTAATGGGAACAGCTGGTCTCACCTTTGCCTATGGAGTGTCCTGTGGATTCCAAACCACCAGCCTCTTGTATAACAGCTGAATTTTTTATCCACTATACTACCCAGATTCCTTGTTTCATGCATATGTTCCTTTATTGATGTCGTTTGTACTCAGGTTGTGTTAATAATTTTCTGTTTGTCTGCACTGCACTTATTTTAAAATTATGAACAATGGCAAAAAAAAATCTGCTTCTTCCATTCATGAACCTGAATATAATTTCAACTTTCAAGAATATGTAAAAGGAAGTATATTTCACTTGGACATCGTGCCTGGAAAACAAAAAGCAACAACCACCCTGTAAAAGCAATTAATCTTCCTTTGAGTAGTGTCTCTATTGTAAACACAATTCAACAGAAATCTTGGTTATTTATCTGCTGTCATTTGAGAAGATAACTAGAGTTAAGATTTCTCTAGAACAAGAGCTAATCACACAACTTTTATTCAACAATTTTAAAATCAACATGTAACCCTTATTTTAGGAAATGTGGGACTCATTTAAACCTCTTTGTATTCATGATGTTTGAAGAGTTTTAAAAGCAAAATGAGACAAACAATACTGTACAGTGCTTCCCATTGTGCAGGCTGAGATCATCTGCATCAGAGTCACCTGGGCTGCCTGTATCGATGCAGGTTTCTAGACCTCAATCCAGCCTATTGAATCAGATGCTTTATAAAACTCAGTAATATGAATTTATTTTAGTAACACACATTAGTGTTTGAGAGCTACTAATGATGTATTCCATAGCTAATTGAAGACTATACAACTCTGTGGATTGAATCCACTAGTGACTCCAAGGGAGAAAGAGGACAATCTCTTCCCACTAATATTTTCAGCCTTAGAAATCCAAAGGAGGGTTGCTGCGAGTTAGAGTCACAGACAGCTCCTGATTTGATTGTAATAACAGAGAGTAGAGAGAGGGGCTCATTGTCTGATAAGCTTGAATTTAACTCTTTAGTTCCCCCCATGTATGTCCTTCCGCAATTTTTCACTTGTTCTGATTTCCTCATCTGCAAAATGGGAATAGTAGTATTTCTTTGAGGACAGCTATCACGCATAAAAGCTATAGTACCTAACATATTGAAACCACTTCCATCAGACCTTTGAATAGGTTCTTTTGATTCTACACCATGCTAAGAATTTGCACTTCCATCTCAAATATATTAAATCAGTCTACATTTTCACAATATACCTTGGAGATTATTTTTTTTATAGCAAAACAAGTGAAAAAGATTTATTAAGGCAATAAGACATAGCTAATGTAAGGTAGGCCAAGCAAAAGAGTTAAAGTGAAAAAGAAAGAAGATGGAAGGAGGGGTGAGGAAGGACTCCAGGAAAGGCAGGGGTGAAATAAGACCTTACAGCATGCTGTCAGTAGAAAAGGAGTGAAGGAGCTCTTGGCGATTCTTACATCTAAATAAGAAATGCAAATTCTCCACAGGGAGTCAAACTAGAAAAACCAGTTCAAAGTCTTACTTAAACATATAACAGCTATTATTATTATTTATGTATTATCTGGGTGAAATAGTCTCTCCTATGCCAGCAGTACTTAAAGTCTTGTAATTTATCATTTGGTGCTGTCTGTCTACTGATTTTCAAGACATTGCTTGAGGTAAAAGGAAGTAATTGAACCAACAGAGAAATGAATCCTTTGGGAAAGGTCTTTCTTGAAGCTTCAGCCATTTCTGACTTGAGGGGTGCTCTCTCCCAGTCTTAGGTGTGACCTAAGACTCAGAAACCAGCAGAATCTCATGACATGCTTATTATAACACAAATTCCAGGTCTCCATGCCACGCTAATCAAATCATGACTTTGGGGCAGTAATCTATATATATAAAACCTCCCAATGATAAGAAGCTGCATTGCAATCCCAAAGGTACGTGGTTTGAATCCACCAGCTGCTCCATGGGAGAAGGATGGGCAATCTCCTCTTTTGTTGTTATGTGCCGTCGACTTGCAACTTATAGTGACCTTATGTACAACAGCCCTAAACTCTGCTCTGTCCTGTGCCAATCTCACTGTCTGCGACACACCATCCCAATTTGACCCAGTCGCCAAATAAATCCATCTACCAGAGAGCCTTCCCCTCCTTCGCTGTCCCTTCACCCTACCAAGCATGATGTCCCTCTCCAAGGACTGGTCCCTCCTTACAACATGTCCAAAGTATGTTAGAGCCTCAGAATCCTTGCCTCCAAGGAGCCACCCTGTTTAACCCTCTCCAGGTTAAATCTGTTTGTTTTCCTAGCAGTCCATGGTACCCTCAATACTCTTCTCCAGCACCACAGTTCAAAGGTGTCAATTCTCCTTCTATCCTCCCTAGTCATCGTCCAACTGTCTGATGCATAACAAGTGATTGCAAAGACCATGGATTGTATCAGACGTACCTCAGTCTCCAGAAAGACATTATTGCTCTTCAGAACTTTGGAAAGGTCCCTAGCAGCAGACTTTCCCATGGCAATACGTCTTTTAATTTCCTGGCTACTGGTGCCAAGAGTGTTGACTGTGGAGCCAAGCAAACTAAAGCTGTGAACAATCTCAATCTCTTCACCACCCATCCTGATACTGCCAATTGGTCCAGTGGTGAGAATCTTTGTTTTCTTGACATTGAGCCTCAATCCATATTGAAGGCTGCAGTCCTTGACCCTCTGCAACAAACACTTCAGGTCCTCCTCAGTTTCAGCAAGCAGGATTGTGTGTCTGCATAATACAGATTGTTGATAGATCTTCCACCAGTCCTGATGCCACATTTCTCCTCATAGAGCCCAGCCTCCCTGATAATCTGTTCTGCATACAGGTTGAAAGGGTATGGAGACAGGACACATCCCTGGTGTATACCCTTCCCAATTTTGAACCATGCAGTGTTTCCTTGCCCTGTTCTGACGACTGCCTCTTGGTTCAAGTATAGTTTTCTTATTAGCACGATCAAGTGTTCTGGGATTCCCATTCTTCTCAAAGTCAGCCACAGTTTGCACAGTCAAATGCCTTTGCATAGTCAATGAAACACAGACAGACATTCTTCTGGTATTCCCTGCTTTCAGCTAAGATCCATCTAACATTGGCTACAATATCCCTAGTACCATGACCCCTTCTAAACCCAGCCTGGACTTCTGGCAGTTCTCTGCTGATGTTCTGTTCCAGTTATTTTTGGATAATCTTCAGTAGAATCTTGCTTGCATGTGAAATCAATGACATTGTTCTATAGTTTCCACACTCAGTTGGGTCACCCTTCTTTGGGATGGAAACAAATATAGATCTCTTCCAGTCAGTTGGCCAAGTGGTTGTTCTCCAGATTTCTCCTCTAGTGAAATTTAAAGCTTCTGAAAGCCCATTGAACGGTCAGCTATGGGTCAATTCAGATTCAATGGCACCCAACCAGAAACTGATTTTAGGGAGCCCTGGTGGCATAGTAGGGAGCTCTGGTGGCCTAGTGGTCAAGGAGTTGTGCTGCTAATCCAAAATCAGGCAGTTTAAATCCACCAGCTGCTCCATGGGAGAAAGATGAGCAATCTCCTCTTGTGTGACTTATAGCCTCTGAAACCTCTCTGACTTGACAGCAATGAGGTGCTGTTGGGTGGTAAAGTAAAGTGCTTGGTGCTAACCTCAAGGTCAGTGGTTTGAGTTCACCAGTTGCTCTGTTGAAGAAAGACATCGGAGTCTGCTTTTAAGGAAATACAGCCTTGGAAACACTGTAAGGCAGTTCTACTTTGCTATGTAGGACTCCTGTCCTATTAGATTCTGTCCTAGAGAGTCTACTTGATGGCAACACGTTTGGATTTTGGTGAACTTATTCTTAGGAAACTAATCATAGACCAGCTTCGGAGAAGAAACATCCAGGAAGCCCACTGTTTGATTTCTTCCCTCCTCCACATTTTTATTGGTTTGCATATGATCATTCATATACATTGTGTTTCATGCATATGCACTGTGTTTTATAGAATCATTTATTCACATTTTTAATTCATGTACCTTGTGTTTTATACATTTATATGTTGTTGTTGTTGTGTACCATCGAGTCGCTTGTGACTCACAGTGACCCTATGTACAATAGCCCTAAACTTTGCTCTGTATTTTCTATATTTACTATTGATCTACATCTATTATCACTTTGTCTTTTCAAGTCCCCTTTGAATCTCTCCTATTCCTTTACCCCCATCTGCCCACTAACCTCTGCTATCATAGTGATTTCCCTCTTTCCCCTTTTGCTGCCTCTCTTCCTTTCCTCTTCCTCTTTTGCATATTCATACACAACTTGCTCACTTAGCTTTCTATTGAGTGTTTGATTTTCTTGATATTCATCCCTTTCTTCCTTCCAATCCACACAGTGGACCTAGGAAATAGTAATTCTATTAGAACTGGCTATGTTTATAGTGGGAGTTGTTGTTGTGTACTGTAGAGTCAAAACTGATCCATTGTTGACTCCCTGGCTGGTTTTCTAAGGCAGTCAGTTGCACGTGAGAGTGCCCATCTGCTGGTGGAGCAGCTGGTGATCTAGAACTGCGTGCCTTTGGGATTGCAGTACAGCTTCTTGCCAGTAGGCCACCAAAACCAGGACAAATAATCTGCTGTTGTAGATTTTATTCTAACTCATGGTGATCTCAGGTATTTGAGTGGAAATGCTTCATACAGTTTTCTTGGCTGTAAGCTTTAAGGAGCAGAGAATCAAGCATTTCTTCCTTAGCACTGCTGGGTGGGTTTATATTTCCAACCTTTAGTTAGTAGTAGAGTGTTTGCATTATCCAATAGTAAATACTTACTGTGTGTTCTGGTGATGTAGTCTGTAGGGAGCCACACTGCTAATCCAAAAACAGAGCTCTCTGTTGGTCCCTCCCTAGTCCCTTCTCAAGGGAATGATGGACAATCTCCTTTCATGAAATTTCACAAACCTCAAACTCACTGCCATTGTCAATATGCTTCAGTGAGTTTTTGGAGGCTGTAAATCACTGAGGTTTGTGCTTCAGTGGGTTTTTGGGGGTCAGTAAAGGGAGCAGTATAATAGTCTATGGATTATGACACCAGGGCCCCCTGCTGTGTGACATCAACGACATTGACTTTCTTCTCTATAAACCAGGTGGAATAGACATTAAATGTATTAATTCTTTAATTGTCAGAGCAACCCTCCAAGACAATTATTAAAATGATCTCCATTTTACATATGCAGAAAATGAGGTGTAGCTATTACATGTAGCACCAAGTCTGGGGAGCCTCCTTCTCTTATCCAGTATGTTTTATTGGATCTTTCTACATACTTAAGGAGAGGATGAATTTGAAAGAGGACAAAGACACCACTTAAAAAATCATTTACCATGCATTTACAAAATGAGAGGGCACTACCTCTCCAGTTTAAATAAGACTAAAGTGTTGCTAAGGGAGCCTAGTGGTAAGAAATTAGATTGCCAATCTCTTAAGGCAGATGATTTTTATCCACCAGCTTGTCACTGAGAGAAAGATAAGTAGTCTCTTCCCACGTGATTTACAGCCTCTGAAACTCTCTGGAGGCTCAGCTATGAGTTTGTTGTGACTCAACAGCACATGACAACAAAATGCTGCTAACTGGAAGGAGATACCAGAGCCTGGAGTTAGGTTAACCCTCTGGAAAGGACAGTGTGTGGGAGGGAGTGATCTATGCTTGTGTTCTGGAGCCTTCTTCCCCTCAGGCTGCTTGTCCTGGATGGAGGCTAGACAGAGGCCTTTTCTTTATCTCACTGTGATGTATTGCTGCAGAGCAGTGATCCCAGGACCACACATGGTCAACACTATATTTCGTCCCCAAGCATGGAGCTGAGATAAACTAATCTCCCAGCTGTGCCCTCACCCTTGTCAGGGAAGGCCTTTGGAAGCTCCCTGGGGCCCACCCACTGCTTTCGAGGGCCCTTCTGTTCTTGGCTCCGGGGGCCTAAACCTTTATAGATTTTTTTTTGTTTTTCCCTAAGTGTCTCTGCCTTTGAGCCTGGCTAGCATTTCCATCTTCAATGTCCCTAAAGGTAAGTATAGGAGCTCTTTTAATTAGAAAGGTTTTTTGAATAATTGCTAGAGGCAACTAAGAAATGGCAGCCTCCAAACCTTATGAACGATGGCATGCCGCAAAAGGGATGAGATTCTCAGAGCTGGCAACACAGTTGGTGCACTGAGATTGCTCTGACTCCCTTTATCATGTGCTCCTCAAACCTGTCAGTCTTTAGATGCTCTAGGAAAATGTTCTCTAACTTGAGTGTGCAGCAGATTCTGTCAGAGACCTCATTTTAACAGACTGCTAAGCCCTCCCCAGTGTGGAATGTCTGAGGTGGAGGTGAGAATTACCATTTCTCACAACTGCTCAGGTTATGCTGCTGCTGCAGAACCAAGAACTATTCTGTGAGAACCACTGCTTATCAAGGCTGTAACCGTGCCTAAAATGTGACTTGTCTCACGTTGGGATTTCCTGGTAAAATGCAGAATGAAAAAAGTCCATTTAAATGTGAATACCAAATAAGCAACACATAATTATTATGTCCCATGCAAGGGAGCTCTGGTGGCCTAATAGTAAGAAGCGGTTGTGCTGCAATCACAAAGACATGCAGTTCAAATCCACCAGCTTCTCTATGGAAGAAAGATGTGCAATTGCAGAGGATTAATTCAAATCTATTGAGTATTTGTATTTTTATTTGCTGAACTTGGCAACCCTATTTCAAGACATAGTCCTTAAGAACGTCATGACAGAATAATATCTATTGCAGCGAATCTGGCTATCTTCTTAGATATTTTCTTTCCATCACCTAACACTCAGGCACCCATTATGGATTCCTTAACTCCCAAATGTCTGCCTAGACACCCTACCAACCTAAGGTCTACTTGCTTGCTTTCATTCTAGTATGTACTATTGCCCTGTGTCTCTAACTGAACATTCCTATTCTTAACTGAGTTTTTCAATATACGTGATAATGAAGATTTCAGCCCAAGGTAGCGAAAACATAGAATCCACCAATTCCATAGTCAGCTTCTTACTTGCTGGTTGTAAAATTGGCCAACCTGATGCACTCAGGGCTTTCTTGCAGGCTCAGGGAAGGGCTTTGTGTCTTCCAGTTGAACAAGCTATTCTTGACATTTTATTCTAAGAAGTAAATGTTATTAACAGGGTTTAGTGAGTG
>NW_006399769.1:20818617-20826353 GCF_000299155.1 Elephantulus edwardii
ACTCCTACGATAAAAATAATGCCCTAAAATATAATATGTTTACGGCATTGAAGTCTATGGGGGAGAGAATAGTCTAAAAGTATTATATTTTAGGGCATTATTTTTATCGTAGGAGTATGCAGTGAGTGCTGTTTTTAGACAAGTAAAGAATGGTGATTTGTGTCAAATTTAGAGATCTCATTGTTTCTTCTGTAGAAATAATTTCTGAAGTTTGAGAAATCTTGCTAGAATGTGTCAATTTTAGGGGGTATTCTAGGTCCTAAAAGTAACAGGAGATTTCTTTGACCCTAACTATAATTTTAATGATAATGAGACAGCAAAATGGTGGAGATTAAACTCTTTAAGTTTAGTTAAAGTTTGATTGTCACTAATTGTCTAAAAGGGGCGTTGTATTAAAATTTGTAACCTACTTCCTTATGAAGAGTGAAGGCTTTGTGTCTTCTAATTTTCTGCAAATTTCTGCAACACATATTGAGAAAGGCAACATTAGTCTTTCCTTTCAACTGCTAATGGTTCTGATTCAAAGAATAGTAATCCAAAACATTTTTACTGTAACACAGTCCTATTTCTGGACCCTCTATTAGCTCTATGAGATTCTCAGCCTCTTTTCCCCCACGCCCTCAAGGAATAGAATCCTAATAAGTATTTATACTATAATTTAAAAACCAATCCTTTTTAAGAAGCAGATATTAGAATAGAATGTAATCAAAAGCAAGGTGAAAAGTCAATACCTGGAAACAAAGTGCTATATTTTTTTTCACATGTTATAGCTATTGATCTAGTGGTGTCATATAATAATTCATCAATGAATGAAGAGTCAAATAATATATCTGTCATTTATGTACAACAATGTTATTACTAACCCATTACCAGAACTGATATTTGTTTTTAGTGTTTTTCCAGTAGTCCTGATGCATTTGGGTGATGTCAATGCATAGACGTTTGTCTGATTATACTGGTAATCAGTAGCAGTCATCAGCAAGGGAGATGGCAGATTTTCAAGTATTGTCTGTGGGCAAGGAAAAATGGTGAATGTTCACCTCCTCAGAAGTAACTCAAGTTCCCACTCCAAAATCATTGCTTTTTGTTAAATCGAATGTGAAATAAATATTTCCACCCCAATAAATGAAACCTGTAAACTTAAAAAAAAAAAGCATTGCTTTTGTGTCACATAGTACTTGTTGCCACACTATATGGCAATAGATGTGGATAGTGACAACTGTTGATATTGTTAGGTTCCATCAAGTTGAGCGTGGCTCCTAGGACCCTATGATAAACAGATCTGAACCCTATCCTATCTTGGGCCATTCTCACACTCTCTGACATATTCAAGTCCATTGCTGCAGGCACTCCTTTCTCCATCTCTACACGTTTCAAAGCATATGCAAGACAAAGCTGTGTCACTCTTGCCTCCAACGAGTATGCTAGCTGCACTTTTCCCCAAGACATTTCTATTTGTTCTTCCAGTAGTCCATGAGATAATGCATATTAGGAGGGATTAATAAAAGTCTAAGTTGAAAGATAGCATATATTTTCCTTCAGGAAAGCCAGTCAATCTTATTCCAACCCTATACTGTATGTGAGAACAAAAGACCAACTCTTGCAGCAGGAAAACATGTGGTTAATGACTTCCCTGTTTATGCAAAATCAAGACGCTAATTTTTTGTTTATTTGGCTTAACAGATTATGTTTTAATTACAAGTCATTAACCAGTCATTAATAAATGAAACAGTTTGAATTTAGTAAATATTTTTAATATCATACAACTCATTTAACATTTTAATAAGCAGAAGTATTTTTGTTTCTGAAATAGGTGTCATTTTAAGTGAAATACATGCACATGGAAGCAGCAGCCAGGAAACCAAGTGATGTCTTGAAATGAGCAAATTTGCTGCCAAGGACTTCTTTAAAGTGCTAAAACGCTAGTTTGTTACTTTGAAGAATCAGGTATTTTTATTCGTCAAACATATATGTGAAAATTGGATGAATAATAAAGAATACCAAAGAAGAACTGATAGACTCAGATTGTGGTTTTGGTGCAGAATATTGAAGAAGCCATGAATTTTTAAAAGAAGGAATACATATTTAAATAAATGCAATCAGAATGCTCTTTAGAAGCAAGGATGGTGAGATTTTGCTCACATGTGTTGGTTATGCTAGCAAGGGATCCTAGTGCCTGGATAAAGACATTGTACTTGGTTGAGGAAAACTTTAGATGAGTAACTACAACAATGTGCTTAAGCACAATAAGGAATAGGAGGATGGCAGAAGATCAGGCAGTGTTTCATTCTGTTGTAAACCAGGTCACTTGATAGCACCTGATTGATGACAACATCATACAACTGAGATCAAGGTATTTGTAGACGAGTAAGCCTTCCTAGCCAGAGTGCTCATTGGAGGCAAGAATGATGAAACTTCATCTCTCATACTTTGGGCATGTTGCTAGGAGGTGCTAGTCCTTGGAGAAGGACATGATGCTGGGAAGGCTGGAGGCTGTAAAGGAGAGGTAGACCCTCAACCAGGTGGGTTGACACAGTGTCATGTGAGTCAGGAAGTGTGAGAATGGTGCAGGATAGACCAGGGTTCACATCTTTTATTCATAAGGTTGCTATGAATTAAACTCTACTTGACAGCACCAACCAACAACAACAAGAAGAAGCCAAATTAACAACAACATCAACCAACATCAACCACGACCACCACAACTAACAACAACAACAGCAAAAAGACCAGATTAGCAATTAAGGGTGTAAGACAGGTGAGCGGAGTTGGGCTCAGACTTCTTTCATTCAATTCCTGACTTTGCCATTTATAGTTATATTTCTTCTTCTGTCAAATGGAGGCAAAGATATTACCAATTTCACAAGGTTGTTTTGAGTATGAAATAAGATAATGCATGTCAAATGCCTAA
This sequence comes from Elephantulus edwardii, assembly GCF_000299155.1. Taxonomy (NCBI): domain Eukaryota; kingdom Metazoa; phylum Chordata; class Mammalia; order Macroscelidea; family Macroscelididae; genus Elephantulus; species Elephantulus edwardii. The sequence goes on from NW_006399769.1 coordinate 20,821,529, forward strand.
CACAGACTGAGCACTCAGTAGATGTTAGGTGAAAGGAACTAAAAATTCATTGTCAGTGTGTTGGAGCAGGCTAACAACTGACCTTCCATTGACTCTCTCAGGTGAGGAGATTTCTTATCTTTCTCCCTCCTTGCTGTTGGTGAATTCGAACAGCCAGAGAGGTGTGGACTTTGCATTAACAGTGGAACTCCCTATGAACTACCAAAGCTAGTCAAATGATATTTAAACTTTGTCCTTAGCTATACCTATATGGACCTCTGACTGCATTTTTCAGTGCCTATGCTTAAAGTACATAGAAATTTAAGCAATGAATGTTTGAATTTTAAAATAAACATATCTTTTACATTCACTGACTACTGACAGTAATGTATTGAGAATATAGCAGCCTTTCTTCATATAAAAGTTACTGTGAATCCAGTCTTCTTTTGCTATGTCCTTTAATGTATTAACATCAATCTATTGATTATAACATTAGGATTTTCATACCCCCTTTTCACCTCTGAAACATGATATTTCAGGCAGCATGTCACAGTTATTCTTTTTATTGATGTATGCTTTATATAAAAGATTGTGTGGACCATAACAAATCATGGCTAACATCAAGAAGAATGGATATCTCAGAACACTTAATTGTGCTTATGCGAAACTTAAACCTAGACAAAGAGGCTGTTGTGTGAACAAAGCAAGAGAATGCTGCATGGTTTACAATTAAGAAAGGTTTGTGTGTCAGGGTTGCATCCTCTCCTCTCTCCACACCTATTCAATCTGTATGCTGAGCAAATCATTCAAGAAGCTGGGCTCTATGGTCAAGAATGTGGCCTCAAGATGGGAGGAAAACTCATCAATAACTTTCATTATATAGACGACACAACTTGCTGAAAATGAGGAGGACTTGAAGCACATGCTACAGAAGAACAAAGAATACAGCCTTCAATATGAATTCTATCTCAATGTCAAGAAAACAAAAATTCTCACCACTTGACAGAAAGACAACATTATGATAGATGGAGAAAAGACTGAAATTGTCAATGACTTCATGCTACTTAGATGCATTGGTACAAGCAGTCAAGATATCAGGAGGTCTGCATTGGAAAAGTCTGCAGCCAAGGACCTCTTCAAGTTACTGAAGAACAAAGTGGTCAGTTTGATGACTAAAGTGTACCTGACTGAGTTCATGGTCTTTTCCGTCACTTGCTAGGCATCTGGAATCTGGACAGTGTGCAAAAGTGACAAAAGAATTGATGCTGTGGTGGTAGAGAAGAGTACTTAATATCCCACAGTTGCCAAAAGAACAGGAGAAACTGCAGCCAGAGTGCTCCTTAACGAAAATGATGATAAAGCTTTATCTCACAGCCTTTGGCCATGCTACAAGGAGAGGCTTTTTTCTTGGAGGACATAGTACTTGGAAAGGTGGAGGGACAAAAGAGAGCAAGACCCTTACCAGATGGATTGACACAGTGACTGCTGCAACAGGCAGCATGTCATCCTTAACATTGGCACAGATAGAATGGGGTTCAAATCTGTTGTTCTCAGGGACTCCATGGGTCTTACTTGACTCAATATAACAATTACATGCTTTCTAGATCTCTAGTTTTTGTATCTGCATGGTAACAGGTAAAATATTAGAAAACCAGTGAATAGATACAGCACTGTCTTCAAAGATGTGGCTTGAGTGGGCCTTGATGCTCTGCTGTAGTCCTGATGTGGTGAGAAGGAAGCGACAGAAGGGAGGCAGCAAGGTACGTGAGATAGTGTCATTATAGACACCCAGTGTCACAGGGTCGTTAGTTCATTCACACAGTAGTGGTGGAGAGTTCCTGGCTGAAAATATTTTCTTTGGGGCTCCTAATTTGTATGATCAGAGAATCGAGACACAACAGAGTGGAACATGGATAAGAAATGGTGTAGACAATGAACCATAAACAGTGGGTCCTCTTTGTGTCTACTGATGCTTTGCTTTGGGTTTTTGATAGCTTTCCACACTAGATTGTAGAAATCATTAATGTTCTGGGCTGCTAAACAAAAATTTATTGGATTGAGTCCACTTACAGTCTCCTTAGTGCAGAAAGAAAGTTAGTCTTTCTGAGAAAGGAGAGACTTGTTGATCTACTTCCAAAACTCCAGTTGCCTAAAACCTGATGGAGCACAATTCTACTCTAAAGCACACTGGGTCACTGTGAGTTGAAAGCAACTCACTGACAACTGATTTTTGACTCTGGAAATGGGATCTGTTTTTATTTTGTTTTGGGCTTTGTTTGCTGTTAAGACCTTACAATTTGGAACAGATGTTCCCATTCCAGTTTCTCTGTCTGTGGTCACAGATGAAGATGGCCTCTGTGGCTGTTGCTTCCATCAATGAGTCTACACAAGATGCTCCCCATAGGCATTTCTGCAAAAACAACATACACGTTAGCATGTTCAACTTCTGTGAATTGATTTGACAAAATTCACTTTTGTTTTAGATTTATTGTTTTGCACAAACTTGAAGAAAAAACTTAGAAGAGTTACATCATCCCCAACATGTAGATATGGGTTTCCCCCCACATTCCTGAAGGCATAGGTTTATTGTGGCTCACATTTGCATATATCACATCATAATTTTGTTCATAAATACTTTTGTTCAATTAATTGCTGAATTTATCTCTTTTGATTCTTTCTAAGAGGATCTGTATCCTGTCCTGTGCCATTCTCATAATTTCTGCACATAATTCAGCACATTATTGCAGTCACTGTTAATTCATGTGATTGAGGGTCTTCCTCTCCTTTGCTGACCCTTTAGCTTTCAAGCATAGTGTCTCTTTCCAAGGAATACCCTCTCTTAACAACATGTGCAAAGTATGTGACTCGAAGATTTGTCATCTCTACTTCCAAGGCTCACTCTGGCGCCACTTTCTACAAAACACATTTGTTTGTTTGTTTTGAAGCACATGGGATATTAATTAATATTAATGTTGTTGTTATGTGCCGTCGAGTCATTTGCGACTCATAGCGACCTTATGTACAACAGCTCTAAACCGTGCTCTATCCTGTGCCAATCTCATTGCCTCTGACACACCCATCCCGATTACCCCAGTCACTGAATCAATCCACCTCATAGAGGGTCTTCCCCTCCTGCGCTGTCCCTCTACGCTACCCAGCATGATGTCCCTCTCTAAAGACCTGTCTCTCCTTACAACATGTCCAAAGTATGTCAGGCGAAGCCTCAGAATCCTTGCCTCCAAGGAGCAGCCTGGTTTAACCCTCTCTAAGATGAATCTGTTTGTTTTCTTGGCAGTCCATGGTACATTCAATGCTCTTCTCCAGCACCACAGCTCAAAGGCATCAATTCTCCTTCTATCCGCCCTAGTCATTGTCCAGCTCTCTGATGCATAACAAGTGATTGCAAAACCCATGGCCTGTATCAGGCGGACCTTAGTCTCCAGAGAGACACCGTTGCTCTTGAGTACTTTAGAGACGTCCCTAACCGCAGACTTTCCCATCGCAATAAAGTGTTAAATTAATATTAATAGCCACCTTTTAATAATTGCTCTCCATGGACCACTGTGTCTGATCAATGTCTTTTAAACATAGACTAACTTATTTAATGCATACAATGCGGTGGTTCCTATTATTCCTTCCTTTCCCAGTTTTCTAGAAGGGGAAAATAAATAACAGAGAAATTAAATAAATCGCTAATAATTGTCATGTAGTTTGGCTCCAGCATCTGACTATTAGAGCACACAGCTCCAGTTTTTATCAGGCTGGGCCAGGATGGATGAATAGAAGTGGTACAGAGGCAACAGAACAAACAAAGAGACAGTGGCAGAAAAGAGTGGGGAGAACACAGAGAGTGAAGCCATTGTGTCCAGGAAAGCTAGAGCATGAAGGCAGGTGAATGTAAATAATGAAAGGGAGAGATGGAATGGCAGGTTAATGCCTGGCCATGGGGGGCACTAAATAACTCTCTTAAAGGGCTGGCTGTATTTTTATCATTGACAATTTTACAAAGCCCCATTGTACGGCATAGGTGAGCTGTAAGAGAACTAACCTGAGTCATGTACAAGATAAATACAAAGGTTGTCTCGGGAATGGAAGACCATTTAGGAAGTCATGATCTCTAACAGTAGGTATGAATCATGGTGACTTAAGTAAAGGTGACAATGAAGAATAGCAAAGTTGTAAGCAAAGATTTATAAATTGAAGGGGTGGAAGTGCAGAAATTGTAAGGTTGATTTTAAGGCTTGAGAAAGAGAAGAGCCAAAAGGGATACTTGAATTTGAGGTAAGGCTAGGTGAAGAAAGGTCTGTAGCTTTCAATGACTTAATCTTGCTAGGATCGACGGACAGCACCCTTGGTACCAGCAGTCGAGGAATCAGGAGATTTATCGCATTGGGCAAGTTTACTGTCAGGAACCCCTCCAAAATGCTGATGATCAATGATGTCAGTTTGAAGACTAATGTGTGCCTAATTCAGGCCAAAGTCTTCTCAGTCACATGCTACGTATCACAGAAATGGCCAATAGAATAAGATTGACAGAATGGACGTCTTTGAGTTGTGTTGAAGAAGAGCACTGAATATCTCACAGACTGCCAAAAGAATAAATAGATATGTCTGGGAAAAAGTGCAGCCAGAGTGCTTCTTGGAAGCAAAGATTCATCTTCCATACTTTGGACATTTAGATTGTTGTTGTTGTTGTTGTTATGTGTCGTTGAGTCCTTTGCAACTAATAGCGACCCTATGCACAACAGCCCTAAACCCTGCTCTATCCTGCACCAATCGCACCGCCTCTGACACACCCATCCCGATTACCCCAGTCACTGAATCAATCCATCTCATAGAGGGTCTT
>NW_006399769.1:20829984-20831327 GCF_000299155.1 Elephantulus edwardii
GGCACATAACAACAACAACAACAACAACAACTTTTCAGCAAGTAAAGTTGTGTTATCAGTATAATGCAGGCTATTGATGCAACACTCCTTTTCATAGAGTCCAGCTTCATGAATTATTTGCTCAGCATACAGATTGAATAGGTATGGAGAAAGTATACAACCATGCTGCACACTTCATGATCTTAAACCATACAATGTTTCCTTGCTCTTTTTACACAACAGCTTCTTTTTTCTAGGTATAGATTCTGTATGAGCACAATTAAGTGTTGTGGGATTCCATTTCTCCTCAACGTGAGTCATAATTTGTTATGATCCACTCTGTCATAGGCTCTAGCACAGTCAATAAAATACAAATATGTATTCTTCTGGTGTTCTCTGCTTCCACCCAGGATCCATCTGACATCAACACTCATATCCCTGGTACCAACATCTCTGGTAAAATCAACTTGTACTTTTGATAGTTCTTTGTCAGGAAATATATTCTGTGTTTTAAGAAACTGCTTCAAACATTTACTGAATTGTTGAAGACTGAGGGTATTTTATAATTATTAATGATGAGACAGACAGCCAAGAATGAGATAAAACAGAGAGGTAAAAACAGGGGGCCAGCAGTTTTTGACTGCAGGGCGGATCTGAGCTTCCCTTATATTTATTGAAAATTATCAGGAAGTAAATCACACAGATAATTCAATGCAAATGAAGCCAAGCTCCTTCTATTGAAAAGCTTCCCCTTGGCTCAGGAGGAGGGGTCAGCAAATTCAAGAATCTGATAAACCCTTAAGGATTGCCTTGGTGCCTCAGGGTGAATTCAATCCTGAAATAGCATTCAGCTTATTGCAAATATTTAGTATTGGCTTCCCATACTGAAAAAACTGATTTTGACTGAGACTCAAGGTTAGGAAGTTATGTATAGTACACTCAGTTTGTGGTAAAACAGTTCTATTTTTTGCACCACATGATTTGGCAGAAGGCACAATAATGAGAATACTTAACGGAGAAAGGAAAGTGGTATTAGAGCCTGTACCAAGTCCCAGGAAGAGTGTTAATGTTTGGTTCTGGAACAAAGGCATGTCTTCTGCAGCAAAAATCTAAATATCACCTGAAAAATAGATGCTGCCATCCTAATGAAAATAGATGTTGTTGTTGTTGTTATGTGCCATTGAGTTCTTTTCAACTCATAGCGACCCTATCTACAACAACCCTAAACCCTGCTCTATCCTGTGTCAGTCACACTGCCTGTGACACACTCATCCTGATTACCCCAGTCACTGAATCAATCCACCTCATAGAGGGCCTTTCCCTCCTGCGCTGTCCCTCCACCCTACCAAGCATGATGTCCCTCT
>NW_006399769.1:20831492-20832546 GCF_000299155.1 Elephantulus edwardii
TCTAGTATGGATCTGTTTGTTTCCTTGGCAGTCCATGGAACATTCAATACTCTTCTCCAGCACCACAGCTCAAAGGTGTCAATTCTCCTTCTATCCTCCCTAGTCATTGTCCAACTGTCTGATGCATAACAAGAGATTGCAAAGACCGTAGCCTGTATCAGGCGCACCTTAGTCTCCAGAGAGACACCGTTGCTCTTGAGTACTTTAGAGAGGTCCCTAACCACAGACTTTTCCATCACAATACGTTTTTTTATTTCCTGGCTGCTGGTGCCAAGAGTGTTGACCGTGGAGTCGAGCAAACTGAAGCTGTGAACAATCTCAGTCTCTTCATTAAACAATTAAATGCTCATAGTGAATTAGGTACTGATAGACCCAAAAAGTGTGGCTCATCAACAATCCACCATAAGAGAGATGAAATCTATCATGTAGGGAATAGAAAGCCTCTAACAAATGGAGCTTAACAAATGGGATAAATATTTGTCGGAAATCGAAATAAAATCCTTAGTCACACCATATTAAAAAAAAAAAAGAAACCAACCAAAAACAACTGAGGATGAATCAAAGACCTAGGCAATCAAACCTAAAACAATAAAATTCATTAAAGAAAAAAAAATTGGGGGAAAGTTAGGGGCACCAGTTTATGGCCTATATGTTGTTGTTCTAAGTTATTTTTGGATAATCTTCAGAGAATCTTCCTTGTATGTGGTAGCAATGATACTGTTTGATAATTTCCACACTCTGTTGGGTCACTTTTCTTGGGAATGGGAACAAATATAGATCTTTTCCAGTCAATTGGCCAAGTGGTTGTCCGCCAGATTTCTTGACACAACTTGGTGAGCATATCCAGGGCAGCATTTGTTAGTTGAAATACATCTATTGGGATACCATCTATCATTCCTCGGGCCTTAATTTTTGCCAATTCCTTTAAAGCAGCTTGAACTTCTTCCTTCATTACCATAGGTTCTTGCTCATATGTTGTTTCATAAAATTCTTCTGTGTCTGCCAATTCCTATTGGTAGAGTGACTCTGTATACTCTTTCCATCTTCTTTTAAT
>NW_006399769.1:20835392-20856345 GCF_000299155.1 Elephantulus edwardii
GGCCAAGAGGGGAAGACCCTCTATGAGGTGGATTGTTTCAGTGATTGGGGTAATAGGGATGGGAGTGTCACAGGCAGTGCGATTGGCACAGGATAGAGCAGGGTTTAGGGCTGTTATACATAGGGTTGCTATGAGTCACAAGCGACTCGACGGCAAGTAACAACAACAATTATGTCTTCTGTGCCTTGACTGTTGATACCAAGTATTATTTTTTCTGGATCCATGTTAAGATGAAGTTGTTGACAATTCCAGTTTTCCTCCATCTATGTTGCCTATCCGAGAATTTTTGTTTTCTTGACATTAAGATGCAATTCATATTTAAGCCTGTAGTGTTTAAACATCTGCAAAAAAAGCTTCAAGTCCTTCTCACTTTCAGCAAGCCTGGTTGTATCATCTGCATAATAAAGGTTTTTGATGAATCTGATGCCACATTCTTCTTTGTGGAGTCCAGCTTCTCAGATAATTTGTTCAGCATATATACTAAATCCTTTCTCGAGTTTCATAGGGTTTCCAGAGGCAAGCTATTTATGGATGTGGATGCCACTCCTGCTTCCAAGCTTGTTTTAATTGGGGAGCTCCACACAACACGATCCACCATGGGTAACCATTATCACATTTGGCACATCAGTGTCACAGTGTTCAGCTTCACAGCAACCACAAGTGGACACACCAGGGTTATAAGATCTAGAAGAATTTGACCAAAAACAATGAAAAACAGGGCTGAGGGCAACAGGCTTGAGGGCCCTACAGTATTTTACCATTCCGACACTCCCAAAAGCTGGTCTGCATCTGTCATTTGAAACATCTCAATGGGTATTCCCATCCAGTGTTTTGGCTTTTTTTCCCCCAATATTTTCTGAGCAGGTTAAATTTTTTCTTTTGATGTTTCCTGGATCATACAAGATTTTGCCCATAACGTCTCTAAGTGTTATAACTTGATGATTTAATTTGTTTTTCCATTTTCTCAGCTTGAGGAATATTGAGCAAATTCTTCACTTTTTATTCTCAATTCTGGGTCTCTGTACATTCTGTGATAGTAATTTGTTTTCTCTAACTGCTTTTTTGAAATCTATTGGAGTTAATATCTCTTCCCTTTGTTTTGACTTCTTGATGCTGTATTATAATTTTTAGGGTCTCTTCCAACATCAATTTTTATTTTGTCTTTCTCATCTGTAATGATCTTTTGCTCTTTTCACGGATGACCTCTTTGATGTCATCCTCCAACTTACCTGATGCTTGATCACTGATGTCCAATGCTTGATGTCTATTCCTAAGGTGCTTTTTAAATACATGTGGAATACACTCAAGATCCTATTTTGGTTCTTCTGGACTTGTTTTAATTTTCTTCAGCTTCAGGTTGAACTGGCAAGTCAGTAATCAATTGTCTGCTCCACAGTCAGCACTTGGCCTGGTTTTAACTGCTGATATTCTAATTGACCTTCTTCAACGGTTTCTTTCATACATTTAATCAGTCTCGTTCATATGTATTCCATCTGGTGATGTCCATGCGTAATGTCGCCATTTGTGGTTTTTGTTTTTATCAAGGTATTTGCCATGAATAATCATTGTATGTACAAAATTCGATCGTTCTTTTTCTGCTCTCATATCTGTCACCAAATCCATACTTTTAAACTACCCTTCTTTCTTCAATGTTTCCTACTTTTGAATTCCAATCACAAATTATTATTAACACACTGATTAAATGTTTGGTCAATTTCGAACTACAAAATTTGATAAAAATATTCAATTTCCTCCTCTTTGGCTTTAGCTGTTTGTGCATATATTTGAATAATAATTGAATTAGCAAGTCTTCTTTGTATGCATATGGATAATATGCTATCATTCACAACATTGTTTTTCAGGATAGAACTTGAAATTTTCTTTTAAACTATGCATGCAATGCCATTCTTACTGTTTTTCATTTCCTGCATAGTATACCATGTGATTCCTTCAAAGTGGTCAAAACCAGTCTGTCTCATCTTACTTATGCCTAGAATGTTGATGTTCATGCATTCCACTTCATTTTTCAAAACTTGTAGTTTTCTAATATCCATATTCTTTACATTTCATGTTCCTTCTTACAGTATGTTTGTAGTGATTTCTCCTCATTTTGATTGACTTCCAAATTGGCCTCCACTTCTAAAACTATGTCTATTCATGTTCCTCTATTGTTCATAGGATTTTCAGACGTCTGCTGTTTTCAAAGTCAATGGACAAACTTGCTTCCTACTCACTTTATCTTATTCTGTGAGTTCCAATATAACCTCTCTACCACGGATGACTTCCCTGTCATTTGACACTAGTGTAGTAAACCATTCAGCATCATAGAGCAACAGTATTTAATGATATAAAATACAATACATATGAATAGCAAGAACATGGACACAGCCCAAATGTCCATCAACAAATTAATGGACTGAGAAATTGTGGTACATTTACAGGATGGAGTACACTGCGGCATGCAGGAGCAAGAATTTTGAAAAATACTAGAGAGCATTCTGCTGACTCAGTCTCATAAGGACAAATATTGCGTACAACCATTATTGCAAAAATTGAAGGATACCTAGTAAAATGTGTATAAATGTCCAAAGATGGAAGGGTTGGGGGTAGGGGAGCTGAGAGTGGGGAAGAGGGAGATCATGGGTTACAGAGTTTGGTGGGTGGAGGGAAGGGGTAAAAGAATTAGGAAAGATACAGTAGGGATGGGATAATAGCGTAGATTAGTGGTGATTAGTTTTTTTTACATTTTATTTTATTCATTATAATGAAAATTTACAGAGATTTTGGATTTTCATGAATTCATTATTGAACTTTTTTGGTTACCCCCTCCCCCTAGTTCGCTCCTAGCGAAAGATAAACTTCTTCGTTGGTATACAATCCCTCCAGCCCTGCCCTTGCCACCCCCCCCCGCCCCCAAATGCACTCCACTATGCAACCTTAATTCTGGATTCCTGTGATAACATAATATGCTATCATGTAAGTGGTGATTAATTTTATAAAACACATATGGGAATCATATGAAACACAATGTGAATGAGGGAATGTGTGATACATAATATATATGAATGAAATCCAATGCATACAAATTTTGTATGCAAATCAATATAAAATAGAAATAAATGAAAAATTACAATATCTATTAGTGATTATATAAAACACAATGTAGCTGCATGAAATGCAATGAATGTGAATGATTGTATGCAAACCTATGAAAATATGAAGAAAAACCTTAAGAAACCACCTTGTAGATCCACAAGAGGAAAAAAGGAAGCCTTCTCTAAGAGAGTTAAAATAAAGGCTACAGACTGGAAAAATATTTGGAATGACAACCTGACAAGGGAGTTGTTGGTATGTGTCATGAAGTCCCCATGACTCATAGTGACATTATGAACACTAGCTCTGAAACCTGCCCTATCCTGACCCAGTCTCATCATCTCTCACAGACATCTTTTGTGCTGTTCCTCCACTCTTCAAGGATGATGTTCCTCTCTAAGGTGTGGTCCCTCCTGGCCACATGGCCAAAGTATGTGAGTCGGAATCTCAAAATCTTTGCCTCCATGAAGCAGCTTAGTTTCATGCTCTCCAGGACAGACCTGTTTGCTCTCCTGGAAGTCCACAGAATGTCCAACACTCTTCTCCAGCACCACAACTTAGAGTTATCAATCCTTCTTCTATCATCCTTAGTTATCATCCAGCTCTCAGATGCATAAAAAGTAATTGCAAAGATTATGACCTGGATCAGATGTGACTTAGTCTCCAGACTGACATCGCTACTCTTCAGTACTCTACCGAGGTCTCTAACAACAGACTCTACTGGTACAATTTGTCTTTTGATTTCCTGACTACTGGTGTCGACCGAGAGTGTTGATTGTGGAACAAAGCAAGCTGAAGTTATCAACAACCTCAATTTCTTCTCTGTCCTTTATGAAGCTACTGATTGTCCCAATGGTGAGAATCTTTGTTTTCTTGATGTTGAGCTTCAATCTATGTTGAAGACTACAGTCTTTGACCTTCTGCAGCAAATGACTCATTCTATAAATTTTTGGAGATTACTCCTTTGTCCTCTTTTCTGCTGAAACCGAAGAGGACTAGGGAGTAATCTTCAAAACTTTATAGACTACTCCAACGTCTCAACAAGTAAAAGGTAAAACAACCCAGTTACATAATTTGTGCAGAGTGATGACATTACACCAAAGCAGGTTTTTAGGTGACCAAGAAATAGTGAAGGAATGCTCAAGATTATTAAGTATTAGAGAAATGCAAATCAGAACAATATAGAAAAAACAATACCCAGAAAACGAGATAATCCTCTCACTCAGTAAGATAGCAAAGAGCTAATGCTATTGGGAATATGGAGAGATTAGAAGTCTCATACACTGCTTGCTGGTGGGACTGGAAAAGGGTGCAACCATTATGGAAAGTAGTTTGGCTCTTTCTTGAAAAGTTGAAATTAGAGATATCAGTTGATCCAATTATCCCAGTACTTTGTGTATATTCTAAAGAAATAAGAGCTGCAACACACACAGATATGTGCATGCCCATGTTTACTGCAGTGCTGTTCACTGTTTGGCAAAGAGACAGAAACAATCTAAGTTTCCCTTTCACTTGTAATTATCTGTTTGTCTTGCCTGTAGCTTCTCTGCAGCTTTTGAAGGGACAGCTATTGGTCTCTCCTTGTCTGCGATAAAGTAGGAAGAAAAACAAAGATACATAGAAACAATTAGTGCAAAGGACTAGACAATCATGCTGTTGTGTACCGTCAGTGGGAACTGACCCATAGCTGATCCTCCGACAGGTTTTCAAAGGGACTTGATCACATGGGAGAAATTTCCCATCCTCCTCCTGTGGAACAGCTGGTGGATCCGAACCCTAAGACTTTGGGATTATAGTGCAGATTCTTGCCACTACACAGACCAGAATTAGATGGTGCCAGGCTACCATCTCTGTCTATTCTAAAAGGAGATGTTATAGAAGATCCTGGATAGAGTGAGGGGGGAAAAATGTGGAACAAATCTGAAAGCATAAAGAAAACAGACTAGGATTACTGATGGAATTCCTAAGACTGGCCACTGGTCACCTTTTGAACCTGAAACAACCTCACCCATATGGCTCACCATCAGTCACACATAGACAGGCCTATATGGTGACTAATACCACGAAGGCATGCACTCCTTAGAATAACCAACCATATTAGGACAAAAGAGCATAATTTTCTTAAGGATAAAGGCCAGAAGGTAGGAAGGGGCAGGATACAAGGATAAATTGAAATGAGAGTTACTGAAGGAAGTGGGAAAAATACAATTACATTTTGGATATTGTAATGTTATAAAACAAAATATGTATGAATGGTTGCATGGACAACAAGTTGAAACAGAGGAAGAGAGTAACTGTCTGAAAGGAATATATGATTAGGTATTATAGGTATGACAACACTCTGGAATAAGAGGTGCATTGTAAAGAGGACGGGAAGGGAGGAGGAGGGAGGAAAATGTACAACAAAACCCAAAAAGATAAACAGATGCTTTGTCAACTTTCATTCAAATAATATACATTGAAGCTTAAGTTTTGAATGATACTATTCATCTTGTTCCTTATATGCCAGTTAACAGTTGTTGTTGTTAGATCCTGTTGAGTTGAGTATAACCCATAGCGACCCTATGAAGAATAGATATGAACCCTGTCCTATCCTATGCCATCCTAAAACTTTCTGACACACTAGAGCCCATTGCAGCAGTCACCATGTCAATCCACTTGGTTGACTGTCTTTCTCTTCTTAGCCAACTCTCCATCCTTCCAAGTTATCATGTCCCTCTCCAAAGAATAGTCCCTCCTAGCAACATGCCTGAACAAAAAAAGTTTAAATGACAAGAACTGTAATTTATGGTATAAATTGACTAAATTGTTTTCTGTACGTAGAGAGAATTGCCAGAAATTCAAGCTGGATTTAGAAGAGGCTGTGGCATCAGGGAAATAATAGAATCTCTTGAAATATCAGGCAGGCAGAGAAATCAGAAGAATGTCTATTTGTGCTTTATTTACTGTGCAAAGGCTCCTGATTGTGTGGATAACAACAAACTATGGCTAACAATGAGAATAATGGGAATGCCAGAACACTTAATTGTCATCATGTGAAACCTAAACCTTGACCAAAAGGCTATTTTGTCTGAACAGAGGAAAAGAATGCTGCCTAGTTTAAAATCAAGAGAAGTGTTCATTAAGGCTGTCTCCTTTATCCATATCTATTCAATATCTACAGTGTACAAATAATTTGAGAAACTGGAATTTATGGAGAAGAATGTGGCATCAACATTGGAAGAAGACTCATCAACAACTTGTATTATGTAAATGACACAACCTTGCTTGCTCAAAGCGAGAAGAACTTGAAGCTTCCTGCAGAAGACTACAACTTTTAATATAGATTACATCTCAACATAAAAAAAATACAAAAACTGGGACTGCAGAGCATTATTCTGAGTGAACTAACTTAGTCCCACAAGGACTACACTGTATAAAACCATTATTGTAGAATGAGTATGAGGATCCAAGGTGAGGGTAGAGTGGAAATAGAGGAATGAAAATGCGGAGGGGTGTAGAGAGTTAATCATAGAATTTCACAATTCAGTGGATGTGGAAGGGGAGATGAAGGATATGGGAAGGATCTTTTGTGAAAAACAATGTATTCAAACTTTGTAAATAAATCAGAATAAACACACACACACACACACACACACACACACACACATAAGAAAAAGAAAAAAAATACAAAAATCTCCACTGCTAATCTAATAGGCAACACCATGATAGATGGAGAAAAGACTGAAGCTGTCAATTATTTCACCTTACTTAGATCTAAAATCAACAACACCCTTGGTTCCAGCAGTCAAGAAATCCAAAGACAGGGGGGTGAGGGTGGTGGGGGAGGGCTGGGAAGGGAGAAAAGTGCAACAATGAATGAATGGAAATCCAAAATCTCTGTAAATGTTCATTAAAATGAATAAAATAAAATCAAAAAAAAAGAAATCAAAAGACATGTCCCATTGGGAAAATATGTTGTCAAAGATCTCTCCAAAGTACTGAAAAGCAATATGTCACTTTGAAAAATGAGGTGCACCTGATTAAAGTCATGGTCTTCTCAATTATTATACATCTGAAAGTTACACAATGTCTAAGAGTGACAGAAGAGGAAATGATGCCTTTGAGTTGTGTTGCTGGAGAAGAGTACTGGATATCTTACGGACTACCAAGAGAACAAACAGGTCTATCTTGGAGAAAGTTAGACCAGAGTGCTCCTTGGAAGATAGGATGAAGAAACTTCACCTCAAGTATTTTAGGCGTCTTGTTAGGAGGGAAGGGTGGATGGCAAGAGGATTAGAGAACAAGATCCTCAACAAGATGAATCAACAATGGTGACAATGGGCTCAAGCATGGTAGAGATAGTGAAGATGGCACAGGATAGTGCAGGGTTCAGATCAGTTGTGTACAGAGTCACATGAGTCACAGTCTACTTGATGACACATGACACCACCACCACCACATACTAGGAGTGATTCAGAGGTAAAGAATGTGGCTGCATGCTGGAACTATAAGAAACTATTTGGTACTCAGGTGTTCTTTGCAGTTTCTAGGGTATTCTTAGGCCTAGTTTTAGTGGTAAATAGACAAACACTCCAATCCCTTACTGATTAGATAATCAGGGGCCAAAATATTTCATAAATCTGTATCATCTTTTCAAGCCAGTCCCCTGGACTTATGAAAATTTGAGGGTAAAGTGCAACTATAAGAACAACCAAAACCAAAACTCCAAACCCACTGTTAGGAGTCCAACTCATAGCATTCCTCCACTGGGTTTTTGAGGCTATAAACGTTTGTAGGAGATTATTAACTCATCTTTCTCTGGCAGGGCTGCTGGTGGATTCAAACCATCAAATTTTTGTTTGGCAGTCAGATATAGAACACATTGTGCCTCCAGGGACTGACTCTTAGAAGAAAGACAACTGAATACTAATGATATTTTAATAACCAACTAAAGCAGTAATGAATAATGAGTAAAAAATCTTCCATTGTTATAAAATACTCACCCCCCAGTCCAATTTATTATGCGGCTCTTATTCTGTACTATTGTCATGCAAATAATACCTAATCATATATTCCTTTTAAGCAGTTCTATCCCTCATCTGTTTCAATGCAGTGCAAATTATTTATCCTTTCTTTCCTTAGTTTCCCCCCAACCCCATTGTCAGTCCTATTTTATAACAGTGACATTATGCAGCATTTGTCCTTTCGTGACCGAGATATTTTACTCAGCATAATGTCCTCCAGGGGCACCCACTTTGTATAATATTTCACGAGTTCCTTGTTTTTCAGTGCTGCATAGTATTCCATTGTGTGACTATACCATAACTTCTCTATCCATTTGTTTGCTGATGGTACTTGGGCTGTTTCCAGGAGAGGACAAAATAGAAGAATGTGACCTCCTAAGGGTAAAATCCCTATACGTATCAGAAAATTTCACCAACATGGTGAAAAGGAAAGCCATAGACTGGGAAAAAATATTTGGTAATGACATATCTGATAAGGGATTTAAATCTAGAATTTATGGAATACTCTAGCACCACAACACGATAAAGGAAAACAACCCAATCACACAATGGGCACAGGATATGAGCAGACACTTCATTAGAGAAGACATTCAGATGGTGAACAAAGAACATGAAGAAATGTTCAAAATCCCTATCCCTAAGACAGATACAGATCAAAACAACTATGAGATATCATCTCACCTCAATAAGAGTAGCAAAATTCAACAGAGCAGCAAACAACAAATGCTGGCGAGGTTGTGAAGAAACTGGAACCCTTATTCACTACTCTGGAAGGTGATATGGTGCTTTCTCAAAAAGTTTGAAATAGAAATATCATTTGACTTAACAATTCCACTACTGGGAATATAACCTAAAGAAACCAGAACGGCCACCCAAGCAGCTATATGCACATCCATGTTTAGTGCTGTGTTGCTCACAATGACTGTAAATCTTCTCTTGTGAATTTTCCCGGGAACTTTGACCTGAGAATCCTGGTGAAATTATCTAGATATGGAACTCAATATAATAAGTAAGGGGTACAAGCTGGACTATAGTGGATGATGCAGTGCCCCATTTAGGTCTCTTTGCTAGGCCAACACAGCTACAAAACTCACTCTCTGTTTGCTTTGTGTGTCCACTGCTGATGGTTGTTCTCAGAGACTCCTTTCTCCTTTCTTGGTTTCTGGGAGCCATCCTGACCTGAAAGTTAAATCTCAACAAGAGAATTAACTTACACGGGAACACGAAAACTAGACCCCTTGTTTTGATATGGAACCATTCTGCAGCACATTTTATGTCCCCAAGATCTTCTGTATATCAGAAGAAGGTTAGATTATACCAGAGATCTGATAATGGTTTCATTGTTTCCATTTCCCTGTTCAGCTTTGCTACCTCCTTTATTATTTCTCCCTCCCCTGCAGAGACCTCTCTAAGATGTGTACATGGGAATCTGCATGACTCTGAGATCAGAAGAGCTATATGTTGCCTGGCTATCCCTACTGACCATAATGAGAAAGACCATAATAGAAGGTCTCTGGTGGAGTGGGAGAAAAATGTGACTTGAACCATGTTGGTCTGGTAGATACTAGTGCGACCTTCAGTCATTCTTCAAGACTGGAACAATAATCACTGTAAATTTGGGAGGCTGGATCTAATCACTGTAAATTTGGGAGGCTGGATCTCATGAAAAAGAATGTGGCATCAGGATTAGAGGAAGACTCATCAACAACCTGCGTAATTCAGATGACATAACTCTGCTCATGGAAACAAAGGACTCGAGGTATCTACTGCAGAAGAGCAAGGTCTGCAGCCTCCAATGTGGATTACATTTCAAAATCAAGAAAACAATGATTCTTACCACTTAGCCAATTGGAAGCATCATGATAGATGGAGAAAAGACTGAGGTTGTTAACAATTTTATCTTGATCAGATCCACAATAAACACTAGTGGAAAAAGCAGTCAGGAAAAAAAAAAAGATGGGTTGTTTTAGGAAAATCTGCTTTTCAGGGACCTTTCCAGAGTGCTAAAGAGCAACGACGACAATCAAGAAACTAAGGTCCACCCTATCCAGGCCATGGTCTTTGCAATTACAATTACAATATGCATCTGAGAATTGGATAATGGCTAAGGATGACAAGAGAAGAATCAATGCCTTTGACTTGTGGTGCTGGAGAAGAATAATATACCATGGACTTCCAAGAGAACAAACAGGTCAATCCTGGAGAAATTGGAACCAGTTTGCTCCTTGAAGGCAAGGATTTTGAAATTCTGTCTAATATGCCTTGGGTATGTGACCAGAAGGGATCATCAGTACTTGGAGAAGGACATCATGCTTGGAAGGGTAAAAAGTCACTGTGGGAGAGGAAGACTCGAAATGAGATGAATTGACACCACAGTGACTCTGGCATAGGGACAGGTGTGCCAAAGATGGTGCGTCTGGCTCAGGATAGGTTAAGGTTCAGATCTATTGTTTATAGGGTTGCTATGAGTCCGAGTCCGCTCAGTGGCATATAACAACAACAACAACAACAACAACAATTCAAATTTCAGCGAACAATAGATAGGTCTATACAGTTATTCCTAAAACAATGTTCTGATTCACTCCTTAGAACAATAAAACACACTACATAAAAAGCGAAGGACTACTCTGCCTCCAGGAGCCAGGCAAGCCAGGCTTGGCCTAGGGTTTAAGGCAGACATTCCTCTAGGTCGTATAGCCCTGGTGTACAAGTTGCCATACCGCGGTCACTTGTGGTTGCTGTGAGGCTGAACACTGTGACACTGATGTGTCAAATGCATTAATGGTTGGCTACCCAATGCGGACAGAGAGTGGGGTGGAGCTCCTCGATTAAAACAAGCGTGGAAGGAGGAGTGGCATCCACTTCCGTAATAGCTTGCCTCCGGAAACCCTATGAACCTGGAGAGAGGATGAAAGTCACCCAAGCGTCGAGGACTCTCCTTCATAGTGTCGCTATGAGTCGCCTGCAACTCGGTGGCACTTAACAACAACAACAACAACAACAACAACAACACCAAAAGCGCAGAATTTTCCTAGGGAATGGGACAGTGAGATCACTGGAAATGGGAATAACAAGAATGAGGTGGGAAGAGCGTTGCTATAATGTGGAAGTGAAATCAATGTCACAAAACATATATGTATAAATTATTAAAGAGAAAGCCAATTTTCTGTATACTTAAACTAAAATCACTGTAAAAAGTTTTTTAAAGAAAAATTTTTTTAGAGATTAAATGTAGGATATGTCAGAAAGAGGTGAGTCAATATTAACATCAAGGTTTTGGTTTAAGCAACTGGAAAAATGAAATTGTCCATTGAGATTGGGTAAAACTGAGTTTTTTCAGAAAGATAACATTTCAATTTGACATTAAGTGTGTTTCAGATACTTGTAAGATATACTGATGGAGAAGCTAAATAGTTGTTGTTATTAGGTGCTGTCAAGTCAAGCATGACTCAGCAATCCTATGAACAAAAGATCTGAACCCTGTTCTATCCTGTGCCATATTCACATTTCCTGATGCACAAGAGTCCATTGCAGCAGTCACCATGTCAATGCACCTGGTTGAGCCTGCCTTCCCATCATCATGTCCTTCTCTAAGGAATAGCACCTCCTAGCAACATGTCCAAAGTATGTGAGGTGAAGCCAAAGAGCACTGCGGCTTCATCCTCTCTAAGACATACAGCTCATTCTCTTGGCCATCCATGGGATGTTCAGTGCTCTTCTCCAACACCACAGCTCAAAGGCATCAATTCTTTTCCTGTCATCCTTATTCATTGTCCAGCTCTTGGATGCATAGAAAGTAATCGGGAAGACTATGGTCTGAATCAGAAGCACCTTACTCTTCAAACTGACATCACTACTCCTCAATAATTTGGAAAGGTCCCTAATTGCAGATTTTCCCAGTGCAATGTGTCTCCTTATTTCCTAACTTCTGGTACCAAGGGTGTTAATTGTGGATCCAAGCAAAGAAAACATAATTGTTAATGTTGAAAAACTTGCAAACCCACATGATTTTGTTCGAGTCTATATTTTAGGGCCAAGATTCTGTTCCCATTAAAAATGTGTTGAGTACTTTTTTTCCCCAGTTGTCTTTTGTTGTTGTTTGTTTAGTTGTTTTAGCTGGGCTTTATACCGATTGAACTCAGACCAATCATCACAGTAGATATTTGATAAATTCAGGTAAGAAGAGTTTCATCTAGTTTGGAAGGGTTATAGTATTTAAAAATTAATCAAAAGAAAACTGCTGATTTGACAGACCCAGGACATAGCCTTTATTCATTATTTATGTATATCATGAAGGTCCTAAAATGTACAAAAGAATAAAGATTTTTTTATTAACTCTGTTGTTCAGATTCTGAGCAAAATTTGCAGAGTAGCAAAAGTTGAAAGTTGGGGAAAGTTAATTGTTTATGTTGAGGCAATACATAGATACTATTAGTATTGCCCAATTCCAACACCCGTTTTTGAAGCATCCAGGCAAAGTATAAGTTTCTTGTATCTTTTGTGGTCAAATAGGTGAATATGATGAGTTGTGGCCTTTGAGCTGTGAAATAACTACCACTTCTATACTAAAGCATTTGATTGCTGGTGCAAGATCCTCCATTCTTCCTTTCTCTGCTGTGGTGATCATGGGAACCTGTGGAAGGCATGGCACTGACAAATGGAAAGAGACAGATTGCCAAGCTGTTATTGAAGACTAGTAACCCAGGTTCTGCTTGGGCAGGAAGGTGTTTGGGTTAAGCAACCGTGATTTTGGTGCCTCTTGTTACTGAAGTATAACATAACCTGTCTTACTAATGGTGTAGCTTGAGGTGAGGGTTTGTGGAAATAAGGACCTAGCCCCTGGAATCCCAAGTCTCAATAGAAGAATAAGAACCTAAGTAAGTAAAACTTGAAACTTGTGTCACAATTTTTCTCAAAAATACCTTCATTCATAGCAACTTGCTATTATTCTCACTGTTCTGAACATGATCTTTATTGATTTGCATACATTCACATACATGGTTTTTCATGTACATTGTGCTTTATGCAATTGTGTACATTATATTTTATATAATAATTACTATTGAGCTATGCTTATTACTCCATCTTTTTTTATTGTTTCATTCATATACATGGCTTTATTTTCACCCCATCCCTCCACCCACCAAACTCTTCACTCAGTGATTTTCTCCCTTCCCCCTGCAATCCCTTGCTTCCTCCCTTTCCTTCTTACTGATTATCCTTCCACACACACCTTTACTTGTTATCCTTCTGTTTTTACAATAATGATCTTATACTGTATTTTTCTTAAGGGCCTGAGTTAAGTTTACTCAGTATAATACTCTCTGGCCTCTCTCATGTTATATATTATTATTCAAACCATTTCTCCTGCATGCTAGATAGCATTCTATTGTGTAAATGAATATACCACAATTTCTCAATCCATTCTTTCACTGATGGACATTTGGGTTGTTTCCATGCTCTTGCTATTGTGGATAATGCTGTTATGGACATCAGTGTACAAATCTACATTTGTATCTCAGTTCTATTTTCCTTAGATTACCCAACTTTTTAAAGTCTCCACTGAATCCTTCATAGTCTCACCTCTACCCTGCATCTGCTCACTGATCTCTACTATTGTGATTTCTGCCTTCCTCTTTCCCCACTCCCTTCTCTCTTTCCCCTTCACCTTTTGAACATTTAACACTTCTTGCTCAGTTATACTATTTTTACAATAATTGTCTTAAGCATTGTTTCATTCAATTCATATGCAATTGCTCAATTGTATGTTACTTCAGTCATTGCCTTATGCTGCTATAATGAACTATAAGACTGGTTTTGTTGACAATAAATCTATAAATATTTACAAGCAGCTTTCACCAGTTTTAATCAGCCAGGTGATTAGAGGAGACTCCTAAGTTGCTTAAAAACACCACTCAGAGTGAAGATTTGCCTACTGAACAATTAAACAATCAAACCACAGATGGCTAATGGGGTTTCCAGTGTGGCTAACCAATGTTTAGTAATGATAATAATGGAGTTAAGTGTTTATAGCTTTCAGTTAGACTTAAAGTATATTTCACACATTCCTGTGTCAGTCCTCTTTGCCCTTCATGGGCCAGGCCTGAGATAAAGATTTGTATGCATTTGGTGAGAAGGAATAATTTTGTGATGCATGGCTTCACTCCTGTGGCATCTCAGGTTTGCTTGTCATTTGTCTTCTTGCAATGCTGGGGGTGGGGGTAGAGTGGGGATACAGCCCTGAGGTTTGGACTAAATCAGTCAAGATAGAGCACTTTCTAGAGTTCTTATTTGATGTAC
Source organism: Elephantulus edwardii (assembly GCF_000299155.1). NCBI lineage: Eukaryota > Metazoa > Chordata > Mammalia > Macroscelidea > Macroscelididae > Elephantulus > Elephantulus edwardii. Next base: position 20,849,792 of record NW_006399769.1, read on the forward strand.
TGTGATTATTGGTCTGAGTTCAATCAGTATCAAACCCAGCCAAAACAATTAAACAAACAAACAACAATAAAATACAAATGCAAAAAAAAAAATGTAGTCAACACATTTTTAATGGAAACAGAATCTTGGCCCTAAAATACAGACTTGAACAAAATCATGTGGGTTTGCTAGTCTTTCAACATTAGCAACTACATTTTCTTTGAAATCTATAAAGTTGGCTAATTGATAATTAAAGAAAGCTCATTATCCAGCAAATAAAAAAAAAGCTTTTCACCTTTGAAAGATAGCATTTTCATTACAGAAACAGCAGAAAAGGACTTTGGAAACTAATGAAAGAGCATAAAAATGCAAATTACTACAGCTAATTGGTTGTGTCTTCAAACACATTCTGAATTATTAATTTATAAAAAAGCAAATCTCTTTCTTTTAACTATAAGACAAAGAAAACAATATTTCTCCTCTAACCCCTGGTTAGCATTAAAATGAATATAATTCACCTCTCATGCAATTGTATAAATATTTTGTTGAGGGGACATAGAAGAGAACTAAAGAATTCCCATTTTTTCTAATGTTCTGAGTTCTATTTTTTTGGAATAATTGCTCACTTACGTGTTAAATTCCAAATATCTTTATGTGGTTAATAAGGAACCAAACTGAGGGCAAGCATTAGACTATAACCCCCAGGAAGGCACCTAGCTTTGTTCACTGTGGCATTCCAAGCATTTTTCAGAGTGTCTGTCACACAGTCACTCACATGACTCCTAGTAAGGAAATCGATGATTTCCAACTTGGCAAATCAATAGAAATCATCTTATTTGATACTGGATCATTCTCTGCTTTAGAAATGCCTTCTCCACTTAATTTCTGTGTATCACTTTCCTGCCTCCTCCCCAATGTCTTTCCCTTGACTTGTATAGTTAACTACTTAGTCAACATTGTTTGTTAGATATACAATGGGATTTCAAAATGAACACATTCAAAACAGAACCTATTTACCTCATTTTATACACTCATACAGGGGAAAAATTATTCTATGAGTCATTCTTGAGACCTAATCCACTCAGTAGTCCTATTGGCAATACTTCAGAAAATATTACAAATCTGACCATAACATTTCTTGCTTTCCAACTGCAATAGTTAAAGAGATTTATATTTTTTTAAACATAGCTACTAAAATTATCTTTCAAAAACATAAATTAGTTTATCTTAAAAGGTCTCTATTGAAACTTCATTGGTTTAGGTTTATAAAGCAACAAGAGATTCTTTTATAGTACTGGAACACAGCAAGAAGTGTGGGCTCCTGAGCTTTCAGCTGACCCTCGTTTGAACCTAGCCATGAATGGCTGTGGATGAGTTGACCAGAACCCAACCAGATGACGAGAAGATGTTGCATGTGGTGAGTCAAGGTTGATTCACCTGATATAACCTGATGGCTAACTTTGAACGGGGGTTTGCTTATGAATGGAAATGCTCTAAGCCTCCAAATTGGACAGAGAATTCTTCAGCAAAAGAGACAAGCTTGTTCCCTCAGAGCCCTGGTTGGATAGGGATGAACAAGCCAGCAACTGGTTGCCAAAAAAGGGGATGTAGGGCATGTGGTCTGAGGTGGCTGGTTCACATGCTTTTAAAAAAGTATTGATGGGCCACTATAAGGGGGAAAAAACCCTCCACAATAGAAATGACCAAAATATAATATAAATGACTATATGGAACATAATGTACATACATGAAAAACAATGTATATGAATGATAAAAATATAAATGAAAAAAAGGATAATACAGAAGTTACTCCCCCCTCCAAAAAAAAGAGAAGTTACTCCCACACTAAAAATGAAAATAACCTGGTAGTGTGCGTGTGTGTGTGTGTGTGTGTGTGTGTGTGTGTGTGTGTAAATGGTAGCAGCAGTTAAGAAATCAAAAGATATATTGCATTGGGAAAGTCTGCTCTCAAGGACCTCTTCAAATTTCTAAAGCTCAAGAATGTCAATTTAAAGACTAATGGAGTGTATTGGGAGAGGAGAGGGATTGTAAAACAATGGGGGAACTTTTCTTTCACTTTTCAAAAAGAAGAGTGTATTGGGGGGCAGGGAGAAAACTACAAGAATGAAAGAATGGAAATCCAAAGTCTCTGTAAATTTTCATTAAAATTAATAAAAAAATGAAAAAAAAGGACTAAGATGTGCCTAATACAAGCCATGGTATTTTCAATTGGTTCTTATGCATCTGAAATTTGGACAATGAATAAAGAAGACAGAAGGATTGATTCCTTTGAATTGTGTTGTTGGGGAAGAGTACTGAATATACTGAAGACTGTCAAAAGAACAAACAAGTCAGTCTTGAAGAAAGTGTAAGCAGAGTGCACCTTAGAGGTAAGGATGGTGAAACTTCATCTCATTTACTTTGGTCATATTTTCAAGAGGAACCAGTACTTAGAAAGAGACAACATGCTGTGAAAAAGAGAGGTTAAGCAAAAGAGACAAAGACTCTCAGCAAGATGAATTGATAGTGATTATTACAATGAATTTGAGCATGACAGAGGTCATGAGGATGGTGCAGAATAGGGTAAAGTTCAGCTATGTTGTTCACAGAGTCACTATGAGTAATAGTTGATTCGATGACACCTAACTATCTCTCTCTTTATAAACTATACACATACACACACATATTTTTAAAAAATCCATTATAGAGCTGAGATCACAAGGGAAGCAGACTGGCCCAATTCCAGTGGATGATCCACCTACACTCCTCCCGCTCCACCCTCAAAACAGAGAGTGCAATTAACAACCTCTGAAACCCACTGGAGACTCAGATATGGATCGGTTCTGACTTGACAGTACTCAACAAAAACATGGACAATATATTGAATGATCCAGGAAGCATCAAAAGAAGATGGAGATAATACTAGAGTCACAGTGACTAGGGTCACTGCACCAAAAAGAATTGACAGACACTGAAAAATTTCAGGAAGTATCATATGAGCAGGAACCAATTGTAAGGAAGAAGTTGAAGTTGCACTGAAAGCATTGGTAAAAAATAAAGCCCCAGAAATGAGTGGGATACCAATTGACTTGTTTCAATTAACACATACAGCCCTGGATGCACTCACCAGTCTATGACAGGAAATTTAGAGAATGATTGTCTGGCCAAAGGATTGGAAGAGGTCCATATTTGCTCCCATTCCCAAGAAAGGTGATCCTACAAAATGTGGATACTACTGAACAATATAATTAATATCGCATGCAAACAAAATACTGCTGAAGATCTTTTAAAACCAGCTAGAACAGTACATAGGAAATTTCCAGAAGTTCAAGCAAGATTTAGAAGAGGCTGTGTGACACCAAGGATATGATTGTTGACGTCAGATGGATCTGGCTGAAAGTAAAGAATCCCAGAAGAATGTCTATGCTATTAACTATACAAAGGCATTTGACTATGTGGGTCCTAACAAGTTATGGCTAACCTTAGGAAGAATGGGAATACAAGAACACTTAATTGTGCTCATGAGAAACTTATGCAACTGAGAGCTGGACAATGAAAAAGGATGACGGAAGAATTCATGCCTTTGAGCTGTGGTGCTGGAGAAGAGTGACAAATACATCTTGGAGAATGTAAAGAGTAGCCAGAGTGCTCCTTGGTGGCAAAGATAATAAAGCTTTGTCTCACATACTTGGGAACATTGCTAGGAGAGGCTATTCCTTGGAAAGGGACATCAAGCTTGCAAAGGCAGAGAGTCAGCAAAGAGAGAAGATTCTCAACCAGGTGGATTGACACTGTAACTATGGCAATTGGCTCTAGTGTGTCAGAAAGTGTGAGGATGGCACAAGATAGGACAGATTTCAAATCTGTTCTTCATAGGGTTGCTATGGATTGTCAACTTGACAGCACCTAACAAGTGTTCCCAAGAGGCTCCAGTGGCTTAGTGGTAAGGGATTACACTTCCAACCCAAAGGTACACAGTTCAAATCCAACAGATGCTACAAGAGAGAAAGATGGACAATCCTCCTGTGCAATTTACTGCCTCTGAAAACAGCATTACAGTGTCACTTATGGAACTGGTTCTGACATGATAGCAAACAACAATATATATTGCAATAGGGAGGTTTGGTGGCTTAGTGGTAAGAAGTTACCTGCCAATCCAAAGGCTTTCAGTGTGAACCCATCAGATGCTCTCTAGGAAAGAGGTGGGCAATCTCTTACCATGCAATTTGTTGTTATGTTCTGCTGAGTTGAGCATGAATCATAGTGACCCTATGAACCACATATCTGAAATCTGCCCTCTCCTGTGCCATCCTCACTGTCTCTGACACACGTATGGACAGTCACTATGTCAGTTGATCTTGTCAAGAGTCTTTCTCTCTTATGCTGATCCTCCACCTTTCCAAGCATGATGTCTTTTTCCAAGGACTGACCTCCCCTAACGACATGCCCAAAGTACGTGAGACAAAATTTCACCATCTTTATTTCTAAAGAGGACTCTAGTTTCAGTATTTCCAGGACAGATTTGTCTATTCACCTGGCACTCCATGAAATATTCAGTAGTCTTTGACACCACAACTCAAAGGCATTGTTTTTTCTTCTATTGTTCAGGTGCATACGAAGTGATTGAGAAGACCATGACTTGGGTTAGTACACCTTAGTCTTAAAACTGACATCTTTGCTCTTCAGCGGTTTGCAGATGTCCATCAATTACATGTGTGCAAATTCAAAGCTGAAGAAAATGAAAACAAATTTATGAGAACCAAAATATGATATTGAGTCTGTCTCATCTGACTTTAAAAACCATGTGAAGAATAGATTTGAGACATTGACTACTGATTATCAAAGACCATGCGAACTGTGAGAAGACATTAAGGACTTCATGGAGAAAACAAAAGGTTATGACAAAAACAGAGGAAAAGAGACTGCAATTTATTGTCCCTGAAATTTCCCTGAAAGGTCAGCTATGAGTCAGTTCTAGCTCAGGAGTACATTACAACAACATATTTGGGAGCAATGATGGCCTAGTCCATAGGGAATTGTGTTGTTAATCCAAAGGTAGTACCTCTCTGGTGGTTCGAATTTATCAGTGGCTTCACAGGAAAAGGCACATGATTTGAATCCATGAGCTTTTCTGTGGGAGAAGGATGGGCTCTCTCCTCCTGTGAAATTTACTGCCTATGAAAACCTGCTGGACAGTCACATATAGCGGATTCCAGTGTGATTGCATACAACAACATCCACCACAGGAGAATGATAAGCAATCTCCTCTCCTATGATTCATAGCCTCAGGAAAGCCCCTGGTGTGTCATGTATGAGTTAGTTCTTATCTAATGGCAATACATTTTTATTAGAGTATATATTGTGTTGGACAAATCTGTTTAAGGACTTCATTAAAGTATTATAGATCTAATGTGTCAGTTTACATACTAAGGTATATCTGATCCAGGCCATGGTGTTTTCAATTGTTTTTTATGCAACTGGAAGTTGTGCAATGAATAAAGGTGGCCTAGTGGTAAGGAGCTGTGCTTCCAACCCAAAGTCAGACAGTTCGAATTCACCAGCTGCTCCACAGTATAAAGATGGGCCGCCTCCTCCTGTATATTTAGCTGCCTCTGAAAACCTACTGGAGGGTCAGCTGTGAGTCAGATGCAGATCAATGTTGGTACATAACAAAAAAGAACTGACAGCTTTAAATGGTGTTGACAAAAATATTAAATATCCCACAGACTGCCAAAAGAATAAGTCAATTTGCCTTGGAAAAAGTGCAACCAGAGTGTGCCTTAGAGGTAAGGAAGGGGAAATATCATCTCACTTTAAGCATATTGTCAAGAGGAAACAGACCTTGGAAAAGGCATCATGTTTGGCAAGATAGAGGATTGGGGGAGAGGAAGAATTTCAGGACAAGGAATATCCTCATAAATAAAGATGTGCAATTCATAATGAGAAAGAGGTCCGTCTGTTGAGAAGGTCATGAACATACAATGACATCAGACTACATGAAATGAAACTATGGGAGGCAGTTTTGGCATTTCTCAAAAAGTTGAACTTAGAAATTTCATATGACCCAGCTGTTCCACTGCTTGTAATACACCCTGAGAAAATGAGAACTGAGACACAAACAGGGACTATTACACCAACGTTCATAGCAGCATTATTCACCATCGCAAGAACATAGAAACAGCCCAAATGCCCAACCACAATGGAACGGATTGAGAAATTATGGTGCATTCACACAATAGAATACTATGCAGCACAGAGGAACAATAACTTTGTAAATTATTACTTAACTTGGGAGGGACTGTAGAACATTATGCTAAGTGAACTAACTCAGTCTCATAAGGACAAATAGTGTATCAAACCATTATTGTCGAAAGTGTCTGAGGATCCAAGGTGGGGAGAAGGGAGAAGATGAGTGAGGATTGGAGGAAGGGCTTAATCATAGGGTCACACAATTTGATGGGTGGAGGGAAGGGTAGGTAAACAAAGGGGGAAAGGGGAAAGATCTGGTGTGAAAAACAATGCGTACAATCTTTGTAGGTAAATCAGTATAAAATAAAAATTATAAAGATATGTAA
>NW_006399769.1:20857170-20857751 GCF_000299155.1 Elephantulus edwardii
ATCTGGTAGGAATTACAGAAGAAACTGACAAATCTACTATTACAGATGAAGTTTTGAATATTTTCTAAGTAACTGACTGAACATGTAGACAAAATTCAGTAGGAGTATTTTGTTGTTGTCAGGTGCCTTTAGGATAACTACAAGCTCTAGGGACTCTATGAGCACACAAATCCTTGCCTTATCCTGTGTCATCCTCATGGTTCTGACACATTCAAGCCCATTGCTACAGTCAGTGTGTCAATCCATCTTTCTGAGATTCTTCCTTTTTTTTCTCTGACCTCTACTTTCCCCAGCATGATGTCTTTTACCAAAGATTGGTCCTTTTGGACAGCATGCTCAAGGTATGTGAGACGCAGGCTCCGCGTCCTTGCCTCCAGCGCCCTGGTTGCCCATACTCCAAGACAGACTTGGATGGTTTCTTTTTTTTTTTTTTTTGAGGTCCAAGATATAGTAAATATTCTTCTCCAACACTACAAACCAAAGATATTAATTCCTTTTTGGTCTTCCTCACGTGTTGTTTCTGGCTTCCATATTCTTAAATCCTTACTCAAAGGATAAAAAAAAAGAATGAGAATGGAAGA
>NW_006399769.1:20857851-20867912 GCF_000299155.1 Elephantulus edwardii
CCTTTTTGGTCTTCCTCACGTGTTGTTTCTGGCTTCCATATTCTTAAATCCTTACTCAAAGGATAAAAAAAAAGAATGAGAATGGAAGAGCACATGAGAAAGGAGTTAGGGATATGGAAGCCTTAAATAGAACTCAATCAACTTGGCCTAGTTCACATTTGTAGACATCTTCCCTGTCACAGAGCTGGACATTTTATTTTTATGTGCACAGAGAAAGTCACAAGTTAAATTATTTTCTGAGCTATAAAACACTTCTTAATAAATTTCAAAAGAATGATATAATAGAAAATATTTTCACTGATCACTGGAAATTACCTATATGACAATATCTGGATATCTCCAAATATTTTTAAATAAGACAGATTGTTTATGTGTTAACACTCACTTTCTGCCACTGAGTTGGAATTGATTCATAACTGACCCTCCTGGGTCTTTTCAGAGGCTGTAAATCTCATTGGAGGAGATTGCCCATTTTTTATCTTGCAGAGCAGCTGGTGGGTTTAAACTGCTTGCCTTTGGGTTGGCAGAGCAGCTTATGACCCACTAGTCCACCAGAGCTCCCTTTAAGAAGTTATAGAACACATATTAAGTTTGTGGATAAAAAAACCTTGCCATTTTAAAAATCATTATTGAAATACAAACAAACCTCACAATGAGATACTGTTAGACATGTGAGAGAATGGCTGAAAATTAAGAAAAAAGATTAATAATATCATTGATTTATGACAAAGTGAAACAACTGATATATTGCTAGTAAGAATGCTAAATGGTACACAGCCACTTTGGAAAAGTTCATCTCTTAAAGATAAACATAGATGTATAATTGGACCATACTGTTCAACTTTTGGATATTCATTCAAGAGAAATAATCATTACAAAGATTATCAATAATCATAGCAATTTTCTCTGAATATTTAAAAACCAGAAACAGATAATGTCTATCAATTGTTCAGTGGAGAAATATACTATGTTTATTATGTGCTGTGCATCAGAGAGTTGGACAGTGACTAGGGATGACAGAAAGAGAATTGATGCCTTTGAGCTGTGGTGCTGGAGAAGAGTGTTAAATATACCATGGACTGTTTGTTAGAAGAACAAATAGGTTTGTCCTGGAGAGGGTGAAGCTGGAATGCTCCTTGGAGTCAAGGATTCTGAAGCTGACATACTTTGGGCATGTTGCAAGGAGAGCTTGTCCTTGGAGAGGGACATCATATTTGGGAGAGTGGAGGAGCAGCGAAGGAGAGGAAGACCCTCAATGAGATGGATCGATTCTGTAATTGGGGTGGTAGGAGTGAGTATGTCAGAGACGGTGAGGTTGGCACAGGATAGAACAGTGTTTAGGGCTCTTGTACATAGGGTGGCTATGAGTAGCAAGCAACTTGATGGCACATAACAACAACAACAACAACAACAGCAACAACATTGAAATACTATTTTTCAGTGGAATACAAATGTAGCTACCTGAGTTAATTTCAAAAACATTATATTTAATGAAAAAAGCCTCAAACAAAATGGAATGTTTTCATTTATTGGTCATTATGTAGGATTCCAGTTCCATGTTGTTGTTGTTAGGTATTACCTATTTTTATTGTTGATGCTATGTATATTATTAAAACATTGAATTACCTTGATTCAAAGTGACCATATGAACAAAAGACCTGAACCTTGTTCTATCCTGGCCCCTGCTCATGATCTCTGATATATAAGAAGTAATTGAAAATACTAGGGCCTGAATCAGGTGCACTTTAGTCTTTAAACGGATATCCTTGCTCTTTAGAACTTTAAAGAGGTCTTTGATAGTAGAATTTCCCAACGCAGTACATCTTTAGATTTCTTGACTCCTGTCACCATGAGTGTTGTTTATGGATCTATGTAAAATGAAATAATTGACAACTTCAATCTTTTCGCCATGTATTATGATACTGTCTGTTGGTCTAATGGTGAGGATTTTTGTTTCCTCTTTGTTTTGATATTTTCCGTCTTGAAGACTGTAGTCTTCAATTTTCTGCAGCAAGTGTTTCAATTTCTCTTCACTTTTAGCAAGCAAGGCGTGTCATCTGCACAGCACAGATTGCTAATGTGTCTTCTTCAATCCTGATGCCACATTGTTATTCATATAGTCCACCTTGTCAAACAATTAGCTCAATATACAGATTGGACAGGTTTGGAGAAAGGCTACAACCCTGACACAGTCCTTCCTGATTTAAAACCTTGCAGTATAACCTTTTTCTGTTCAGATTTCAGCTTCTTCAGAGTACAGCTCTTATTTTGTTCTGACAAATGCTGCTCTGTCTGTATATGAGTTTCACATGGGTCTGTATATAAGTTTCACATGAGCACTATTAAGTGTTCTGGAATCTCCATTCTTCTCAATATTACCCATAGTTTGTTATGATACACATAGTCAAATGCCTTTTGTGAGGTCAATAAAACACAGACAAATATCTTTCCGGTATTCTTTGCTTTCAACCAAGATCCATCTGACATCAGGAATGGTATACTTTGTATCTTAGTTATATGGTACTCCTGATTGGTACAACAGTTTACACTTGACTAATAATAACCTAAAGGATAGTTGTTTGAATCTACCCTGTAAAAAGACTCTTGGTGATCTGCCTCTGTAAAAATTACAAATAAAACTCTATGGAGTAATTCTACCCTGAAGCAAATAGTGCTACCCAGGGTTGACATCAATTTGATGACAATGAATTTGCTTTATCATGATTAGTGCTCATGGTAAGAGAGGGGATTGAGTGAAAGAAGATATAAGACAACTTCTAGTGTTCATGGAACTATTCTGTATCTTCATTATGATAGTAACTAGATATGTTTCACAAAACTAACTGAACTTCACAATTAAAATGGACTATTTTCTTTAAGTCTATACTTCAATGAATATGGTTTAAAATCTTATTTAGGTATCTGCCATTACAACTGGGATAAAAACAAATAAAAAATACTTATCATTCTTCTTAACCATATTGGTTTCAAAGTACCTAAACTCATGCCCAGTCTTCTGTCTTTTTCTTAACTTCTACATCTTTCTGGAAATTTCTTTGCTAATTGAAAGTATTTGAAGGAGTGAAAACCAACCAACAAACGAACCAACCAAAACAAAACACAACACACAACCAAAACAAAACACAAACACAACTTAAAAATTAGCCAATTACTATTGAGTGGGTGCCAACTCACAGAAATCCTGGATAGCAGAGCTGACATAGTGGGTTCCCAAAGCTGTAACTATGGATGCACATTGCCTCATCATTTGCTCTCGAAGTAGCTGGTGAGTTTGACTTTTTGGTTAACAGCTGTGTACTTAACCTCTGTACTACCAGGGCCTCAGCCACTGACCGACCTTTCATACAGACTTATTATTTTTAGCATTGAAAGTTGACATTTCTTCTTTTAACTGCAAGCTAAGCTGTGTCATTACTCCGTTTTGGTTTATTTCATTCAAGGCGCTTAGCACTAACTGAAAAGTCTTATTTCTGGAGGAAATGGAAACTTGTAAATTGGAGTCATTGCTGAATCTTCCAAATCAAGACCAGTGCCCAGCAACCTCCAAGCATTCCGTATTTGTTGAATGTATGACTAAATAACTGAGTAGCAGGAACTTAGTAAATGTTTGTTGACTGAATGACTGAACATTAAACCACAATTGTGAAACTGGCACTTTATGTTTCACCAAAACAGTGAGATGTAAAGAATATGAAACGATTATTTTGATGGAGTATAATGTTTAAAACATGCATTCATCAGCAGGCATATATTAACGATTAGAACAGCACATCAGCAGAGAACTGCCGGAAGTCCAGGCTGGGTTTAGAAGGGGTCATGTTACTAGGGATATCGTTGCTGATGTTAGATGGATCTTGGCTGAAAGCAGGGAATACCAGAAGAATGTCTATCTGTGTTTCATTGATTATGCAAAGGCATTTGACTGTGTGGATCATAACAAACTGTGGCTGACTCTGAGAAGAATGGGAATCCCAGAACATTTGATTGTGCTAATGCGAAACCTATACTTGGACCAAGAGGCAGTAGTCAGAACAGAGCAGGGTAACACTGCATGGTTCAAAATAGGGAGGGGTGTACGCCAGGGATGCATCCTATCTCCATACCTTTTCAACATGTATGCAGAGCAGATTATTTGAGAGGCTGGGCTCTATGAGGAGAATTGTGGCATCAGGGTTGGTGGAAGATCTATTAACAATCTCCGTTATGCAGATGACACAACCTTGCTTGCTGAAACTGAGGAGGACCTCATGCACTTGCTGCGAAGGGTCAAGGACTGCAGCCTTCAGTATGGACTAAGGCTCAATGTCAAGAAGACAAAGATTCTCGCCACTGGACCAACTGGCAGCATCAGGATGGATGACGAAGAGATTGAGAGTGTTCACAGCTTCACTTTGCTCGGCTCCACAGTCAACACTCTTGGTACCAGCAGTCAGGAAATCAAAAAGCGTATCGCGATGGGAAAGTCTGCCGTTAGGGACCTCTCAAAGGTACTCAGGAGCAACAGTGTCTCTCTGGAGACTAAGGTGCGCCTGATACAGGTCAGGCTATTTGCAATCGCTTGTTATGCATCAGAGAGTTGGACAATGACTAGGGAGGACAGAAGGAGAGTGGATGCTTTTGAGCTGTGGTGCTGGAGAAGGGTACTGAATGTACCCTGGACTGCCAGGAAAACAAACAGATTCGTCTTGGAGAGGATTAAACCAAGCTGCTCCTTGGAGGCAAGGATTCTGGGGCTTCGTCTGACATACTTTGGACATGTTGCGAGGAGGGACGGGTCCTTGGAGAGGGAAATCATGCTTGGGAGGGTGGAGGGACAGCGCAGGAGGGGAAGACCCTCTATGAGATGGATTGATTCGGTGACTGGGGTAATCGGGATGGGTGTGTCAGAGGCGGTGCGGTTGGCGCAGGATAGAGCAGGGTTTAGAGCTGTTGTGCATAGGATCGCTATGAGTCGGAAACGACTTGATGGCACATAACAACAACAACATGTGAATGGCACTGAATCATACATTATAGTCACTTATTATTATTATTTTGAAGAAAACCTTTTGTCAATCATTTTCATCCAATTGCTCAAAGTTTTTCAAATAAATAATTTTCAGAGAAAGGCTTCCCTAAGAAATCTGTGGGAACTGTAAAATTAAGTAGTATTTTCTTTAATAGATCATTTTTGATTTAGTAAAACCGTACTTACTTTCTATAAATGTGTGTATTCTAAAATGGACAATCTCCTCCCATGTGATTTATTGCCTTTGAAAACCCACTGGAGGGTCAGCTATGACTCAGCTCCGATTTGACAGTAAATACCACCACCACCAAAAGAACCGTAATGCCTTCAATTCTGCTTTTAGAAACACAGAGGGTGGCTGCATCTTGGTATTTAAAAGTCATGAGGAGTTAGGCAGTAAGCAATCACTGTGCTGGCGCTTACTTGGGTAATCATTTACAAAATGCTTAACAATCATGAGTTAGTATGTACACATGTTTTATGTGCAAATTAATTTTAACCCAGAATAGATAACTCTGTGGGAACCTAATTGAATGAATAGAGATAAATGGAGAATAGAAGTTAAGAGAACACACACACACACACACACACACACATACACGTGGTGGAGAACTGATTTTTTTTTTTTAATGGACACCTGTGGTTTAAGGAGCTCTGGTAGTCTATTGGTAAGAAGCTGCATTGCAATCCCGAAGGTAGTGGTTCAAATCCATCAACTGCTCTGTGGGGGGGAAAGATGAGGAATCTTTTTCCGTGCAGTTAACTCCCACTGGACGGTCAGCTATGGGGTCAGTTCTGACTGGAGAGTACACAGCAACAACCACCTGGTTTTAGGGCTTTATAGTCTTTCTTTGTTCTGTTTTGTTCTTGAAAAGCATAATTGCTATTTGAAAAAAAAAAAAACCAAAAACAAAGTTCTAAGGAAAACACCTCATCGTGGAGTTAGGGACTGTACTTCGTGGAGCCCAAATGGTTCACTGCACTGACCACAGTACTATCTGGAAGGAGAAGGTGAGGTGGAGGCCAGTGATGACACAATTGGGATGGGCAAAGGGCTTCATCAATGCTGTTTGTCTTCCCTGCCCCAGATCCTCGGAATCCCCTTCTCAAAATGCAGCAACTCAATGTACTTGGGTGGTACAAATAGTTAGGTTCTTGAGAGCCAACCAAAAGGCTGGCAGATTAAAGCTTCAGAGAGGTGCCAAGAAAGGCAAATATGGTGGCGATCTGCTTGCTGAAGGTCATAGCCATGAAAGTGCTATGTAGGACAGGTCTACATGGCAACACACGGGGTGCCAATGGGAAGTTAATGTGCAAGGTTTTAATATAATTTCAAGACAAAACCCACAAATGTAGATCTGTGAAGGGCCCACCATCAAATGTGGAAAGACTTACTTACTGTCTTGTAAGTATTTCTTTGGACTGTCTCAAACTCGAAAAGCAAGATTACACATTTCAATTGACTATTTTTAAACTTTCTAGCTTTCAAATATAAATTGCATTAAAGTTCAAATTTTAATGCAAGTTTATTTTATAAATTTTACTTGTTTCAGAAAAAAGCCCCACAAACGCCCCCCCAAAAGAAATCCCCAAAACAGCTGATACCAGCTGATGGGTGTACCACATAGTGGCATGCAAAGTAAAGATCTGAAGTTTCAAACTCTAATCTTAAGTGTTAATCCCATAGTTTACACATTTGATGGCGGTGTAGTGAGTTTATTGTTGACCTGCTAACTGATAAGGTTGCAGTTTAAACCTACCACCCACTCTGCAGGAAAAAGACGAGCAGTCTGCTCTTGTTCAGATTTCAGCCTTGGAAGCTGCGTGGAAAGTTCCACCCAGGCCTGTAGGATCACTAGCATTGGCGTTGACTTGACAGCTTTGGGGTTTTTTGGTTTGCTTTTATTTTACTTTCTTTCTTCATAGTAGTCACAATTTAGCTTCATTTGGTATCATTTGAAAAAGAAAAGTGTGATTTACAATTTAATAATGATCTTGAAATTATTTTTGAATTAGTAAATCTATATAGTTAAAAGATATCTTTTAAATGACAAAATGCAGTATATTGACTCTCTTCAATGTTACCTGGGAAATGGGCCGGCAATTTTATGGACCCTTTATCTGCCCAGCTTCTCCGCCAGTCAGGCTTCTTTATGACCCCTCTACGCGGTCTGAGAGAAATGAATGCGTGGTTTTGGCGTCTTCAATGTTACCTGGGAAATGGGCGGGTGTGATTAATGTTGACTCCTTTATAAAGGGGACAGTTTAACATTCTGATGCCCACTGCTCTTAGATTTAAACATTATAGTATTTAGAAATAAAAGAAACCCTCAAACTTCTTGCTGTTGAGTTGGAATAGACTCAGAGTTGATCCTGCAATCAGTTTTCCGAGTCTGTAAATAGCAGAAGGGGGAGATTGCCCACCTTTCTCTCTTGGAACAGCTGGAGGATTCAAACTACTTGCCTTTGGTTTAGCAAGTGCAACTATCCATTCACTGACCATCAGAGTTCCTTTTATAGTATTAGGTTTAATATTTATTTCTATTCTTTCAAGCAGTCTTCTCTTGATTCCTACACATTTAAAGTTATCAAGACTCAATGTGGAAGAAATACTTGTGACAGGTCCTGTCATTATATGTTATTGTTGTTAGATTCTGTTGAGTTGAGTGCGACTCATAGCAACCCTATGAACAAAATATATGAACCCAATTCTGTCTTGCGCCATTCTCACACTTCCTGACACAAAGGAGTGCATTGCAGCTGTCACCGTGTCAGTCCACCTGGTTGAGGGTCTTCCTCTCCTTCGTCGACCCTCTCTCCTTTCCAACATTATGTCCTTCTCCAAAGAGTAGCACCTTCTAGCAACATGTCCAAAGTATGTGAGGTGAAGCCTCATCATTCTTGTCTCCAAAGAACACTCTGACTGCACCATTTCTAAGATATATTTCTTAATTCTTTTGGCCATTCACGGGATATTCAGTGCTTTTCTCCAACACCACAGCTCGAAGACATAAAATTCTTTTTTCTGTTATCCTTCTTCATTGTTCAGGTCTCAGAAGCATAGCTAGAAATCAGAAAGATCATGGCCTGAGTCATATGCACCTTAGCCCTCAAACTGACATCTCTACTCCTCAATAATTTGGAAAGGTCCCTAACTGCAGATTTTCCCAGTGAAAATATTTCCTTACTGCTCATACCAAGGGTGGACCAAGAGGCAGTCATCAGAACAGGGCAAGAAAACACTACATGGTTCTAAATTGGGAAGGGTGTATGCCGGGGATGTGTCCTATCTCCATAACTTTTCAATCTATATGCAGAACAGATTATCTGGGAGCCTGGGCTCTATGAGGAGAAGTGTGGCATCAGGATTGGTGGAAGACTCATCAACAATCTGCGTTATGCAGATGACACAACCCTGCTTGCAGAAATTGAGGAAAACTTGAAGTGCTTGCTACAGAAGGTCAAGGACTGCAGCCTTCAATATGGATTGAAGCACAACATCAAGAAAACAAAGATTCTCACCAATGGACCGATTGGCAGCATCATGATGGATGGTGAAGTGATTGAGATTTTAAACAGCTTTAGTTTGCTTGGCTCCACAATCAGCACTTTTGGCACCAGCAGCCAGGAAATGAAAACACACATTGCATTGGCAAGGTCTGCTGTCAGAGACCTCTCCAAAGTACTGAAGAGCAATGATGTCAGTCTGGAGAATAAGGTGTGCCTGATACAGGTCATGGTCTTTGCAATCCCTGGATATGCATCAGAGAGTTGGACAATGACTATAGATTATAGAAAGAGAATTGATAACTTTTGGCTGTGGTGTTGGAGAAGAATATTGAATATACCATGGGCTGCTAAGAGAACAAACAAGTTCGTCTTGGAGAGGATGAATATAGGATGCTCCTTTGAGACAAAGATTCTGAAGCTTCGTCTGACATACTTTGGATATGTTGCAAGAAGGGACCAATCCTTGGAGAGGGATGTCAAACTTGGGAGGGACAGGGTAGGAGATGAGATGGATTAATGAGATGAGATGGATTTGATGAGATGGATTGATTCCATTACTGGAATAATGGGGATAAGCATGTCGGAGACAGTAAGATTCGCAAGGGATAGAACAGGGTTCAGGACTGTTGTACATAGGGTCTGTATGAATTACAAGGGACTCGACAGCACATAACAGCAACAACATATTGCCCTTCTTTGTCTGTTATGCTGTTTTTTGCCTTGAGATCTGTTTTTATCAGAAATTAATGCTGCTACTTCTGCTCTTTTTTGATTGCCATTTGTTGGATATGTGTTTTCTGCCTTTTCTAAACAATAACAACAACAAGAACAACAACCACCACCACTACCACTTTTTTGATTTTTAGTCTGTGCTTGACTTAATGTCTATTGGAGACAGTGCATTGATGGGTTGTATTTTCTCATGTAGTCTGCTGCTCTTTTCTCTCTCGACTGGTGCATTTTACTCTATTCACATTTAGCATTATTACTGATTGTTGTTGTTGTGTATTGTTGATTTGAAACTGACACATACCTGACCTTCCAGTGGGTTTTCAGAGACAGTTAATCTCACTGGAGGAGAATGTCCTTCTTTCTCCTGCAGGGCACCTGGTGGATTGAACTAGGTGTCTTTGGGATTGCAGCTTAGTTTCTCACCACTAGGCCACCAGGCTCCTAGATTAGTCTAATGTCATCATTTTGCTGCATTCTTTTTGGTATTGTTGCTGATTTCTTTGTTTCATCTGCTTTTCTATACTGAGATCATTTTGCTTATTTTAATTTTTAAAAAATTGCTATTGTTTTGATATTTACTAATTCTTTATGATTTTTTTTTATTTTGATGAAAAAGTTCACTAGCTTTCTTGACATTACCTTATCAGTTTTTTATTCTTAGGTACTATATTCCTTTTTTTAAAAATTTATTTTATTTTATTTTTTTTTTAAAATTTAGGTTGTTTATTTTTCATTTCAATGAACATCTACAGAGATTTTGGGATTCCATTCATTCATTGTTGCACCCTTC
>NW_006399769.1:20868063-20869754 GCF_000299155.1 Elephantulus edwardii
CCCTAAAATATAATACTTTTAGACTATTCTCTCCCCCATAGACTTCAATGCCGTAAACATATATTCTTAAGTCTAGAACAATTAACTTCATTTGAGATTTCTTTAATTTATCCATTTATAAATTCTATAATTATGCTTTTATTCCTTCCTTTTAAAATTTATCCTCATTTATGTAATGATGTTTCTAGTTTTCTAACATTTAGTATGGTATGTTAAATATAATTTGTGAATTTCTGTGTCTGGGTCAGTTTCTGAATGATGTCATCAGATTTGTTGATTTTATTGTCTGTAGTTGTTGACTTTTAATGCAAACAGGTTCCTTTAGGATTTCTTGTAGAGTTGGTCTAGATTAATTTCACCTTCATATTTTGCTGTGTACAGGATTCTTGGTCAGAATTTTTTCTTTCAGAGTTTTTCGCTTGTTAGTTTGGATTATGTTTTATACAAGAATTCATTTTTATGCAGTCATTCATATATGTTGATTCATTCATGTACATTATATTTTATACATGAATGTCTATCCATTGTATTTTCTATGATTAGTTATTATTGACTTTTCTCCCCTTCTTGTCAAGTGTCCATTACACTTTGCCTTCACATACCTCCAAATGCCCACTAATCACTGCTGTGCTAATGATTTTCTCTCCCTTTCCCCCTACATCTCTTTTCTCCTTTTCCTTTTGAACAGTTAATACATATCTTGTTTCTATTTGCTAAGTGCAATAGCCATATTGTCCTTATCTT
Source organism: Elephantulus edwardii (assembly GCF_000299155.1). NCBI lineage: Eukaryota > Metazoa > Chordata > Mammalia > Macroscelidea > Macroscelididae > Elephantulus > Elephantulus edwardii. Next base: position 20,868,808 of record NW_006399769.1, read on the forward strand.
GATTTTTCTCAGGTCGATCCTCACTTGTCCCGATACAGTGTTCATTTGTCTGCACATCCTATTTCTGTTCTCCACTTCCTCTCCCCTCACTCCCAACCCCTCAGTTATCTTCCCATTTTTGATTGTATCTCATGAACTACTAGTGGGATTATAAAATGGTACAACCACTATGCAAAGCAATAGGATGTTTCCTCTAAAAGAGGAACATAGAAATCCTTTATGACCCAGATATTCCACTGCTAGGACTATACCCCAAGGAAATCGGGGCTGAGACACAAATAGACGTATGTACATCTATGTTCACTACAATGTTATTAAATAGCACAAAAATGGAAAAACCCAACTGCCTATCAACAGATAATGGATAGAGAAACTGTGGTATATTTACACAATAGACTACTACGTAACATTAAAGAACAATGAAGTATTTGTAAAATATGACACAACATTGGAGATTCTAGAGGGCATTATATTAAGTGAAAAAACTTAGTCTTATGAAATTTTATTTTTCTCACCCCGTTGCTTTCTTGCCTGCCTGGTTTTTACTAAGAAATCAGAAGTTATTCATATTTCCCAAGCTGTTTCCATATTCTCTGTCTTTAATTTTGGAAAGTTTGATTGTGATCCTATTTGAGGTTCACTCAATTTTTGAATGAATGTTTTCTCATTTTTTATGCTGATTGGGAATGTTTAAGCAGCAAATCTTCAATGCTTTCCTCATGCTTTTTTTGGCAGCTTCTAGTTCTGAGATTCCAATCTATACATTTTCCCCTTAATGTTTTCTTAGACTTTCTTCATAGTCTTCCTTTTATTCTCATTGTACCTCTAATAAATTAGTATTGAGATATTTGTCCTCTCATTCACTAATTCTGTGACTCATTTCTTCTCTTTTATCATTCCAATATGTTATTTCTGCAATTTTGGTCTTATTATCCTAATTTTAATTG
>NW_006399769.1:20871034-20884542 GCF_000299155.1 Elephantulus edwardii
AGATAGGTAGATAGATAGATATCCCTTGTATTTAAAAATAGGTTGGGCCCCAAGGGTCTAGTGCTATTTTATTTTGGAGAAACATTCTTCTAAGTTGTACAGCACTCCTCTGTCAATTTTGCTGCACTGTGGTAATCTGGGTTTGCTGTGATGCTGAACCTTGTGCCATTGGGGGGTCAAATGCCATAATGACTGACCATGGTGGACAGTGTTTGTTGGAGCTCCCAGTTTAAGCAGGTATGGGAGCAGGAGTGGCATCCGCTTCCTAAACCATATACTTCTGAAAACTCTGTGAAACTATGATAATTTTAGAAAATCTTCAGGCCTTTTGTTTATAGGGTTGCTATGAGTTGTGCTCAACTCAATGGCAATAAACAACAACAACATTTAGTCATGCATCGTTTTCATCTATTCTTCTGTTTTCTGAGCTCTTGGTGTTGGTTTCCCACTCCCCCCAATTCATAGATGAGGTTTAAATAGCATTCTTTTGTATTTCTTATCAGCAAACTCCAATAACCTTTCTTCTTCTGAAAGACTTTCTTGTTCTATATTTGGGAAGCAGGAGTGGCATCCACTTCCGAAACAACATGCTTCTGGAAACTCTGTCAACTTTGATAAATGTTGATAGATATTGAAAGGCTTCAGGCCTTTTGTTCATAGGGCCGCTATGTGTGGTGCTTGACTTTTGTCGGTAATAAACAACAACAACAACAACCACCACAACAATATTTTGGTTACTTTCTTGTTCCACCTTGTCCACGGTTTTGCTTGTTTGTTTTTTCTTACTTACTTGAGATTGCCTGTTTTCTCCTAGACATTGTGGAGTTGTTGCTCTGTGGTAGAAACAAGATGTATCTCCTGGAACTATCTGTTGAGAGATGAAACACACCACTTATGACATTTTCTACTGGCCTCAGAAAACCTGTCCAAAATAGATTGGTTATAATTTTTAATTAAAATGTCTTTATTATTTGATGTTTCAGTATTGCCATACCACTGATTTGCTAAAAATGAAAAACCATCAAATTTATACAAAATGAAAATAAATATCTGAAACTCTTGTGAATAATCAAGATTAAATTTAAAAGACTAGAGTCTATTCTAGGAATCTCTGGTGACATAGTCAGTAGGGAGTTGTGCTACCAAGCCAAAGTCTGTGCACCTCTGACAGTTCAAATCTACTAGTAGTTTCTTGTCTGCCTTTTTCTATTGTTTATTTAGAGCTTTAGAAATCCAGTGGAGGGTTGCTGTGAGTTAGAACTGACTTGACAGCAGTATTCTGTTTTGCTTTTCTACAATCAGATTTACTGAAAGATGTTTTAATGACTTTCACCAGACTTGTTAATTAGCCTAATTTAACCAATACTTTCAGACAGTCTGCTATCTACCTCTACCTCCTTTTTTTCTAAATGGAAAATAGAATATGTAAAATAAATATGAAAATTATTTTCTACTTGCAGAATTTGCAATCTGATTGGAATTTACTAATATAGAGGTGCCTACGTGTGTAATGCAATAGGTAAAATTAATGATAACATATGTTTATATTTCAAAGGAAGATTTTTAGACAGACAACAAGTGTTGTAGGAGATCCTAATAGTGAAAGCATTTTGAACAGTTTCTTCAGTGTGCTAGCCTGTCTAATCTTCTCATCTCAGATTTGAGGTTTGAATCTGGGGGAAAAAAAATCTGTCACAAAGCAATTTTCAGCCTATAGCTTCTTGGTATCCTCTATTATTGGTTTTCTTTCCATTTAATAAAGTAGCAATATGTTCTTTATCTTCCTCTTACTCTGGAGTCACTAAGTTAATGTCCTTTTTTTTTTTTAACTCTCTTTTTGTCAGTTGCATCTTCTTTATTTTGGCTTTCTTGAAATTATTCCAAAAGACTTAACTAAAGTCAAGATGTTTCTTTTCCTGGGGAAAAAGTATTTCTTTCCACTTTGGTTCTTTGTTTTTTAGACTTAAGCTTAGATTTTAATTTACTAATTTGAATTTTTGAAGCACTGCTGGTGTGTTGGTTAAGTGTTTGGCTGCTAACTGAATGGTTGTGGCTTAACCAACAGCTTCAAAGAAGGAAAAAAAAATCCTTAAAATTTGCTCCCATAAAATATTACACAGAGACTAGAAATTTTATAGGACTTTCTTCTCTGTCATGTAGATTTCCATGAATTCAAATCCACCTGGTGTCACCCATCAACCACAGTATTTGTTTTTTTTCCATCTTATTAACACTAAAGAAAAGAACAAGGTACACACGTCTTTTCCTTGAAATTGTTATTACTATTACAATCATAAGTTTAAATTAATGAGATATTTCAAACACTATAAAATGTTTACGTTTCAGAAACCAAACAACTTTGTGTAAATGACCAATGACAGTGTATCATAAATTTCTTTCATAAAAATTACAGGTTGAGAAATTTGACATAAATTTACAACTATAACATTTGAAATAATTACTATAAAAGCAACTGAATTTTCATCCTTAGCTGAAAATTGTTACTTTTTTAAGTTACCAAAGGCTACCTTATGCTATATTTAATGTTTTAGTGAGGAGTAAATTTTCGAAAAGAATCTGAAAATGTGCCTAGCTGGAATAATGGAAAAGTTTGTGATGTATCATGAATCAATATAAGTTTATTCTTAAGGAAAGCAAAAATGACCAGCATGGACAATGAAATATGTCAGGCACTATAAAATGTATTGAGTTCCAGAAACCAGGCAATTTTGTATAAAATGCCCTTTAAGTCCATTTCCCCCATGATAACAAAAAGTGAGGAAATACACTAAAAATACCGAAAAATTTTATTTTGAAAAACATATTAAATCACAGAAATGTTAGTGTCATAACTGATTCCATAAAAAATACTTTTAAGAAAGTAAACTTGATGCAAGTAGAATGAAGTCGCGCTATGAGCTTGTAAGTGTTTAAATATGAACTTTTCAGCTCTCAGTGTTCAAAGAGAGACAACTGGTAACTCACATCATAAAGTCTAGCCAGAAAAAGAGCTAAATGCATCTTAAGAGCAACCCCCCACGTCATGCTACTTATCTGATTAAGATAAGAGTTCACACCACGTATCCTAAATATTTTGGATAATACATCCGCTGATAATCCAAATGTCCTGCACAACTTGCCTCAAAGTAGCCTCTTCATTGTCATCAGAACAGAGGAAGGAAACACTGCATGGTTGAAAATTGGGAAGGATGTATTCTGTCTCCATACCTTTTCAATCTGTATGCAGAACAGATGCTGACCTGCTGCAAGAGGAGGAATGTGGCATCAGGATTGGTGGAAGAATCATCAACAACCTGAGTTATGTGGATAACACAATCTTGCTTGCTGGAACTGAAGAGGGCCTAAAGCACTTGTGGCAGACAGTCAAGGATTGCAGCCTTTGATATGGACTGAAACTCAACATCAAGAAAACAGATTCTCACCCCTGAGCCAATTGTCAACATTGATATGGATGGTGAAGAGATGGAGATTATCAACAGCTTTGGTTTACTTGTCTCCACAATCAACACTCTTTGGTACCAGCATATAGGAAATCAAGAGATGAATTGGGAAAGTCAGCTGTCAGGAACCTCTCCACAGTACTGAATAGCAATGACATAAGTTTGAACACTAAGGTGCACCTGATCTGGGCTATAGTTTTCGCAATTGCTTGCTATGTGTCAGAGAGCTGGACAATGACTAGGGATAATAGAAAGAGAATTGATGCCTTTGAGCTGTGGTGCTGGAGAAGAGTGTTGAATATACCATAGACTGCTAGAAGAACAAACAGGTTTGTCCTGGAGGGAGTGAAGCCAGGCTGCTCCTTGGAGGCAAGGATTCTGAAGCTTCGTCTGGCATATTTTGGACATGTTACAAGGAGGGATCGGTCCTTGGAGAGGGACATAACATTAGGAAGAGTGGGGAGACAGCACAAGAGAGGAAGACCCTTGATGAGATGGATCGAATCAGTAACTGGAGTAATGAGAGTAGGTGTGTCAGAGACAATAAGGTTAGCACAGGATAGAATAGGGTTTACGGCTCTTGTACATGTGGTCTCTATTAGTCGCATGTGACTCGACCACATATAACAATGAACAAGTTTCACCCAAGGTTTGTTCTTTCACCCTAATATACACATTCTTGACCTTGACATTTTAAGGAAAAAAATATTAATTTTAAAAAATGTTTGCTTCTTTATTTTTATTTTATATTGGGTTGTATGTTGTTGTTGTTGTTATGTGCCATCGAGTCACTTGCGACTCATAGCAACTCTACGTAGAAGAGCTCTAAATGCTGTTCTATCCTGTGTCAACTTAGCCATCTCAAACGCACTTATTCCCACTGCTCCAGTCACAGAATCGATCCATCTCATCAAAGGTCTTCCTTTCCTTCGCCTCCCCTCCACTCTGCCAAACATGATATCCCTCTCCAAGGATCAGTCCCTCCTTGCAACATGCCCAAAATATGTCAGATGAAGCTTCAGAATCCTTGACTCCAGGGAACACTCTGGCTTCACCCTCTCTGGGACAAATCTGTTTGTTCTCCTAACAGTCTATGGTATATTCAACACTCGTCTCCAGCACCACACCTCAAAGGCATCAATCCTCTTTCTATCAACCCTATTCACTGTCCAACTCTCTGATGACATAATTGCAAAGACTATAGCCCGAATCAGGTGCACCTTAGTCTCCAGCCTGACATCGTTGCTCTTCAGTACTCTTGAAGGGTCCCTGACAGCCGACTTTCCCAATGCAATTCGTCTTCTGATTTCCTGGCTGCTGTTACTAAGAGTGTTGACTGTGGAGCCAAGTAAATTTAAACTGTTAACTATCTCAATCTCCTCACCATCCATGCTGATGCTGCCAATTGACCCAGTGGTTAGAATCTTTGTTTTCTTGACATTGAGCTTCAGTCCATATAGGAGGCTGTGGTCCTTAATCTTCTGCAGCAAGCGCTTCAGGTCCTCCTCAGTTTCAGCAAGCAGGGTTGTGTCATCTGCATAATGCAGGCTGTTGATGATTCTTCCACCAATCTTGATGCCACATTCCTCTTCGTATAGCCCAGCATCTCGGATGATCTGTTCTGCATACAGATTGAAAAGGTCTGGAGACCGAATACATCCCTGACTAACCCCCTTCTTGATTTTGAACGATGTTGTGTCTCCTTGCTCTGTTCTGACAACTGCCTCTTGGTCCAAGCATACAAAATTAATATACGTTATATATTATTCATATACATTGCATCTCACACATTCCTATGTTCACACTGTGTTTAAAATGTTCACCATGTACATCGTGTTTTGTAAAATTAATCACCTTTTCTCTATGCCCACTATTACCCTGTGTTTTCAGGTCCCCACTGGATCTTTCCTAATTTCTTAATCTCTACACCTTTTTCTCATAAAACTCTGTTATCATAATGATTTTCTCTGCTTCTTGTCTTCTTCCTCCTACCTCACTACCCTTCCCCTTTTGAACTTTTATCCACATCTTACTAGTTATCCTTCTATTTTTACAGCAATAGTTTTATGCAGTATTTTACATTATGAGATTGAGTTAGTTCACTCAGCATAATACTCTATAGAATGTGGAAACTATCAGACAATATCATTAATGTCACATGCAAGTAAAATGCTACTGAAGATCATTGAAAAATAGCTAGAGCAGCACATAGATATGGAACTTCCAGAAGCTCAAGCAAAATTTAGAAGAGGCTGTGGCATCAGGGATAACATTGTTGATGTGGATGGATCCTGGTTGAAAGTGAAAAACACCAGAAGAACGTCCTTTTATCCTTTATTGACTGTGCAAAGTCATTTGATTATGTAGATAGTAACAAATTATGGCTAATATTGAGAATGGGAACCCGAGAGCACTTAACTGTGCTAATGAAAAAACTTATACCTAGATCAAGAGACTGTTGTGCACACAGAGCAGGGGAACACTACATGGTTTAAAATGAACTTTTAAGTCCTTCTCACCTTCAGCAAGCAAGACTGTGTCACCTCCATAACAGATTAGTCTTCCTCTGACCCTGATGCCACATTCTTCTTTACAGAGTAGAGCTCCTCAAACAATTTGCTCAGCATACAGATTGAACAGGTATGGAGAGAGAATATGACCCTTCTTAATTTTAAACCATGTAGTGTTCCCCTGCTCTGTTTGTACAACTGCCTCCTGATCTAGGTATAGTTTTTTCATGAACATAGTTAAGTGCTCTCAGATTCCTATTTTTCTCAATGTCAGCCATAGCTTGTAATGATACACACAGCCCCCCAAGTAATGTAGTATATGTCATAATTCGACTTTCAGAAGCACAGTAAGTAACTGAAAAGATCATAGCTTGAATCAGGTGCACTTGAGTCTTGAAACTGACATTGCTCCTTAACACCTTGGAGAGGTCCTTGAGAACAGATTTTCCCAGTGCAACGTGTCTTTTGATAACTTGACTGTTGCTACTGAGGGTGTTGATTGTGCATAAGATCAACAAATAAACAAACAACTTTCAACAAGGTGGATTGACACAGTGGCTGCCACAATGGGCTTGAGCACAGCAAAGATCATGAGGATGATACAGGTTTGTACAGTGTTTCTTTCTGTACAAGGGTCACCATGAGTCAGAGCTGACTCAGTGACATATAACAACAACAGAGGTAGTGGGAGAAGGTACCATGATTTCAGAGGCACATTTTGAAAAGCTTATTCTGTCTTGAATGACTTTCAAGTGTGCATATTCTTTTGAGGAAGATGAGTTAGGAGATTATGCATGAATTCCTTACATCAGAGTAGTGACAATGGAGATGGAACTTGTTTCCAGAGGTCACTCTGAACATTCAGGTTTCTCTCAGGCATTGCTAGATGAATGAGGATGCTGTTTTTGAGTGAGAGAATGATGTGGAATAAAGGCCAGCTTTAGGTCTTTTGACCGTGTATACAACAGCATCTTTGGATCTGAAAGTGAGCTAATCTTCTGATTTTCCTATTTTAGTGGATGGACAACTTTGGGTGGTTTCTTCTTTATATTTAATTTTTATTCTTCTTTCTTACCACTGATGCAGTTTCTTGCATGGATAAAATGATTTGCTGGCAGTTTCTGTCTCCTCAAGGATTTCTACTCTTTTTCTGGTTTTAAGGTCAAATGTCCAGAGATGGAATTCATTGGCTCAACTTTCTCAGGTAGCTATCCTTTGACTAATCAGTGGTGCTAGAAGAGACTGTGAAAGCACAACGACTCTTCTGGGATCCATATGCATGAAGAAAGATGGTAAGAATTAAGAGTTTATAGGACCACTTTACAGTAAGGTTCTATCATATGCTAATCAGGAAAAAAGGAGAAAAAAACAATTCTCTCTACAGGATATACTAGTTTAGTGATGTTTGTCCAATAATGTTTTGAGTGGAAGATATACAGCCTTCGTATTTGATTTAGTGAAGTGCTTGCCTGAAAGTGTACTGTAAAGTACTATCAGTACTTTTCTTATGTACTGAAGTCGGGGGTGAATTGCATTTTTTAGTTAAGGCACACAAAGTGTATTCTTTCTTCTACTGTGACTGTCTTTCTGTAATATTCCACCTCTGACTTTTTAATATTAGGAGATCAGAAGTCAGGAGATGCATATTAAGAGTATAATAGGAACAAGAGTCATATATTAGGAATTAAGAGTTCAGGAGACATACTGATATGGGTAAATCTGCTGGTAGAGACCTCTCCAAAATACTACGGAGCAAGGATGTCAGTTTGTGGACTAAGGTGCACCTGATCCAGGCCAGTCTTTTCAATTACTTGCTATGCATTTGAGAGCTGGAAAATGACTTGAAGATTACAGAAAATTGATGCCTTTGAGTCATGTACTGAACATCTCATAAACTGCCAAAAGAACAAACAGATCTATCTTGGAGAAAGTGAAGCCAGAGTGCTCCTTAGAGGCAAAGATGATAAAGCTTCATCTCACATTCTCTGAACATGTTGCTGGAAGAGGCTATCCTTAGAAGTGATATCAAGCTTGAAAAGGTGGAGGGTCAATGAAAGAAAGGAAGACTCCAAGTGAGGTGCATTGTCACAGTAACTGCAGCAATGGGCTTACGTGCATCACAGATGATGTCACAGGATGGACAAGATTTAAGACTGTTAATAAAGTCTTACTTGACAGCATATAACAACAACAATTTTTAGAAGGGAGATCTGGTGCATAAGGAGTTATGCTATTAATTCAAAGGCTGAGCTTCTCCAGTGGTTTGAATTTGTCAGTGACTCCAGGGAGCGAAAAATAAACAAATTGCTGGAACAGTACATAGATAAGGAACTTCCAAAAGTTCAAGCAGAACTTAGAAGAGGCTGTGGCACCAGGGATATCACTCTGATGTCAGATGGATCCTGACTGAAAGTAAGGAATTTCAGAAGAATGTCTATTTGTCTTTTATTGACTGTGTAAAGGCATTTGATTTTGTGGATCATGACAAGTTGTGACTGATATCAACAAGAATCAGAATCCTAGAGCACTTGATTTTGCTCCTTGGAACCTATACCTGGAGCAGGAAGCTGTTGTGTGAACATAGCAGAGGAAAAGTGCATGGTTTGGAATTGTGAAGGGAGTCTGCTAGGGTTGTATTCTCTCTCCATACCTATTCAATCTGTATGCTGAGCAAATTATCCCAGAAGCTGGACTCTATTAGGTGGGGTGTGGCATCAGGATTGGAGGAAAACTCATCAATAACCTGTACTATGCAGATGACACAACCTTGTTCGCAACCTTTTTTATGGACTGTGTTTCAATGCCAAGAGAACACAGATTCTTACTAATGGACCGATTAGGCAGCATTATGATGGATAGATGGATGAGGAGATTGAAACTGTCAAACAGCTTCATCTTGCTTGGATACACGATTAACGCCCTAGGTACGAGCAGTCAAGAAAAAAAGAGACACATTGCACTGGGAAAATCTGCAGTTAGGGACCTTTCCAAATTATTGAGGAGTAGTGATGGCAGTTTGAAGACTAAGATGCATCTGATTCAGTCTGAATCAGTTTTTCTGATTACCAGATATGGATCTGAGAGCTGGAAAATGAATAAGGATGACAGAAAAAGAATTGACGTCTTTGAACTGTGGTATTGGAAAAGAGTGCCGAACATCCCATGGACAGCCAAGAGAATGAGCAGATACGTCTTGGAAAAGGTGCCGCTGGAGTGCTCTTTGGAGGGAAAAATGATGAAGCTTTGCCTCACATACTTTGGGCATGTTGCTAGGAGGGGCTATTCCTTGGAGAGGGACATGATGCTGGGAAGAGTGGAGGGTCGGCAAAGGAGAGGAAAACCCTCAACCAGTTCGAGTGATACGATGACTGCTGCAATGGGTTCTTGTGTGTCAGGAAGTGTGAGGATGGCGCAGGATAGAACAGGGTTCAAATCTTTAGTTCATAGGGTTGCTGAGTCGTGCTCAATTTGACAGCCCCTAACAACAACCACCACGTGCGATTTAAGATCTTGGAAACCTGTTGGAGGGTAAGTTATTAGTTGGAATTGACACAGTGACTATGAGAGAGAGGGAAAGGGAGAGGGAGGGAGAGAGAGAGAGAGAAACTTTTATACATATAAATCTGACAAAAAATGGAACCTGGTCACCAGTAAATATTATAAAATGCTGCCATCTTGCCACAGCAAAAAACTTGTCAGTATGTTCTGTAGAATGGATTTTCTGTGTTTTCTATTATATACAGGAGAAATCCTAATGTCTTCTTCCTTCCTCCCCCGGTTTTCCCAGGTTTAATGAAAACATTACAGCGAAACAGACAGACTCAAACGACTCCACTAGGTGTTTTGAAATTCATCCCAACCGTAGGCTGAGTGACCTGCAGGTTGGACAGACTGCCAAAGTCCAAGAGCTTCAGCATTTCCTTAGTATCAGGATCTACTTCAATGATTTCCTGATCTAGGGCTGAAACCTCTGGTACACAATTACCTCTGTTTTCTCTCTCCTTCTGCAGCTTAATGGAGATGCCTCTCATAGGCCCTCTCTGAATCCGCTTCATCAGATGTGTGACATCCATTCCTGCTATCTTCTTCCGGAGCTTCTTGCTGGGAATAATGGCGATCTCCTCGCATGTACACTTGTTCATGTGGAAAAGTAATTGCCCCGGCCAGTGTACCATTTCTCCGTGATGACCCGGCCGGTGCCTTCATGGTTTTGGTGCGAACGTGGCCCAATATTGGCGGGTCCTTGGTGAAAGAACCCTAGAGTCTTCTTCTACTTCTTAGTACAGTATTCTTTGTTCTCCTTTTTCCCTGCCTCCAAAGTTGTACTCATTTTATTTTAGGGAATGTTAAATGATTGTTTTTGTTTTTTTTAAATCTGAAACTCAGCTGTGCATTGATTCACTTGAGTAATTGCTCCACTATTTCACTAGGGCTAATGAGTGCAAAGATTATGAGGATGCCTAAGAAAGAAAATGAAAAGTTAAATCTGTTATGACTAGGAAAAAAGACAAGATACAATTGCTTGAGTATAGTTGACTTAGATAAAGAAGAAAAGCTTTTGAAAACTGCTGAAAGATTATGAGTAGCTTTTCTTTAAAAAAGCCGTTGTAGTTACATAATCATTTTGGATTAATATAGAATGATTTTCTTCTTTATATGCTAATGTGGATAATTTTTATATATTTATTGTCATTGTATTTCCTACAATAATGACATCTATAAAATACCTTTCTTTTTCAAATAGTTTTGTGACTTTCTAAAAGGCTAAAATGGTCACTTATATGATTACTTTGATTCTTATTTACATGTAAAACTATGTCTCCATTATGTTATGTATTTATTTTAAAAAGCTTCTATTTTTTTAAACATCAAATTATTTGTAATAGTGGGATATTGAAACTAAAGAAACAGTATCTTATATTCTAGAAAGATTGGTAGACGGTATTTTAAACTTTTTTCAGATTTTTCCTTCTTAAATTTTTTTTAATTTTTATTTATTTATTTTTTTTATTTTTGTGTGAGTGTACCTTCAAATCAGATCTGACTGGTACAGGAGGAGATTGTCCCTCCTTTTCCCGGCAGAGCATCTGGTGGATTCGAACCGTGAGCCACTGGGATTGTAGTTGCAGCTCCTTGCCATTAGGCCACCAGAGCTCCCCATTCCCTCTTAAATTGTAACAACATCTTATGTCTGTCAGAGATGACGAGATTGGTTTAGGATAAAGCGGGTTTCAGAGCTAGTGTACAAAGGGTTGCTATAAGTTGCACTCTACGGCACATAACAACAACAACAATAGCATCTAATTATATATTTGTTATTACGTTGTTGTTGTGGTTGTTGTTGTTATGTACTGTCAAGTCAGAACTGAATTATGACTTATCCTCCAATGAGTTTTCATAGGCCGTAAGTCACATAATTAATTGCTCGTAAATGGAGGAGATTGCCCATCTTTCTCCCATAGAATAGCTTGTGGATTCGAACCACATACCTTGTATGGCAGTGCAACTCCTTGCCACTAAACCACCAGGGCTCTATAATTAGGTATATACATTATATAATAACAGCTCAATCACAAAAGAGAGAGATACCACCCATTAGCGTTACTTTGATTCTGTCCCTTTATTTTGGGTTAGAAGAGAGATCTTTTCAAATGCTTGACTTCAATAAAATGAGTCATAGTTTACATATCTCTTACTATTCATTTACTGTAGTTCCAGGAATGTTTTGAGTCAATATTCTAAGAAACATGATTTTTATTATTTTTTTAGAATATTGAAAAATAATGCTTATACTAAAGGAGAAAGTTATGCTCTCTCTCAATGTGGTCCTGAGAAGAAACTGATGATCCTGAAAGATGAGTTTCAGTGAGAGGATAGATTCAATAACATATGTATAATCAAAACTCAGCTCACTGCTGTTCAGTTGGAATTGACACATAGCTGACCCTCCAGCAGGTTTCAAGAGGCAGTAAATTGCAAGGAAGTAGATTGCCCAGCTTTCTTCATGGAGCAGCTGGTGGATTTGAACTACTTACCTTTGGATTGGAGGCATAGCTCCTTATTCACTAGGCCACCATAGCATATGTATTTTTGCTTTATTTCTACCATTTATTAATTCATCCTTCTCCACTTATTAAGCATACATTGCATTTAAAGAGCTGAAATTATAGTAAAAAAATGTCAATTATCATTACAGAACTCTCAGTTAGTGTGAAAGAAAGATATGTAAGCCTGGTATCATAATGTAGTCCATGAGGTACAATAGTAGTGCAGAGAAGGAACATGTAAGTATTTGGGGGAGTTAGAGGGTAAAAGGCAGATGTAGTTTCTTGAGGTAAATATTAAATGAATGTAATGTTGAGGGATGAGAAAAGGTATTTTACTTAGGAAGAATAGCATGTGACAGGCTTGAAACACTAAGACTTATTGGAAGAAACAAGCAAAGCTTTCCATGGTCAGACCATCCAATGCCCGTAAAGAGGTGCTGAAAGAGAGGAAAGCAGCATTTGGGAATCATTCTGAAAACAATGGGGAAATTGTCTGTCTAATCTTGCCATGGATACTTTTTTCATTTTTTTCTTAATTCTATGAAATCTCCCCCAAAGCAACTGGCTACCTTGAACGTCTTTATAAACTAGGTTGTACCGCTTTGAATTTTCTTGATTAATGAGCACCTCTCCATTCCACTTAGCAGTGTGTCAAACAGGCCCAAGTTTTAAAACTATTCTTTATGTTGATAAGCCAAATATGATTCCTTTTCTTTAATCTTAAATACCAGTGAGTGCTATTGTGAATTGATGAACCCCTGTTATTTATGAAATTACCTCTATTGTTACAGCCTGACAATTTGCTAACAGAAACACATCACAAAAATGGCAGCACTTCTGCTCATTTAGCGGCTTCCATTGGCATTTTATCCTCCCCCTCATGATTACTGTAATTTTTTTTTCAGCTTGGTGGTAAATCACCATCTAATTACGTACCATCACAGCAACTCATAGCGGTTGATCATGCCTCACTCCTAAATTCTAAAAGTAACTCTGTTGAATCAAGTGTTGTCACTTCTCTTGACCTTGCTTTACCTGCTGAATGTCTGGACTTTTTGACTTCCACTTCCTTAATTATAGTGAGAGCCAGCTCAGAGAGAATAATGCAACTTAGAAAAGTTAATTGGTCACCTGGGTAAGGTACGGAGTGAGGGGCAAAGCAGAAAGCACCTTCGAGTTGGTTCACTGCCAAATTCAGATGACCTCATTTGTTTTTGGTTTCTAATGCACATTTCTTATAAAAAGGCACTGACAGCTGATGGGAAATTGTCAAAGAATCTGGAGGGTTTTTTTTGCCAATTATGGTAATTTGTGTCTAAATGCTCAGTACAGTTACAAATCAATTACTCTGTTTCCTCACCTGTCAAATGAATGTATTTTTTTTCTGTTTCATACAGATAGGTGAGGTTAAAATGTCCTAAATTATTGCTTGTATTCTTGTTAGAGATAGAATTTTCAACATCATTTTAATGAAATGGAATCTTCCTTTA
>NW_006399769.1:20885862-20887469 GCF_000299155.1 Elephantulus edwardii
GCTATGAGTCGCAGGCGACTCGATGGCACATAACAACGCAACAACAACATATTTTACAGGAAAGGATTGCTCATATTTTTGCCAAGAAGCAACTGGTAGATTTGAAATGTTGACCTGCTGGCTAGTATAACAACTTGTTATGTATTGCTCCTCCAAGGCTCCATTTTCTTAAACATGGGCCACTATAATTGGAATTTAAGTCTTATTAATCTATCTATCGTTACTCAGTGGGAAATTTTCAGATAGTAGCTTTCAGGAGTCTTGCAGAAAGAGTATTGTTTTGACCTGGTGGATTCTTAGAATATAGACTCAAAATAGAATGTAGCATGTGAATGAACTACACAACTTTCTCAGGATTCCAGGGTATTATAGGACCTTCATGACCTCCTTTCTTATTTACCACATAATTAAAAAAAATTCCTACACCTATAAAAATAATCCAAGAATTGTAATATTCTAATATCTTCCTTTGTAATCATAGTCTCTTCTGGGATCATCACCTGTTCCCATTTATCAGTATTGTCAAAACAAATTGCTACGTTTCTACTTTTATTTAATGAAGTACCAGCTGCGTTAACAGATGTTTCATAAATTTGGGAGACGGCTAGCACTTCTTCATCAGTGAGAGCACACCTAAATGCTCTCTGCATATGCAGCCACCACCATAAGTACTTTGCTTTGTGGACCCTTAATTTCTTGGAATAAAAGAATTCAGAATTATTCCACATTCCAAATCCATAATCAGCATATAATGTCTTGGTCTATGAGCATATCTGTTCTTCCTTTGTGTTTTATTTTGAAGGCTATCGTTAAAAAAATAAAATAAAAAATGAATAGGTCGAGTATGTGACAGTTGATCCTCCCACCAGAACCCAAACTCAACCCACTGCCATGAAACCAATTCCAACTCACAGTGACCCTGTATGACAAAGTAGAATTGCCCCTTAGGATTTCCAAGCTTTTACTGAAGTATACTGTCTAACCTTACCAAAGAGTTTTGGTTTTGATCTAGTGTATTCTGTTTTAGAATATAGAATTTAAGTTGATTCGAGCATACAAGTGAGCTACTCAACTACCTCTTGGTTCCAGGGTATTGCAGAATCTGCATAACTTCCTTTTTAATTTATCTTATTCCTGTTTATTTTTTAATTTTTATTATAGTTTCTTTTTTACTTTATTTCTTCATCACTTCTTTCTGTTTATTTTTTAATGGAGTTTCTCTTTAGTGCATTTCTATTTGTTGCAATGACTGACCCGGTATTCTTTGCAGGTGAGTATATGAGGAGTATATACCCACACAAAAGGGAGAAATGGTGGCTTAGTGGTACGGAGTTGTGTTACAGAGTTAGAATCCAACATCTGCTTCATGAGACAAAGATGGGCAACATCGTCCCATGTGAGTTACTATCTCTGTAAAACTGCTGGAAGGTCAGCTATGAGTCAGTTCCAACTCAATGGTCCATGACAATATGCACAAAAACACATGGAAAACAGGTACTCTATGCACATTTAACAATATATGTTTATATATATGGATTTCCATTCATTCATTGTCGCATATTTTCCTCCTTACCCCCCAACCCAGGACAGAGCGGGGTTTAGGGCTG
>NW_006399769.1:20887569-20895888 GCF_000299155.1 Elephantulus edwardii
TATATATTTGATACATGAATATATATGCAAAGGACCTATAAATATATATTCTGCAGTGACTGCAGCAATGGTTATGACATGGGGGGTTGGGAGTCAAATAGAATAAGAATGGATATAATGATCATTGCATGGAACAGATAAAAGAAAGAATTATTTAAAAAGAGTATATGATTAGGCATTATACGTATGCAAACAGCCCATAGTAAGAGGTATATCACTGCTAGGAGGACTGGCGGGGAGGTAAGTAATTATTCAACAATAAATGAATATTAAAAAAGTGAACTGAGGGAAGGGGAGAAGTGGGAGGGGGTTAAAATGTGCAACAATGATTGAATGAAAGTAGAATTTCTCTGTAAACTTTTGTTAACATCATAATTAAAATAAAACTTTATTTTTTAAAAGAAAGTATGTCACAGTTAATGAGGCTAACACAGGATAGCACCAAATTCAATTCAATTGTTCATAGCTTTGTTGAGTCATACTACACTTGATGACACATAACAACAACACAAGTTCTTGAAAAACAATTTTAAATTCTTCCTCTGTCTTAATTTTCCAGTGTTTTGTATGTTAATTAAACTTAAAAATAAAGAAAAAATAACTCTTATATTTGAAAACCAGCTCTACTCTTTCAAAACAGAACACTTTTCTATTCAGTTTTATAAAAAAGTCATATAGGAAAGTAACAAAAATTGTTCTGGATGCTTACTATGTGGTGGACTGTGTTTTAGATGCTTGCCTATAAAAATTTCTTTTGTCATTGAAGAGAAAAGAGACATACATTTTACAACAAACATAATATACAAGCAGATTTTGTAGCAGATAATAAGTAGTTTACCAAAAAATGAACAAATTCAAGTCTTTCTGGAATCATGCTGGAGTCTTAAATGGGATTGTCATTGTGAAGGAGGTATTGAAACAAACATTTAAAGAAGAAAGAGTCAAACAAATATCTGATGTGTATGAGTTCATTGTGGTTGGACTGGAAGAACGAGCAAAAAAATAATAGGAAATAAAGTCAGATGAGTAATGGACAGCTCATTCAGAATCAATGGGCTCAAGAGTTTCAGAAATTATGAGGAAGACACAGAAAAGTGCTGGACTCAGATCTGTTGTTCATAAGGTCACTATCTAACAACAACAATAGATCACAGACAGCTTTGTAGAGCATTAGAAGGATTTTCACTTTTATTTGAATGAGATGGGGAATCATTGGTGTACTCTGACCGGAGGAACAGCAGTGATTGATGTGATAAATGAGGACTGTATGCAAGATTATATAGATTATTATAGCCGCAAATCCAGTTAAGAGTTGATTTCAGTTATCCAGGTTAGAAATGATGGTGACTTGAATGAGTGAAGTCATGAAGATGAGGATAAGAAGATAAAGTAGAAATTGGAGAAACTGAATCTCCTAATAGGTTACATATGAGTGAGAGTTGACAGAGAATTATCAGCTTATGAGAAATACTATTAGTAGAGCCGTCTGGAAAGAAAGACTAGTAGCTGAAATTTGGACATATAAAATTTGAGATGTTTATTAGGTGTCTGGCTTCCTGGTGGCATGTGTGGTACTACCAAAAAAAGGTCTAGGGCTCTATTTACATGAACATTGCAGTCAAGAAAGCCCTATTGAGCAATACAGAATATTAAGACCAAATTGGCAGAAGTGTTCAACAAACTGGTAAGACAAAAAAGTAGAACTGAAGAGATGGAATACAGAGTAAGTGAGATGAAAGACAAGAGCCTCGCTGGAAACATACTAGAAAAAAAAATCAGAGATGAGAGTAAAGAAAATGAATAAAACATTAGAATCATGTAGGATAATGTTAAACGGAACAACATACATATAATTGGAATTCTAGAACATAGGGAAATCACGGTGTGCAAAAAGTACTAGATAAAAACTTCCCAGGTGTTTTGAAGAATGGGAAATCCACATTCAAGAAGCACAGTGAACACCAAATAGACTAGACCCCAAAGGAAAAGCATCAAGACATATTATAGTCAAATGATCCAAATGGAAAGCTAAGGATAGAATACTAAAGGCAGCATGAAAAAAACAAAGAGTCACCTACAAAAGGGAAATAATTAGATTAAGTCCTGATTTCTCAGCAGGTACCATGCGAGCTAGATGACAATGGGTGGTATATACAGAAAGCTGAAGGAAAACAATAGCCAGCTAAGAATCATATGCCCAGGAAAGCTCTCCATCAAATATGAAGAATAAATTAGATCCTCTACAGAAAAGAAGGAACTCAAGGAATTTGTGAAAACAAGTCCAAAACTACAAGAAATTTTAAGTGAAGTCCTTCACACGGAGACACTAAGGGAAAGTGGAGGACTATAGTAACCAGAAACAACAGAAAAAGAAACACAGCAAAATAGCAGCAATAAAACTTGGACCAACAATGATCACACTTTATGTAAATGGACTAAATGTGCCAATCAAAAGATAAAGAGTAGCAGAATGGATTAAAAAAACCAAAGCCCATCAATATGTTGCTTATAAGAGACACATCTAAAAAAAGATGAAATAGATTCAAAATGCAAAGTTAGAAAAAATAGACCAAGCAAATGACAACCTCAAAAACTCAGAAGTGGAAATATTAATTTCTGATAAAGTAGATTTCAGATTGAAAACTACCATTAAATATAACGAAGGACATTACATACCAATCAAAGGCACAATAGATAAAAAGACATAACCATGGTCAGCATTTATGTACCTAATGATAGAACTGCAAAATACATAAGAAAATCCCTCAAAATGGTTAACAGAATTGAAGAAAGAAATAATACCACAAAAATGGTAGGAGATTTCAACATACCACTATCATTCCAAAGAAGCTCAACAAAGATTCAGAAGATCCAAACTATACAATCAGCCAACTCTATCTTGTGGATGTATTTATGTTACTACATTCAAATAAAGCACAATTCATTTTCTTCTCAAGTGCACATGGTATATTTTCCAGAATTGATCACAGCTTAGGACATAAAGCAATCATGTACAAATTAAAAAACATTGAAATAGTACAAAGTATCTTCTTAGACTATAATGCCATAAGACTAGAAATTAACCACAGGAGGGTACAATTTACAAAGTCACCCATGTTGAAACTGAATAACTCTCTGTTAGAGCACAATTGAGTTATAAAAGAAATAATGAAATAAAAAAGTTCCTGGAAAACATGAAAATGAAAAATACAAGACACCAAAACCTCTGGGATACAGTTAAGGTATTTTTCAGGGGGAAGTTCATAGCAATGTTGTTGTTGTTGTTAAGTGCCGTCTAGTCGTAGGCGATTCGTAGTGACCCTATGAATGAAAGTCCTCAACACTTGTGTGACTTGCATCCTTGCTCCAGGTTCATAGGGTTTCCAGAGGCAGGCTAGTACGGAAGTGGATGTCACTCCTGCTTCCAAGCTTGTTTTAATTGGGGAGCGCCACCAAACACTGTCTGCCATGTGTAACCATTAACACATTTGACACATCAGTGTCACAGTGTTCAGCTTTGCAGCAACCACAAGTCACCACTTTATGGCAAGTGGACACACCAGGGCTATACAACCTAGAAGACTGTTTGAACAAAAACAATGAAAACCAGGCCTGAGGGCCATGGATTAAAATTCACCCACCTTTAGCTTGGTGGCATCACTTTCTGTCCACCAGGCCAACTGATCACTCTCTATGTTGATGTTAATATTGTTAAGTGCTGTCGAGTAGTAGGTGACTCATAGCTTCCCTATGAAGGGGTCACAGCAATAGGCACACAAATAGAAAAGGAAGAAAGAAGAAAGATCAATGATCTAACTCAATACCTTCAAAAAATAGAAAAAGAACAACAATCTAGTCCTACAACCTCTAGAAGAAAAGAAATTATAAGGACAAGGCTGAAATAAATGAGATAGAAAACAGAAAACCAACTGAAACCATCAATAAGATCAAGAGCTTATTTTTCAAAAGGGTCAATAAAATTGGCAAACTTAAAAGAAAAAAAATAGAGAAGATACAGATAATTCGATTAAGAAATGATAGAAGTGATATCACAACAGAACCAAATGAAATTAAATTGATAATATCAGAATACCATGAAAGATGTGTTTTGATAAATGAAAATAAAACCTAGAGGAAATGAAAAAGTTCCTTGAAACGCATGCCCTACCCAGATTGACAAGAACAGATATAGAACACTTGAACAGAACCATCGCAAAAGAAGAAATTGAAAAGGCCATAAAAAGACTTCCCTCCCCAAAAAGAGTCCTGGGACAGATGGCTTCACAGCTGAATTCTACCAAACATTCAGAGAGGATCTATCGCCATTTCTACTTAAATAATTTTAAACAGTAAAAAAAAAAAAAAAGAAAGAAACACTTCCAGAGTCAGACTATGAAGCACACAAGCCCTAATACCAAAAGCAGTCAAAGATATTACCAAGAAAGAAAACTACAGACCAATGTCTCTTGTGCATAAATATAGATGCATAAATTCTTAACAAAATCCTAGTCGATAGAATCCAAAAACACATAAAAAAATAATTCATCATGATCAAGTGAGATTCTAAAATGTATGCAAAAATGGTTCAAAATAAGAAAAACAGTCAACTTAATTAGCCATATTAGCAAAGCAAATAACAAGAACCATATGATCTTAGCAACTGATGCAGAAAAAGCATTTGACAAAAATCCAACATCCCTTCCAGATAAAGACACTCAGCAAAATTGGAAAGAAGAAATTTCCTCAATGTAATAAAAAATACATATGCAAAACCAAAAACCAGTATCATTCTCAGTGGAGAAAGACTAAAAGCATTTTACTTGCAAATAGCAAACAGATAAAGATGCTGTCTCCACTTCTATTTAATATTGTACTAAATGTGCTTGCTAGGATAATACAACAAGAGAAGGAAATAAAAGGTATCAAGATTGGCAGAGATATTTAAACTATAATTTTATGCAGATGATATGATAGTGTACACAGAAAATTTCAAGGACTCAACAAAAAACTGTTAGAGCTAATAGACCAATTTAGTAGAGTGGCAGGATGTAAGATCATTGTTAAAAAAATCACTGGTATTCCTCTACAGTAATAAAGAGAACTCAGAGAAAGAAACCAAGAAAACAATGACAATAGCCAACCACAAGTTGAAATACTTTGAAGTGAACTAAACTAGAGATACAAAAGACAAATACAAAGAAAACTACAGAATGTTTCTGTAAGACACAACAAAAGACGTAAAGAAATGGAAAAATATACTCTTGTCAAAGATAGAAAGACTAGATATTACAAAAAATGGTAATCCTAACAAAATCTATCTACATGTACAGATAACAAATTTATTTTTCAAGGAGATAGAAAAAGAAATAGTCAAGTTTATTTGGATAGAAAAAAGACCCTGACTACTGAAATCACTTCTGAAAAACATAAATGAAGTGGGAGGCTTAGCATTTTCTGACTTCAAAACCTATTACACAGTGGTAGTAACCAAAACAGTATGGGACTCTTGCAATGATAGGCACATAGACCAATACAACAGAATTGAGAACTCAGAAATAAACCTGGTTATCTATGGTCAACTGATATTTTACAAGGAAATAAAGCGTACTAAATGAGGAAATGACAACCTCTACAACAAATGGTACTTGCAAAAATGGACTGCTACCCACAGAAAGCTGAAACAGGATCCACATCTCACATCATACACAAAAATCAACTTAAGGTGGATCTAAAAACTAAAGGTGGAACTAAAACTGGGAGTAAAGCCCCAACCATAAAGTTCATCAGAGACAAACTGAGATCAATCTTTAGACAGCCTAGTCTTGGTATAAAGAGACTGCTAAAAACAGCCAGAAATGCACAATCTGAAGAGGATACAATTGATGAAGGGGACCTTCTAAAGCTTAAATCATTATTTGCATCAAAAACATTATCCAACAGAGTAAATAAGAAAACCTGGGAAAAAATATTTGACAATACCATTTCAGACAAGAGTCTCATATCAAAAGTTTACAGAATCCTAAAGGGCCACCACAGGAAAAAGACTGGTAACAAAGTTACAAAATGGGCAAAAGACATGAAAAGAATTTTCACAGAGGAAGATAATTGGATGACCAACAAACACTGAAAGAAATGTTCTAAATCACTGGGAGTAAGAGAAATGCAAATCAAAACCAAAATGAGATAACATTTCACTTCAGTAGCAGTGGCAACGTTTAACATGACAGCATGTAATAAATGTTGAAGAGGATGTGGATAGATAGAAACTCTCATACAGTGTTGGTGAGATTGTAAAATGATACAACCACTCTAGAAGGCAGTTTGGCATTTCCTCAAAAAGCTAGACATAGAAATTCCATATGACTCAGGTATTAAACTGCTTGGATTATATCCTGAGAGAATGAGAACTGAGGACCAAACTGAGACTTGTATGCCAGTGTTCATAGCAGCATTATTTACCATCACAAGAACACGGAAACAGTCCAAATGTTCAACCAAATTTGAATGTATTCAAAACTATGATACATTCACACAAAGGAACACTATGCAGCATGCAGGAGCAATGATTTTGTAAATTATTATCTAACCTGAGAGTGACTGGAAAGCATCATGCTAAGTGAACTTAGTCTCATAAGAACAAATAATGTATAAGACCCTTACTTTAGAATGAGTATGAGGATCCAAGAGGTTGGGGGAGCAGAGGGCTAAGGATGGGGGGCATTAATCATAGGGTCAAAAAATCTAATGGGTGGAAGTGGGTGTGTGTGAAGGGATGGGAAACATCTTAGTGTGAAAAACAATGTATACAAACTTTTAAATAAACCAGATGTTGTTGTTGTTATGTGTTGTTGAGTTATTTGTAACTCATAGTGATTCCTATCTACAATATCCTTAAAACTTTCTCTATCCTGTGACAACCTTATTGTCTCTGATACACCTACACTCATTACCCCAGTGACTGAATCAATCCATCTCATCCAGTGTCTTCCTCTCTTGTTCTGTCACTCCACCCTCCCAATCATGTCATCCCTCTCCAAGGACTGGCTCTTTCTTTCAACATGTCCAAAGTATGTTAGACAAAGCTTCAGAATCCTTGCCTCCAAGGAACAGCCTTTCTGTAGGATGAACCTATATTTTCTCCTAGCATTCCATCCTATATTAAATACTCTTCTTCAGCACCACAGCTCACAGGCATCAATTTTCCTTTTATCATCCCTAGTTGTCCAGCTTTCTGATCCATAGCAAGTAACTGCAAAGACTGTGGCCTGGAATAGGCACACTTTAGTCTACAGACTGCCATTGTTGTTCTTCAGTACTTTGGAGAGGTCTCTGACAGGAGACTTTTCCAATGCAATTCGTCTTTTAATTTCTTGGCTGCTGGTCCCAAGAGTGTTGATTGGGGAACCAAACAAACTGAAGCTGTTAACAATCTATTTAATCTCTTCAATGTCTACCAGTATATATATATTTTAAAAATGCCTAAAAAAAAGTGAAAGCTTTTTTTAGCAATTATATTCTCACATATATTTTGTTGTTGTTCTTAAATGCCATCGAGTCGTAGATGAATCATAACGACCCTATGAACAAAGACCTGAGCACTGTTCATAGAGTTTCCCGAGGCAAGTAATATTGGAAATGGATGTCACTCTTGCTTCCAAGCTTGTTTTAATTGGGAATCTCCACCAAACACTGTCCATCATGGGTAACCAGTATCACATTTGGCACATCAGTGTCACAGTGTTTAGCATCACAGCAACCACAAGTTACTTCTATACAGCAACGCACAGACCAGTACTATACCACTTAGAAGAATGTTTGACAAAAAAACAATCTAAATCTGGTCTGAGTGCCGCAGATTAAAATCACCCACGCTGGGCTTGGTAGCATACCTTTCTGTACACTAGGCCAACATAGCTCTCTCTATGTTGTCATTGCTATTGTTGTTACATTCTGTCATGTCATAGACAACTCATAGTAACTCTATGGAAAATTCTCACATATAGGGTGGATATAACTTTGAGTTACACTCAATGGCAATGGATATTAGGTGTACAATTAGAGATGTTAGGCAGATAATTAAGTATACTAATCTGGATTTCACAAGAGATGTGGGCCAGAGGTTTGTATATAGAAGTTATTAGATATTCGAGGTACCAGATGATGAATGAGGATAGGTAGCTCAACAATACGGGAGATACAGAGTTAGCAGAGTATAAGGATCAACTTGTTGTTGTTGTTATGTGCCATCGAGTCGTTTCCGACTCATAGCGACCCTATGCACAACAGCTCTAAACCCTGCTCTATCCTGTGCCAACCGCA
>NW_006399769.1:20896919-20904878 GCF_000299155.1 Elephantulus edwardii
TACCACGACCCCTTCTAAACCCAGCCTGGACTTCCGGCAGTTCTCTGCTGAGGATCAACTAGAGGAAGAAAAAAAGTGAGTGTAGACTGGAATCTAAGAGAGAAAATACATTTTAAGAAGAATAGAAAGATAAACTTTATTAAATATTGTTGATCAGTCAAATTAGCTAAGGACTGACAGGTGGATCTTCAGGATCATTAATAACCTTATAAAGAGTAAAATGCTACAATCATTAATGCTGATTATGAAAAAATTGTTTTAAAATTGACATTGAGAAAGTGATGGCTAAAGGAATTAGGAAAGAAAATATACTAGAGGTTAATTATCATAAAAACCTTTGGAACCCTTTTGAGTTGACAGATATTTGGATAGATTCTTACAATAATACAAAGCAAAATAACATATTAAATTATGTCACAACTCCTTTTTTTAATGTTTCTGATGCTTTACTTAAAGGGAAAATACAATTTTTACAGTTACAAATATAAAAGGAGTCTTCTGTCCTTATTTATCACATTCCCTGATCTTTTATCTTTTTTTGCACAGCCATTCAGTATTTCTTATAGCAGATATTATCCAATGAAAATATGTATTTTTTATCATTCCTAATTATTTTATTCAGAGGTTTCCTATATACTGTAAATATAATTTTTCTTTCTCTCTTTTTCTTTTTTGCTTCTTGCTAAGCAATGCTACATGGATGTCTTTCTATAAAGTGAAATGTAAAGTGAAAGCATATACAACTTTATACTGGTAGCAATTCACTGCATAGAAATGCCATAATTTATTTACAGTTTTTTCTAATGGGCAGTTGGATTCCCCTTACCCCATTTTCAAACTTTATAAATAGATACTATTATAATTTTACGCATTTTATATGCATTCATACATATATGTATATTTTTTCCATGTAAGTTGATTGCCTGGTCAATTTTTTGGTGGTAAATTTTACATTCATGGTCATATTGCCCTCCACTGAGACTGTATTATTTTTGTTCTGTAATTAACAGCCTTTCATATTAATTACATCTCAATATCATGAAAGTAAAGATTCTTACTACTGGATGGACCAATAGGCAACATCATGGTGAATGGAGAAGAGACTGAAACTGTTAACAACTTCATTTTACTTGGATCCACAATTAACACTCTTTGTACCAGAAGTCAGGAAATCAGATGACATATTGCATTGGAGCAACAGACCATACCCAAGCTTCAACCAAAGCAGAAAACATGCCTTTGTATAATCCAGCTGCTCCACTCATTTTCCTGAACTTTAAAGGAGCCCTAAACTGACAACCAAATAGCTTTTTTAAATATGAGGCCAAATTCAATTAACTCATACCCAGTTTTGAGCATCAGACTACACCCTAGCCTCAACCAAAATGGAAAACACTCCCATGTAGAATCCAGCTGCAATGGGGTGTGGGCTGATTGGATTTGGATGCATATTTAAAAAAGGCATTTGGGCCCAAGGGCCATGGCCCGAGGGCCTGGTTTTAATTGTTTTCAGTAAAACATTCTTATAAACAGTATAGCACTGGTCTGTCAATTTGCTGTACAGAGGTAACTCTTGGTTGCTGTAATGGTAAACGTTGTGATACTGAGGTGTCAAATGTGTTTATGGTTGTCCATGGTAAATGATGTTAGGTGAAGCTTTCAAATTAAAACAAGCTTGGAAGCAGGAGTGGCATCCACTCCAAAATAGGTTGCCTCTAGAAACTCTACGAACTTAGAGAAATAATGAACGTTATGCATGTTCAGGACTTTTATTCATAGGGTCGCTATGAGTTGTCTACAACTCAATGGCACTTAACAACAGCAACATTGCATTAGAAAAGGACCTTTCCAAATTTTTGAGTAGTAATAATATCAGTTTGAAGACTACAATGTGTCTGATTCAGGCACTGGTTTTCTTGACCTCTTACTTTGCATCTGAGATCTAAACAAGGAACAGGGATGAAGAAGAAGAATTGATGCCTTTGAGCTGTGGTATTGGAGAAGATCATTGAAGTTCCTATGGACTGCCAAAAGAACACATAAATATGTCTTGGAGAGGTTTCAGACAGAGTGCTCTTTTGAGGCATAGATGATGAAGCTTTGACTCACATTCCTTGGGTGTATTTCCAGAAGCAGCTGTTTCTTGGAGAGGGCTATCATGCTTTAAAGGATGGAGGGTCAGTGAGGGAGAGAAAGATCCTCAGTCAGGTGAATTGACATGGTGACTGCTGGTATGGGCTCTTGTATGTCAGGAAGTGTAATGATTGCACAGGATAAAGCAGGGTTCAGATCCACTGTTCATGGGGTTGCTATGAGTCATATTCAACTCTATGATGTCTAACAATAACAACAACAACATTAGTAAGATATGAAAATAGTCATTATGCTAACATATTTTCATTTTTTAATTCTTCCAGTGTAGATGAGAAATATTATATCTTATGTTTGAAGTTGAGGATGTTTATATGTACTTAGGTACTATTTGGAATTTTTTTTTACTTTGAAATTTCCAATTATATGTTTTCCCCATTTTGCACTGGATATTGGATAATTTTCTTCTAGATTTTAAATATAAGACACACACACACATACACACACACACACACACACACTATATCCTTGTTATTGACAAAGACAAAAATATTTTCTTTTTCAGTCTTAGCTTGGATTTTCTTTTTGCTGTGTAAAATTTTAAAAAGAGGAAGACTCTCAATATGATGAGCTGTCACATTGCTACATCATTGACTATAAGCACCCAAGAAGCAAAGCATAAGACAAGACTTGATAGCTGTTCCTGACAACAACAACATACATTTGGATTTTTGCTTTTTTATTGTGTCTAAATTTTCATTCCTAGAAAAACTTCTTCATACCAACATCATAAAGGGATGCAATATGTATTATTCTAACACATCTTTGATCAATTTGAGTTTTCCTGTTATGTGGTGTGCAATGTGGAAATAATTTTATTCTTTTTCCACATGACTATACCCAAACTCTCTAAACTCTATAAATGTACAGAAATGATGTTAGTTATAGAACAGAGTTCACGTCTTTCGTGCAAAGCTTACTTTCAGTTGTATTAGACTCAATGACACTTAAACTCTGTTAAATGAGAGTTATACCTAGTGGAACTCTCTTTCACTCTGCACATCACTCTTTGTCAATGTGCTGTATAAAGTAATATGGTTTTGCTGTGATGCTGAATCTTGTGCCGTCAAGGTATCAAATACCATAATCGTTTCCAATTGTGGACAGTGTTTGGTGGAGCTTCCAGTTGTAAGATGGGTTTGGAAGCAGGAGTGGCATCCACTTCCTAAACCACATGCCTCTGGACACTCTATGAACTTGGAGAAACAATGATAGTTTCAGAAAGGCATTAGGTCTTTTGTTAATAGAGTTGGTAAGTCATGCTCAACTCAACAGCACTCAACAACAGCAATAAATCCCGATTTACCAAATTTATTTGTTAAGAAATTTAACTGTACTCTTATTGATTTGAGATTCTACCTTTTCACACACGGAATTCCCATGTACACTTGATTCTCTTTTTAGTCTTCCTATTATATTTTCAAGGGAGGGCTGATGGCATAGTGGTAAGAAGTTGCACTATCAATGCCAGGGCATGTGGTTCAAATCCACCAGCAGCACTGTGGGAGAAAGGTAAGTTATCTACTCCCATTTGATTTATTGCCTCTGAAAATCTGCTAGAAAATCAGCTATGAATGAATTAGTTCTGACTTATGGGCACATAAAAACCACATTTATGTTTTTAGTAAGAGACACAACCTTGCTTGCTGGAAATGAAGAAAATGGAAAGTAATTATTGTAGAAGATCAAAGACTACAACCTTCAATATGGATTACATCTCAACATCAAGAAAACATAAATTCTTACGACTAGACTGATAGGCAACATCATGATAGAAGAAGAAAAGATTGAAACTGTCAATTTACTTGAATTCACAGTGAGGAGATCAGGAAATGTCTGCCTTAGGGTAGTCTGCAGTCAAAGACTTCTACAAATTTCTTTCTTTTTAATTGTGATTTTAATGAACATTTACAGAAAAGTTGGATTTTTCATTCATTCATTGTTACACATTTTCCTCCCTCCCTCCCCCAAAGTAGTTTGCTATTTTTGTTAGTTTGTTTTTATATTAATTTGTTCACAAAGTTCATATAGACTATGTTTCATATTATTCTCCATTAATATTGTGTTTCCTACAATTATTCCCATGCATTATGTTTTATAAGATCAATCACCAGTTGGACCTTACCCATTATTGCCCAATCTTTTCGGGTCCCTGCTCAATCCTTCCCATTTCCTTCACCCCTCCCTCCACCTACCAAACTGTGCAACACTGTGTTTTCTCCCCTATACATCCTCACCCCTCTGCTCCCACCTCTTACCCCCCTTACATCCATCCTCATACATGTTTTACTAGTTATCCTTTTTTTTAGATTTTAATTTTAATTTTAATTGAGATGTTAATGAAAGTTTATAGAGAACTTGGATTTCTATTCATTCACTGTTGCCTATTTTCCTCCCTGCCTGCCCCACCCCTCCGTTAGTTTTTCCTCTTTGAAAAAATTTCCTTCATTATGTGCTATTCCCACCCTCTACCCCAGTCCACTTTACTATGCAGCTACTATTCTGGACTGTTCTCAAGTAAATAATACCTAATCACATATTCCTTATAAGCAGTCTCTCTCTCATCTGTTTCAATGTAGTGCACATTATTTATCCCCTCTTTTCTTAGTTTTCCCTCAATCTCCATGTCAGTCCTGTTTTAGTACAGTGGCATTCTGCAGTATTTGTCTTTTTGTGACTGAGATATTTTACTCAGCTTAATGTCTTCCAGGGTCATCCATTTTCTATAATTCTTCATGAGTTCCTTGTTTTTCAGTTCTGTGTAGCATTCCATTGTGTGAATTTACCACAGCTTCTTTATTCATTCTTTTACTGATGGGCACTTCGGTTGTTTCCAGCTCTTTGCTGTTGTGAACAACACAGCAATAGATACGTGTACATATATCTGTTTGGGTGGCAGTTCTTATTTCTTTATGGTATATTCCCAGTAGTGGAATTGCTGGGTCAAATGATTTCTATTTCCAACTTTTTGAGAAAGTGTCATACTGCCTTCCAGAGTGGCTGCACCATTTTATACTCCTACCAACAGTGAGTAAGAGTTCCAGTCTCTCCACTAGTTTGCCAACATTTGTTGTTTGCTGCTCTGTTGAATTTTGCTATTCTTATTGGAGTGAGATGATGTATTTGTTTTGATTTGTGTCTTTCTTAGAGCTAGGGATTTTGAACATTTCTTCATGTGTTTCTTGGCCATATGAATGTCTTCTTTGGTGAAGTGTCTGTTCATATCCTGTGGCAATTTTGCAATTGGGTTGATTACCTTCATCTTGTTCTTTTCTGCAGATTTTTGATGAGCAATGATATCAGTTTGAGGAACAAAGTGTACCTGATTTAGGCCATAGTCTTTTCAATCACTTCCTATGCATCCAAAAACTAGACATTGAATAAGGATGACAGAACAAGAATATATTCTTTTAAATTATGGGGTTGGGAATGAATAGAAACCCAAGTTTTTTGTAAACTTTCATTAAAATAACAAAAATTATTTAAAAAAATCATGGGATTGGATAAGAATACTTAATGCCTGTTGGGCTGCCAAAAGGACAAATAAATATGTCTTGGAGAAAGTGCAGCCTGAGTACTCCTTGAAGGTAAAGATGACAAAGCTTTTCCTCACATACTTTTGGCATGTTGTTTGGAGAGGGTATTCCTTGGAGAGGAACATCGTGCTTGGAAAGGTGGAGATCACCAAAAGAGAGGAAGACCTTCAATCAAATGAATTGGCACAGTGACTGCTGCAATGGGTTTGAGTGTGTCAGAGATTGTGAAAGTGGCATAAGATAGAATCCAGTTCACATCTATCCTTCATAGAGTTGTTATGAGTCATACTTGATAGTGTGTAACAGTTACAACTCTGTGTCTGTTCATGTAGCTCTGTGCTACAGAACCATTACTTTAATTATTGAGGTTTTAGGGGTATGGTTGAGTTACTGGTAGGATTAGTTCACCTTATTTGCTTTGTTTCAAACATTTTATGCCATATTTTGAATTTTGCAAAAGAATTTTGTGTACTAGCATTCATAACACTAAAGCAAATAAGCTTTAAAATTTATTTTGGCTGGTTGTTTTTAAAAAATCCATTTAGCTGATCATTTGTTCAATGAATATTTATTAGCACCTATTATGTGCTCAGCACTTTTCACTTAGTACTTCAGGAGATGGGAACAAAACAAATCTCTGTTCTCTTGTGGTTTTCTAGTCACATATGTTAGTCCTGAGTCTTTCAAGAAAACTTTCTCTTTGGTTATTCTTCATATTTTCTGAGTTTGAATTAAAGCTGAATGTCAACTTTGCCATCTCAATATTTTATGAGGAAAAAACTTTTAAGTCTTGTGTAAAAAGATCTATAACAAATTATCTTTGATTCAGAATAGTGAAGAATATAGAGCATAAAGAGAAGAAAATGCTAGGGGAAAACTAAGGTGCCCAAGAGATGTCGTATTCTCTCATTTCCCCCAGCTGGAATTAAGTGTCCATTTAGCATAATAAATTTTCAGCACAGTGACCACAAGAGTACTACATCAGGCTTCTAAAATTTGACTACTAAATGGTTAACAATAAAATTGTAATAATAATATATTTGGTTAAAGTTAAAGATTTATTTTCCAGTCTAGAAATATGCTAGGATATTTGATAGTATCCTAGCTTTGGTTGAATATTGCTCTTAGCACTTGTCTGTTTTAGTATTGCATAAAAATGTGCATTTGAGGACTTTGACCATCAATTGCATTTCCCAAAGACTACAGCCAAAAGATTGCAGTAACAGAACCCTAGTGCTTGCATATGAAGGTCTTGACCATTCTCCTTTCAATCTGCACTTTTCTCAGCATAAGATAAATTCCCCTGTGAGGAAAACTTACATTGAGATCACTGACCTGGATTTTGCCTCATTAGATCATTATTCGTCCTTTTTCAACAACCACTTCTGTAGAATATTTTCTGCCAGGTCTTGAAATTACAAAACCAACTACTTAAAAAATTACATTTTAAATAGAATGTTGAAATTAATTTACATATATACAACTGATAACTAATTTTATAAGCTTTTCTATATCTCATTGTCTATATCTGAAACCTCCTTTTAAAGGTAATCTCATTGACTTTCTGAATCTCAATACCTGCTTATGAAAATAGGGTCTCTCTGATTCATTCTCAAGGACTTACAAAATATGTGATGATCACAACATAAGACTTGGGTTAATGCCCCCAAACCAAGCCATTTACTGTTGAATGGATTCTGATTCACAGTGCCCTTATAGGATGAAGTTGCCTTATATGATTTCCAAGGCTGTAATTTATCAGTTCACATAATTAATTATAATAAGTTATTACCATATTGTACATAATCTGATTATATTGTATATTGCCTTTCCCTTAATGCAATTTATATATTTATTAATTTTTATTCCCCTTTTCCTCTCTTTCCATCTCTGGTAGCATCCAAAATGAATTTCTTCTCTCTATAAATATTTCATTTGCTTTCTCCCTTCTTTTGCTTCTCTTTCCTTTGCTCACATCTCTGTTAACTATCTGAGAAAGGATGTAAATAGTTTGTTAACTTTTTATAGTAGTGATTTTCTACTAGAACTTTCCCTTTGTGATTGACTTGTGTAATTAAGTACAATTTATTATAATGTAATCAAAAAAACACATTTAGATAACAGAAATGGCAAAGGAGGTTGAGTTTTCAAGTATGGAAATACAAAGGAAGCGGAACAGTTGTAAGCAGACACTGGTGATTGGGACATGGAATGTGAGAACCATGAATGTAGAAAAATTAGATATTGTTAAGGAAGAAATGGAACGCATAAA
>NW_006399769.1:20907358-20909028 GCF_000299155.1 Elephantulus edwardii
TGGGATGGGAGTGTCAGAGACAGTGCGATTGGCACAGGACAGAGCGGAGTTTAGGGCTGTTGTACATAGGGTCGCTATGAGTCGCAGGCGACTCGACGACACATAACAAAAACAACAACAACATGTAGTGTAATGATTTAGAATTTTTCAATCATGTATAATTCTTCAATATGTGAATGTACTACAGTTTCTTTAGTCATTCATGTGTTGATATGCACTTGGGTTGGTTTCAACTATTTGATATTACAAATAGTGCTGTAATAAACATAGTATGAATATGCCAGCTATTTCTTTTGAATATATGTTGTTGTTGTTAAATGCTGTTGAGTGTAGGCGACTCTTCATGACCCTATAAACAAGCTATTTCAGAAGTGGATGCCACTCATGTGTCATATACACATGCACGCATGCGCGCGCGCGCGCGCGCGCGCACACACACACACACACACACACACACACACATTTTAAAAAAAGTAGTTTCTGAATCAAACAATATTTGTATTCCCAGTTTTGTAAGGATATGCTAAACTGATTTCCAGAGTAGTTGTACCGTTTTACACTTCCACCCGCAGTGTATGAGTCCTAATCTTTCCACACTGCCAACAGTGTTTAATGTCCTATTAAACATTACTATTTCTCATGAAGGTGAAAAGAAATATTGTTGTTGATTGATTTTCATCTCTCTAACAGCTAATGCAGGAGCTCTGGTGGTCTAGTTGGGCAAGAAGTTGTGCTGCCAACCCATAGCCAGGCTTCAAATCCACGAGCTATTCCTTGGAAGAAAGATGGACAATCTCCTCCCATGAGATTTACAGCATATGAACATCCACTGGAGGGTAAGCTATGAGTTGGTTCTAGCTCCATAGCAATGAGGGAAATAATTAGTGATATTGAGCACTTATTTATGTATTTGCAGGCAAGTTGAATGTCTTTTTCAGTGAAAGATCTGTTCATGTGTAAATCTTTTCATTTCAGAGATAGACTGCCAATATCTTTCTCTGATGAAATGGCTTGTGTTTTCAAAGCACTGACCTTTGGGTTACAGCCAAGTACTTAACTGCTATGCCATCATCGACCCTCTTTTGGATTAAAACAAACAAACAAACAACAACAAAAATCCAAAAAACCTGAAAACTTCTCCAAAATGAAAACAACCCCAACACTGCTCTAAAGCCCGAAATCAAAAGCAAGCAAAAGCAGTCAAATCCATTGCTATCACGTTGATTCTGATTCCTGGCTATCCTTCTGTTAATCACTGACTATTTTCTAGGGACCTAATCATCTCAAAGTTGCTGATATCTAAATATTAAATCTAAGCAATTATGAGAGAGTTTTGGGTTATTTAGTAATTGAAAAGAAATTTACCAGCTAATGTTTAAGGAAGGTGGCCTGGTGGGTAAGGAGTTGGATTGCTAACTCAAAGGCAGAGAATTGGAATCCAATAATTTCTTTTTGGGAGAAAGATGGGAAATCTCTTGTGTGATCTACAGTCTCTGAAGAACACATTGGAGAGTTAGTTATGAATTGGTTCTGACTTGATAACACATAAAAAGAACAGCTAATGCCATACTTCAACAGATGTTGCCCTGGAGGTGCTCACCAAGTTGTGCCAAGAAATCTGGAGAACAACCACTTGGCCAACTGACTGGAAGAGATCCATATTTGTTCCC
>NW_006399769.1:20910243-20911357 GCF_000299155.1 Elephantulus edwardii
AATCGGGATGGTTGTGTCAGAGGCAGTGTGGTTGGCGCAGGATAGAGCAGCGTTTAGGGCGGTTGTGCATAAGATCGCTTTGAGTTGCAAACGACTCGATGGCACATAACAATAACAACAACAACAATGCCATACATTTAAAATTAATGTTTTAAATTAATGTTTTGCTTGTAGAAGTAGAAGTAAAATAATTTTCATTAGTGTCTTTAACTTGGAGAAATTCTCAAGACATTTGTATCATTGTCATTGTTAAGCGTTGTCAACTGGCTAAGACTGATAGTGACTCCATGAACAATGACTGTAAACTTTACCTTCTCCTGCTTCTGACCTTACTGTTTCTGACACATCTAACCCATTGTCACAGTTACTCTGTCAATCTATGTCATTCAGTTTTTTCCACTCTTGTGCTTACTCTCTATTCTTCCAAGCATGAGGCCTACTCAGAGGACTTTTCCTGCCATTGTTTTTCTTGTTGATAAGGGCTGTCGAGTGGTAGATGACTCATAGCGACCCTATTAATGGAAGACCTAAACACTTGTATAACTTTGGTCGTTTCTCTGTTTGTAGAATTTCCAGAGGCAAGCCATTCCAGAAGTGGATGCCACTCCTGCTTCCATAGTAAGTATTAATTTTACCATTTCCTTTAAGTGAGGTTGCATAGAAGGTCTGAGTGACAGTACTCCTTGATGCCAAGAGTTTAAATAAAATAACTGGTTATTACATTGGAAAAATGATCTAATGATTTTTTTCAGTAGAAATTGATAAAGGATAAACAGGTAGTTCAAGGGGTCAAATATTGCCTCTTTTCCTAATTGTTGTTGACAACCACACTCACCTCAACCCATTGCCATAGAGTCAGTTTCCACTCAGTGACAGTCTATCAGATTTCTAAATCTTGATGGAAGGAAATTGCCCATCTTTCTGCCTTGGAGTTGCTGATGGTGGATTCCAACCTCAAGAGACATTGCATAAAATACCACAAACTATGCCTCCAGAGCTGTAACTCTCAAAAGAACAGGTCATGATAATCAAATGAAAGAAAAAGCAAGGAAAACCCAACTACCTTTTAAGATAAAAATTATATTTGTGACTAGGGGGTGGGGTTTGGGGAGGT
>NW_006399769.1:20911616-20912336 GCF_000299155.1 Elephantulus edwardii
AAAAAAAAAAAAAGAAAAAAAGGAAAAAAAATTGAACATAGACGAGTCTGAAGGAGAGGAAATCCCAATAGAGTGGTGAAATGAGCAAAAAACCACATACACAATTTTATTTCATGTAAAAATAGCACATTTCCTTAGTCCCAATTTGCAGAATCATTAGGCTCCCACTGCTGTCTCCTCTACTGGCTCCACGGCAACTTGAAACTCCACAAACTTTTCAGGCTTGAGCTTTATCCTAGCCAAAGTGGGTTGACTCCTTAGCTCTTCCTCACCCAGTGGAATGGAAAGAAGCAGAGCATGAGATTGTGTGAAAATTTGGCCTATTGACTATCTGGTCAAAATACAGCTTGAGGAAAGAAATATTTTTTTTAAAATTTTTAAAATTTATTATTAATTTCAGTAAAAATTTACAGAGACTTTGGATTTCCATTCATTCATTGTTGCACTTTGCTCCCTTCCCAGCCCTCCTCCCTAGTACACTATCCTCTTGGAAAAAGAGAAGAAAAAAATCTTTCTTTGTTTTACAAACCCTCCCCCCAGGCCCACTCCAACGTGTAGCCTTTGCTCTGGACTCCTGTCATGACAAAAATACCTAATCACATATCCCTCTTAAACAGTGGAAAGACAACTGATTTTTGTATGTTGATCTTGTATCCTACTACTTTGCTGAATTGGTCAACTACGTCCAATAGTTTTCTTGCTGAGTCTTTAGGGTTTTCT
>NW_006399769.1:20917000-20920674 GCF_000299155.1 Elephantulus edwardii
AAATGTTTATGAAAATTAATAAAATATAATTATAGAAAAAAAACATTGGAAAGAAATATTTTGCACTAAAGTGAAATCCAAGGTTAAAAACGTTCCCAACAAGTTAAGACTTTAGTTGTACTGACCATTTTCACTTCTTCCTGATTTCAAGATGGTCCTATTCTCTGCCCAAATATTTGTTGACTTGGAAACTTATGGAAGGAAAGAGATTAAATAAACTTTGGTTTGTGATCTTACTTTTTATGCTTACTAAAATGATAAAACTGAATGAGGTAATCTTTAGTCTTACCGTTTACTTTCTGGTTTTCACACACTTTCAGATTGCTCTTTCCCTTCAAGTCACCTTCCGAAGATGCATCTTCTATTGTTAATGCTATCTGCAGCTCACAAGTCTTTTCAGATGTAAAATTCTCTCCTGAATTTATTGCCTGGTTTTTACTTTTTAATGTCTCCCCCCTCACCCACCTACCTCTTTACATTTTTCTTTTCCTTGAATTTTATCTCTTTGGCAGCTGGCATTGTCTCTATTATTTTATCCTGCTCATATAAATATTGTCAGAGAATTCACATGTATTTTACTTCAGAGAAGAAGCTGGTCGATAAAGAATATGCTACACATTTTCTTTCTTTCAAAGAACAATTACCTATTTCTCATAAAATGTCTTCCTTGTAAACTTCTTTATATTTCTCTTTAGTAATAAATTTAATCTCTTATTTTAGAAGAAGTGTCATCATCTTTAAAGATTTAGCTCTAAATTGGAATTTCATTAATTCATACCACCTAGAGAAAAGGAAAATACAGGGAGTGAAGAAAGAAAAAAAATAAAGAAGGTGATAGTATTTCACTAATTTTGTTTCATTTGGGAAAATGCATAAGATTTAAAATTTTATATACGTGCCTTAATTCTTGATTATGAGGATTTTGCAGGTTGGGCATGATTTTGTTTTGTTGTATATAGGGCTGTTATGAGTCAGAGTTAACTCAAAGGTACCTCACAACAAAAATTTTGTATTAATATTATTCCTAGCCTTCATGAGACTTAGAACCCATAAGCAAACAAGTAATAATCCTAAAAGTAGAAATTTATGTGTAAGTTGTGTTGTGTGTTGTGTACCCTAGAGTAGGAACTGACCCATAGGTGATCCTCCAGCAGATTTTCAAGGCATTTAATTGCATGAGAAGAGATTTCCCATTCTTCTCCTGTGGAGCAGCTGATGGCTTTGAACCATGTGCCTTTGGGATTGCAGCTCAGCTTCTTGCTAGTAGGCCATGAGAGCTCCCTTCAAATATTAAGTATTCATATACTATGACAGATTTGGAAGCAGGAGTGACATCCACTTCCTAAAAAACATGCCTCTGGAAACTCTATGAACTTTGATAAATGTTGATAGTTGTAGATGGGCTTCAGGCCTTTTTTTCATAGGGTAGCTATGAGTTGTGCTCGACTAAAAGGCAATCAACAACAACTGTTAGAACTGACTGATAGCTGGCCCTCTAGGGGATTTTCAGAGGCAGTTTAATTGCATGAGATGAGATTGTCCACTCTTCTCCCGCAGAGCAGCTGATGGATTCAAAGCCTGTTCCTTTGGACTACAGTGCAACTTCTTCCTACTAGGCCACCAATGCTCCCTCCTAATGAGAATACTAATACTATTCTAATTTCAGAGGTCTAAGGAGGTTAAATTACCTATGTCTGAGCACATAGCTAGTTGTGATAGTCAGACTGGAAGTCTGCCTTTACAATTTGTGTCCTTAATCAGTAATGTCTATGTTCATAGAAAGATATTAGGAAAATAATTATTTTCTTTCTATATTATGAAATGAGTGTGAGGATAGAATGATAAAGAATTTTGTTCAATCAGTGATTTATTCATAGCAAATGCCTTTCATAAGAACAATAAAAGCAGGTTATACACATGGGTTTCACATGATGGGATGCATAGGAATCAGATTGATTACATCTGTGGAAGGAACCATTGGAGAAGTTCAACATCAGCAGTGAAAACTAGGCCAGATGTTGACTATAGAACTGCTCATATGCAAATGCTCATATGCCAGTTCAAATTAAAACCAAATATGGTTAAATCAGTTGGCCTAGTGGACAGAAAGTGATGATACCATGCCAAAGATGGGTGACTTTAATCCGTGGCCCACAGGCCTGTTTTTAATTGGTTTTGGCCAAACATTCTTCTAGGTAGTATAGACCTGGTCTATCCGCTTGCTGTACAGAGGTAACTTGTTGCTGCTGTGGAGCTGAATTCTGTGACACTTATGTGTCAAATGTGATAATGGTTACCCATGGTGGAGAGTGTTTGGTAGAGCTCCCAGATTAAAACAAGCTTGGAAGCAGGAGAGGCATCCACTTCCAAAATAGCTTGCCTCCAGAAACTCTATGAACTTGGAGAAATGATGAAAAGTGATACAACAGTTGCGTACGACTCAGTGGCACTTAACAACAATAACAACAACAAGGTTAAATCATATCCACAGGAATCAAAATTTGACCTTGAGTCTATTTTTGATAACTAAAAAACCAACTCACAAATAAGTTTGAGGCCTTGAACACTAATGAACAAAGACCAGATAAGCTGAGGGAAGATGTAAAGACTTTTGTTCATGAAGAGTTCAAAAAGTCATTATTGAGAAGAAGAAGAAAAGACCAAAAAGGATGTCAGAAGAAACTCTGGATATTGCTTGCACTAGAATGCTAAGGAACCAAAGCAAAGGGAAGAAATGAAGAAGTTAAGGAGCTGAATAGAAGATTTGAAAGGACAGTTCAGGAAGACAAGGCAAAATATTATAATGAAACGCGCAAGGAATTGGAGTAGGAAAATCAAAAGGCCCAAATTTGCTTGGTATTATTTATTTTTTTTTTACATTAAGCTCTTTAATCACAATATTCCTAAGTCAGAATCTCTTTCCCATTGAAAATCTACACAGGAATGTTAAGCCTCGAAAATTTGCTTAGGAAGCATGGATTTAAAACAAAGGGAGTTAGTTGATAAATGGAACTTTCAGGTAAAGTATAGCTTGCCATCCCTCATGATTTCTACAAGAGTTCATTTGATAAGTATTTAATAGATGTTTATGTAGAGATTAAAAGTTCATTTTTTTAATTAATTTCAATGAACATTTACAAAGATTTTGGATTTCCATTCATTCATTGTTGCACTTTTCTCCCCGCCCACACCACCCCCACCCCCAGTTTGCTCTTCTTCTTGGAAAGCAAAAGAAAAACTCCTTCATTGGTATACAATCCCCCCGTACCTCCCGATGTGAGTATACTCCTCTCTGCAACCCTCATTCTGAACTCTCATGATAATCACAATGCCCTAAAATACATTACTTTTAAACTGTTCTCTCCCTCATCGGCTTCAATACAATATACATAATTTATCTAATTTTTCTCAGTTTCACCCCCACCCTGATGTTAGCCTCATTCTACAACAGTGGCTCCATCATGACCAAGTGGGATTCATAACAGGTATGCAAGGATGGTTCAATATAAGAAAAACAATTAATGTAATTTATCATATTAACAAAGCATAGAACAAGAACCACATGATCCTATCAATTGATGCAGAAAAGTCCTTTGACAAAATCCAACACCCTTTTCTGATTAAAACACTCAACAAAATAAGACTAGAGGGGAATTTCTACAATATAGGCATTT
>NW_006399769.1:20921674-20933268 GCF_000299155.1 Elephantulus edwardii
TTTTTGACTCATGCACTTTTAACTTGTTAGTTAAATGTGTATCTTCTAGGCTGCAACACTTCCATGATACATCTTCAAGGATATGAACATGTACGGCTAGGCACAACATAGGCATTTCTTAAGCTGAAGGAACTAAGTTGCAATGCTTAAGGATGTTATGGGCAGAACACTGAATGATTCAGGAAGCATTAAAACAATACAGAGTCATTTTACCAAAAGGAATTAACTGACACAGAAGAATTTCAAGAAATAACATGATAGAAACAGTTGATAGTTTGGCTCTGGTTGTAGGTGCATAAATTTGAAACAACATGAGCAAGAGGCAAAAGTGCAAGCTGCTCTGAAGGACTTGGCAAAAAATAAAGCTCCAGGAATTGATGGAATACCAATTGACGTATTTCAGCAAATAAATACTTCCCTGCATGTGCTCACCAAGTTGTGCCAAGAAATCTGGAGGACAACTATTTGAACAACTGACTGGAAGAGATTCCGATTTATTCCCAGTCCAAAAAAAGAGGTGATCTGACAGAGTGTGGACATTTTTCAACAATATCACTAATATCACACACTAGCAAAATCCTACTGAATATTATCCAGAAAAGACTTGAACAGTACAGTGACAAAGTACTACCAGAAATACAAGCTGGGTTTAGAAGAGATCGTAGCACTAGGGACATTATTGCCAATGTCAGATGGATCTTGGCAGAAAGCAGAGAGTACTAAAAGAATGTCCATCTTTGTTTCATTGACTATGCAAAGACATTTGTGTGGATCACAATAAATTGTGGCTAACCTTGAGGAAAATGGGAATTCCAGAACATTTGATCGTGCTTATATGAAACCTATAGTTGGACCAATAAGCAGTCCTCCAAACAGAGCAAGGTTCAAAATCAGGAAGTGCGTTAGGGATGCACCCTGTCCTCATACCTTTTCAATCTGTATGCAGAACAGATCATTTGGGAAACAGGGCTTTATGAGGAGGAGTGTAGCATCAAGATTGGAGGAAGACTCATTAACAACTTATGATATGCAGATGATACAACCTTGCTTGCTGAAACTGAAGAAGACCTGAAACATTTGCTTCAAAAGGTCAAGGATTGTATAGTTTTCAATATGGATTGAAGTTCAACATTAAGAAGATGAAGATTTTTACCACTGGGTCAATTAGCAGCACTATAATAAATGGAGAAGAGATTGGGGTTGTTATCAATTACAGCTTGTTTGGATCCACAGTTGACACTCTTAACACCAGTAGTCAGGAAATCAAAAGATGAATTGCATTGGGAAAGTCTGCTGTCATGGTAGTCTCCAGAGTGCTGAAGAGCAATGATATCAGTCCAGATACAAAGGTTCGCCTAAGCCAGGCCATGGTCTTCTCAATTACTTGTTATGCTTCAGAGAGCTGGACAATGACTAAGGATGACTGAAGAAGAATAGATGCATTCAATTTGTGGTACTGGAGAAGAGTCTTGAACACAGCATGGACTGCCAAGGAAACAAATAGGTCTGTCTTAGAGAGGGTGAAACTACGTCTCTCCTTGGAGGCTAGGATTTTGAAGCTCTGCCTCACTGGCATGTGGCCAGGAAAGATCTGTCCTTGGAGACAGGCATCATGCTGAAGAGGATGGACAGACAGTGCAGGAAAGGAAGACCTCAGATGAGATGAATTGATACAGTAACTGGGGCCAAAGGGGTAGTGTGTCAGAATAGTGAGACTGGCTCAGGACAGAGCAGGGTTCAGTGCTGCTATACATAGGGTTGCTATACATCACAGGCAACTTATTGGCACATAATAACAATAATATAATATGACAGGTTTCAAAGCAGGAGTGGCACCCACTTCTTAAATAACATGCCTCTGGAAACTATGAGCTTTGACAAATGTTGATAGTTGTAGAGGGGCTTCAGGCATTTTATTCACAGAGTCGCTATGAGTTGTGCTTGACTTGAAGTCAATCAACAACAACAACAGACTATAATACCCATCTCTGTACCAAATTGCACATCTCTATTTATATGTTTTAAACTATAGGCACTTCAGTTAAACTCCTAGACACTTAATTTCAATTGCTAAAAAAATGGAGTCCAGAAGTAAATATTTTCACAATTCTCTGAAATGATTCCAGTGATCAATCAGAGTTGGATATGACTTACTCATAATGATATTAATAAACCATAGATATGCATACAGATCCAAGGGCATCTCAATACTAGGCAAGCCCTGGCTCCTTACCTCATGCCCCCTTTTTGGTATTTCCTTGTTTGTTGTTTGGTGCTGTCACGTTGACTACGACTCACAGTGAATCTATGAACAAAAGATCTGAACCTTTTCCTAGTCTGCATCATCCTCATGACCTCTGTCCTGCTCAAGCACTTTGTGGTACCTATGAACCTGTGAACTTATGAGTGAACCTATGAACAATCAGTCTTGAGGAGGATTTTCCTCTCTTTCCTCAAGCCTCTAACTTTCCCCGATAACTTTCTCTTTTCAAGGACTGATTCCTCTGGAAAATAGGCCCAAAGTCAATGAGATGAAGTTTCTTCATTCTTGACTATAAGGATAAATC
Organism: Elephantulus edwardii; assembly: GCF_000299155.1. Classification (NCBI taxonomy): domain Eukaryota; kingdom Metazoa; phylum Chordata; class Mammalia; order Macroscelidea; family Macroscelididae; genus Elephantulus; species Elephantulus edwardii. The sequence continues at coordinate 20,924,242 of NW_006399769.1, forward strand.
TAACGGCTGTACTTTCTTGAAGACAGATTTGTTTATTTTTTGACAATATATAAGATATTCAATAATCTTCATCAATACTACAGTTAAAACGCATTAATTCTTCTTCAGTCTTCCCTATTCATTAGATATTTCTTTAGGAGTCCTGAATGATGACTTGAGCCCTGGTCTTTATCTGGTTGGCAAAGACCAAAATGGTTAGTTTTGCTTGGGCTTTTCTTTTTTAAAAAACTTTATTTCATACTGGTTTATTTACAAAGTTTGTATACATTGTTTTTCACACTGGATCTTTCCCTTGTCTTCACTCCCCACCCCATCAAATTGTGTGACCCTCTGATTACCTCCTTCCTTGGATTTTCATACTAATTCTACAATAATGGTTTTATACAGTGTTTGTCCTTATGGGACTGAGTTAGTTCACTTAACATAATGATCTCTAGTCCCTCCCAAGTTAGGTTATGATTTACTAAATTATTGCTCCTACATTCTTTATAGTATTTAACTGTGTGAATATAGCATATTTTCTCAATCTATTTGACTGTGGTTCTTTAGAGTGGTTCTGGTAGGCCATTTTCTTGAAGCAAATGTTGAAATTACTGATGTAAAGCAGAGTGAAAGATTGAAGTAGAAAATGCTGAGAGTATATTTTACAACATGAGCGCAATGAAAGACAGCATATTTGCTTTTGTTTCTAGATCAGGAAAAATGTTCCAGTAATCTAGTTTTATCTGTCATGTTAATCTTGCCTACAGACTCATTGTTTTTTGTCAATAGAGATGTGACTTTAAATAGCCCATATACTGTGTTATTTATTTGTTTACAGGTTAATTGCTCAGGATATTGATCTCAAAGTCTCATTTCCCTAGGCTTTCTCAAATATGCTTTCATATCAACAAACATAAAACAGGACAGATTCTTCCACACAAGGGATCCTTAAATGATGCAATTTTTTTTTTCTGTTTGGTGTCTCTTTTGTTTTTTTCAAATCATGTCTGCACAAAAGTGTAAGTATTATTGACATTATAGATATAAATATGATGTTTTGAGCTCTTACATAGGAATTCAACACACTAATTAGATCGTGCTGAAGTTCTGATTATTTCTCTTCTGGTTAATATAGCAGTGAATACACACACACACACACACACACACACACACACACACACACACACATTGTTGTTTAGCCTCAAATAGGAACAGACCATTGGTGATCCTCCAGTGAGTTTCCATACACAGTTAACTATATAGGAAGAAATTGTCTATTGAAGAAATTGTCCATCTTACTACTGCAGAGCAACTGGTGGTTTCAAACCTGGTCCTTTTGTTACCGGTGCTTTCCTTACCACAAGCCAATCTATATATATATATATATTGTTGTTGTTGTTGTTGTTGTGTACCGTAGAGTTGGAACTGACCCATAGCTGACCCTCCAGTGGGTTTTCAGAGGCAGTTCATCGCATGGTAGGAGATTGCCCAGCCTTCTCCTGTGGAGCTGCTATGGAAAAACAGTGTCAAAAGTAAATCTAGGAGTGATTCTACAAGTTTTGAATTTAAAAGAACTGAGGTGGATTTAGTTATTTATATCTTGAGTAGTTAGTTCTGGTGGCTTTGATGCCCAGTTGTACCTCATGACACTACACTTGCTATAATAGGACCAGTCCTAGGGTCCTTACTGGAAAAAAGAATGAGTCAGAACCATCACTGGAGAAAAGTATCTTATACCTCAGTAACACACTAGAACATTTTGACTCACTTGTACGTTAAGTTCAGGAATTGTGTACCTTTTAAAACAGAGAAAACTGTGCTCTTGGGGACTTGAATATTTTGAACCAAATTCTGCATTATTTAACAAACGTTCTTTAATCTTATGGGCTCATTCAGAGGTATCTGTACATAACAAAGGAAATGTTACTTTCCTCACCCCTTCTCTCATTCAAAAAGATTGTTTATTTCTGCTGAAGAAAGAATAAGACAGGACGTGGTTAGGTTAGATGATAGAAGGAATTTTCTTTTGACTACAATTTCTTGGGCGGTTGTGGATTCTCTTTTACACAAGGCAAGTGGTTTTTAGTATGTAGAAGCAATACACTTCTCCAGGTGATTAAAATACTGTTTTATCTACAATATGAAAATATGAAGAGTTTTTTGTTGTTATTGTTGTCCTAGAATTTAAACTAAAGACCAGGTAAAACACTCATAAGTAACATGTGAGAATGGATGTTGTTAAGTGCTGTCAAGTTGGGTATGACTCATAATGACTCTATCAACAACAGATCGGAACCCTGTCCTATCCTGTGCCATCCTCATCATCTCTGATACACTTAAGCACTTTATAGCAGTAACTATGTCAATTCATCTCTTTGAGTGTTTCCCCCTCTTTCACTTACCTTCTACCTTTCAAAGTGTGATATCCCTTTCCAAGGTATAGGCTCTCCTAACTGCATAACCAAAATATGTGGGACAAAACTTCTCCAATGAGGCCTTGGTCCAAAATATGAGGAAGAATTTTTTAAAAGGTTTCAAATTTATGTCTCAAAGTGAATCCGTAGAACAGATTTTAAACAAGCTAATTTCGTTACAAAATCCAAAACAACATGATTGTACATATTAGATATTTTGTTTTTCTTATTGCTGTGTGCCATTGAGTCAGTTGCAACTCGTAGCAACAGCTCTGAACCCTGCTCTATCTTTGTCTCTGACACCTACTACAATTACCACAGTTATTGAGTCAATCCGTCTCATCCAGGGCCTTCCTCTCTTGCACTATCCCTCCACCCTTCCAAGCATGAGCTCCCTAAGGACTGGTCCCTTCTTGCAACATGTCCAAAGTGTGTCAGACAGCATCAGAATCCCTGCCTCCAAGGAATAGCCTGGTTTCACCCTCTCTAGGTCAAATATGTTTGTTCTTCTAGCACTCCATGGTATATTTGACTCTTCTCAGCACCACAGGCATCTTCTCCTCCTCCTCCTCCTCCACCTCTTCCTTCTTTTTCTACTATCCTTAGTCATTGTCCAGCTTTCCGATTCATAGCCCTTAATTGTGAAGACTGACTCAGGTACACCATAGTTTCTAGACTGACATTGGTGCTTTTCAGTACTCTGGAGAGGTCTCTGGAAGCAGATTTTCCCAATGTAATTTGTCTTGACTTCCTGGTGCTGGTACCAAAAGTGTTGAATTTGGAGCCAAGCAAGCTGAAGCTGTTAACAATCTCAATCTCTTCATCATCTATTATGATGCTGCTAATTGTACTAGTGGTGAGAATCTTTGTTTTCTAGATGTTGAGCTTCATTCCCTATTGAAGACTGCAGTCTTTGACCTTCTAGAGTAAATGCCTCAGGCCCTCCTCAGTTTCAGCAAGCAAGCAAGGTTGTGTCTTCTTCATAACACAGGTTGTTGATGAGTCTTCCTCCAATCCTGATGCCATATTCCTCCTCATAGAACCCAACCTCCTAGATAATCTATATAGAGATAGGATGCATCCATGGCAAACACCTTTCCTGATTTTGAACCATGCAGTGTTTCCTTCTGACAACTGCCTTCTGGTCCGAGTATAGTTTTCACAAAGCACAATCAAGTGTTCTGGAATTCCCATTCTTCTCAGAGTTAGCTACAGTTTGTTGTGATCCACATGTCAAATTCCTTTGCATTGTAAATAAAACACAGACATTCCTCTGGTACTTTTTACTTTCAACCAAGATCAATCTAACATTGGCTATAATATCCCTAGTGCCACGGCCTCTTCTAAACCAGTCTGCACATCTGGCAATTATCTGCTGATGTGCTGTTCCAGTCGTTTTTGGATAGTTCTCAGCAAAATCTTGTTTGTATGTGATAATTACAATACTGTCCAAAAATTTTTACACTCTTTTTGGTCACCTGTTGTTGGAATGTAAACAAATATGAATGTCTTCCAGTTAGTTGGCCAGACTGTTGTCCTCGAGATTTCTTGGCACGACTTGGTGAGCATGTCCTGGGCAGCTTCTGTTTGTTGAAATATATCATTTGGTATGCTGTTAATTCCTGGGGCCTCCTTCCCCACCAATTCCTTCGGAGCAGCTTAAACTTCCTCCTTCATCACCATTACCTCTTGATCATATGTTGTTTTATGAAATTCTTCTATGTCAGCCAATTCTTTTTGGTAGAATGACTCTATATACTCCTTCCATCTTCATTTTTCTTTTTTTATTATAGTAATTTATTTACAAAACTCAAATACATTGTTTTTCGCACGAGATTCTTCCAATTTTCCTCACCTCCCCCATCTTCTTTTAGTGTTTCCTGGATCATTTAATATTTTGCCCAGAGTCTTCTTAAGCATTGCCACTCAAGGCTTGAATTCATTCTTCAGTTCTTCAGTTCCTTCAGCTAAAGAAATACCGAGCGAGTTTGGCCCTTTTGATTTTCTGACTCCAGTTTTTGCATAGTTTATTATAATACTTTGCTTTGTCTTCCCATGCTTTGAAATCTTCTGTTCAGCTCATTAAGTTCTTTAGTTTATTTTATTCCCTTTATTTTGGCTTCTTGGTGTTCTATTCAGAGTCTTTTCTGACATTCATCTTGATCTTCCCTTCCTCCTGTGTTTTTGTAATGACCTTTTCCATTCTTCCTGGATGATATTCTTAATATTCTCCCATAGCTCATCTGGTTCTTTAGTGTACAAGCCTTCAAACTTGTTTTGGAGGTGGTTTGGAAATTCAGGTGGGCTAGATTCAAGGTCAAATTTTGGTTCCTGAAGATTTGATTTAACCTTCTTTAGTTTTAGTTTGAGCTTGCATATAAGTAGTTGATGGTCTGTTTCACAGTCAGCACTTGGCCTTGTTTTCACAGCTAATCTTGAGCTTCTCCAATGATTCTTTCCATAGATTTAATAAAGCTGATGCCTGTGCATATACGGTCTGGTGAAATCCATGTGTCTAGTTTGCATTTATGTTTCTTATTAAAGGTGTTTACAATGAATGAACCATTGATTGCATAGAATCCTATTATTCTGTCTTCAGCCTCATTTCTGTCACCAAGTCCATGTTTCCTGACTACTGATCCTTCTTCCCTGTCTCCAACTTTTGCAGTGCAGTCACCCATTATTATTAGTGCATCTTGGCCACATGTTCAAATCAATTTCTGACTACAAAAGTCGGTGGAAATCTTCTATTTCCTCCTGTTTGGTTCTGGTTGTTGGTGTATATATTTGAATATGCTCACTGGACATCCTTGTTATGCATATAGATATTATCTTGTCACTCACAACCTTGTAATTAAAGATGGATCTAGAAATGACTTTTTAAACTATGAAAGTGACCCCATTTTTTCCTTACTTTTTCCATCTTTGGCATAGTAGATAATATGCTGTCTAAATAAAAATATCCTGTAATAGTCTATCTCATTTCACCAGTACCTAATATGTCAATATTTATGTGTTCCATTTATTTTTTTAACAGTGTGCTATTTTCCTACGTTTGTGCTCCTCACATTCTATGTTCTAATCACTAGTGTCTGCTTATAAATATTCCTCTTCCCTTGTGTTTCTGCATTTGAGGACTCAGCCTCAGTTGTCATATCTGCTGGTCTACCCTAAGAGTGCTCTGTATCACATAGTGTTTTTGAAGGTTTGCTGTTTTGAAGTGGGTGGCTAATCCTTCTTTCTAGTCTGTCTTAATTTTAATGTTCCACTCTAGAACAGTATCTGACAGAAAGGAACACATGAATGACATTTCCCAATTACAGAAGTAACCAGTAGATTCAGTGTTGCTGCCCCGCCTTTGGCATGTGTGTCTTGATCCAGCCCTTTCCCTGCTCCATCAGCATCCCCTTCCACTCCTTCCTACCCCATTGAACAACTCGCTACCCCATCCAGCCTTTAATATGATGGCTTAGGTCTCAAGTCTTCTGTACTTCTTTGAAACTTAATGCCTCTCACTGCTGCTGGTCTCTTACCTTGTACTCAGTCTTTCTTGAGTTTAGGAGTTTCTAAGTCCAAATTCCAGGTATTAGCTTTAGGGAAGGGTTTCTATCTCAGACAATTCTGAGGAAAAGTCCTTTGACCTGAACTTCTGTCTGCTCCAGGACTAACTTCTTGTGAGCTTGTGCCTTTTCTCTTCCATTTGCAGCATGCTGCTGTCACAGTAGGATAGTTTTCCAAGAGAGGGTGATGTGTCTTCTAGATCTGATTTAGGGAGGGCAAAGGTGAATATAGATCTTTCTGTCACTGCCACTGGAGTCCAAGATCTAATTTTACAAGTAGGCCCTGTTTTGAATGTCAGCCTTGAATGTCAGCTGAGCCTGGTGGAATTCTGGGAGTAAGGGTTGGTAAAAAAAAATCTGTTCAACCTTGAATATGATTTTTCTTGTTGGGGTCCAGGATTTAGGTTCATTAGAAACTGAATTTCTTCAAATCTATCCGTTAAATTCTCCCAACAGAATCAATAGCACATGCTGTGGTTGTTGTTAGTTACCTTTGAGTTGCTACTGACTCATAAAGACCCTGTGTACCACAGAACAAAACACTTCTTACTCCTGTGTTATCCTTCTGCTGGTTGGTATGCTTGAGTCCATTGTGGCTAGAGTGCTAATCTAAGTCTTTATTTCTACATGTGTTTCTATTTCCGATAACATGTCCAAATAACACTTCAAATGATCATTCTGGCTGTATTTTGTCAAAACATTTTTTCCCCCTATTTGTTCTTTCTGGCAACATTAAAATCCAAAGATATCAATTGGTCTTTAGTTTTCCTTATTCGCTGTCTTCTGGTATTCTTTGCTTTCAGTCAGTATCTTTCTGCCATCAGAAATCATATCCGTGGTGCCACTACATCTTCTAAACCCAGCCTGAACTTCTAGCAACTTTCTGTCTATGTACTGTTCCAGCCGGTTTTAAATGATCTTCAACAGTGATGTTGCTTCCACATGACATTAATGACATTATTTGATAATTTCTACATTCTGTTGGATCATCTTTCTTGGGAATGGGAATAAATATGAATCTCTTCTAGTCAGTTGGCCAGGTAGCTGTCCCCCTAATTAGGCATAGGCTGGTGAACACGTCCAGGTTTGTATCTGCTAGTATAAGACATGTCAGTTGGTAGCTCATTGATTTCTGGGGCCATATTTTTTTGCCAATGCCTTCTGTGGAACTTCAACTTCTTTCATTACCATTGGCCCTATTCATTTGTTACTTCCTAAAAATTTTCAGTGTCAACCAATTCTTCTTTTAAAAATAATTTATATTATGTTGGTTTGCTTGCAAAGGTTTTTCAATTCTTTCAACTTGAGAAATGCCAAGCAAATTCTTCCCTTCTAATTTTTCAGCTCCAGTTCTTTGCACATTCCATCATAATACTTTGTTGTCTTGAGTTGCTCTTTGAAATCTTTTGTTCATCTCTTTTCCTTCTGTTTTTCTCTCCTTTGTTTTGGTTTCTGGATGCTGTATAGCAATCTTCAGAGTCTCTTCTATTATACATTTTATTGGTTTCCTCTCCTCTGTCTTTGTGTTGTTGTTGTTAGGTGATTTAGCGTATGACCCATAGAAAACCTATGAACAACAGATCTGAACCCTGTCTTATCCTGTGCCATCTTCACACACACATCCCAGCATATTAGACTCCATTGCAGTAGCGTCTGTGCTAATTCACTTGATTGAGGATTTTCTTCTCCTTTGCCTACCCTCTACTATTCGGAGCATCACGTCCCTTTTCAAGGAATAGCTCCTCATAGCAATATGCTCAAAGTATGTGAGGCCAAGCCTCATAATCTTCGCCTCCAAAGTGCCTTCTGACAGTTGTACCCACTCTCTAAGACATGTTCATTCTTTTGGCTGTCCACAGAATGTTCAGTACTTTTCTCCAACACCACAGCTCAAAGGTATCAATTCCTCTTCTGTCATCCTTGGTCATTGTCCAGCTCTCACATGGATAACAAGTGATTGGAAAGACCAGGGCCTGAATCAGATGCACTTTAGTCCCCAAAGTGACATCATTACTCCTCAATAATTTGGAGAGGTCCCTAACTTCAGACTTTCCTGGAGCAATAAGTCAACTGATGTCCTGACTGCTGGTTCCAAGGGTGTTAATTGTGGACCCAAGTAAGAGGAAGTTGCTGACAATTTCAGTCTTTTCTTCATCTATTATGATGTTGCCTATTGGTCCAATGGTAAGGAGCTTTGCTTTTCTTGACATTGAAGTGTAATTCATATTTAAGGGAGTGTTATTTGATCTTTTGCACTAAGTACTTTAAGTTCTTCTTACTTTCAGCCAGCAAGCTTGTGTCATATGCATAATACAGGCTGTTGATGAATTTCCCTCCAATCCTGATGCCACATTCTTCTTCACAGAGTCCAGTTTCTCAGATATTTTTGCTCAGTATAAAGACTTTTGTCTTTGTAAGAACTCTTTATCTTTGACATCATTTCCTAATTCATCTGTTTTTTGATCATTAATGTTCAATACTTCAAATTTATATTTATTCTTAACATGATTTTTAAATTAAACTGGGATAGAGTAAAGATTATATTTTGGTTCTTGTGGACTTGTTTTCATTTTATTTAGTCTCAATTTGAACTTTCACATAATTGATGGTCTATTTCACAGTTAGCACCTGAGCTTGTTTTGACTGCTGCACTTGAGCTAATTCACTGATTCCTTCCATACATGTAGTCAGTCTGATTCATATACAGTTTTTCTGGTGAGGTCCATCTGTTAAGTTGCCATTTGTGATTTTTTAAAAAAAGATATTTGCAATGAAAAAAAATCACTGGACATTACAAAATCTGAGCTTTCTATTTCCGGCATCATTTCTGTCATCAAGTCTGTACTTTTTGACTATCATTCTTTATTTGTTGTTTCCAGTTGTTGTATCCCAGTTATCAATTATCATTAAAGCATCTTGATTGCATGTCTGGTCAATTTCAGACTGCAGAATTTGGTAAAACTCTTCAATTTCCTTCTCTTTGGCTCTAAGCTGTTGTTGCATATAATAATATTTGTATTAACAGGTCTCCCTAGTATGATATAGTCTATCACTCACAACTTCACAATTGG
>NW_006399769.1:20947266-20948294 GCF_000299155.1 Elephantulus edwardii
GCTTGGATGTCACTTATGGTCTCTTTGGGGTATATTCCCAGTAGTGGAATTGCTGGGTCAAATGGTATCTCTATTTGCAACTTTTTTGAGAAAGCGCCATACTGTCTTCCACAGGGGTTGCACCATTTTACACTCCCACCAACAGTTAATAAGAGTTCCAGTCTCTCCACAACTTCACCAGCATTTTTTGCTGGCTGTTCTGTTAAATTTTGCAATTCTGAGTGGGGTGAGATGATATCTCATAGTTGTTTTAATTTGCTTCTCTATTAGAGCTAGGGATTCTGAACATTTCTTCATGTGCTTGTTGGCCATCTGAATGTCTTCTTTGGTGAAGTGTCTGTTCATATCCTGTGCCCTTTTTCTATTGGATTATTTACCTTTATCTTTTTGTGGTGTAGTTATCCTTCTATTTTTATAATAATGGTCTTCTGCAATATTTGTCCTTATGAGTCAGAGTTAGTTCACTCAGCATCATGCTCTCTAGTCTCTCCTAAGTTATATATGTAGTGTTTTTTCCAAATCGTTGCTCTTGAGTATGTCACAATATTCCATTATGTGAATGTACCACAGTTTCTCAATCCATTCAGTTGTGGTTGGACTCTTCGGTTGTTTCCATGTTCATGGGATGATTAATAACGCTGTTATGAGCATTGGTGTACAGATGTCCATTTGTGTCTCCGTTCTCATTTTTTTCAAGGTACATTCCTCGTAGTGGAATAACTGGGTTATATGGAGTTTCTATGTTGAACTTTTTTAGGATATGCCAAACTGCCTTCCAGAATGTTTGTACCATTTTACAATCCCATCAACAGTGTATAAGAGTTCCCACCTCTCCATATCCTCTCCAACATTTATTACTTGCTGTCTTGCTAAATTACACCACTGTTACTGGGAGGAGCTGGTATCTCATTGTGGTTTTGATTTACATCTTTCTTATTGCCAGCGATTTTGAGCTTTTCTTCATGTGTTTGTTAACCATCTGAATGTCTTACTCTGTGAAAAATCTTTCCATGTCTTTGCCCATTTTT
>NW_006399769.1:20950104-20951063 GCF_000299155.1 Elephantulus edwardii
TTTCATTTTTTAACACTTTAAAGAATTAATTTGCAGCAGATTTTTCCAGTATGTTATTTGATTTCTTGATTAGTGCCTGCAGTAATTGAAGACTTGATTGAAGACTCAAGCACAATTACATCCTAGGTAATTGTAATCCATTCTCAATTTATCAGGATTTTCTAATTGGTTCAGTCACAAGGATTTTGGTTTTCTTGATGTCTAGAAGTCTTGATTTAGATGACTAGGCCCAAACCAGAAGTTCTGTTGTGAATTCAAGGGATTAAAATAAAGCTTTGGACCAGCCTCAGAGAACAGAAGTCGAAACTGAAGCAAATCAATCACAGAAAGAAATGGGTACCTGAGAGTGTCAAAGATCTACCTGTGCTGTGCTTATTTGGTTTGTTAATAGATTAGCCACTTCCAGTCTGTGGAAAAGCTTGAGATTCTTCACGCAGAATATAGAAATACCATATAACTTTGGAATAAACATTTCTTTTTTATGTGTATTTACTGCTTAACATTTATAGTTCAATTAATGAATCATTTCTGTCATTTTTGTAGTATGGAAAATCATAAGAAATGGCCAACACCTGACGGAATCTAGCACTAAAAAAATTAGGGAAAGAATGAGTAGAAAATAATCTCAGTAAGATAAACAGAATGATAAAATTATAATATAAAAAATTTATTGGTAAGCTAAATGAACGTGCGAATCATAGTGCAAACCTCCAATGGTGTCTCTTCCCACTAGACTGTTTTCAGAGTTTTCCAGAAAATTCAGTGTTTTCACTAACAGTGTATTAATGTGGAAGATTAAAGGAAAAATGTAAGGATTTTTGAAATTAAAAATACACAGCAGTAAGTCTGATTCCATTAAAATTCTTTGAAGAGAGATATTTTAAAATATTTCATTAAACTTTTATAAGCAACTAATTATATAATTGGGTGCTTATAACTTCTAAATAGAATATTAAATA
>NW_006399769.1:20952803-20953665 GCF_000299155.1 Elephantulus edwardii
GTTAATTAAAAATATATTGGGGTAATATTTAAACTAAAGAAAAAAGTGTTATCAAATACCTGAAATATACATAGACATTTAGGAACCAAGTTCAAGGAATTCTAACATAAATAAGGGCTCAGAAACCATTTCTCATTTGCCATAGTACAAGGCTATTTGTTACCTAATTGTATTATTCCTTTATAAGGTTGATACAATTCAAAACTTCTTTAATTTGTAAAGAAAACAAAATCCGCACAACTGAATTTTTATTTCACTGATAAGCAACAAACATCATGATAAATGGAGAAAAGATTGAAGTTGTAAAGGCTTGGGTTTTACTTGAATTCACAATCAACACTCATGAAAGTAACAGTAAAGGAATCAAACAACTAATTCCATTGGGCAAGTCTGTTGCAAAAGGTCTCTTTAAGTGTTACAAACCAAAAATGCCTCTTTGAAGACGAAGATGTTTTGACCTAAGTTATGATATTTTCAGTCACTTCATAGACATGTGAGAGGTGCACAATGAGTAAGGAAAGCTGAAGAAGAATTGATCTATGGATTTATTGTGTTGATGAATAATACTGGCTATACCATGCACTGCAAAAATGAATAACGGTGTCTAAGATCAAATACTCTCTTTCTCTGTTGGTATGGAAAGTCTCTAGGTCCTATTGGGCTGGCTGGATGCCTCTTGCTAGGAGCCAATTAGAACCTGAAGCATGGGTGGACCTGTCGCTTTTGAAGCTTGGAAGTAGGAGTGGCATCCAGTTCAGAAACAGTTTGCCTCCGGAAACTCTATGGACTTGGAGAAATGACGAAAGTTATACAAGTGTTCAGGTCTTTTGTTCATAGGGTTGCTATGAGTCGTCTACAACTC
>NW_006399769.1:20956136-20964194 GCF_000299155.1 Elephantulus edwardii
TACTGTGAAAATGGTGTGGCTCCATATACGATTTTCTTTAAGGATGATTTAGAAATGAAGAATTTTAACAAACTTGGTACTTATCTGAATCCATCACCTCTCATCTGGCTGCTGCTTTTCATCACCACACCAGGCTTTAGACAAATGGGATTGATACCATCTTCAGCTCTCCCTTTAATTTAACCTTCATTTATTTGGAATGGAAGCTTTTTTTTTTTAAAGAAAAAAAATGTCATAGATTATCTAAAAGTAAAATACATTTAAACTTACTTGAGAGTGTCTTGTAGTTGAATATATTTGAGTTTGTCCTCTTGTTCTTGGAGCAGGCAGAGCCAGGTCGTAGATCATCACATGAGAGGTTGTCTTCAGATAACGTCAGTTAAACAGCTTCTGGGACTGGAATATAGCCACAAGAATCAAATCTTCATTCTGAGGAATTTGTAGCAGTTCCAACATTTGAAGTGGATCCTTAACACACCTCATCACCACAGATGGAAGTGGTTAAATTTGGAAGAGATTACCAAAAGAATAAAAAGAGACTAATACAATTGGGAGGAGGGAAAACAGATGGAGGGAATATACAAAATAACAGTACCAGAAAGAACTGATTTACACTGAAAAATTTTGGGAAGTACCATGTGAACAGGGTGAGTAGTAATGAAGGCAGAAGTGGAAGCTGAAATGAAGGCATTGGCAAAAAAAGAAAGCTCCCGGAATCAATAGGACACCAAGTTATGTGTTTCAATTAATAGATAAAGCCTTGAATGCATTCACCAGTCTATTCCAGGAAATTTGGAGGCAGTTGTCTGGCCAATGGATTGGAAGAGGTCCGTAATTGTTCCAAATCCCCAGAAAGGGGATTTAATTGAATGTGAAAACTATAGAACAATATAATTAATATCACACGCAAGCAAAATCTTGCTGGAGATCATCCGAAACCAGCTAGAATAGTAGATAGAGAACTGCCAGAAGTTCAAGCAGCATTTAAAAGAGGCTGTGGCACCAGGGATATTATTACTGATGTCAGATGGGTCCTGGCTGAAAGTAAAGAATATCAGAGGAATGTCTATTTGTGGTTTATTGACTATGCAAAGGCATTTGACTGTATGGATCATAACAAGTTGTGGCTGACATTGAGAAGAACGGGAGTCCCAGAGCACTTAATTGTGCTTATGCAGGACCTATACCAAGACCAGGAGGCTGTTGTGTGAACAGAGCAGGAGAACACTACATGGTTTAAAAGTAAGAAGGGAGTACATCACGATTTTATTTTCTTTCCATACTTATTCAATCTATATGATAAGCAAACTACTCAAGAAGCTGGGTTCTATGAAGAGAAGTGTGTCATCAGGACTGTAGGGAGACTCCTCAATAAATAACCTGCGTTATGTGGATGACACAACATTGCTTGCTGAAAGTGAGGGGTACTTGAAGCACTTGTTGCAGAAAATAATAATAAAAAAATGCAGCCTTCCGTATGGATTACATCTCAATGTCAGGAAGACAAAGATTCGTATCTCTGGACCAATAGGCAGTGTCATGATGGATGGAGAGGAAATTGAAACTGTCAACATGTTCAGTTTGCTTGGATCCACAATTAATACCCTTGGTACCAGCAGTCAGGAAATAAGGAGACACATTACAGTAGGAAAGTCTGCAGTTAGGGGCCTCTGCAGTAAGGGAGTAATATTGTCACTTTGAAGACTAAAATGCATCTGATTCAGGCCGTGGTCTTTCTGAACACTATGTGTCTGAGAGCTGGACATCGTGTAAGGATGATGCCTTTTAGCTGTGTTGTTGGAGAAGAGCACTGAGCATTCCATGGACAGCCAAGAGAATGAACAGATGTCTCGGAGAGGGTGCAGCTGGAGTGGTCTTTGGAGACAAGAATTATGATGCTTCACTTCACATACTATGGGCATACTGCTAGAAGGGACTATTCCTTGGAGAGGGAGTGACACGATGCTGGGAAGGGTGGAGGAAATAAGAAGAAGACCCTCAACCAGGTGGATTGACATGGTGACTGCTGCAATGGGCTCTTGTATGTCAGGAACTGTGAGGATGGCATAGGGTAGGATAGGATTCTTCGTGTTCATAGAGTTGCCGTGAGTTGTACAATGGCACCCAACAACAGCATCATCAACAACAACAACAACAACAACAACAACAACAACAACAGATGAGGTGGGCCTTGGTCTTTAGAATTACATCTTTCCTTTTTACCACTTCAGAGAGGTCCCTGACAACAGAGTTCCACAATGCAATGTATCTTTTGATTTCTTGTCTGCTGTTACAATCAGAGTGGATTGTGGATTCAAAGAAAATGAAATAATTGACAATTTCAATCTTTTCTCTATCTATCGTGATGTTGCCTATTCATTCAATGGTGAGGATTTTTGTTTTCGTGATATTGAGCTGTAACCCATATTCACGTCTGCAGTCTTTGATCTTCTGTAGTCAGTGTTTCAAAACTTCTTCACTTTCTGTAAAGAAGGTTGTATGATCTGCATAAAACAAGTTATTGAGTCTTTCTCTGATTGTGTTATCACATTATTCTCTTCATATAGTTTATCTTCTTGAATTATTTTCTTAGCATACAGTTTGAATAGGTATAGAAAACCAAAACAACTCTTATGTATATCTTTTTTGATTTTAAACTTTGTAGTGTTCTCTTAGTCTGTTTAACAACTGTTTCTTCTTCTTAATAGGTTTTGCCTAAGCACAATCAAGTGTTCTGGGATTCCTAGAACATTTAATTTTCACATTTTCTTGTTATTGTTAAGTGCTGTCAAGTAGAGTAGATTCGTATCAATTCTAGGAACAGCCATCCTGAACCCTGCCCTATCTGTATCATCCTCATCATGTCTGAAACATTGAAGCCCATTTTTTAAAGTCACCATGTCAAGCCATCTCACTGGGGGGCTTCCTGTCCTTAACTGACTCTCTATCTTTCCAAGCATGGATGTTGCTCTTCAATGGCCTTACCTAGCTACATGTCTGAAGCACCACACCACAACTCAAAGGCATTAATCCTTCTTCCACCATTCTTGTTTATTGTCCAGCTCTCTGATGTATATCAGGTGATTGAGAAGACGATGACCTGAATTATATTAGTCTTTGAACTGACATGCTTTTCAGTATTTTGATTGCCCAATGTAATTCATCTCCTGATTTCCTGACTGCTAGTACTAAGTGTGCTGATTGTTGAACCAAGGAAGATAAAATCATGGACAGCTTCAATCCTTTCTCCATTTATGATAATGTTGACTTTTGGGCCTATGGTGAAGATTGTTGTTTTCTTGGTGTTGTCACTGCAATTCTCCTGTTTGTTTTTTAATTAGGAGATACAAAATGAAGTTATAAGTTAGTGATGACTCTTGAGGCCAGAGTTAGGATACTGAAAGTTACAGAAAACTTATAAACTGGTATAAACCACCAGAACTTAAGATGCTGTTTAACAAAGAGCCAGACATGGAACAAACATCCAGAAAGATACTAAGATGTTCTAATTAACAGAGCATGGATTTTCCTGCTTATACTTTGCTGAAACATCTTGAAAACACATCTCCACTCCTGAGATTCAAAGTACCTATTGCATCCTTAGTGAAATATGGTGGTAAAGAGTTGTGCTATTAACTCAAAAGCATTTGGTTTGAATCCACCATCTGCTTCATGGGAGAAAGTTAGGCAAACTCCTACCATGTTATTTACTGCTTCTAAAAACCCACTGGATAGTCAACTATGAATTGATTCAAATTCAATGGTACCTATAATAACAACAATTGTATCCTTCAGATATATTTCATTAGATGAGGGGGCTGCATTCAAATTAGTCTCATTCCTAAAACCAGCATGTGTAAGTGCTAGAAAAAAAATCTACTTGCCACCTCCCTGGACAGAAACCTCTCCAGTTTGAAAACCTAGCTGTGCCACTCTGTAGGCCAAAGAGCACAATAGACTTCAAGAGAGGGTGTTGCAATCAAGTGAGAGACCCACTTCCAAAGACAGCACATTGAAATGCTAGGAAGGGAGTTGCTTGCTTGCAAATCCCCTGGACAGAAATTGTTTAAGTTTGAGAATCTGTACATACCGCTCTACTAAATAAAGAACACAATAGCCTTTAGGAAAGGGGACTGCAATAAGGCAATATTCACACAAGGCTGCACTGTAGACCAGAGAATATCTGAAGGACTTTGAGAAAGGCAAAGTTTCCTGCTCCACAGGCCCAGAAAGGACTTCCAGTAGAAAAAGTTGCCAGCCTTGTAGAGGGAATAAAAATAAGCCTATGACTAATCAATAACAGCATAAAGAATTGTCAACAACCTAGACAAACACAATAGAAATGGCTTGATAAATACTAAGAAAAAAATTTACATATGTCAAGAAAATAGAAGACAGGTTTAGACATTGTGAAAAAACAAAATAAGCTTTCTCCTAAAAAAGCTGAGCACATTGCAGACCCAATGGATACTCCCGAGACAGGAACACAGATGAATTATATTGACAGGGACTCATATGAACAGCTACTGTATAAGCTACAAATAACAGGGGGGGAGAAAACAAAAGCCATAAATAAAGTGAATTCCCCAGAAAGAAGGAATTGGAAGAAACGTATTGATGTGGAGTTATATGAACAGCAACAAAAGAGGTGCAAAATATCAAAGAAAGAATGGAAGTTGTAAGTAGAGAATACTGTGGAGATACGGAACAAGGAGAAATATATCAATGCAGGGAAACATGCACAACTGAGGAAAAAAATGCAAAAGATGGGAAAAAAAGACTTAAAACTATAGATAAAGAGGCAGGAGAACTAAAGTCATCACAGGACAGAGAAGGTACAGCCAACACAGTACTGGAAATGACAGAAATGCATGAAAATGCAATTTAGATTATCAAGATAGATGTTTCTAACATGCTGGAGGGACAAAAAAAGCAGAATAGAAGAGATGGAACAGAGAGGCAGTGAGCTGGAATACAAGTACCTAAATGGGAGCACACTAGGAGAAAATAGCAGGGAAGAGATTGAATGAAAATTAAGAAAACGTTAGAATAATGTAAGATAACATCACAATGAATAACATACATATGATAAGAATTTCATAGCAAGAGGGGAACAGGGCAAGCACTGAGAAAATTGTGGAAGAAGTAAAAGAAAAAAACCCCAAAAACCAAACAACAAACTTTCAAGGTACTATGAAACGAGGAAAACCATGTTCAAGAAGCTCAGTGAACCCAAATAGGCTATTCTTGTTGTTTTTTATTATTTATTTACTGATTTTTTTTAATTACTGTTGCTAGATGCTGTTGAATTGGGTACAACTCATAGTGACCCTATGAACAAAAGATCTGAACCCTATTCTATCCTGCGCCATCTTGACACACAAGAGCCCATTGCAGCAGTCACTGTATCAATCCACCTAGTTAAGGGTCTTTCTCTCCTTCATTGACCCTTCACCCCTCCTAGAATCATGTCTTTGTCCAAGGAACGGCACCTTCTAGCAATATGCCCAAAGTATGTGAGGTGAAGCCTCATTATTCTTGTCTCCAAAGAGCACTATGGCTGCATCCTTTCCAAGATACATCTGTTCGTTCTCTTGGCCATCAGTGAGACAGATGTTCAGTGCTCTTCTCCAACACCACAGCGCAAAGATATCAAGTCTTGTTCTGTCATGATTATTCATTGTTCAGCCCTCAGATGCATAGCAAGAGTTCACATAGATTATGGCCTGTGTCAAACACACCTTCACCCTCAAAGTGACATTATTGCTTCTCAGTAATTTGGAGAAGGCCCTCACTGCAGACTTTCCCAGTGCAATGTGTCTCCTTATTTCCTGATGGCTGGTACCAAGAGTGTTAGTTGTGGATCCAAGTTAAGATGAAACTGTTGAGCCTTCAATCTCCTCTCCATCCATCATGACACTGCCTATTGGTCCAGTGGTAAGAGTCTTTGTCTTCTTGACATTGAGATGCAATTCATACCCAAAGCTGCATTCCTTGATCTTCTGAAACTAATGCTTCAAGTCCTCCTCACTTTAAGCAAGCGAAGTTGTGTCATCTACATAGCATGCGTTATTGATGAGTCTCCCTCTATTTCTGATGCCACATTCCTCTTCATAGAGTTCAGCATCTTGGATAATTTGCTCAGCGTATAGATTGAATAGGTATGAAGAGAAAAATATAACTGTGATGCCTTCCATTCTCACTTTAAAACCATGTAGTGTTCCACTGCTCTGTTAGTACAACAACGTTCTGGTTCAGGATAGGTTTTACATGAGCACAATTAAGTGCTCTAGGACTCCCATTTTCAATGTCATACACAACTTGTTATGAACCACACCGCCAAATGCCTTTGCATAGTCAGTAAAACACAAATAGACATTCTTCTGGTATTCCTTACTTTCAGCCAGGATCCATCTGACATCAGCAATGATATCTCTGGTGCCACCATTTCTCCTAAATCCTGCTTGAACTTCTAGCAGTCCCCAACTTATGTACTGTTTTAGCTGTTTTTGGATGATCTTCAACAGTATTTTCCTTGCATGTGATATTAATGATAGTTTTCACATACAGTTGGAGCACCTTTCTTATGAATGGGAAGAAATATGGACCTCTTCTAATCCATTGGTCAGAAAGCCATCCTTCAAATTTCCTGACATAGATTGGTGAGTGCATCCAAGGCTGCATCTGTTAATTAAAAGAAGTCAATTGGTATTCCATCAATTCCTGGAGCCTTATTTTTTCTAATCCCTTCAATTAAGCTTTCAATTCCTCCTTTGTTATGACTAGTTTCTGTTCATATGGTGTTTCCTGAAAGTTTTTAGTATCAGCCAATTCTTTCTGGTACTGAGATTCTGTATATTCCTTCCATTTTCTTTTGATGCTTTCTGGATCATTTAATGTATTTCCCATAACATCTTTCAATGTTGTGACACAAGGCTTAAATTTGTTTTACAGTTCTTTTAGCTTGAGAAATACAGAGCAAGTTCTTCCATTTTTATTCTTCAATTCCAGCTTTCTGTACATTCCATTATAATACTTTGCTTTGTCCTCCCGAGCTGCCCTTTGAAATCTTATGTTCAGCTCCTTCACTTTGACATGTTTTCCTTTTGTTCTGGCTTCTTGATGCTCCAGTGCAATCTTCAGCGTGTCTTCTGACATCCACTTCAACTTTTTTCTTTTTCTTCTGCTTTTGTGATGATCTTTTGATTTTTTCATGGATTATATCATCCCACAACTTATCTGATCTTCCATCCCTGGTGTTCAATACCTCAAACGTACTCATAAGACAATTTTGAGATTCCGATGGAGTAAAGATAATATCTTTGTTTCTGTCAACTTATTTTAATTTTTTTCAGTCTCAATTTGAACTTGCATATGAGTAATTGATGATCTGACCCACACACAGCCTGCCCTTGGCCTACTTTCGACTGCTAATATTGAACTTCTTCCACAAATGTAGTCAATATGATTCCTAGGCAGCCCATCTGTGTGTAAAGTCATTGTTTGAGATGTAGAACACCTGAACAAACTCATCACAAAAGAGGAAACTGACAAGGTGATAAAAAGACTTCCCAATTAAAAAAAATCCTGGAACAAATGGCTTCACAACTGAATTCTACCAAATATTCAGAGAGGATCTATCACCAATTACACTTAAACTATTTTAAAAAATTGAAAAAGAAGGAACACTCCCAGAGTCATTATATAATGCAAGTATAACCTTAATACCCAAACCAGGTAAATATATTATCATGAAAGAAAACTAGAGACCAATATATCTCATGAATATAGATGCAAAAACCCCTAACAAAATCCAAAAGCACATAAAAAAAATTCACCATGACCAAGTAGGATTCATAACAGATATGCGAGGGTGGTTCAACATAAGAAAAACAATCAATGAAATTCACCATATTAACAAAATAAATAATAAAAAAAAATACAAAGAATCATGTTGGATAGTGTTTGGTGGAGCTTCCCAATTCAAACAAGCTTGGAATCTACAATCAGGAGAAGA
The DNA here is from genome assembly GCF_000299155.1 of Elephantulus edwardii. Classification (NCBI taxonomy): domain Eukaryota; kingdom Metazoa; phylum Chordata; class Mammalia; order Macroscelidea; family Macroscelididae; genus Elephantulus; species Elephantulus edwardii. The sequence goes on from NW_006399769.1 coordinate 20,964,154, forward strand.
TAAAATAGATGAATGGGACCTTCTAAGAATCAAATCCCTAT
>NW_006399769.1:20965042-20968575 GCF_000299155.1 Elephantulus edwardii
TCCACAATTAAGGTTGCATAGTGGAATGTACTTGGGGTGGTGGGAGGGGTGTGGGGGGATTGTGTACCAGGGAGGGAGTCTTTCTTTTACTTTTGAAAGAGAGGAGCGAACTGGAGTGCGGGGGAGGGGGAGAGGGCTGGGCGGATAGAGAAGTATTGCAATGAATGAATGGAAATCCAAATTCTCTGTAAATGTTCATTAAAATTATAAAAAAAACCCAACAAAAAACAAATAAACAAACAAACAAAAAAACCAAAACAAGCTTGGAAGCAGGAGTGGCATTCACTTCTGAAATAGTTTTCTTCCGCAAAGTCTATGAATGTGGAGAAATGATGAAAGTTACACAAGTGTTCATGTCTTTGTTCATAGGGTTGCTATGAGTCATCGATGGCACTTAACAACAACAACATAATTAATCCGTATGATGAGCATATTATCCGAGAAGCTGAACTCTATGAAGAGGAGTATGACATTAGGAGTATGACACTAGTATGACGTAACCAGTGTTATGCAGATGACACAACCTTTCTTGTTTAATGTGAGGAGGACTTGAAGGGCTTGTTGCAGAAGATCAAGGAATACAGCCTTCAGTAAGGATTGCATCTCAATGTCAAGAAAACAAAGATTCATACCACTGAAGTCATAGGGGAGCATCATGGAAAGGAGATTGAAACTGTCAACAGGTTAGGCTTGCTTGGATCCACAATTAATACTCTTGGTGACATCAGCCAGGAAATAAGGAAATGGATTACACTGAGAAACAGTGTAGTTAGGGACCTCTTTAAATTACTGACGGGTAATGATGTCAATTTGAGGACTAAGATGGAGAAGAACTGAACTATACAATCAGCCAACTCAATCCCATGGACATACTCAGGGTGTTTCATAAAAACAAAAAATCCTCAATTTAATGGTTCTCAAATGCCTGTGATAATGTTCTTCAGAATAGATCATATATTAAGACACAAAGAAAATCTCAACACATTAAAAAAATTGAAATAATACAAAACATCTTCTCAGACTAGTGCCATAAAGACAGAAATTAACAAGAGGATAAAGGATAAAAGAACACTCATGTGGAAGCTAACTAATACCTTGCTTGAACATGACTATCTTATAGAAGAAATAAAATTTAAAAGTCTCCAAAATGAATGAAAATTAAAATAAAGTTTAGAAAAAGTTGTGAGATACAGCTAAGGCAGTTTTTAGAAGTCAGTTAAAAGCAATGAGCAAATACAGGGAAAAAAGAATAAAGGAACAAAGTAAACTACTTAACACCTCCAGCAAATATAAAAAAAATAAGAGACCAACCTCACAACCATTAGATTAAAGCACCCTGCAAAATGGAAATAAAGGATGATCTCCTCAACGTAGTGCAAAATATATACTCAAAATCAAGAGTCAACATCATTATTAACAGAGACAGATGAAACACATTGGTCTACAATTCATAGAGACCCTGTGAACAACAGTTATGAACCTTGCCAACCTGATGATCTCTGAGACTCCCGAACCCATTGCCAAAGTTAGTGTGTCAATCCATCTCAACCAGATAGTCTTCTACCCTTCCAAGTATGATGTCCTCCAAACACTAGTCCCTCCTTGCCACATACCCAAAAAGTATGTGAGACAGAGCTTCAGAATCCTTGCCTCCAAGGAACAAACAACCTGATTCCACCCTTTCAGGAAAGACTTATTTGTTCTCTTGGCAGTCCATGATATATTCAATATTCCTCTTCAGCACCACAGCTCAAAGGTAGGTTTTTTTTCTTCTATCATCTTTAGCCATTAAGTGTTCCCTTATTCTGTTTGGAAAACAGCTTCTTTGTGTATATGTTTATGCCTATGTATAAGTTTCACATGAGCATAATTAAGTATTCTGCTATTCCTGCTCTTCTCCATCTTAGCTGCAATTTGTTATGATTCTATTTTCATAATTCATACTGCTAAGATTAACAGCAGACTATTTAGGAAAAGTCTCAAGTCAACATAGTCCCATATACTTAACCAGGTGTATGTATCCATAATTTCTAACATGAACAACTCTATCAGTGGTTATGTCTCCCAATTCTTCTGTGGCACTGTGTTCAGATTCACTAGGAGGTCTCCCACTCAGACTTGTCAGGGAAACGACACATAACCATATGTGTCAAGCTGGTTTTGGAGTAACTGATGAACAATTCTGTAGGTTCCTGAAGAATGGCCAGGATCCTGTAGACTGGCACTTGTGGCCCAGCTAGATGGCGACTGTTGGTGATGCTGGCTGGTGGTGTAGAGACTGGTGAACAGCTGAAAGCTATGTCCCAGGCAAGTGAGTTTTTCCAAATGCAAAAAAGTGCTGTTGTTGTTGTTATGTGCTGTCGAGTCGATTGCGACTCATAGCGACCCTATGTACAACAGCCCTAAACCCTGCTCTATACTGTGCCAATCGCACTGCCTCTGACACACCCATCCCAATTACCCCAGTCACTGAATCAATCCACCTCATAGAGGGTCTTCCCCTCCTGCGCTGTCCTTCCACTCTACCCAGCATGATGTCCCTCTCCAAGGACCATCTGTCTCTCCTTACAACATGTCCAAAGTAAGTTAGACGAAGCCCCACAATCCTTGCCTCCAAAGAGAAGCCTGGTTTAACCCTCTCTAGGATAAATCTGTTTTCTTGGCAGTCCATGGTACATTCAATACACTTCTCCAGCACCACAGCTCAAAGGCGTCAATTCTCCTATCCTCCCTAGTCATTGTCCAACTCTCTGATGCATAACAAGTGATTGCAAAGACCATGGCCTGTATCAGGCGCACCTTAGTTTCCAGAGAGACACCCTTGCTCTTCAGTACTTTAGAGAGGTCCCTAACAGCAGACTTTCCCATCTCAATACGTTTTTTTTATTTCCTGGCTGCTGGTGCCAAAGTGTACGACACTGAAATCCCATGAGTGTATATAAGTCTTTAGTAGGGTGGGGCTTGTATCCCATCTTAATCCTCTCTTCTTAATACTATAACTGCTTCAGCATAAAATAAATTATTGGCTAGAGAAGACTATTCATTTATCTGAATGATATACCTTAGACACCCAGAAAGGCACACAGTCAAACATTGTGCATAGTCAGTAAAACAGAAGTCAATATATTTTTTATATTCTGTGCCTTCAGCTAAGTGCCATATGAAATCGATAATGATGTATCTTGTGCCAAGTTAATTTCTAAATCAACTTTGAATTTCTGAAAGTTCTCTATTGATGTATTGTTATGTTGTTGTTGTTGTTATGTGCCATCGAGTTGCTGGTAACTCATAGCGACTCTATGTACGATAGCCCTAAAGTCTGCTCTGTCCTGTGCCAATCACACTGTCTCTGACACTCCCATTCCAATTATCCCAGTGACTGAATCAACCCACCTCACAGAGGGCCTTCCCCTCCTGTGCTGTCCCTCCACCTTATCTAGCATGATGTCCTTCTCTAAGGACCGGTCTCTCCTCCCAACATGTCCAAAGTATGTTAGACGGAGCCGCAGAATCCTTGCCTCCAAGGAACCACC
>NW_006399769.1:20969451-20972402 GCF_000299155.1 Elephantulus edwardii
CTTTGCATAGTCAATGAAACACAGATAGACATTCCTCTGGTATTCTCTACTTTCAGCTAAGATCCATCTAACATCAGCTACAATATTCCTAGTACCACAACCCTTCTAAATCCAGCCTGGACCTCTGGTATTTCTCTGCTGATGTGCTGTTCCAGTCGTTTTTGGATAATCTTATATCCATTTTAAAATAATCTTCAGCAAAATTTTATTTGCTTGTGATAGTAAAGATACTATTAGATAATTTCCACATTTAGTTACATCACTTTTGCTGGGGGGAATGGGAAGAAATATGGATTTTTTTCTGTCAGTTGACCAGAGAGCTATTCTGGATTTTTAAGCTTCATCATTCAGATGTCTTTCCTAGCCAACCAATAGTTGTTTATTTTTACTGAAGTAATTTTTGTATTAAAGAGAGAGGATTAGGATGGTATACAGGCCTCACCCTGTGTTGTTGTTATTGTTAAATGCTGTGGAGTTGAGCATGACTCATAGCTATCCTATGAAGAAATGATCTGAACCCTGTTATATAACTATCATCATTCCTCTACATTCATAGAGTTTCCAGAGGGATGCTGTTTAGGAAGTGGACGCCACTCCCTTCCAAGTCTGACTCAGTCTGGTAGCTCCACCAGGGGTAACTATTATGACATTTGACACAGCAGTGGTACAGCATTCAGCATCACAGCAACTTCAAGTAACCTCAGTATAGCAAATTAACCGATCAATGATATACTACTTAGAAGAATGTTCTTCCCAGACACAATTAACATGAGGCCCAAGAGCCCAACTGACTTTTAAATACAAAGGCCTGCCCATAAGGTCCTGATTGACTCTAAACAAGAGGCTTCCAGGCCACAGCTCATTCTTAGCTAAATTCAGCAAATCCAATCAGCTCACACATGATTGCGAATGAAAAAATACAATACACAACCAATCAAACAGTCCATTCTTGAACCTCAACCGAAATAAGAGAACCTACCTTTTAGAACCCAACCACCGCACACATCAGCCTCCAAACAGGAGACTTAGTTGGGGCCCAACCAACTTTTAAATACAAAGGCCTGCCTTATATAAGCTAATAGGACCTTATCACTAGGCACTATCCTTCAAGACTGCATCCAGACTGCTTCACTCACATTCACCATCCAGCGATACCACAATTGACAGCATATAGGATCCTCATCCATTCACTGTTCACCAGTTACTCTAAAACCAGTCTGCATATGAACTCTCAGATAAGTTATTCCCCTGATGGGTCCAGGTCTCTGCAAGATCTTCTAGTGAATCATTGAACTCAAGCAGCATGGAGGAATTAGGGAACTGAGCCAAGGATGGAGCTGTTAGAAATATATCAACATAATATAATGTATTTGTGCAGCTGGTTAAGCATTTGAAACTACATTATCTAGAAACTTCCTTTAAATAATCTGCTATTAATCTTCTTTTTTTGTTGTTGTTGATTGCCTTTGAGTCAAGCATGACTCATAATGACCCTATGAACAAAAAAGGCCTGAAGCCCCTCTACAAGTATAGACATTTATGGAAGTTCATAGCGTTTTCAGAGTCATATTATTTAGAAAGTATGGTGCCACTCCTGCTTCTACTAATCTTAGCAGTACAGATTATAAAAAATGACTATATTCCAAATTTCTTGGCATAGACTAATGAGTATCAGGGTTGCATCTCTTTCTCGAAATGGTATTCCATCAATTTCTGGGGACTTAATTTTTTAAAATGCTCCCAGTACAACTTGACTTCTTCCTTCAGTATCATTTATTCCTGATCGGGTGCTACTTCATGGAATGGATCAGTGTGGACATATTATTCAGCATATAGTGTCTCTGCGTATTTCTTGTACCTTCTTGTGAAATTTTCAGCATCTTTCAAAATTTTTCCCATGGGATCTCTCAGTATTATAACTCAAGGCTTGAATTTCACCTTCAGTCTTTTTATCTTGAATACTAACTATGAATCTAGGAATATTAGATAATGGTAAGGAAGAAATGGAATGCATAAATATTGACATATAAGGTATTGGCGAGATGAGATGGACTGCATGGGACATTTTGAATCAGGTGATCACATGATGGAGATGAAAAGGTGAGGAAAAATCGGGCTGCTTTCATATTTTAAAAAGGGTCATTTTTAGATACATCTTGAAATATAATGTGAGTGAAAGGATAATATTCATACGCATACAAGGAAGTCCAGTCAATACCACTATCATTCAAATATATGAACCAACAAAGAAGAGGAAGTAGATTTTTACTACTTTTGCAGTCAGAGATTGATCAAACATACAATCAAGATGCATTAATAATAATGGGTGACTGGAATGCAAAAGTTGGGAACAGAGAAGGATCAGTAGTTAGAAAACATGCACTTGATAACAGAAGTGAAGCTGGAGAAAGGATATTAGAATTTTGCACAAACAACTATTTATTCCTTACAAATACATTTTAAAAGAAACATAAACGTAGGTTATATACATGGTTTTCACCTGATGGTATGCATAGGAATCAGATAGTTTACACCTATGGAAAGAACCTCTGGTGAAGCTCAGTATCAGTTGTGAACACTAGGCTTGGTGCTGATTGTGGAACAGATCACCAGCTACTCATATGCAAGTTTAAGCTGAAGCTAAGGAAAGTGAAATCAAATTCACGGGAACCAAAATATTACCTTGAGTCTATCCCACCTGAATTTCAGAACCATCTCAGGAACAGGTTTGAGGCCGTGAACACTAATGAGCGAAGACCACATGAGTTATGGGAAGTTATCAAGACTATCATCCAGGGAGAGTGTAAAAGGTTATTGTAAAGACAGAGGAGGAATAAAAGACCAACATGGATGTCAGAAGATACTCTGAATATTGCCCTAGGGTGCTGAGAAACTGAAGCAGAGGGAAGAATTCAAGACATTAAGGAACTGAACAGAAGATTTCTAGGCAG
>NW_006399769.1:20973028-20974144 GCF_000299155.1 Elephantulus edwardii
CATGGCACTAGGGATATTGTGGCTAATGTTACATGGATCTTGGCTGAAAGGAGGGAGTACCAGAAGAATGTCTATCTTTGTTTCATTGATTATGCGAAAGCATTTGACTGTGTGGATCATAACAAACTGTGGCTAGTTCTGAGAAGAATGGGAATCCCAGAACACTTGATTGTGCTAATGCGAAAACTATACTTGGACTAGGAGACAATTGTCAGAGCAAGGAAACAGTGCATAGTTCAAAATTGGGAAGAGCGTACACAAGGAACGTAGCCTATCTCTGTACCTTTTCAACCTGTATGCAGAACAGATTATCCAGGAGGCTGGACTCTATGAGGAGAAATGCGGCATCAGAATTGGAGAAAGACTCATCAACAATCCGCGTTAGGCAGATGACACAACTTGCTCGCTGAAACTTAGGAGGACCTGAAGTGCTTGCTGTGGAAGGTTGGGGACTGCAGTCTTCAGTATGAATTGAGGCTCTATCAAGAAAACAAAGATTCTCTCACCACTGCGCCAATTGGCAGCATCAGGATGGATGGTGAAGAGATTAAGATTGATCACAGATTAAGTTTGCTTGGCTTCACAGTCAACACTCTTGGCACCAGCAGACAGGAAAGTATAAGATGTGTTGTGATGGGAATGTCTGCAGTTAGAGACTTCTCTAAAGTATTGAAGAGTGACGATGTCACTCTGGAGGCTAAGGTGCGCCTGATACATATCATGGCCTTTGAAATCACTTCCTATGCATCAGAGAGCTGGACAATGGAGAGAATTGATGTCTTTGATCTGTGGTATTGGAGAAGAGTATTGAATATACCATGGACTGTTAAGAAAATGAACAGGTTTGTTCTGGAGAGAGTGAAACCAGGCTGCTCCTTACAGGCAAGGATTCTGAAGCTTCATCTGACATACTTTGGACATGTTGATAAGAGGGACCAATCCTTGGAGAGGGATGTCATGATTGGTAGGGTTGACGGACAGCCCAGGAGAAGAAGACCCTCAATGAGATGAATTGATTTAGTGACTGGGGAAATGGGGGAAGGTGTGTCAGAGACAGTGAGATTGACATAGAATAGGAGAGGGTTTAGGCTGTTTTACATAGGGTCACTATGAGTC
>NW_006399769.1:20975284-20984206 GCF_000299155.1 Elephantulus edwardii
TGCAAAGGCATTTGACTGTGTGGATCACAATAAATTGTGGCTAACCTTAAGGAAAATGGGAATCTCAGAATATCTGATCGTGTTTATACAAAACCTATACTTGGACCATGAAGCAGTCCCCAGGATAGAGCAAGGAAACTCTACATGGTTCAAAATCAGGAAAGGAGTGCATCAGTATGCATGCTGTCATCTTGCCTTTTCAATCTGTATGCAGAACAAATCATTCGGGAAGCAAGGCTTTATGAGGAGGAGTGTGGCATCAGGATTGGAGGAAGATTTATTAACAACCTATGATGACACAGATGACACAACCTTGCTTGCTTAAACTGAAGAACACCTAAAGTACTTGCTGCAAAAGGTCAAGGACTGTAGTCTTCAATATGGATTGAAGCTCAACATCAAGAAGACAAAGATTCTCACCTCTGGGCTAATTGGCAGCAACATAATTAGATGGAGAAGAGATTGAGGTTGTTAGCTTGCTTGGATCCACAATCAACACTCTTAACACCAGCAGTCAGGAAATCAAAAGATGAATTGTACTGGGAAAATCTACTGTCATGGACCTCTCCAGAGTGCTGAAGAGCAACGATGTCAGTTTAGATAAAAAGGTGCGCCTAATCCAGGCCATGGACTTTTCAATTACTTGTTATGTTTCAAAGAGTTGGATAATGACTCAGGATGACAGAAGAAGAATAGATGCCTTCAAGTTGTAGCGCTGGAGAAGAGTCTTGAATATACCATGGACGGTGAAGAAAACAAATTGCTCTGCCTCACTTACTTTGGGCACATGGCTAGGGGAGATTGGTCCTTTGAGAAGCACATCATGCTTGGAAGGGTGGACAGACAGCGCACAAGAGAGAGACCCAAGATGAGATGGATTGATGCAGTAACTGGGGCTATGCGGGTTGGTGTGTCAGAGTTAGTGAGACTGGCTCAGGACAGGCAAGGGTTCAGAGCTGCTGTACATAGGGTCACTGTACATCGCCGGAAACTAAATGGTACATAACATACTATGACAGGTTTGGAAGCAGGAGTGGCATCTGGTTCTTAAATAACATGCCTTCAGAAACTTTAAGAACTTAAATGTTGTTAGTTGTAGAGGGGCTTAAGTCCTTTTTTTATAGGGTCGCTATGAGTTACTCAACTCAAAGGCAATCAGCAACAAAAGCAACAACAATATGCTAATTGAAAGAGCCATATTGTTCTTTTGCTGGTTTTTCCAGTTTAATCACCCCTTTTTCTGGTTCTTTACAGTGTTCATTTACTATACATTCTTTCTTTGCTATCCCAGTCTCTCCCACCTCCTCATTACTCCTCCTATTTTCATGGTAATGGTCTTATGCAATATTTGTCCTTTTGTGACTGAGTTATTTCACTCCAGCCTCACCCAGGCCATCCAGTATTTTAATATTTTGTTGTTCTTTAGTGCTGCATTATAGTCCAATGCTTGAATGCACCACAATTTCTCTTTCCATTCATATGTTAAGTGGTATCTAGGCTATTTCCATTATACTATCTATTGTGAATAAAAAGGTGATAAATATAGGTATACAGATCCCTGATTGTGCCTGGACTCTGATTTCCTTGGGATATATTCCTAATAGTAAAATGTTTATGTTGTGTACTATCACATAGGAACTGACTCATAGCTGACCCTCCAGCGAGTCTTCAAAGGTAGTTAATTGTATGTGAGGAGATTGCCCAACTTTCAACAGCAGAACAGCTGGTGGATTCAAACCACCTGAATTTGGTATTGCAGTGAAGCTTCTTGATACTAGGCCACCAGAGGCCCCTAATAGAAAAATAGAGTCATATGAGATTTCTCTATTTACCTTTTCGAAGAAACATCAAACTGCTTTCTTAACAGTTTTACCATTTTATAATCCTACCAGCAGCGCATGAGAGTTCCAATCTATTTTCATCCTCATCAACATTTGTTTGCTGTCTTGTTCGATTTTGCTATTCCTGCTGGGGTGAGAAGATATCTCAATGTTCTTTTGATTTTTATCCTTCTGATTGCCAGGTATTGTGAACATTTCCTCATGCCTTTGTTTGCCATCCTAATTTTCTCCCTGTGAAGAGTCTTTTCATGTCTTTTGTACTATTTGTAATTGAGTTATCAATCTTTTTCTGGTGGTGACACTGGACCTATGCTCAATTGCTCAATTGATATTTGAAGAGAAAACAAAAGCTATTAAGTGGGAAAATTATAGCCTTTTTAAGAAATATTGCTGGAAAACCTAAACATCTACCTAGAAAATGGAAACAGGACTTGAATCTCAAACCATACACAAAACACCTTTAAATGTGTATCAGGCCTAGGGGTAAGCCAAAAACCTATAAACATTATCAGAGAAAGAAAAAAAAAGGAACAAATTTAGAAGCCTATAAATTTAGAAGTCTATAACATGAATAGGTTTGCCAACATAGCAAAAATACACAAACAAGAGAGGATAAAAATCAATGAACTGGACCTTCTAAAAATCAATCCCCGTGTCCATAAAAAAAACTTTTTGCAGAGGAGAGAAAAGAAAGACCACAGATAGAGAAAAAGAACATATATGGCAACAACATTTCAGATAAGGATCTTATAACTAAAATTCACAAAGTCCTATAGTATCTATATTAGAAAAAGACTGTTCATTTCTTTATTTCAGCATTTCTTCCCTCTGTTTTTATATTCTGTTAATAGTGCAATTTTTCATAGTCTCTTCTGACATCCATTGGGCTCTTTTCTTTCTCTCCTGTCTTTGTAGTGACATGACTAGGTTGTTATTAAGTTTTTGTCAAGTTGAATACAACCAATAGCAAACCTATAAACAACAAATCTTATCCCTGTCCTTCCTATGCCTTCCTCACAATTTCTGACACAACCAAACTCAACGAAACAGTCAGTATGTCAATCCATCTAGTTAAGGGTCCTCCTCTCTTTCACTGACCCTCCACCTTTCCAAGCATGATGTTCCTTTCTAACGATTAGCCTCTCCTAGCAATATACCTGAAGTGTGTGAAACAAAGGTTAACTATACTTGCCTCCAAGGTTAATTAGTTGCACTTTTCCCAAGACATAGCTATTTGTTCTTTTGGCAGTCTATGAGAAACTCAGTACCCTTCTTCAACACCACAATGCAAAGACTTGAAATTCTTCCTTTGTTAGCCTCATTCATTGTTCAGCTCAGATGCACAGCAAGTAATTGGAAAAATCATGGCCTGAATCAGGTTCACCTTACTGTTCAATTGCTCTTCAGTAATTTGGAGAGGTTCCTGACTGAGAACTTACCCAGTGCAATATGCCTCCTCATCTCTTGACTACTGGTACCCAGGATAGTAGGAGTATGCAAATTGGGTGGGCAAACATCTTCTGGTGGAATTGTTTAGTTTTACTATTTCACCATGTTTAAATTGAACAGGTTACGTGCAGAAGATGTGGATCTCACTACCAGTAAGGAAGAAGGAAAGAATGCAACATAGGACCTCAGGAACCAGAGATTACTGTGCAAGTCAGGGGACAGAATATCTATTGGCCATTGTCTATCTGGAACCTCCAGTCTTCACAAACGTTTGTGGCTTTAAGTTCAGGAAACATATTCTTCCATCATTATCAACACAGTAGTTACCGCTTGATCTGGCTCCCTGGTCCTCTTTTTCGATGCAGTGATAGATGGGATATGGCAAGTTGATGTGGATTATGTACTGTGTCTGTCAAAAAGTCCTGCAGGGAAGTGTTAGCTCCAATTATGGTGGAGGCAGCTTCTTGTCAAGTTGGGATAACGTGGTCCTTTCATCTTCAAATTTGGACTCAATTCTGATTTCAAAAATACAGAAAATACCCCTTTACCTATAAATCAGGCTTTATAATGTCCCACCTCCCAACATTTCATTCTGCATTTATCACAGGATGCAAACTCAATAAATAATTATTAAAGAATAAAGTCAGAACAGTTTGGATAAGCTTAACTTTAATTCAAAGAAAAAAGTTGGAAACAGTATCAGGGGAGATGGAAAATATCTGATAGAATGGAAGGCTATATAGAGGTTAGAATGAATTTATTAGAAGAAACAGGTCCAAGTTATCTGATACAATTCACTGCTGACATTCTCTGATGAAAATTAATGATTGGAAGATGATGTATTAAGACACTGTATGTAATTTAACTCAGAGTTAACTCTGGCACAGTTGTTCATTTTATAAAATAGTGAAGTGTTTGAGGTCCCTCCGTATTAAATAGCCAATGAATAGGAAATATTTTGGGCTGTGCTTATATAGAATCAAGATATAAAAAAATGCAAATATTTTTATTTTTAAAATTGTAATTTAACTGAAAGTTCACAAGCTTTTGCTTCTTAATTTGATATCAGGCGTGGAAATGTAGAGAGTCAACGTAAGAGGGAAAGACCCTCAAGAAGATGGATTGACACAGTGACTCTAACCATGGGCTCAAGTATATCAGAGATGGTGAGCACGGCACAGGCAAAGGGATGGTTCAGATTCATTGTTCGTATGGTAACCATGAGTCATAGCCAATATGTGACACAAACAACTGCTAATACGCATTTTGTTTTATAATGTTAATTACACATTACAATATTGATTACCCACAATGAAATCACACTTTCCCCACTTCTTTTCAGTAATTCTCATTTTCATTAGTCAGTCTATCCCACCTCTTCCTGTTTTCAGGGCTTTATCCTCGGGCAAATGCTGCTCTTTTGGTATGATCATTGATTATTCCAAAGAATGAGCGCATCCTTAGCATTATTATTCTAAAAGCCTCTTTCTTGCTTGAAAGTTGAGTCAGAGAGGTCAATTTTGTTCCAGGTTCATAGGGGACCAAAGGCTATGGACTCACGGGTTCTTCTAGACTCTACTGGACCAGTAAACCTGGCTTTTTATGGTTTTGGGTTTTTTTTTAGTTTTCCTCTCAAATTTTCTCCGAGTCTGTTTTGGATCTTCTACTGTGATTCCTTTGCTTTTGTTGTTGTTAGGTGCTGTTGAGTTGAGTATGACCTATAGCAGCCCTAGGTACCATAGGTCTGAATCCTGTCTTATCCTCATACTTCCTGATGCATTAGAGCCCATTGCAGCAGTTACATTGTCAACCCATCCGTTTGACAGTCTTCTTCTCCTTCACTGATCCTCTCTGCCTTTGCAAGTATCATATTATTCTCCAAGTAATAGCCCCTCTTGGCAAAAGCCTGAAGTATATGAGGTGAAACTCTATCATTTTCCCTCAAAAGAGCACTCTGGCTGTACTTTCTCCAAAACACACTTATTTGTTCTTTTGGCATTCCATGGGATGTTTAGTACCCTTCTCCAATACTACAGATAAAACGGGTCAATTCTTATTCTGTAATTCTTATAATCTCTTCTTATGCACCTCTCAGATGCATAGTAATTGATTGGAAAGATCATGGCCTGAATCAGATGCATCTTCGTCCTCAAACTGACATCATTACTCCTCTATAAATTAGAGAGGTCCCTAACTACACACTTTCCCAGTACAATATGTCTCTTGATTTCCTGACTGCTGGTATCAAGTGTGTTGATTGTGGATTCAAGTAAGATGAAGTTGTTGACAGTTTGAGTCTTTTCTTCATCTATAATGATGTCCAGTAGTAAGAATCTTGGTCTTCTTAATGTCGTAATGCAGTATTGAAGGGTGTTTTCTTTGCTCTTCTGTTCAAGTTCTCTTGGATCATTAGTCCTTTGAACCAATTTTTTGGACTACGTCTTTGTTTTTTTTCCCTGATTTTGTTCAGGGTGGGAAAAGACTTTTAAGATCCTAATCACTACCTCAAAGTAGGATGTAGAATAATTTCTTTGTGGACTATGCTATGCCAATTGACCTTGAATGTCCTCAAGGCTTAGATATCCCATAGACCAAGAACCAGGAACTAATTCCATCAGAGTGTTTGACAATGATTTAGAAGCTTACCCTGCTGGCTATGCTATTTATATGGATGCATTTACAGTATATGAATGTAGAAACAACATCTTCCAGACCTAATCTATAAAGAAGGATGTAGCCTTTAAAGTTATTTGTAAGTGTTTGAGGTGTCTTACACTTCAGCAAAAAAAAAAAAGTGTCAATTGCAATGTGCGTTGCAAATTATTGTAAGTATTCCTTCAAACTTGATGGAACCTTATGTAGTCTAACTTCTCAGATTATTTATTATGCATAGATTGAATAAATATGATAAAAAAGGTATGATCTTGAAGAACACTTTTTCCAATTGTTAACCATATTTCCCTAGTTCTGTTTGAATCCTTCTTCTGGTCTATGTGCAGAATCCACATGAGCACAATTAATTGCTCTGGAATTTCCATTCTTCAATATAGTAAGCACAATTTTTCTGATACTCACAGTTGAAAATATATTAAATGTTGCTTTGGATGTGAAGAAAAAAATGTAGATGGACAGTTTTTGTTGTTGTTAAGTGCTGTCGAGTTGTAGACAACTCATAGTGACCCTATGAACGGAAAGATCTGAACACTTGTATAACTTTCATCATTTCTGCCAATTCATAGAGTTTTCAGAGGTAGGCTACCTTGGACGTGGATGCCACTCCTGCTTCCAAGCTTATTTCAATCAGGAAACTCCACCAAACACTGTCCACCATGTTGTTGTTGTTGTTGTTGTTATGTGCCGCCGAGTCGCTTGCGACCCATAGAGACCCTATGTAAAACAGCCCTAAACTCTGCTCTGTCCTGTATCAATCGCACCATCTCTGTTACACCCATCCCAATTACCCCAGTCACTGAGTCAATCCATCTCATAGAGGGCTTTCCCTTCCTGCGCTGTCCCTCCACCTTACCAAGCATGATGTCCCTCTCCAAGGACTGGTCCTTCCTTACAACATGTCCAAAGTATGTTAGACGGAGCCTCAAAATCCTTGCCTCCAAGGAGCCACCCAGTTTGACCCTTTCCAGGATGAATCTGTTTGCTTTCCTAGCAGTCCATGGTACCCTCAATACTCTTCTCCAGCACCACAGCTCAAAGGCCTCAATTCTCCTATCCTCCTTAGTCATTGTCCTACTCTCTGATGCCTAACAAGTGATTACAAAGACCATGGACTGTATCAGATGCACCTTAGTCTCCAGAGAGACACCTTTGCTCTTCTGTACTTTGGAGAGGTCCCTAACAGTGGACTTTCCCATCACAATACATCTTGTAATTTCCTGGCCACTGGTGCCGAGTGTTGACTGTGGAGCCAAGCAAACTAAAGCTGTGAACAATCTCAATCTCTTCACCATCCATCCTGATGCTGCCAATTGGTACAGTGGTGAGAATCTTTGTCTTCTTGACATTGAGCCTCAATCCATATTGGAGGCTGCAGTCCTTGACCCCATAGGTAACCATTATCACATTTTGAATATAAGTGTCACAGTGTTTAGCATCACAGCTAAACAGAGTTACCTCTGTACAGCAAATGGACAGAGTGTTTACAAAAGTTTTTATGTTTTATATGGCTATTTGTTATGTTGACTTGTGCAGTACAAGTTCACCATTTTCATGAAGGCTTCCTTTAAAATAATTGTATCTAGTGAAAGACAGATTTTAAGCAAACTCAAGTAGTCATTAGTTTCTGTTTACTGTAGATACCTACATCCTCCCAAGCCCATGGAGACTTTCCTTCCATTTTGGAAGCAATTCCGTACTGAAATTAATCACATTTAATCTTTACACTTATTGTACTTGTTAAAATATGGGTTACCAAGTATTATTGTGTTTTTGTGGTTTTTTTTTTTTTTAAAAAACTTGTATTACCATCAGCTGTCACAGGACCTGGTATTCAGTCAGCTCAACTCAACTCAATTCATTGTCATGGAGTTATAACCGACTTGCACTTGACTCACACAGTGGGCTGGCAGAAGCTGTAAATCATATGAGATCTTTCTTCCATGGAGCAGCCAGTGAATTGAAATAATCAGAAAACCACTACCTCTAGGTTAGCAACAAAATTCCCTACGGAGTACACCACCAGATCTCCCTAACTATATGAGATTACTCAATTTTTTGGATTCACAATCTAATCCAATTCCTGATTGTTGGACTAGCTCATATTTTGATTAGAATTCTTTCCTGAAGTTCATCTTGATTGCTGGGGCATGTTATATTCCCAGGCTTTTCCGGTTGACTCACTTGCATCTCTGCTACTGAGTTGATTCTGAATCAATGAGCCTCCATCAGAATTCTGAGGCTGTAAATCCTAACAGAGATGAGATATCATCTCACCCCAGTAAGACTAGCAAAATTTAACAGAACAGCAAGCAACAAGTGCTAGCAAGGTTGTGGAGATACTGAAACCCTTCTTCATTGTTGGTGGGAGTGTAAAATGGTACAACCACTGTGGAAAGCAATGTGGCGCTTTCTCAAAAAGTTGCAAATAGAGATACCATTTGACCCAGCAATTCCACTACTGGGAATATACCCTAAAGAGACTATAAATGACATCCAAGTAGATATATGCATACCTATGTTTATTGAGGCTTTGTTTACAATAGCAAGGAGTTGGAAACGACCTAAATGCCCATCAACAAACGAATGGGTAGAGAAGTTGTGGTATATTTACACAATGGAATATTATGCTGCATTGAAAAACAAGGAACTCATGCACATTATTAAAAATGGGTGACCCTGGAGGACATTATGCTGAGTGAAGTATCTCAGTCACAAAGGGACAAATGCTATATGGTGCCACTATTGTAGAATGAGGCTGACATTGGGGTGGGGGTAAGACTGAGAAAAACTGGATGAAATATGTTTACGGCATTGAAGTCTATGGGGGAGAGAATAGTTTAGAAGTATTACGTTTTAGGGCATTATGTTTATCGTAGGAGTCCGCAATGAGGGTTGCAGAGTGGATTATATTTGGGGTTGGCGGTAGGATTGGGGGAGGTGCGGGGGGGATTGTGTACCA
>NW_006399769.1:20984306-20990059 GCF_000299155.1 Elephantulus edwardii
GAAGGGTGCAACAATGAACGAATGGAATTCCAAAATCTCTGTAGATGTTCATTGAAATGAAAAATAAATAAATACATTAAAAAAATCCTAATAGAGGTGATTAATTTTCTTTCTCCCTTAACAACTTATTAATTTAAACTGATGGAGACATGTAACCTTTTGGTTAGTAGTGAAACATGCTTCAGACTATGCCATCAGATTTTCAGTATATATCTTGAGAAAACAGACAGATTTTCCAGTTTACATGGAAATTCAGACTTATTTATGTTTACTAACTGATCTGTAGCGAACAGTTTCAGAAAATAAAAAGGAACAAGAGAAAATGAAAATAAAAAAAGGTATTGGGCTCTGCATAATCTGTGGAATCCATTGATCCATTGTTGACCATATGTGGTGATATACAAATTTCTATTACTGGAAATACTTAAAAAATGAGAGTCAAACTGTTTACTTCAAAGGAGGTGGCTAATAGAGTAAGTAGAAAGGATTTAGAAATTTGTATTCATCTCAACTGAGGAATTTGTAATTGCGAGCTCTTTGAAAGTAAAATCACAAACTTGCAGAAATTAATCCTTCTACATATAAACTTTCCAAATTCTGTTCATTTATTTATATGATACATAATTCAGGAATTTAGTGATTTTCAAAGTAATCACTCACTTGTACTTTATTTTACTTTCTAGCTGCACTGTAATCCCAAAGGCACAGGATTCGTGGCCACCAGCTGCTCGGTGAGAGAAGGGTGCCTCTGAAAACACACCAAAGGGTCAGCTACGGGTTGGCTCTAACTCAATGGTACACAACAACAACAACATTGTATTTCCTATGATGAGAAACTCTGGTGACTCAGTAGTAAGGAATTGTGCTGTAAGCTCAAAGGCACAAGAATCTAACTTACCGACTACTCTGTGGAAGAAAAATGGGCAATCTCTGCTTGGGAGGTTTATTGCCTTTGATAACTTACTAGAGGATTAACTATGAGTCAGGTTGTTTGTGTTGTTGGTTTTCTTTTTAAATACTAGTTTATTTACAAAATTCAAATACATTGTTTTTGAAATGAGAATCTACCAGTTTGATTCAATGGTACATAACAACAACAGTAACATTTCATATGGTTGTGGTGTTTGTTGTTATGTGCCATCCAGTCGCTTGTGACTCATAGCGACCCTGTGTACCACAGCCAATCGCACTGTCTCCGATACACCCATCCCGATTACCCCAGTCATTGAGTCAAGTCACCTCATAGAGGGCCTCTCCCTCCTGCGCTGTCCCTCCACTTTTTCTAATTTTATAATTACTTCAAGTATATTTCTTTTTTCATTCATGTTGATGTTGTTAGGTTCCATTCAGTGATCTACAACTCACAACTCATAGAAATCTTATGAAAAAAAAAAAAGAAATCTTATGAACAACATGTTTGAATCTTGCCTTGTCCTGCATAATCCTCACAATCTCTGTTCTACTCAAGCCCATTGTTAGTCACTGTTTTGACTAACTCCTAGTCTAATAGTTATATCTTGTTGAGACCCTTCTTCTCTGACCTTTCCATCATTATGTCTTTTTCCAAGGACTGGCCCTGCCTCATAACATGCCCCAAGTATGTGAGACTAAGGTTCACACTAAGGAACACACCAATTGCACTTTTTCTGAGACAGATACTATTGCTTTTTTTTGTAGTCTAATGTATATTCCATCTTCTTAACCAAAACCACAATTCAAAGGAATTATTCCTTATTTAATTGTCCAATTTTCAGATTTATAGGAATCATAGGAAAATACCATGGCATAGATTAGGCCCAGAACTTTAGTTTTTAAACTTACACTCTTTGGCACTTCGGAGAGATTTTTTCAAAGGCAATAAATGGTTTTGTTTTGTTTTGTTTCTTGACTACTGTTACCATAGTTGTCAACTGTGGTTCCAAGTAAAATGAAATTGTTGACAACTTCAACCTTTTCTCCATCTATCGTGACATTGCTTATAAGTTCAATGATGAGGAATTTTGTTTTCTTGTTGAGATGCAAGTGAAGGTCGTAGACACTGGTCTTCTGCAGTTAATACTCCAAGTCTTCTTTGTTTTCTGCCAGCGAAGTTGTGTCATCTGCATAATGCAAGTTGAGGATGAGCTTTCCTCCAATTTTGATGCCAGAATGAGTTGTTCAGTAGGTAAAATAGGTATGGAGAAGAGACACAATCCTGATATACACCTTTCCTTCTTTTAAACCATGCAATGTTCCCTTGTTCTGTTTGGAAAATGGCTTCTTGGTCTTTGTGAAATTTTTGTGTGAGCACAGTAAGGGTCCTAGGATTTTATTTCTTCACAGTTAGCCATAATTTGCTATTATCTATACAGTTGAAGGACTTTGCGTAGTTAATGAAACAGAAGTAAACATCCTTTTGATATTCTCTGCTTTCAGCTAAGATCCTTCCGACATCAGCAATGTTATGCTTACCTCTTCTTAATCTAGCTTGACTTTTTGGGGGGAAGTTCACTATGGATATACTGTTCGAGATATTTTAGTTATATTTTTGTCTTTTTCAAATTGAGATATTAATGAAAGTTTATAGAGAACTTGGATTTCTATTCATTCATTGTTGCACATTTTCCTCCCTGTGCCCCTCCTGCCCAGTTGGCTCTTTTCTTTAGAAAAAAGTTATTTAATTGTTATACAGCCCCTCTCCCCCAGTCCACTTTATTATGCAGCTCTTATTCTGGACTCTTGTCATGCCAATAATAACTAAACATATATTCCTTTTATATACTTCTCTCTCTCATCTGTTTCAATGCCATGTGTGCTATTTATCCCCTCTTTTCTTAGTTTTCCCTCAACCCCCATGTCAGTCCTGTTTTAGTGCAGTAGTAGTATGCGGTGTTTGTCTTTTTGTGGCTGAGATATTCAACTCAGCATACTGTCCTCCATGGTCACCTGTTTTATATAATATCTCCTGAGTTCTTTATTTTTTATAGCTGCATAATATTCCATTTTGTGAATATACCACAGCTTCTCTATCCATTCATTTGTTGATGGGCACTTGGGTTGCTTCCAATGCTTTGCTATTGTGAACAAAGTGGCTATAAACATGGGTGTGTATATATCTGCTTGGGTAGCAGTTCTGGCTTCTTTAGGGTATAATCTCAGTAGTAGAGTTGCTGGGTCAAATGATATTTCTAACATTTTGAGAAAGCACCATACTGCCTTCCATAGTGGTTTACACTCTCATCAACAATGAATAAAGTTTCCCGTTTCTCCACAACCTTGCCAGCATTTGTTGTTTTCTGTTCTGTTGAATTTTGCTATTGTTACTGGGGTGAGATGATATCTCAAAGTTATTTTGATTTGTATCTCTCTTAGACCTAGGGATTTTGAACATTTCTTTATGTGTTGTTTGCCATCTGAATGTCTTCTTTGGTGAATGTTCCAGATATTTAAAAATAATCTTCAGACAGGTTTTACTTTTTGTGATATTAATGATATTGATTGTTTAATAATTTCTACATTCTGTTGAATCACCTTTTATTTTTGAGTGGGAACAAATTAAGTCCTGTTGAGTGGAGTACAAATCATAGTGAAAATATGCACAATAGAATTAAACTCTGTCCTATCCTGTGCCATCCTCACCATCTTTGATTACATCTGAGTCCATTTTTCTGTTGTCACCATGTCAATTCATGTCTGGAGTTGGAGGGATATCATCCTCTTATGCTGACTCTCTACCCTTCCAAGCATGATGTCCTTTTCCAAGGAATAGCCTCTTCTTACAACATATCCAAAGTATGAGATTAAGCTTTATCATCCTTACCTCCAAGAGTACTCAGCTGCACCTTTTACAAGACATAACTGTTCATTCTTTTGACAGTCCACAAGGTATTCTGTACTCATCTTCAACATCACAACTCAAAGGTATCAATTCTTTTTCTGTCATCCTTATTCATTCTCCAGCTCTCAGATGCATAGCAAGTAATTGAAAAAGAGCATGGCCTCAATCAGATGCATCTTAGTCCTAAATGACGTCAACTATTCTTCAGTATATTGGAGATACCCCTGACAGTGAACTTACCCAAAGCAGTATGTCTCTTTATCTAATGATTGCTGGTATCAAGTGTATTGATTGTGTATCCACTCAAGGAAAAAATCATTAGCATCTTCAGTCTTTTCTCCATCTATCATTTTGCCCACTGGCTAATGGTGAGGACCATTGTATTTTTGATGTTAAGATGCAAACCATATTGAAGCCTGTGGTCTTTGATCTTTGAAGCAACAAGGACTTCAGGTTCCCCTGTTTTCAGCAAGCAAGACTGTCATCTGCATAGTGCAGGTTGTTGATGAGTATTCCTCTGATCCTGTTGTTGCTAATGCTTCTTTATAGAGTTTGGCTTTACAAATTATTTGCTTACCATATAGATTGAATTAGTATGAAGAAATGCTACACTTCTGACATACATCATTCATGATTTTAAACCATGTGATGTTCCCTTGCTCTGTTCACACAACAGCCTCCGGGTTTATATACTGGTTTTGCATGAGCACAATTGAGTATTCTAGGATTCCCATGCTTTTAAATGTTATCAGTAACTTGTTATGATACACATAGTCAAATGCCTTTACAGTTTATAAAGCATAAAGACATTTTTTTATTGTATTCTCTGTTTCAGCCAGGATTCATCTGACATCAGAAATGATGTTCCTGGTACCATGGCCTCTTCTAAATTCAGCTTGATCTTCTGTCAGCTCCTTGTTGATATCAGTTTTTTTTTACAATCTTCATCAATATTTTGATTACATGTGATATTATTAATAATATTCAATAATTTACATAGTCTGTTAGGTCATCTTTCTTGGGAATGAGAAAAATATGGATCTCTTCCAGTTAGTTGAACAGTCAGCTGTACCAAATATCCTGGCATACACTAGTGAGCATGTGCAAGGTTGAATCTGTTATTTTAAAAATGTCACTCAGAATTCTTTCTTTCCTTGGGGTTTTATTTTTTGCCATTGTCTTTATTGCAGCTTAGACTTTTTCCTTTGTTGCCATTGGCTCTTTTTAATCGGGTACTTCCTAAAATTTTTCTGTGTTGACTATTTCCTTTTTGGTATAGTGATTCTGTTATGCCTTCAATCTTCTTTTAATGCTTCTTGGATGATTCAAGATTTTTTCCGTGACAGTTTTCAGTATTTCAACTCAAAGTCAGAATTGGGATTTTACATCTTTCAGCTTGAGAAGTGCTGAGAGTGATCTTCCCTTTTTTAGGCTCTGATTCCAGCTCTTTGTACATGTCATTATAACATTTGGCTTTATTGAGCTACCCTTTGGAATCTTCTGTTCAGCTCTTTTACTTCAGCATTTCTTCACTTTGTTTTTATGTCTTTTGTTCATAGGGTTACTGTGTATTCGGCTTGATGACATTTAACCACTGCTAAGTGAGACTAGTGTTGCTATATTTTGGAGGAACTTTCTTCTACTTTGTGCATCACTGCTTGTCAATTTGCTGTATCGAGGTATCCTGGTTGGCTGTGATGCTGAACATGTGCCATTGGGTTGTGAAATACCACAATGGTTTACCAATGTGGACAGTGTTTGGTGGAGCTCCCAGTTGTAGGACAGGTTTGGAAGCTGGAGTGGCATCCACTTCCTAAATTACATGCCTATGAAAACTCTATGAACTTGGAGAAATTTGTAGAAAGGCATTAAGTCTTTTGTTCATGGACTAGGTATGAGTTGTGCCTTGACTCGATGGCAATCATCATCATCATCA
>NW_006399769.1:20990849-20992599 GCF_000299155.1 Elephantulus edwardii
GCGATACGCTTTTTGATTTCCTGACTGCTGGTGCAATCAGCTTTAATTAGAACTAGCACATGAGTAACTGGTGCTCCATTCCATTGTCAACACTGAGTTTGTTTCTGACTCCTGGTATTGAGCTTCTCCAATGTTTCTTTCCACAAATGGAGTCAACTTGTTTCCTGTGCTGACTGTCAAGTGAGGTCTGTGTAAAGTTGCCATTTGTGTTTCTTAATAAAAGTATTTCCTATAAATAAATGCTTGACTGTACAAAATGCAGTCGTATACACTCCCTCCACACGTCTGTCGCCAAGTCCATACTTTACAACTTCCTCATTATTTCCAGTTCTTACAATCTAGTCTCCGATAATTATGAATGTATCTTTTTCAGTTGTTGTATCTGTGTGTTTTAAAAATAAATGTATTGCTTATTTTCCACCACCTTATTTCTACTTTTTAAAGGACTGGAAAGACAGTTTAAGACTACTCAGTAGTTGTTTCGACCCACTCAGATTTTTCAGCAATGGGGGCCGCAGATGAGTCTTCAGTTAGTTGCAGGCTGAGCGCTCCAGTCTTCAGTAGGGAACTGCTGAAAAGATACAGAGGTCACCTACACACCTTCACACCACTCTGCACCCTCAGACTGAGTAGCAGTAAATTCAGAAGGAGGGGCTGTCCATTCTCCCTGAATCTCCTCCTTGGTTACAGCCTTTTCAGTAGCAGTCTGCTCTTCCTTTTCATTCTCTCCTTGATCTCTTTAGAAGTACAGATTGAATATGACTTTCCACAGGTGCTCCCAGGAAATTGTACCACGCATGCACAGGACTTCCTAGGCTAGCATCCAGGGGGTCAGATCCATCGTATAAACTCCCTTGTTGATGCGTGGAATAACAATGTCCACATAACACAGAGGAGAATCTGTGTTTCACAGGGCAATCGTGGGTAGGTTAATGTAAAGATGCTTCTGTCAGAGGCTGATGGCTGTCTCTGGGATCAGTAACTACTAGAAGACGAGGCTCCGGAAGGCTGCCAGGCTGTGGTTAGTGACCATTCCAGAAGTGAAGTGCCCGGCAATAGGAGTGGCTCCAATAACAGCAGCAAACTTCAGCACAGCTTTCTGGCCAGTATTTCTGGAGTATATGACAGTGACATCAGCTAGAGTTTCAATGGCAAAAATGGTCCAAGCAGAAGCTTCTCCCAAGTTTATTGTGTAGATGCCATTACTTTTTTTTCGTTTGGAAGTCAAGGTTGGTGCCTCCCAAGTGTGTTCCTGCTGCAAGGAATATGAAGACATTCTCCTCCTTCATCTGCAGGACATCAAGGGCTCTGGACATTGTGAAAGTTTCCCCTGTAAGTTAAGAGGGAAACTAGGACAACGGCATATAGACCTTTCTATGGGTAGCGTGGAAAGGTATTATTAATACATCTTGATTGAATGTTTGGTCAATTTCTGACTGTAAACGTTGGTAGAAATCCTGAGTTTCCTCCTCTTTGGCTTTGATTGTTGGTGCATATATTTGAATAATAGCTGCGTTAACATGTTTGCCTTTTCTGTGTGTGGATATAATCCTATCACTCAGAATGCTGTACTTCAAAATAGGCCTGGAAATTATCCTTTTTATCATTAATGCCACACCATTCAGACATAAATCATATACCATTAAAACTAGGTCAAGTCAATGTATTTCCTTTTTTGTACTGATGACACTTGATAAGCCACATCTACCCCTCCTCAATGGTTAAGATATTTCTTTTTTAAAAAAATATT
>NW_006399769.1:20998239-20998799 GCF_000299155.1 Elephantulus edwardii
TATGCATCAGAGAGTTGGACAATGACCAAGGAGGATAGAAGGAGAATTGATGCCTTTGAGCTGTGGTGCTGGAGAAGAGTATTGAGGGTATCATGTACTATTAAGAAAACAAACAGATTCATCCTGGAGAGGGTTAAACTGGGCAGCTTTTTGGAGGCAAGGATTTTGAGATACTTTGAACATGTTGTAAGGAGGGACCGGTCCTTGGAGAGGGACATCATGCTTGGGAGGGTGGGGGGACAGCATAGGAGGGGAAGGCCCTCTATGAGGTGGATTGATTTAGTGACTGGGACAATCAGTATGGGTGTGTCAGAGTCAGTGCGATTGGCACAGGATAGAGCAGAGTTTAGGGCTGTTGTACATAGGATCGCTATGAGTCGCAAGCGACTCTACGGCACATAACAACTACAACAACAGTCAAATACTGTTCACATATTTTCCTCCAATTTCTGTCTACACTTTCTGCTACTTCAAAAGAATGTTCTTTTCTTCTGTGCACTGTAGAACTTGGTGAGGGTTTAACAGATGTGGAATCTCATTTTAACTCATCGAGGAGGTCT
>NW_006399769.1:20998899-21005505 GCF_000299155.1 Elephantulus edwardii
CAACAACAACAACAACTGTGTTACTTCTAAATCATCTACCAACATATACCCTCAATTAATTTGTCAGCTGTGCCAATATTGAATATTTAAATTATTTCTTTTGCCAAATTAATCATTAGGAAAGAATATGTCTTTGATTTTCATCATTAGTGTGACTAAGTATTTTTATATACATTCTATTTAGATTTCTTTTCTGTGTGAATTGCCCAATTACTTCTTTGTTAATAATTTCTTTGAGTGTAATTTCATATCTTTTTGCATATATAAGAGCTCTTTGCATGATAGCATGGTGTATATTATAAAAATTGCAAGCAATTTTTTACAATTTTGTGCTTAACCATAATTTAAGCATTTTTTGCTGAACAGAAATGTAATAGTTTTATATAACAATTCTGAGATATTTTCCTATATGATTTCTACCTTGGATGTAATTTTTAGAAAGTCTTTCACTATTCTAGAATTTTGTTCTTAGTATTTTCATTAATTTTTTTGAAACATTTTAATTTTTAAAAGAGTTTTAGATTTTATTTATAATAAAATAACATTTGCATCTAATATTCAGTCTAGAGAATTTGGTGCTAAGGAGTTGCATTGGCAACTCAAATGCACGTGGTTTGAGTCCATTAATTTCTGTGTAGGAGAAAGATGGACAATGTTTTCCTGTTTGAATGACAGTGTCTGAAAACCACCTGGAAGGTCAGAATGAGTTGTTGTTGTTATGTGCCATCAAGTCATTGTCTGCGATTGGCCAGGATCCATCTGTCATCAGCAATGATGTCATGGCCTCTTCTAAACCCAGTTTGAAATTCTGATAGTTCTCTGCCAGTGTACTGTTTTAAGCATTTTTGGATAATCTTCTGCAATATTTTGCTTGCATGTGGTATTAGCTTTATTGTTTGATAATTTCCATATTCTGTTGAATCACTTCTTGAGAATGGGGGCAAATATGGGTCTCTTCCATTCAGTTGGCCAGTCAGCTGTCCTCCACATTTAGTGCCATAAAGCTGTTAAGCACTTCAGGGCTGCATCTGTTAGCTGAAACATGTTAATTGGTATTCCATCTATTCTTGGGGCCTTAAATTTTCCAGTGTCTTCAGTGCACTTTGAACTTCATCCTTCATTACCATGGGCTTTTGTTCATATGGTACTTTCTGATAGTAGGTGCTTAATGAATATTTTTTTTAAAAATAGTTAGATTTCTTAAAAAAATAGAAGCTGGGTTAGATTAGATCATATTTTTCATATTGTGATCCCTGGGCCAGTAAAATCATTGTCACCTGTAAATTTGGTGGTACAATGAATTCTTATGTTTCACCTAGAACCAACTGGATTAGAAATAGTGAGGGTAATACACAGAAAACTGTGTTTTAAAATGACTGTCAGGTAATTCTGATCCACATTAAAATTTGGAAACTTCTGGGCTAGATTACTGAAGAGCACTTCAGTAAGAAAACATGTATTTAATGTCGACAAACACCACTGCTGTTGAATGATTTTGACTGTAATTTCAGTCAAGTAAAAGATTGACAAGAACATACACAAGCCTAACCCAATTTATCTATGACTTTGATCAGTTACCATGACTCTGATGGGAATTCACTTATCACCCTTAATTTACTTCCATGTTTAGGATCAAAAGACTGGGTTGGTTTGTGAAAAATAAGCATTATGTGTAAACAGAGGAAAATCACATCCAGTCCACAAATAGAGGGGACCATATTACACAACCTGCCAAATAAATAATTATATAACTGCCAAAATACTGACAAATTAATCTAGCCAAGCTAGTACATAACCTTAAACATTATCTGGTGGCAAGAAGTTTCACTATAATCCCAAAGACCACCAGCTTCTCTGTGGTAGAAGGATGGGCCATTTCCTCCTGTATGATTAATTGCCTCTGAAAACCTGCCAGAGGGTCAGTTATAAGTTGGTTCTGACTCTATGGCACACGACAACAAGAACACCACTTCTGCATTTGTTACTGTTAGACAGTGTAAAATAGTCAGATAGTAGATTTCTTCCCTATTGTCAAATTAAAAAATGTTGGTTAACAAAATACCAGTAAGTGAAGAGTAAGTGTACATTTCTTAGACCTTAACCTCCACTTTAATCTTCATAGAGCTGTTGTTTCTCTTTCTCTTGTACGTTCTGATTTTTCAGGGAGCTTCCTCTAGAATAGTTCAGTAAATCTTTAATTTCTGCCTATTTAGAGCAATACTATGAATGTTTTCTGTTCTCCCGTCTCCATCAGAGCTTCCTTCCCCCAGGGCCTTTACCTCTGTGACATAAGGCCTGGGCATCTGTGAATGGGTGGCTGGGTCTCTGCTCTGTCTCTGGATGCTCACCTGGTGCTTCTTGCAGCAGTAGTCTCTCAGTCTTCTTGATATATGGTACTTGTGGACTTGAACTGCAACTCGCTGAGCTTAAATAATCATCCTACTCATGTATTAGGTATTAGATGATATTAATATTAGATGATATTAATCTTATTAATGATATTAGAGATCTTATTGTGCATAGATTGAACTGGGTGCCCTATAATATGTGTTGTAAATCCTGGTCTGTGTGACTGTGGCTATATCCACCTTTGAGAATGAGTTGTTTGTCAAATTAATGAGACAGAATTAGTGTAGGGTGTGCTTTGAGTCAATTTCTCATTTGATATAAAAGAGATCGAATACGCAGTGATGAAGGGAGAGAGATGTCAAGCCACATGAAGATTGTCCAGGAGCAGAAACTTGAAAAAAGCTATTCCTCCAGAGCTGGAAGAGACGCCTTCCTGCACAGCCAGCATCCTAAATTCACACTCTCATCCATGTGATCGGCTGTTGTTTTTAGGTGCTGCTAAGTGGAGTAAAATTTGTAGTGACCCTCTGAAGAACAATCTGAACCCTGCCCCACCTGTGCCATCCTCACTCTCTCTGATACATTTGGGCCCGTTACTGCAGTCACTGTGTCATTCCATCTTTTTGAGGATCTTCTTTTCTTTCCCTGGAAATATGAAGCCTTTTCCAAGTATAAGATCTTTTCCCAAGAACTGGCTCAGTCTGAAAACATGCCCAAAGTATGTGAGATGAAGTTTCACCATTCTTTCCCCCAAAGAGAATGCTGGTTGTGTTTTCTCCAAGACAGATTTGTTTGTTCTTTTTGCAGTCTATGGGTTATGTAGGACTCTGTTCCAATAACAGAACACAAAGGTATTGATTGATTCTTCTACCATTCTTATTCATTTTCTAACTTTCAGATACACAGTAAGTAATTGAAAAGGCCATGGTTCAAATCAGGTGCACCTTACCCTTTAAACTCATTATCATCGCACCTCAGTGTTTTTGAGAGGTCCTTGACAACAGATTTTCTCAAAGCAATGCATATTTTGATTTCTTGATGGCTGATACCAAAGATACTGATTGTGGATCCAAGTAAAATGAAATTGTTCACAATTTCAACCTTTTCTTTATCTGTCATGATGGTGTCTATATGGACAGTGGTGAGTGGTGAGGATTTTAGTTTACTTGATATTGTGATGTAATCCATATGGAAGGCTTTTGTGTGTGTGGAGCAAATATACTTTATTTAAAATGCATTTTATTTAAAATATGCTTTCTTTAAAAGTCATGTAGAGTCTTCTGGTAAGTAAATTGCCTCAGGGGATCACTGTTGAAATGGCTAGACTGAATACTCATTTTTGGTAAAAATGGCTGGGTAGACTGAATGCATGTGTATTATTGAGAAAGACATGAGTGGGAGCAAGAGGGCCTAATTACAGTAAATCTTTTGAAGAAAGCTGTTTATCATTGTGAGAGTGACTGCTTCCCAAGATGAGAGAAACTTGTGAGGGGTGCCACATTGTCAGATCATACCCAGGGGGGCTGGGATTAGGGTTCAAAAGAGCTCAGAATAGGTTGGAGAAGAGGTGAGAAGTAATTTCAAAATTCACATGAGGGAAGTGGTGCATGCTAGAGGAGGGAAGAAATCAGGAATGAAACCTTGTAAATAGTTGTAAGCTTCTGCAAAGTGCAGCCATTGGAATTTGGGGCATTCTGTCTGTCCATAAAGTAATGTATGTATTGGGTATATAGGAAGTAGAATTATTGGGCTGACAATTTACTCTAGTTTAGGAGTTTTGTGAGTTTTTTTGGTTCAAATCTTTTGACAAGGAAGCTGAATAGGAGGCTAGGGTTTCTCATGTGTTAACCACCACAATATGTGTGTCATTATGTCATTAATGCATGTCTTTTAATTCCAGAAGCACTAAACATCAGAAAAGTTCCAGAGAAGTTAAAAACACCCTGTATTACATTGGCGAGGTGGATGCAGAGGGTGGATGGGTGATGCCATTTCTGTGTCTCAGGATTATCATCTAAAACGTCTTTCCTAGACAACGATTGTTTATTTTGTGCAGAAGTACCTAATGCATTTAGGAGAGAGGATTAGGATGAGATACAAGCGCCATCATACTAGTGGTTTATAGAAGCTCATGGGACTTCAGTGTTCTCTTTTTGGTACATCTGCCTTTAACATTCACCAGTCTCTGCAAAACTGGCCATGAATCATTTCCCTGACAGGTCCCAGTCTCTGGGAGACCTTCTATCTATGTCCAAGGGACATAGAGGAACTTGGGAATGGACTAAAGGAGGGGATGTTGATCTTAGAAACCATGAAGTTAGTTATACAGCAAATAAAGCATTTGGGACAATGTTAACTCGGCATTTCTAACCAGTCTACTACTAATCTTAGCAGAATGGATTATGAATATTGGATTCTGAGAGTCAGATTTTTCAGACAATAAATATTCTACCCAGTCTCTATAGCAAAACTTTTCTATCTTGCTACTCATGGCAACCTCCATGAGCCCCTAGATCTAACAATCCCTGTCCAGCTCCCATCAAAACCTTAAAAAAGGACACTCTCCACAGCTCCTGTTCTGACATTACTCAACTTTTCCAAAACTTTTTATTTTTACATGGATGAACAATATCACACAGCTGTTGGAGTTTTAACCCAAATTCATGGTCCTTCACATAAGATCATTGCCTACCTGTCCAAACAATTCAATACCATAATTAAAGGCTGGCTGCCTTACCTAAGGCTATTAGCTGTGGTTGCCATTTTAGTACAAGAATCTCAAAAACGTACATGTTTTCTCTCCCATAATTGTCTACTCACCTCATAAACTTCGAGATAGCCTTTCTTTCTCTCCTTGAGGAATTATGGCTCCAGGACATATGTCAGAATTATTCTTACACTCAATTTCTTTTCTTTTGCCCAATATATTACCTCATAATACACTCCCCCTATTTATACTGACCCTATATCTTTCCAGTCTCTCGTCCAGCTCAAGGGTTGGAAAGAAAATTAGTTAGATGATAGATCTAATATTATTACCCTTGGAGAAAATCTTTCCAACTGCTGGGTATGCCACCCTAACTCTACATCTCCCAGTTCATACAGTTCTCCCATAAAACCACATCCTCTTAGCAAGTCTTCCTACCTCCAGGCACTCAGTAATACACTGCTTCAGCCTTGTAAGCTATCAAGACTTGATCTACCACAGAAAGCATTTCGCATCATTCTTACTTTCATTCATCAAGCCAGGTTGTGTCACCTGCATAAAGTAGATATCTTGAATGAAGTAAATAAATCCTGCTGTGTTTTTTTTTCTTTTCTGTGTAAGAAAATCCTTAGCTTATGATTCAAGGAGTGTGATGTGCCGACATCCCTAACTTCTCATTAACCCAGTGACAGAAGTAAAATATATCTCTGATAGATGAGACTTCTTCAAATTAGTGGGCTTTATGACCTCTGAAAACCTTCTTCAGGGTAAGTTTTGAGTCAGTTCTAACTTGATGCTACATACAATAACAACTGTCTCCTAAATGGTGAGAAAATAATTTTGGTAAAGGCATCTACTTTTGATTTTTATATCAGTACTACTTACTAAGTTGTTGTCGTTAAGTGCTGTCGAGTCGTAGATGACTCATAGCAACCCTATATATGAAAGACCTGAACATTTGTATAACTTTCATTGTTTCTCCAGGTTCATAGAGTTTCCGGAGGCAAGCTATTTTGAAAATGGATGCTACTCCTGCTTCCAAGCCTGTTTTAATTGGGAAGCTCCACCAAACACTGTCCACCACGGGTAACCATTATCACATCTGACACATCAGTGTCACAGTGTTCAGAATCACAACAGCCACGAGTTACCTCTGTACGGCAAATGGACAGACCAGTGCTATACCAATTAAAAGAATGTTTGACAAAATACAATTAAAATCAGGCCTGAGGGCCGCAGAAAAATATGAAATGCTTCACTACTGATAAATATATTTTTTTAAAAAAAGTTGGCTTTGACTCAATGACACACAAAGCCAACTAGATAATTAGCACAGTAGTCAGAGCAAGGGAACACTGCATGGTTTAAAATTGAGAAGGACGTATGCCAGGTATGTGTCCTGTCTCCATACCTTTTCAACCTGTATGCAGAACAGATTATCTGGGAGGCTGGGCTCTATGAGGAGAAATGTGGGGTCAGGATTGGTGGAAGATCTATCAACAATCTGCGTTATGCAGATGACACACCCCTGCTTGCTGAAACTGAGGAGG